>NW_020538040.1:27590541-28326021 GCF_003426905.1 Ctenocephalides felis
GTTCTAGATGCACAATTTTGTTCTTTTCTTCTGTTTGATTTTCAATATCTACTTCCATATTTAGAATCTTGGACATGTTTACTTTTGATAGATTTAAAAGGTATATCGTTACATCATTTGTTTCTTTGGGTTTAATTAGTATACCCATTATAGGAGTTTTATCTAAGTTAGCATCTTTTGGAGAATCATGATTTACTTCATTTTCACTCGTCAAATTTTAACAGCGCCACATTTTTTCCTTTTCATTTGTTTGATTTTCAGTTTCTACTTCCATTGTTTTAGAATCTTGGTCATCTTTATTTTGGTTTATTTTTAAAAAGCATCATATCGTTAACATCAATTTGTTCCTGTGGTGTTTTAGTTTGTATTTCATTATCTTTTTGAAAATCATGATTTACTTCATTTTCATCGTACAAATTTTACAGCGTCATTTTTTTCCTTTTCATTTGTTCGATTTTAGTATCTACTTCCATTATTTTAGAATCTTGGTCATCTTTATTTGGTTGATTTTAAAAGGTATATCGTTTACATCAAATTTGTTTCTGTGGGTTTTAATTAGTATACCCTTATTATGGAGTTTTATCTAAGTTAGCATCTTTTCGAGTAACATGATTACTTCATTTTCACTCGTACAAATTTATATGCGCCATTTTGTTCCTTTTCATTTGTTTGATTTTCAATATCTACTTCCAATGTTTTAGAATCTTGGTCATCTTATTTTGGTAGATTTTAAAGGCATTTCGTTTACATCAATTTGTTTCTGTGGGTTTTAATTAGTATACCCATTATAGGAGTTTTATCTAAGTTAGCATCTTTTCGAGAATAATGATTTACTTCATTTTCACTCGTACAAATTTTAACAGCGCCATTTTTTTTCTTTTCATTTGTTTGATTTTCAGTATCTGCTTCCATTGTTTTAGAATCTTGGTCATCTTATTTTGGTTTATTTTAAAAGGCATATCGTTAACATCAATTTGTTCCTGTGGTGTTTTAATTTGTATTTCATTATCTTTTTGAGAATCATGATTGACTTCCTTCTCACTCGTACAAATTTTAACAGCGCCATTTTTTTCCTGTTCATTTGTTTGATTTTCAGTATCTGCTTCCATTGATTTAGAATCTTGGTCATCCTGATTTTGGTTGATTTTAAAAGGTATATCGTTTACATCAATTTGTTTCTGTTGGGTTTTAATTAGTATACCCATTATCAGACCTTTATCTAAGTTAGCATCATTTCGAGAATCATGATTTACTTCATTTTTACTCGTACAAATTTTAACAGCGCTATTTTTTTCCTTTTCATTTGTTTGATTTTCAGTATCTGTTTCGATTGTTTTAGAATCTTGGTCATCCTTATTCTGGTTGATTTTAAAAGGTATATCATTTACATGAATTTGTTTCTGATGGGTTTTAATTAGTATACCCATTATAGGAGTTTTATCTAAGTTAGCATCTTTTCGAGAATCATGATTTACTTCATTTTCATTGTTGTTGACATCAATTTGTTCCTGTGGGGTTTTAATTTGTGTTTCATCACCTTTTTGAGAATCATGATTTACTTCCTTTTCACTCGTACAAATTTTAACAGCGCCATTTTTTTCCTTTTCATTTGTTTGATTTTCAGTATCTATTTCCATTGTTTAGAATCTTGGTCATCTTTATTTTGGTTTATTTTAAAAGGTATATCGCTTACATCAATTTGTTCCTGTGGTGTTTTAATTTGTATTTCATTATCTTTTTGAAAATCATGATTTATTTCCTTTTCACTCGTACAAATTTTAACAGCGCTATTTTTTTCCTTTTCATTTGTTTGATTTTCAGTATCTACTTCCATTGTTTTAGAATCCTGGTCATCCTGATTTTGATTGATTTTAATAGGTATATCGTTTACATCAATTTGTTTCTGTTGGGTTTTAATTAGTATACCCATTATAGGAGTTTTATCTAAGTTAGCATCTTTTCGAGAATCATGATTTACTTCATTTTCACTCGTACAAATTTTAACAGCGCCATTTTTTCCTGTTCATTTGTTTGATTTTCAGTATCTGCTTCCATTGTTTTAGAATCTTGGTCATCTTTATTTTGTTTATTTTAAAAGGCATATCGTTAACATCAATTTGTTCCTGTGGTGTTTTAATTTGTATTTCATTATCTTTTTGAGAATCATGATTTACTTTCTTTTCACTCGTACAAATTTCAACAGCGCCATTTTTTTCCTTTTCATTTGTTTGATTTTCAGTATCTACTTCCATTGTTTTAGAATCTTGGTCATCTTGATTTTGGTTGATTTTAAAAGGTATATCGTTTACATCAATTTGTTTCTGTTGGGTTTTAATTAGTATACCCAATATAGGAGTTTTATCTAAGTTAGCATCTTTTTGAGAATCATGCTTTACTTCATTTTCACTCGTACAAATTTTAACAACGCCATTTTTTTCCTTTTCATTTGTTTGATTTTCAGTATCTACTTCCATTGTTTTAGAATCTTGGTCATCTTCATTTTGGTTTATTTCAAAAGACATGTCGTTAACATCAATTTGTTCCTGTGGGGTTTTAATTTGTATTTCATCACCTTTTTGAGAATCATGATTTACTTTCTTTTCACTCATACAAATTTTAACAGCGCCATTTTTTTCCTTTTCATTTGTTTGATTTTCAGTATCAATTTCCATTGTTTTAGAATCTTGGTCATCTTTATTTTGGTTTATTTTAAAAGGCATATCGTTGACATCAATTTGTTCCTGTAGTGTTTTAATTTGTATTTCATTATCTTTTTGAAAATCATGATTTACTTCCTTTTCACTCGTACAAATTTTAACAGCGCCATTTTTTTCCTGTTCATTTGTTTGATTTTCAGTATCTACCTCCATTGTTTTAGAATCTTGGTCATCTTTATTTTGGTTTATTTTAAAAGGCATTTCGCTAACATCAATTTGTTCCTGTGGTGTTTTAATTTGTATTTCATTATCTTTTTGAGAATCATGATTTAGTTCCTTTTCACTCGTACAAATTTTAACAGCGCCATTTTTTTCCTTTTCATTTGTTTGATTTTCAGTATCTACTTTCATTGTTTTAGAATCTTGGTCATCTTGATTTTGGTTGATTTTAAAAGGTATATCGTTTACATCAATTTGTTTCTCTTGGGTTTTAATTAGTATACCCAATATAGGAGTTTTATCTAAGTTAGCATCTTTTTGAGAATCATGATTTACTTCATTTTCACTCGTACAAATTTTAACAACGCCATTTTTTTCCTTTTCATTTGTTTGATTTTCAGTATCTACTTCCATTGTTTTAGAATCTTGGTCATCTTCATTTTGGTTTATTTTAAAAGACATGTCGTTAACATCAATTTGTTCCTGTGGGGTTTTAATTTGTATTTCATCACCTTTTTGAGAATCATGATTTACTTTCTTTTCACTCATACAAATTTTAACAGCGCCATTTTTTTCCTTTTCATTTGTTTGATTTTCAGTATCAATTTCCATTGTTTTAGAATCTTGGTCATCTTTATTTTGGTTTATTTTAAAAGGCATATCGTTGACATCAATTTGTTCCTGTAGTGTTTTAATTTGTATTTCATTATCTTTTGAAAATCATGATTTACTTCCTTTTCACTCGTACAAATTTTAACAGCGCCATTTTTTTCCTGTTCATTTGTTTGATTTTCAGTATCTACCTCCATTGTTTTAGAATCTTGATCATCTTTATTCTGGTTTATTTTAAAAGGCATATCGTTAACATCAATTTGTTCCTGTGGTGTTTTAATTTGTATTTCATTATCTTTTTGAGAATCATGATTTAGTTCCTTTTCACTCGTACAAATTTTAACAGCGCCATTTTTTTCCTTTTCATTTGTTTGATTTTCAGTATCTACCTCCATTGTTTTGGAATTTTGGTCATCTTTATTTTGGTTGATTTTAAAAGACATATCGTTAACATCAATTTGTTCCTGAGGGGTTTTAATTTGTATTTTATCATCTCTTTCGAGAATCATGATTTACTTCACTTTCATTCGTAAAGATTTCAACAGCGCCATTTTTTTTCTTTTTAGAAGCTCGATTTTCAGTATCGTTTTTCATTATGCTATAATCTTGGGTAGCCTGAATTTTACAGCCAGCTTCTGTATCTTTTATATGTATTTCATCTGAATCCCCCAAATTTTTATTGATGTTTTCTACGTGTTTATTTTCATCTCGATGTGATATTTTAATAAGTTCAAAGTCTAGATGTTCATACTCTTCAGATGTGGTGTCAGAATCCGTAGTAGCATCAATGGGTGCATTGGTGTTACTGAATTCGCTGCAATTATTAATTTTCGATTGAGTATCATCTGAATTTATTTGGTCAATTAAATTTGCTTAGGTTCCGACTCTTTAAAAGTGGTGTCAGAACATGTAGTAATATCAGTAGTTGGACTCAAATTAGAGTCGCCATTTAATTTTTGGTTCTTTATTTTCTTCTTTTTATCGCCAAAATAGGGCACTGGATCATTATTGAAACACATAGATTTAAAACGACCTCTTACTGGCAACATTATAACAGTTGCATCGTCATAGTTTATAGGATTCGGATTGCTTTTTGACGAATTTTTATAAAGTGAGACAAGTGGTTTGGTTGTTTTATTTATGCTCAATTCTCGATCATCTGGAATATGTATATTACTGAGGGTTAGATTATGATCTTCATATGCATTAATCTTTATTGAACCATTTAATTTCTCTATAACGTCATTTACGTAATGACCACTTGACTTTCTTTCGCCTACATTATATATATAACACTCATTTTGTATTTGTTTCTTGAGTATTTGGATATTCTCAATTAACTCTTTTACTATTTTTTGGGAAACACTGCTTTTATAATTTCCATTGTACAGATGCTTATCTATATGTTTCAAAAACCACAGCATTTTATTCGAATTCGCTTCGAAACCTCTATAGAAAACTGTATGTTTAAATAGACCTACATGTACTTTTTCTTTTTCGCGACTATTAAATTCCGTATTCAATTTGGTAGTACGAGCTGATCTGGATGGGCCTAAAATGATGTTATCTAAAACATCCTCATTATTTTTATTTTGCTCTCGTTTAAGTTCTTCACTCGTCATTTCTATGAGAGAATTTTCAAGTTTGGGGGTCGAATCCGGTGTTTGGTGTGTAACTGTCGAATCTTGTGAATTTGTTACACCGTGCTGCTTATCAAGTTTTCGTTGCATTTCCAAATTCTGTAAGAGTTCGTGTACGTCATCATTAAGATCTTTGTGTTGCATATTTTCGTAAATAACTCTTAGTTCTTCGAGTTTGATATTATTTTTAGTGCTCTCATTCATTTTGTGCAAAAAATTAGCCCATTTTTCAGAAAACGGAACTGAGAGCACTTCGTCATTGCTTTCATGTTTTTCTAATATTTTATTTTGAGTTGAGAATTCATGAAGAGATTTATCATTAATGAAGTTATATAATGTTCTAGGCTTTTCAGAATAATTATTTAATTCAATTTCTAAGTTTTTGTCTGTACTAGTGAAAAGCCCTCTAGTAGCAACAGTCGCCTCAGACAATGAAATTGTTGATAATTCAATTATATCCGTATCTTGTATGTCAACTTGTCTCATCTTTTGATATTGCTCTTTTATATTTCTCAGATTATTTGCATTTCCACTATGCCAATCTTGTCGCTTAACATATTCTAAATTTTTTGCAACAATATCTGCAAGCATAGGATCAACGGGACTGTTATTCGTGTTGTGCTCAATTTTTGGCCCATGAACATTAGACGAGCTTTCAAAATCATATTTCTTTTCGCGACTATTAAATTCCGTATTCAATTTGGTAGTACGAGCTGATCTGGATGGGCCTAAATGATGTTATCTAAATCATCCTCATTATTTTTATTTTGCTCTCGTTTAAGTTCTTCACTCGTCATTTCTATGAGAGAATTTTCAAGTTTGGGGGTCGAATCCGGTGTTTGGTGTGTAACTGTCGAATCTTGTGAATAATTTGTTACACCGTGCTGCTTATCAAGTTTTCGTTGCATTTCTAAATTCTGTAGGAGTTCGTGTACGTCATCATTAAGATCTTTTTGATGCATATTTTCGTACATAACTCTTAGTTCTTCGAGTTTGAAATTATTTCTAGCGCTCTCATTCATTTTGTGCAAAAAATTATGCCATTTTTCATAATACCGAACTAATGATGGCTCTTCATCATCATTGCTTTTATGTTTTTCTAATATTTGACTATGAGTTGATATTTCATACCGAGACTCATCATCATCGATAAAGTCATGTAATCCTCTAGGCTTTTTAAAATCATTATATAATTCAGTTTCTACAACTTCGTCTTTATTAGTAAATGACTTTTTAGTAGTAACAGCCATATCAGACAATGGAAGTGTTGTAAATTCAATGCTATTCTGATCTTGTCTCTCAACTTGTGTCATCTTTTGATATTGTTTTATCACATTCTTCAAGTTATTTGCATGTTCGCTACGCCTATGTTGTCGCTTAACATTTTCTAAATTTTTTGATACAATATCTGTTACAATAGTACTGTTATTCATGTTATCATTATTTTCTAGCCCATGAACATTAGACGAGCTTTCAAAATCCAACATAGATTTATCTACACTCGATGTTATTTGGCTTTCAGTAGAAAGTACAGATTTAGATCTTTGTTCGTTATTTTCTTGTAATTCCTCATTATTTTTCGATTTCTGATAAAAAATACTTTTAACTTTATTATTAGGAAAGTCTTCCGGTGTTGTGATACTATTTACTACTTGATCAAAATAATCAGTTGTTAAACCCTTATTTATATCATATGTTAACTCTTTATTCGAATGAAATGGGTTCCATTTTGAAGACGTTATAAAATTTTCGTCGTTAATTTCGATTTCAGTCTGTTTACGTAAGTACGGAAAATTTGTAACTGATTCAAAAGCAGGCTTTTGGCAATTATCGTCATTTTGAAAAGAAATCTTACTGGCCTTTGGATAACTTTTATTTTCTGATAGATTCATATCTTGAAGTACGACATAGTAACTGGCTTTTGCCGTAAAGCATTCATAGTATTATCTTCAGGAGATGTCGTGCTTGTAATATTTGGTTTGAAATTAATAATATTTAACATTTCGTTTTCGTTTTCTTTACTTGGGAACAGTTTTTCCATTTTAGGTTGGTTTTCCTCGTGGCGGCTGGTACTACATGTTTGTGTCAAAGCTTTTTCATACTCATTTAGTTGCTTGGTATTATAATGTGATATATTTTCACTATCTAAGAGTTGTTTATCTTGTACATTATCTTGATTTATAAAGTTATTTGATGTTGTACCTATACTATCATCAATATCGGTGTAAAATCTTGAGAAATCAACAGTTTCGTCACCCAAAGTGATATATACAAATTCTGGTGTATGATCAGAGATAGAGGGATATGCAGAGACCGTGGGATATTTACTACGAATATCATCTTCTGTATTATATATTTTATTTTTGTTCAATTGATTTTTTTTCTCGAGTTCCTTATATCTGTGGAAGGAAGTACGCCGCGTATTATCGCGACGTATATGACTATTATCATTTTCATGGGTATTTATAGAAAATTCTTATTGTCATTATAATCAAAATGATAATTAATCTGTTCAGGATTGCGTGACGATTCAGTAACAAATTCGTCATCTTCCTCTTGGTTAGAATTACAGATTGTATGATTATTTACCTTTTTAACGCCAACGTTTACAATTGTTGATAATGTAAGTTCGTAACCTTTGGGTTTCTGTGTACTTATATCAGAATCCGGGTACGTTGTGATAATTTCGGCGTCGTCGACGATTCTATTTATTATACCCACCATCAGCGTTTTTGTGACTTTTATTAAATACGCCATCTGCACGATGCCGCAATTTGTTATCGCGATTATTTGGAATATCTTCGTGTTTCTTATCCAAATTATCGTATAAATTTTGTTTTTCACTCAAAGAGATATCTGAAAATTCAGGCTTTTTATCAAAGTTAGTTTTTTCAAGCCATTGATCTTCGAATACAAGTCAATTTCAGAGATAGAGGGATATGCAGAGACCGTGATATATTCACTACGAATATCATCTTCCGTATTGTGCATTTCATTTCCGTTCAATTGATTTTTTTCCTCAAGATCCTTATATCTTTGGTGGAAATACCCTGCGTATTATCGCAACGTACATTACTATTATCATTTTCATGGTTACTTAGAGAAAATTTTCATTATCACTATAACCCAAATGATTATTAATCTGTTCAGGGTTGCGTGATGATTCAAGAACTAATTCGTCGTCTTCCTCTTGGTTAGAATACAGATTGTATGATTATTTACCTTTTTCACGGCAACGTTTACAATTGTTGACAATGAAAGTTCGTAACCTTTGGGTCTCTGTATAGTTATATCAGAATCCGGGTCCGGTGCAATAATTTCTGCGTCGTCAACGATGCCATTTATTATATCACCATCAGCGTTTTGGTCACTTTTATTAAACACGCCATCTTCACGATGCCGCGATTTGTTATCACCCAAAGAGATATCTGAAAATTCATGCTTTTTATCAAAGTTAGATTTCTTCAAGCTATTGATCTTCGAATACAAGTCAATTTCAGAGATAGAGGGATATGCAGAGACCGTGATATATTCACTGCGAATATCATCTTCCGTATTGTGCATTTCATTTCGTTCAATTGATTTTTTCCCTCAAGATCCTTATATTTGTGGGTGGTAATACCGTGCGTATTATCGCGGCGTACATTACTATTATCATTTTCGTTACTTATAGAAAATTCTCATTATCACTATAATCAAAATTATTTTTAATCTGTTCAGGATTGCGTGACGATTCAGTAACAAAATCGTCATCTTCCTCTTGGTTAGAATTACAGATTGTATGATTATTGACCTTTTTAACGCCAACGTTCACAATTGTTGACAATGAAAGTTCGTAACCTTTGGGTCTCTGTATAGTTAAATCAGAATTCGGGTCCGGTGCAATAATTTCGGCGTCGTCAACGATGCCATTTATTATATCACCATCAGCGTTTTGGTCACTTTTATTAAACACGCCATCTTCACGATGCCGCGATTTGTTATCACCCAAAGAGATATCTGAAAATTCATGCTTTTTATCAAAGTTAGATTTCTTCAAGCCATTGATCTTCGAATACAAGTCAATTTCAGAGATAGAGGGATATGCAGAGACCGTGATATCGTCACTACGAATATCATCTTCCGTATTGTGCATTTCATTTTCGTTCAATTGATTTTTTCCCTCAAGATCCTTATATTTGTGGGTGGAAATAACGCGCGTATTATCGCGGCGTACATTACTATTATCATTTTCGTTACTTATAAAAAATTTCTCATTATCACTATAATCAAAATGATTTTTAATCTGTTCAGGATTGCGTGACGATTCAGTAACAAAATCGTCATCTTCCTCTTGGTTAGAATTACAGATTGTATGATTATTGACCTTTTTAACGCCAACGTTCACAATTGTTGACAATGAAAGTTCGTAACCTTTGGGTCTCTGTATAGTTAAATCAGAATCCGGGTCCGGTGCAATAATTTCGGCGTCGTCAACGATGCCACTATCAGCGTTTTGGTCACCTTTATTAAACACGCCATCTTCACGATGCCGCGATTTGTTATCGCGGTTATTTGAAATATCTTCGAGTTTCTTATCCAAATTATCGCTTAAATTTTGTTTTTCACCCAAAGAGATATCTGAAAATTCTGGCTTTTTATCAGTGTTAGATTTCTTCAAGCCATTGATCTTCGAATACAGATCAATTCCAGAGATAGAGGGATATGCAGAGACGGTGGAATATTCACTACGAATATCATCTTCTGTTTTGAATATTACATTTTTGTTCAATTGATTTTTTCCCTCAAGGTCCTCATATCTGTGGATGGAAATACTTTGCGTATTATCGCGGCGTACATTACTATTATCATTTTCGTTACTCATAGAAAATTTCTCATTAGCACTATAATCAAAATGATTATTAGTCTGTTCAGGGTTGCGTGACGATTCAGTAACAAGTTCGTCATCTTCCTCTTGGTTAGAATTACAAATTGTATGATTATTTACCTTTTTCACGCCAATGTTTACAATTGTTGACAATGTAAGTTCGTAACCTTTGGGTTTCTGTGTAGTTATATCAGAATCCGGGTCCGGTGCAATAATTTCGGCGTCGTCAACAATGGCATTTATTATACCAGCATCAGCATTTTGGTCACTTCTATTTATCAAGCCATCTTCACTATGTCGCCGTTTGAAAGAAATATCATTGATTTCTTTATCCAAATCGCCGCTTAAATTTCTTTTTGGTATTACGGGGTAACAATTACATAAACACAAACTAATTATTAAATATAAAAATAATTTCAAGACATACATTATGAAAATATTACATTTAAAAAACAAAAGCAGAAAATTACAATTTGTTTTTCATGAGCTTAAAGCAATGACATTTAATAATATCGAACAAAATATTGTTTTATAAAATTCTTATATTTTTTTTAATTTTGTGACAAATCTACATTTTATATTCATTGCAATGTAGTTTAATGCCATTTTCACACCCTCAAATAACATAGTCTATTATTAAAGACACACCACTAAGATGTCAATAATGACTATCCTAGGTGAAGAGTATCATAGAGAGATGAAGATACATGAAGAAAGATTGAGAAATATTGGACTGATTCAAAACGCTCAATCATAATATATTATTTTTCATACATTCATATATTCTGATTTTATGAAGCGTAAACTATATATAATAAATCTTCGTTTAAAAGTCCTAGAGATTTTTATTGTTTTAACTACTCAAAAAAAAATCTGCTGCAGGGCAAAAATCATAACACTAGATTTGATTTGACGTTCTACATAAAAATATTGATAATTAAACGCAAAAAATAAACCAAAAAATGCACGGAATGGAAAACTACAAATAAAAAGATTGGATGATTATAAAAAAATGTGGCACATGAGAGAAACAATTGCATTAAGAAAGTGTATGATAGGAGAAAAACTGACGTAACAAGATATAATGCAAGTTTATATAATATCTAATAATGTAGTATAATAGCGAGGAAAAGCAAAAATCAAAAATATTTATATTTTGTTATATATTTATTAAATTTTGATTTTTTGCATAATTCTTTCTCATATGTTTATCAAAGGTCCCATGAAAAAAGATGATGTTTGACAAGCATATCTCTAACACCATCTTTTAGTGGTTGTGTTTGTATGTCTTTCTTTACTGGCAATTCCCAATCTGGATTAAGATTAAATGCAAACTGTGATAATATCCTAAGCTCGCATTTCACCTGTACCCAACCTGGTGAACACATAAATGACCATGGACTGTACCATTTCGAAACAACTTGAGTGGAAGAACAAAGAACTTCCAGCCATAAATGTAGTGCTTGTTCATTAAGACCCAGGCAAACAAGTGAACGCAATTTGACATCCATTTGGGCATGAGCAGAATCATGTGTTAAATTGATAGCCTGAACACATCTGTACAATAGTTCTTCTGGAGTTAGAACCTTTCCATCTTCATCCAAACGGTACGTCTTGCAAAGTACCAGTCGACTATACACAGAGTCAAAATCACGTTCTACTTCACGTGAGGCCGCCTCTTCAATAAACAACCAAGGATGACATGGTCCCCCTGTGTATAAGTGTAACAAGACATATTTTTCACTAAAGTTTAAGAACATTTGCTTCACATCACAAAAATTTATAAATATATAATAAAATATAAATAAATGAAAATTATATTATTATAAATTCATATGTAACTTTCCAATACTTATTGCTCAAAGTCTATTCAGGTAAAATAAAGAAATTTTTTTGAGAACATTTCAATACATTGAAAATCCCATTTTAATATTCTGATTCTAAACTACTCATTATTATTTTTTACCTAAAAAATTTGGTCTCCGCATTCCATGTTCTAGAACACGTTTAAAAGCTGGTCCTAAGAAACCTCTCACAAGATCTGTAACAGTTTCCCAAACGCTGTCATCCCCAGCACTTGTATATTGCTTACTTCGCTCATCAAGCAATTGAACAAACTTTGCTGGAAACCAACCTGAAAACAACCAAAAATTTACAATTAAAAAAATATGCATTACTCTTTTTTTTTAAAATGTTCTTCACACTCAACAAGTTCAGCATGTACCTCGCAATCCATTAAGCTCCCCAACCCAACAGTGCTCATCTTTTTGACTTAACACTGTAATGATGTCATTCTTACGAAAACCTAATTCATCGTCATCGTGCCTTTCAAAATCTGTAAAAAAATACAATGTTAAATTGAATTTGATTACAGTAGTAATATTTTAAAGGTATTTTTTTATTGAAAATAGCATCTAAACGCTTGCATTTGATAAAACAAATTGTAATGTCTCCTATCCCCTGATATGCCATTCTGTCAAAGCTAACTAACTATTCTTAAAAGATAAGTAATATATTTTTATATTTTATGAATAAAAATAAATCAATTTCGATAATTTGCTATAGTTTTGTGCCAGAAAATATGATTTGCTAATTTTATGTACTCTCGACGTTTTAGGCCATTCTGAATAAGATCAAATTGGGAAAAGTATGTGTGTGATGTGTGTGCGTATGTGAGCCGTTATTTAGTCGATGTTTTCTCAATAACGGCTGAAATGATTTAAAAAATTTATGATATAACTCGATAAAGAATTGCGTTGATTATTTTTGTGCGACGATCGGCCAAGCAATTTCTTTATAATTAGCAAAAAAGTGTAAATTTTTTCGTCCACGTTTTAGCTAACTATTTTGAACCGATTTTAAAAATTCAAAAACTGTCCAAAAGATATTGGATTGGGAATCGCGTTGATTAGTTTTTGGTAAAGATCGGCCGGACCGTTTCTTTGTAAATATATGTTTAAAAAGATTTTTTTTTTTTACGATTTTGATGAAACACTGTATGACAATAGATATCGTAGTTTGAAATCACATACTAAAATATTACAGACCTACAATATTCTAATCAGAATCTTTGTTAAAGCATATGCGCGTTCTGTGATATTTCGTAGGATACTCAAATTTGCTTTAAGGGGTTAGGGGTACTTGGAAGCACGAAAAAATGAGAATTTTTAGTATTTTTTGTTTGTTATTTAACAATGTTTTTATACAAAAATATTAATACGGTATTATTATACAATGTTTTGACTTGAAGTAACAAAAATTTCAGAAAAAAAAATTACATATTCTCAAAGTTATAGCTGTTTTTGTTGACCCTGTTTCAAAAAACGGTCCTGGCGGTGACCATCATAACTCCTTAGAGATTCATCTAAAATCAATCAAATAAAAATAAAAAAAAAATAGTTTTATAAATAGATAATCCTGGACCTGATCGAAGGTTTTCTTTTTTTTTTTGCAGAAATTAACAAAATGGCAGCATCAGAAAAAAAAATCTAGATTTTTGGGTAAAAAGTCAACAGTTAATTGGTCTTAAACAATTGAAATTTTTGAAAAAATAAAAATCCTTCGATCAGGCCCGAGTTTATTATGTATTCTAAAAGCTGTATAAATTTCATTAAAATTTACTAAGCGGTTTTTGAGTTACAGTGGTCACCGCTTCAAAAAACATAGTTTTGAGAAAAACGCGTTTGAAGTTTCACATTCAATTTACGTACAGAAATTCGAATTATTGAATTACTTAAACCGAGTCATCTATTTCTGGGCCATATAATAGTTCATCAGTCATTGTTCAAGTTTCCAAAATTTCCATTTGCTGTTGCCTACAAAGCATTCTGGCCTACAGAGTGTTCTCGTTGACGCGCTGATCTGCCACTTTCACACGTGCAGCATCCAATTTTTCAGCATACCAATGGGAATTATACCTACAATTAGGTCCTAGGGCATCCATTACCAATAATAATGATTATGTATATTCATTCAGCAATTTGTACAATAGTAGAACTAGTATTCACGGTTTCTAGGCATATTATTTACACTAGTTGGTTGAAGCTTTTAATTTTTTCTGATTATGGATTCCTACACATCTTGAAAGTAAATTATCATTGCTGAGATCGTCGTAAATCGGTTTAAAAGCTTTTAAAACATCAGAAGGTGAGGGAGAATAATCTTGAGTATCAGTATCGAGCTCTCCACTTGCGTCAGCGCGCTGGTAATCGTCAACTTGAAATTTTCAGAGAATATTTTCAAGATATTACACTTAATGAAAAAGCAAAAAAATAAAAATCGATTTCTCAAAAATTCCAAGTATCCCTAACCCCTCAAGGCAAAATGCTTCTTGCAACGAGTTTTCTTAAATGCTTACCTAGTAATGCTTTTGCCCTACGTTTACGATTCCTTGATACATTAATGTAATTCTCATGATCCATTGAATGACTTTCCATTCTATAATCCGCCACAAGAACAAGGTTTGAACATAATTTTGGTTCTACTGCCATAAAATGGCGAGCCACCTGTAAAATAATTTATTATAAAATTTTAATTTCATACTATGTCACATTAGTCCTAATAAATTGAATGACCTGCATAATGGCTTCTCTGAGGTCTACCAAAATTTCAGTTTGCTTTATGTTTTTTGATTTTATATCATCAGATGTATCATCACCAAATAATAATGCTTGAATCATTGATCTTGATCTTTTCACTTGTCTTCTGTAAAAGAAAGGTAAATAAATATTTTCATAGCAAAACTAAAAATAAGAAATAATTTAATTATGTTATGTTAATTATTTCTGTGTGTAAATTATGGTTAATAAATATATTCTGATATTAGATAAATAAAACCTAATACAATGTAACCGAATTTTGAACATGGACCTCAGACTACAATCCTAACACATAGATAACACTGCTTGACAAAAATGGCATTTTTATATTTTTTCTCGAACTAAGAATCGCACGCTGATTTCAAATATACATTCCGTTATTCCGTAACAGCTCTAGTTTTTGAGTTTTAGGGATCTACCCCAATTAGTCATTTCGGCTATGATTATCGCAGTCTAACGAATAACTAAGAGTTTTATCTGCTGTTTTCGGTATAGATTTGACTTTAAGACATTGTGTCCATAATCCAGATAGTTTTTGTTACACTTGTGGGTCAATGTTTTGAATTTGCGCAATAATGATATGTAGAAACCAATGTTAAAAGAGAAAACGGGGGGAATTAAAAACGGATATATTTGATGTAATTGATTTGAATTTGAACACCAAGACATCAGGACTTTAGACTTTGGAGGAGAGATATCAAGGAAGGTGGGACATTAACATGATGGCTGACAATTTTTGGTGCTTATGGCAAAATCAGCCAGGCCTTGTCCATCAAAAATCATATAGAAAGACTTCTAAAGGCACAAAATGAAAATGGGTTGTATTTTTTATTGTAATTTGACATAAAACTAGCATATTGGCATATCTCAAGAACTAGAGCTGTTAGCATTATAACATCTGAGGAAAAAAATTTTGCGTCACGCAGTCTTATCAATCTCTATCTCTTCCCAATAAGACAAAAATTTTTAAAAAGAATTTAACCAAGTGAGACGATAAACTTGAATTGATTATTATTATTTGGTTAGTCAAATATTATAAATAGGTATTTACTATCAAAGCTTTTGATTTTGATTTGGCTATTTAGAAAAGTTATAGAATATATCACTAACATTTAGTGAGCGTTCATTGCAAATTTCAGAGTTCCTATCTAATTTAAAGTCACACTCTTCTTATGTTTAAATGCTGGAAGTTAATAATATATCATATATAAAATACTTATTATTTTCACTACATCCTAACTTTATGGTGTCAAATGAAAAAAATATTCTAATATATAAATATTGCAAATATTGTCATTTCAACAAACTCAATTTTTGAGAAATATATAAAACTGTACTACATGAAAGTATAATCTCAGTGATAAGCATCACATTTAAAGGATCATTAGATTTGCAAGATTCTAATGAAGCTCAAGTATCATATGACTTACTTTGTTAAGTGCAATTTAGGATTAGATACAAGTCCCTGTTCTGCTACTAAGTAAGCCAAGTGCCGCCTCCTATGTGCTTCTATAGCTGCATTTGTTAATGAGTTCGTTATATCAAAAGATACCTGAAACATGAAAAAACGTTGTTAAAATTATGCTAATATCAACATGTCATAAATTTATTATTTTATAATTAATTTTTTGATTTTATATGAGTTTTATTTTTCAAATGATCACCTTCAATAAACTTTCAATGTCCTGCAATTGGCTTGGAATGTCTGATAAAGAATTAAAAATTTCTGCAGAATTTTGTAACTGTTGTAGACTTTGTTCATTGATTTTTAACATACCCAATGTTATTTTAAACAAAATAATAGATCCATCTAGAAAGAAGCAATCCCATATTCGCAATAATACTCTTGTATGTACCACAGAAGCAAACAATGTTAGAAACCTATTAAAATATTAATCATTTCTTAGTCTACTTCTTTTTATATAAAAAAGTGCACTAATATGAGTATACCAGTTTTGGGTAATTAGTGGTAGTTCCAAATCATGCTTACGAAGAGCATTGTCCAAATCGGGTAATATCAAAGTGAACAGTGATATTAACACACGTTGGTCAGTTTGAACCCCTTCAACAAAAGTATTAATTATAATATTTTATTACAATAATAATAATAATAAATTTACCTATGAGAGAACTAGAATAGTAAGACGCAGGAAGTATATTTTCTATAATAGTGCAAACTAGCCAAAATGCATCTTCTTCCTCACAAAACAAAAGAAGTGATGCTGCAATTGTTGCCAAACCTGAGCAATACCTAAATATATTTGTTCTAATTTAGTTTAAATT
The DNA here is from genome assembly GCF_003426905.1 of Ctenocephalides felis. Taxonomy (NCBI): domain Eukaryota; kingdom Metazoa; phylum Arthropoda; class Insecta; order Siphonaptera; family Pulicidae; genus Ctenocephalides; species Ctenocephalides felis. The sequence continues at coordinate 27,607,418 of NW_020538040.1, forward strand.
TTAAAATGGAATATTTTATAATAAAAATGTTTCAATGCTTATATACGTAAAGTTATATTTCAACATGTACTCTAAAAGGAAATAAATATAATAATATTTTTCAATTGAGTAAATTATGGCTATTAAAATTCAAAATAAATAATGACCATTTTTTAAATTATAAATTAAAATATGCAAAATTAAAACATGGAAATTTATGTTTGATGGCAAATAGAGCATCCATTGTTAATATTAAATACATTTAGAGTTGATAAATTCTTATTTAAAACATTGTTCATAAAGCAATGATCAATAGCTTTGATAACATCTTTATACAAAATAAAAACTCTAATTAAAATTTTTAATACTCAAACCCACCCAACTTCGGGATATAACCAGGCAAGACATCTAAGCAGCCTTCGCAACCTAGGAACTCCGGGGCTGTTTAAATGCATGAAGCAGGCATTTCCTGGCATAACACGTAACAAATCTCGTTCAATCAACAAAGTTTCTGATAAATTGTCACCACTAGATTCATGAATAATTTCTTGATAACTCAAGTCTTCTTCATTCTTTTTCTTTTCAGCACCTAGAAATGATTTGAATATAACTAATATTTAAAGAACATGAAATATACTTACACTATTATAAATAAGTTAAATAATGACTATTATATTATATAATAAAAAAGTACAATATTAAATAAATAATAGTAATAATTTATATGATAACTGACAAATATTCTTGCTTTAATAGTTATAAAATTCATATAAGCAAGTAATGTGTGAGTGCATTTATCTGTAAGCATGCACCAAAGTTACATATAAGCACCTGATATTTGCATCCAAACAGTTGGTCTTAGAGAATGAGGTATCCCAGAATAAACTAAATTTTGTGTCTCAGGTGATTTTATAATCTTATATGTTGAATCACATGTTTCAGACTTATCACAAAATTGTAGATGAGCCATCCATTGTAATCTGTTCAACCAGAAATATTGTAAACAAATATTTGCATAATTGACAGAATATGAATTAACAACATAATAACTTACTTATGCTGTGAATCTTCTATAAATTTTTCTTTAAATATATTTGCCATATCATTTTTATGATACTTTTCATCATATTGAAAACCAAACTCATCATAGTTATTTTTATCAGTGATATCTGTACTCTAAAATAATAAATATTAATGAATCAGTATATATGTGAGATATTAAATTTGTTTTAATTATCACTAAATGTAACTGTAAATAAAAGAAAAAAACACATACATTACTGTCCGATTCTTCTAGCAATAAGTCCTTAGGCCACATAGTTGGTGTAAGAGCTGAAAATGGTCCCCCAACCACTGGCGAGCACAGCTCTTCTGTATGATCATCTTCTTTTTCATCAAATTCAAATGAAGTATTTTGTATCGTTCTCTGTAAATTTAATGGTTTATTAAATATACCAAATTGAGCATATAAAAATAGAACAAATAATTAAAGAACTAACCTTGTGATCTTCTTTGCCTATATAGCCAAGTCGATCTCGATGATTAAATAATGATTTTGCTAAGTCCATATTTATATGAATTTAATAATCGGTTTAAATATCAATTGACAATTTTCATTAATTTCGATGTCATATTTACTTTATGTTGATTTTTATAAAGAACATTTTTATTATCATTCTATTCGCACTATATTTACCCGTATATTATTTTTAACTATAAATTTATATAAATAAATAAATAAATATTATTATAAACTTTCTCGACAATATGCTATTTTGACAGCTCATAAAATTTGACAACAACTTAGCATTATGAAGTTGTCTCATATCCAGAGTGCTTTCAAAAAGGTGGGTTATTCAAATTACTATTTGATAAATTTATGATTTTATTTATATATCCCACGCGCTCAATCTTATATTTAATTTTATTAATAGTTTTTTATAATTTATTATAAAAGTTCTTATTAAAGAGTTTATGTTTCTGTTGAAACAATCACTAAATATCACTAAAAAAACTGAATACCACTAAATAATAAAAATGTATCCATTTTGTTTGAGATCATTTTAAGATATATATTATCCTAGGCAATATAATAATATGTATATTATTATCAAAGAGTTTTTTTTTAACCGTTAGATTAATAATATTTTTGCCTTGGACGTATTCACAGAAATACGAATAAAGTATAATTTTTTAAATTTCTATGCCATCATAAAGTCTGTTTTTAAAAGCTGAAGAAATTTTGAATCAACATAATAATTTCTCCTGTCATTTAAAAAAATGAAATACTTATTGATAATGATTTATGTTATATGTAGGGTATAAATATACAGATTTTTTAATATTTTTATTTTTAACAGCAATGAGTTACTCTATATTAGCGATTTAGCTTTTTATTTATTTATTTATTTATTTTAAAAGCCGTCAGTATAATAACATAATAAATGGTAGTCTGCCCGAAGGCAGGTCCATGATGTGAGAGCTACCACAAATAAATGATTCTCTTGCCCCTAACCACCATTCCCCCTCCCCATTTTTTTATTTCATATATTTTCCTTTCCGAACTTCTGCTTCCATGCTTCTTGATCCTGTGCTTCGGCTGTCAGTTCCCTGTATTTTCTCTTCTCATGTAAGTCGTCAATCGTCTGCATTCTTCTTCTTTCCATTCCTTTTGTTCCTTCTATTTTACCCATGACGACGTCGTGCAGGAGGCACTCTTTATGCAAAATAGAGTCTTATCCAGTTTCTTTTTCTTCTCAGAATTGTGCTGAGCAGAGTTTTTTCTTCGCCCACTCTTCTCACAATTTCTTTATTTGTTATATTGTCTGTCCATTTTATCTTCTCCATTCGCCTCATTTCCACATTTAAAAACTCTCGAGGTAGTTCTTATCGGCCTTTCTTAGAGTCCATGTCTCCGATTCGTACAGAGCTATCACGTAGCACTTTATTAGTCTCTTCCGCAAGTCAAGACTCAGTTTGCTCGACAGTAGCATCCTCTTCTTTGTGAATGCCGCCTTGACGCTTTCGATCCTTGTCCTGATCTCTTTCGTGCAGCCTCTGGTCAGTATGCTTCCCAGGTATTTGAAGTAATCCACGTCTTCCAATTCTCGATTTCCCACCGTTATCCTCAGGAAACTATTTCTTTTTGTGATTCTCATCACTTTCGACTTGTCTATGTTGATTTCCATTTTGTATCTTCTACCCACTTCGACGATTCTGCTCATCATGTCATCTTTTGAAAACCTATTTTTGAATCTTCTTGTGACTAGTTTTAGAAAATGTTGAACACTGGTTAGAGTTATTACTCTGAATATAAATTCTGTATTAAGATCGTCATGTAAGGTCTATTGCTGACAAACCATGAAGCATTGGTGGTCTGTCTCAAAATTTTAGACTGCACACTAACACAATATTTGATTTGCTCGCACAGCCCCTTGTAAGTTAATAGCTTATTATCAAGAGTTAATTGACAATAGAAAGACAGGATAATTCAACTGTTCGAATTCTTAGAAGTTTTAATTTTGTGCAAATTTGATTGTTCCATGTCAATCTGCATCTAGTTATTTGACACAATCAGTATTGTCTGGTCATAAATTTGCACTCCTGAGCATGTTGTCTTGTTCAACATGATTGTCACATGATTCAACTTGCTTGCTTGTTGATTTTTATCCACTGTTTTTTTGTCCAGTTCTTAATAAAGTTTAGATGCCTTTATAAAATAGTCAAAACCATAGATGCATCAGCGTGTGTCGAAGGAACCGCTATATCAACAGCAAATGTACAGAATTTAAAATATTTATTCAATGCATTAATAATTAAATTCAGAAACGTAAGAAAAAAAGAAAATGTAAAAGATTTATCTAAAAAAGTAATTCACATGATACTTTACCTAATCTTGCTTGATATAACTGCAAATACTACAAACAATAAAAACTCTTCCTATTATAGATTGCTTTATATTTATTAAAATAGTTCATATTCTGTATTTAGATGCTTAATTGTATGCCGGACTATATTACTAACATATTACTTATATTACACAGTAATAATTACATGAGCAAAACATCTTTTCATCAAAAATAGAAAACTACATTTATACAAGCTATCTCGTTATTAAAATAACTACAAAAATATAAAATTATAGACCTGCAATAATTTATTATAACTTTTTACCATTTCATTGATGTAATAAAGATAAGTATCAGACACAGCAGTAATAATCTGTTAGTAAGTAATACTGCTAACCAGCTGTAATATTTAACAACATACAAAGCTATATCAAACAAAAAAATTATATTATATAGTATCATTAAATAATATATATATATATATATATATATATATATATATATATATATACATGTGTATATATGTAGCATATTCGTAAACTTATATTATGTATTTTTATAGTATATTTACTTCTGTGGTTATACCTAATAAAATAGTTTACTTTTAAGGACATTTTTTTCATATAATTTAATACATATTAATTGATTCAGTTTATACATTTGATTTTAATTTTTTATTTGAAATTTGGCCGCACAAATCATGTGGAGCGTATGTAAATAAATCTTATGACTTACAAATCTAATAAAGGTACACCTGGAAGCATTGAGAGTACTTTAGAAGCTGGCTCATAATGACCAGCAATATAGAATGTATCATTGTTTTCATATATGGTTGAGTAACGACTTGGATCCATTCCAAGACGATTGATATATTTTACTACATCCAACACATCGCATTTGTGAGAAATTGTTTGCACATCATTCTCATCAATATGTGGTGATTCAAATAGAGCGCCCTAAAATGAATAAAAAACCATATGTCATAATACTATTCATAAGTAATTACTTTTAAATCAATTATTTAAAAAAAAAGTTTACCAATAATTTATTGAATGTAACAAGCTGGCGGCGTAGATTCAAAATACATAAATAATATTTACAGGAATAAATAAAAACAAAATACTCACAGGATATTTTAGTTGCTCTGCTGGGCATTCATACGTTTCTTCGGGATGATAAAACCATCGAACCCTAACTTTATTTTTGCTAGTTGTCTCCCATAAACATTCAATGCGTCCAATATAAGGTCGAGTTGGGCTAGCAGTTGATAAAAATACAGCACAATCACCCACCTGAAATTTGACAAATTTGATTTGGTTGATGTAATAATTGTTTTCATTTTATCATGTGTATCATCAATTTATTTTCTATTGAAAATTAGTTAACAAGAACTAATTGCCATATTAATTGAAGGTTACAATATGACTAACTAATTTTTCTTAAACTGGAGCAAAAAAAATTTGTGTCTTAATTAATATTTTTTAATTTTCTAAATATTAAATTCAATAAAAACTACAAATTATTACTTACAGAAATAACTTCATGACCTCTCTGTATAGCACGGTGAAAAATTTTCTTATTTCTCCCTTTCCTTCCAGCACCTTGCCAAGTCCAAAGTTGTCTTGCAGGAAGAAATGCAGCCATAGGACTTTTGACACTTTCTTCTGTTGTATCATTCAACTGCGAAGATTCATTGCTTTCTTCTTCAACACATGCTTCTATGAGCAACTCGTCTTCCTTGGAATCAGCTTTGTCTTCATGCTATAAAATAGTTACATTATCTTAATAATAATTATAAAAATGTTGATAACAAATTCAATGAAGTAGACGATTATCCTTTTATATTGAATCATAAATAATAATTTCTTTTGCTTACTAAGTTCATATTCAAGCTCTATGTTTATATTATCTATTTCACTAATTCTATTTAAACATTTTAATTATATAAGGTTTTCAAATATCTCCCTTCCGCCTTTTTATATTATAAACCAAGAGCAAAAAAGCGGAAGGGAGATATTTGACAACCTAATATTACCTATCATTCTAACTTCTATTTTAGTTTGCAATTTGTTGACATATCTATATAAAAAGATAAATGTGTACAAGTGAATATTGTGAAATTATTTAAAATTAAAGATTCTGAGATCAAAATAATCGCAATTAATGCATATTCATGACCTATATTTAGTAGTTTGCCATTGTAATACAAATAAATATATAACATTTTCCTCTCAATTTACATAATAACATAAGTGACTTTAAAAATAAAACCAGATTATTTATTATAATATTTACATTGGTCGAATCAGCATTCCTAGAGGACATAAATGTATCTCCAAATGCGCTGCGACGAACGATTTCAGTCCTTTCCGAAGCTGACTGATTCTGCTGAATCGACAATGGATTGGCTAATGGTGGTGAAGAAGAGCGATGTCTGTGCCTATGTCTACGATGTTTCTTATGATGACGCCTTTTGCAGGATTCGTCACGGCATCGATGTTTTTTGCGACGTTTACGTTCGCCTTCATCTTCTCCAGCTGGAATGATTTAATATTACTAGTTGCAACTAGCATTTTGTCTTAAGGCAAGTTGCGTGAGCTTTCCAATGCGCCCAATGAACTTAATCAATAAGAATTGAGATTCAATTACAGTAACACCCCGATTAATGCCGTATCGTTTATCGCTCTTTTATTTCAACCCAGGTTTTCAAGGGATGAATGAGGAAGACGTCGAAGAAATAATTCAAGAAGCGTGCAGTCTTTCTCATTGTGAGCTCAAGGAATGAACTGAACAAGAAGAAAACAAAAATGTTGACAGCAGTCATTCAGCAGAAAAGCAAAAAGAACTTTCGATGGTGTTTGTAAAAAGGAGTTTGTCTACCATAACTGAAATAATGGATCAAGTAATTGAAAATTGATTCGAATTTTAACAGGAGCTCTAAAGTAAGGCATGATGTTAGAGATGCCCTATCTGTTTATGATGAACTTTTAAGAGAACAAACTTTTAAGAGCAAAAGAAAAAGTGAAACAATATTAGATGATTTTGTCACAAAATGGCAAAACACTGAAAACGCGGAAGGCTAACTAGATATGACTGACTTAGAATGTTATTTGTTTTTTCAAGAATGTTCGTTTTGTTATTTATATTTTGTCTTTATTTTTGCAAGAAATAATAATGTGGTATTAATTTGGGCTTTAAATAAATGTTTGGTTTTGTTTTTAGTAAAAATAACATACTCTTTAAATGTAATACCGAACCAATTTCCTAGCCGTCCTCCTCTAACCACAATATTTCCATGTAAAGATAGCTTCGTTTAGCGCTGTTTCGCATTGCGCTCTACTTTGATGGAACGTATTCCCCGCGTTAAACGGGGCATTCCTGTATTTAGGTAAAATATTCAACTGTTTATTTCGAAAATAACATTTTCGCCTTTACTAAAAATTAATCACTGCGATTATCAAATGATGTTAGTCAAGTAATTGAATTAATTTTAATTATTTTAAATTAAGTTTGATTCATTTTATTTCATTGATTACCTGTTCTACAAATGTATTTTATTTAAGTGTAGATGTCAACTGTAATCAGTAGCTACACACTAATCAATACAGAACGTATACATATACTTTATCCAAGGCATATAATATTTTAGTATGTTATTTCAGACAAAGGCTATCGTAATACAAAGTTTCATAAAAATCGTTAAAAAAAAATTTTTAGAACATTTCATTACAAAGGAATGGTCCCACCAATATGGACCAAAAACTAATAAAAGCAATTTCGAATCAATATCTTACGAACAATTTATAAATTTTTAAAATCGGTTAAAAATTGTGGGCTAAAACGTGGACGAAAAATTATATATTTTACTGCCAATTACAAAGAAACGGTTCGGCCTATCGTTGCACAAAACTGATAAACGCTAGTCTGTATCGACTTACATCGAATGGCATTTCTGAGAAAACGTTAACGCTAGGTCAAAAATCACCTCAGATACACACAATTTTTTTCCAAATTTAGTCTCAATTGCAACTTAAAATTAGGAAAGCGAATTTTTTCTCAAAAATAAACTTCTCCTTCGAGAAGTTAATAAAGAACATTAAAATCTGAATTAATTAAAATTGTTGTTAATTTGGTATTCACCTTCCTCCTCCCTGCGTCGTTTCTTTAACTTTCTCATTCGCTTGCGTTCCCTGCGGGCTTCTTCGTCGGACATTTGTACTTTACATGTGCTTGTCGGAGATGATGTGCTATCGAGATCCTCGAGTTCGGTACCATCCTCTTCTTTTATTATTTTATTGATCTGCGTCTCGACCGTATCTGAGCGGCTAGCGCGCCTCTTTCGTTTTCCCAAAGATAGCAAAGGATTTGGATCATATTCTAATGTACAGAAAATTATAAAATTTATAACTAATATATAAGTCTAAATGTAAGAATTTCTATTAGATATTAATATTCTAACTCACCAACTATAGGATAATCGTGTTCAAGTAGTCTTATATCTTCTAGTGCGATGCGACCATTGTCACCATCATCGAATTCTACGGAAATATATCGGTCCGCATCGCGTTGAGTACCTTCAGGCGAAGCGGACGTGCCCGGGTAAAGACACCGATACTGCTGACTCCAATAAGCGCATAGTCGGGTACCCGGTGGAACTTCATTCACTGACGAAGGACACAACTCAAGAAACTGAAATATATGATCATTATTACTAAAATTACGATTACAAATTGACAAGAAATTTTAATACACAAGGAATGCAATATAATATGATCAAAAATATTAATATATTACCGCATCTCGCATTATTTCCTCTCTTGACAATATGTGCGGCCGATTACCCCTTTCTCCATCTAAAGTCACTGCGTATACATCAGGTGCTTGCACAGCACTCAGTCTACCCGCATAAAATAATCCACCCATTGCACACAAAACTCTTAATCCATCTTTTTCAAGATGCTCATCAGTCAATGCACATTTTAAGAGAGGCTCTGCTTTCTTCGCGGCCTTCATTTGTCGTCGCCTTTCTCTTGATCTTTTATTTTTATGTTTTCTTTCGCGCCTTTCTTTGCGTCTTTGTTCTTGCCTTTCTTCTTCGTTGATAATTTCATCTTCTTCAGGGCACTCTACTTTTACACAAGACTCATTATCTTTAGAATCTACTTTTATCATCGCTAGCTCGCGATTGTCTTCTTCATCTGAACGAGGATTTGATTTTGTATATATGATTCCGCCTTTACTCATTGTGCTTTTGCCTGATAAAAGATAACCAACAATTCCACCTTTGGTCTTTGGTTTTTTTGCAAAAATAGTTTCTGTCGTAACCCGTCTGCCGTGCCCCGATGATAATTTCTTCGGCCTTCCAACTTTTCGTTTTTTAGACGATGATGTCGATGGACAAGGCGATGGCGTCTTCAATACTTCTGTTGACATAGGACTCAATTCCAGACTTTTGATTTCTGTATTTTCGTTTGAAAGATCATATTTTTGATATTCGGCTGGCTTTAGACGCGTCATTTGTTTCAAGGTTTCTTTATATTGACGTTTCAATTCGGCAAGTTTTTCTTCATATACGAGCAAAGATGGTTGTTCCGCCTGACATTCGTCGCTCTCATGAGACTGCTTATTAATATCATCACGTTTTAACTCATCAAATCTGATTTCGCAAGACTTATCTTCTAATTGCGATTTAACATCCACTTCTTCTCTAAATCGTTTTTCGGCGAGAGCGCAAAGAAGTCCAAGGCCATCTAATTCTGAGTTTTCATCTTCAACATTTTGTTGATTATTACATCCGGGACTAGCTGTGTCATGTATCGCACGAGTTTCAAACTCTTCAATGCTGTTTGAAAGTAATTCTAGACCACTTAAATCTGGTTTATTTTGAACCTCCACTTGTTCACATTTTTCAGCGGAAATTACTGGTCTATGGTCATCTTTGGCTTCAACTTTAGGCGTCAGCATCTCTACGATTTCCTCTTTAGCAACAATTTCACAAGAAACTTCTGATTGTTGTACAATCGTTTCAGTTGAAGTTACCAACTCCTCTACTCCAGGTTTTGTTTCAGTCGGAACATGTTCACGCTTTTCGGATTTGGATAAATTTAAAATCACAGGTTGGGGTTCTATCACAGATATAGTTGAAGCTATTTGCTGTTCGGGTACCGTTTCGGGTTCGCAGATAGTTCCTTTTTCAGCAGACTGAGTGTCCTCGTCACTATGCAACGGTGCATCATCAGTTTGATTCGATGCATCTTGTACATCAGGTTCTACTGTTTCAGGGGGTGGAGTCAGGCAAGCGACCGGGGAAGTTCCTAGGATATATATATATATTTAAACTATTATATATTACATAATGAATTTGATTTAATAAAAAAAATTGAATGTTCTGTCTAAACGAATTGAGAATAAAAAGCGTTAATCATAAAAACAAGTATAATGCAATCACCTGTACCAGCATCTTGATGATAAACCAAATGCGCTGTTACAACCGCCTCTTGTTTACCAGGAGACGTTTCTTCCAATTTCACTGAAGTCATGCGCGTAGTTCTAGTCTTAGGCAACCCTGACGCATCAGCCGATGCCAACGCTACCAATCTGGTACTGTGCGTCTGCGTGTGATGATGTTGATGTAATGTGGTCGCACTGCCAGTACTCAAATATTCGGACAATTGTAGCGGTTGAAGAGGAGGGGGTAGAAGATAATTCGGCCATACGACGGTTTGCTGGAACGGTTCTGTTGGAACAAGAAAAACATATCTCGATTTAGAATAATAACTTAGAACATCTTCTAACAATAAGTATGTATACTTTTTTTTCCAAAATTTCGAATATAAATATTTTAATAAATATATACATTATATACCTAAAGCAGTAGGTGTAGGTAGTAATATGAAGTTTCCAGTCAAAGGATCCCTCACTAGTTGAACACCTACAGGAGGCATAGGCATAGGTAACACTGGCTCCAAGGGCAACTGGGCTATAATTATGCAATAATATAAATAAATAATAGATATGTTTTATACACATAAATCTTAATTTGTTATTAAATTAAATCATAATTCATAATTATAATTATCAAAACTGTTTAAATTTTAATTTACTCACCAGGATACTGCCAAAGTGTTGGAGGTCCTAGTGAAGTCTGCGTCGTGCTAACAGGCCAAACTGATGGCACGGATGTCCCTATTATGGTGTCAGCTCCCAAAGGAATTAAACCTGAAGGATCTCGTAAACCTTTCAGAATAACAATTTTTTTTATTTCGATTTGATATTTCAATATTAGATTTGCTTGATAATAATATGAAATACTGCATGCACTTAAAAAATGTTATTGTGTCTAACTAAACCTTCTATTACATAATGTCGAAATATATATAAAAATAACCGTATTGTGGATTATAATACCAAAATAACTAAAAACTTCTAGTGATATGATATTAGTCGTCTGAAGTATTTATCTGAATGAAACATAGTCTTTTAATAACGTAGGTGCAATGACCATTATTCATACGTCTCAACCCAGGGTAAATCAAACCAATAATTTACCAATCAAACCAATTACAAATGCATGGTTATAATAATTACAATCATTCAAAAAATATATTTTAGATAATCAGCGTAAATAATTGCTTTCCATCAGATTACTGACTAATTACTGATTACTTTGCAATAAGCAATGTTTTCTAATCCAATATTTTGGACGCATATTCTTGAGATGTGATATAATCAACCGTTTGATTAAGAATTTCAGATAAGAATCTAATATAATATTTATTATATATTATATTAATATTATAAGGTAGAGCGAGGCTTAAAGTTCACTACCATTATCTCCAAAATAAGTAAAGTTTGTAATGTTTCAACGATACTATTTCAGTAGAAAAAAGAAGTGCGACTCCATCGCATTAAATCAGGTTACATCGATATCTGGAGATAAAGGGACATGTAATAATATTCTTAACAAAAGTTTTTTTTTGTCTTTGGTAGTTTTCTTGGCTTTGAGCTCTTTTATTTAGTTAATGATATTTGAATAGAATTTTAAAGTATACGTTATTGCATTGTTTTATAAGATGTATCGTTATTTTTAAATTAGATTCAATCGCCATAAAGCCTCTATAAAAACTTACATGTGCGTGGGGTAAAAAAAAAAAATTAAACCTTTACACTGGCGAAAGTATAAACAATAAGAAAATGGTAAATAAGAAAGCAAACTAACAATAAGTTGAAAAAGCAATTTCACAAGAGATAATTTATATTAATAGTTATTCCAATTCTGCTGATCGATATATATATATCAGACTGAATACCAGATCAAGTTGAAATACAGTGTGATCTTTGTAAAAAAATGAGCCCGTGACATTTGAATTTCACATTAGTTCCATAACGTAGTTACTATTTCGTTAATCATTTCAACATTTAAAATAAAACATTGGATAATGGATCATTCTTTTCTCTAGCACTTCCATATTACTCTGCCTATGGGGTAAAAAGGGCAGATGACAAATTTTAGAAAAATAGTAAAAAAAAATTAGCTTTATAATCATGACCTAATTGAGAATTTTACTGAACATTGTTCGATAGTTGTCTGTTTGATACGTGTTATGCGAGTTCCGTTGGTTTAGAAAGTATAATTACTGAAACTATCTGAAATAAATTACTATCCTATATTAAAATCAGCATTAGCAATTAATGTATACAATCAAATTAATGTATACCATTTTACACACATATATGAAAAGGCAGAAAATATGAAATAACAAAGATTTTTTTAAATTTGAAAACAGTTTTTTCAATTTCAATGATCAATTTTAATTAATGATATGAACAACGCCATGTTTATTTGGTTTGAATTTTAGCTCATGTATCATCGATATCATTTTAGTTTCACGTCAACATCATTTAATAGCTCACCAATTTCGCTGCACCTCGTTTCCTTAGTCGATGTGGCCCCTATGATCTGAGTGCCTGGCGCCAGTGCCAGTGGCACCTCTTGGTTGAGCCGTTGCCTTGCGACCGCAATACCCACAGGGATCGAGGATACTCCTAAAAAATACCAATTAATAACTGTTGATACTCATGAAACATACATCTAACAATATAACTCTAATATTGACAATCCCAACAAATACTTGATTCGCATTAGGCTTTCATGCGTTTTATTATTTTTTTACATTTACGTGTTTCATAAACTAAAACCTTTATGAAAAGTTCTATTTTGCTGCGCTGTATGTATACAAGTAAAGACTTTGAGATTAATTTGCAAAAGTTTTGAATGTGAATTCTTGTTATTCAAAATTGTGCATTTTGAATTGTGAATTCGATATTTGTAGTATTTTTAATATTGTATTGAATAGGCCAAAATTAAATTATATTTTATTTAGATTAAGAATAAACGCATACAATATTTAGAATAACGTATATAAACGTACTGATATTTTGCCTTGAGGCAAGTTACATGAACTTCCCGATATGTGTAAATTGAACTTCCCGATATGAGTGATTAAAAGTATTCCGAGTGGATTTATTACATATAATTGAAAACGAACAAACACGTTAACTCGGAGTATTTTCTAAAAGCAAATTTTCAGAATTCAACCATTTTTATAATTGCACCGAGCTTCCGTAAGATTTTAATGGTTTAATGGTACCAATTACTCTATCGTTATATCAAGTAGATCGTCTAATTTTAATTTTAATAAATGTCAAAAAAAACTACTCATTTTCTCAAACTGTGATGACATAATATTTCAGTAAGTTCTGTAAGACCATAATATATATCGCCAAAAAAAGTTTCATGAAAATCGACCTAATTTTTTTTTCAACAGTTAATTACAAGAAAGCGGCTCGGTAGATTTTCACCTAAAACTAATCAGTATCATTCCCAACTAATATCTTTCGAACAGTTTTTGATTTTTTTAAATCGATTCGGAAGTATGAGCTTAAATGTGGACGAAAAGTTCAAAACTTTTTGCCAAATGACAAAAAAAGGCTTGGCAGATCGTCGCACAAAACTGACAAACGATAACCCTTATCGAGATACATCAAATGACTTTTAAATTTTTGAAATCGGTCCAGTCGTTTTTTGAGAAAACGTCGATTTACGGAAAAAAATCTGCTCACACACACACACTTTTTCCAAATTTGGTCTCATTCGATTTAGAATGGCTTGAAACGTCGAGAAAACATAAAATTAGCGAAACGGATTATTTGATGAAAACAAACTTTTCCTTCGGGAAGTTAAAAAATAAGAACAAATGCCTACTAGTAAGCTGACCATATTTTTATAAGCGATAACCGTGACGGCAATTTTTAGTTAGTACTCATAGTATTTAACACATTTTTTTAAATAAATCAATAGTTGGAATAAGAAGTGCGAATGCTTTTAGTAAGAACTTTATTCTCCGCTGCGAACATTCAATCACTATGTTTCTATAGATATTTTATTAGACAATACAAATCATTCTTTTGTGACATTTGCTAAAATAATATGAACCGACTGCAAAGCAAATAATAAAGTTAGTTTGATTCCAATATTTACAACATGTGTCGATTTTCTAACAGTTGAATTTGTGTGCTAAATTGAAAACTTAACTTATACACTACATTTAGTTTAACAGGTTCGAAAAAATTGACACTTAATTAAGCAATTTGGAGAGTCGTTAGTATGCTGACCTTGGTCCGAGGATTTAGGCGATGTGTTAGCCTCCATTTTAACCAAGGCGGTCGCGAGAGATGCATCGGCCGGACCTCCACCGTTTGCATGATGTTGATTATGATGGGAGGTGCTGATTTCCGAGACCTGGCAAGGTGTGGCCTGTGGTTCGCGTTTCACCTGTCCGAGAAAAAAAAATATATTCATATAAAATACTGTAGACATATCAAAGTACGTTTAGAATCTTTCCACACAAAGACCTAACGCCACAGCCGCTTAATGAGCTACGTAATCATTAAGTGGTCGCGGCGTCTTGATTGTGCAGTATCATAAACATTTCATCGCTAGGGGTTTTGATTCATTTTGGCACATCTGGGCCAAATACTTTACAAACAATGAAGAAATTTTTCTTAAATCCGGCATCTATTATTCAACGTGAAAAGACCCTAACTCGAAAACCTGATATGCAGGTTTGTAGCCACTTCAACTCGGTAGAGAGAGCGATACATGCTCAGTCCATGTGAAGTCCATATGAATCGCAAAAAGCGTCTGCAAGAGTCACTATCTTGCTTTGGAGGGTTCAGTCACACTTTATTACATAAAACTAGCTGTAAGTGGAATTCTGTCTTAAGGCAATTAGGGCATCGTGCCTTAAGGCAAATTGATGGAACTTCCCGTACCAAAAATTATTATTTTTTTAAAAACGATTAACATTTTTGAAAAAAAATTACTTCGAAAAAATAAGATTTTTGAGAAACTATAAATTTGACAAAAAATTACTTTTTTTTGAAAAAAAAAAAAATTGATTTTGAAATTTTGAAAAAAATGTTTTCTTTATTTTGACATATGTTGGAAGATCTGAATTTTTTTCAAAGCAATCGTACTGCTTTAACTGCATAGAGACAAAATATAAAGCGCCGTGCCACCGTCTAACGCATAAACATTGGTACGGAACCCATAGGAATGGAAACAAAATTTATACTTATTGTTGAAATCTCTATAAAATATCTGATAATTTGATGTGCATATGTCTAATGATCATTTTTGACCGCCAAATGGCATTTTTTTTTACTTTTTTTGTTAGAGCTCCGAAACCGCTAGACCTGCCCTTATGAAAACTTGATCAAATCTTCATCTTGTCAATACAAGTAAAATGTTTTTTGAATTATTAAAATCGGACGCTCCGTTCTCTTAAAAACTGAGGTACCGTTTTTGGCACTTTTTGCCCCATATCTTCAGAACGGCTAGACCTACCTCCGCCAAAAACTAATCACCACGTCTCCTTATCAATACTAATCGAATGTTTTTTAAATTATTCAAATTGCTTCATCCGTGTTCCCGAAATCTTCGACGAAAATTTGTATCCGCACACACATACATACACGCACACACACACACACATATACATCCATTTTTTCTAAGGTATGCCAAAATAAAGATATGTAAAAATTATGTAATGAATATGTAATGTATATGTAAAGATATGTAAAAATTTTCATTTTCGAATTTTTTGCGATTACTATAACTTACCCTACGGGAAGTTAACAAACGGTTTCATTTTTCGAAAAGCATAACACGTTTGTCACTTTATAATTCATATATAACATAACTGTTCTATAATTAAATTATTTTGTATTACTTATAGTGATGATTCAACACGTTCACAATTAGTACGAATATTCTACCTCAATTTACAAATTTCAAGTATATTATTTCAAGTATTTCAAGTAAATAGTAAATACAACTAACCGTAAGTCATGCATTCGAAATAAAATATTATTATCATTAGGGGAGACTGGGTACGTGCCATAGTAGTGAGAGTCGTTTATTTTTATTTATTTATTTATTTATTTATTTATTCATAGGCAAGTCGTAATCAATAATAATCGATATTATTTCAGGCTCTTGTCAAGCTCATTGCGTTATAATAGCTATACTGATTTTTAGATAGGGTCCAAGGAGAGAATGATGAAGTATAATTGTTCAAACAAGTTCTGATTATTGCTTTCTTATATACAAAAAGATTACTTTGATTGTGATTTTGCTATAAGTTGAACATTAGTAGTTAATTGCCAGCAAATAATTTTTGCGTAAATAATTTAGCTCGATCATAACGATGATTTGTCTCTGTTATGACATGTAGTTCTTGTCTTTTTCGAATAAAGACTAAAAAAAACAAGAAAACTTCAATATAAAAAAGGTTAATCTTATTATCTTAAATGATTCTGTTGTATTGTATTATAAATTTCTGACAAAAGTCGTTTCTGGTAATAAAAGTTATTTTGGTGTTTATACCTATTGTTTTTTAGCCCATTTTTAAGTCTGTCACAACTGTTCCTAGGAGTGTGGACGATTGTGAGACTCGCCCTTTTATTGTATATTTAGATTTTATGAATAATCCATCGTACTTAAAGATAGTATTTTAACATTTACACGCAGACAAATGTAAATAATTGAGACATAAGTGATTGTAGATACCTATACATCCTAAAACCATTTAAATGTAATGAATATTTTGCACTAAGTTTTTAGGTTGCTTTCTCCTGCACCAGAATTATTGATGATGGCGAGTTATATGTTAGCAATATTATAAAACTCGAAGAAAATTATACCATAAATATTAATTAAGGATTCAAAACCACGAACATTAAATAGATGTTTAGTCTGTTATTGTGATCTTAATCATATTAAATTTTCTGCTTCCTTTTGTAAAAAGTCTAAATATTTAATTTAATATCAATCCATCTAATTATATAATTCACTAAATTATTTTAAAAAAAATTCTTTCAACAAGTTGAATTGGTTACTATCAGCCCCACATTAAATAAAATATTCTAAATAATTAAAAAATAAAAAATATGAAATCGTAAAAATTATTAATGAAAGAAAAAAAAACAATAAATCGATTTTAAACGTTCCTTAGTAGTTATTAAATATTCAAATCGTAACAATCGTTAAAAATCAACAAATTTAGAGTATCAGACTTATTAACTTACTATGATTTTAATTATTAACTGCCTAAGGATTTTGGCTGAAGATATTGAACATCGCATTTTATTGGTTTGCAATTTTTTACTTTGCGATTTTTTTGGAATTCATAATATGAAATAAAATATAAAAAAAAACATTTATAAGAATAAAAAATCATTTATATATCAATATTTGGCAAGACAGGATATATTGAAGATGTTGCAGCTCAGTTACAAAACTGATGTTTATCGAATTAGTCGGCCAAAATACAATTTAAACTATATATGATGATAATATTAGTAAAATATATCTATGGCGACCACGATAAAATCACATATTCGTAGCAATTCATATTTCTAATTTAAGTTGTAATCACAGCCAAGGGATATTAATAAATTATCAATAAAGCAGACGTCCTTCTAAAAGTAGATGTCCAATTATATAATATAAATGTTATGCAAGGTACATAAATGGATTTATATCGGAGAGCTCGTTCCGCTCTTTCGCTAACGGCACATTGAGATTTTCAAAGGCTTTGTGAGTTTTCCGGTTAGAAATAAGTTGCATTATGCATTTAAAAACATTTGCATATGAAATTTATCGTATACAATTAAAATACACGCATGTCTACAGAGTTAGATAAGTTGAAATTATATTCGAATAAAGAAAGATAGTCCTATCCAGAGCCTGGTTGAAAATAGACACCGTTATATTATTGAATTGCATATCTGAACTATTTTAATAAAACCGAGTAAGATTTAATACAAGCTTATTGAAACTATAGAAGCTGAAGGCTGGTTGTAACAGTTTTTTAATTAACATGTTTTGGGATCAACTGATTATATTTCTACGAAATAAAAATGGATCTTTGCTGTAACTATTCCACTATCAAATCAAGTAAAAATAATTCCACAACTGTTGTTCATTCTTTCACAATTAATCATTTTCTAGAGAAAGTTACACCGTTTTGGGGCTAGTTGCAACGTCTACCAAAGCAAGTAGTAACGACATAAACGGTAATAATACTTCTGATAATTTATTTTTTACTTATTTTCAAGAAAATAGACTTGTTTCCAATTATAAGCAATTCAATTGAAAAGTCAGTTCATTACTCTGACCAGTTTAAAAAAGTTTGCTTGAAAAAAGATACGAAATCATTTCCTCAATATACCACTATACCAATAACTTTTATGTACAATAATAAAAAAACAACAAATTTATAATTTAAATGTTTCATTTATAAAAATTTATAATCTAAACATTAATAAAATTTAAATATTTAAAATTACATTGTTTTTTTTTTGACACAAAAGAATATTTTGCTCATAATATTTTATAAAAAAAAAATTAATAAAATTATCGACCATGACGGGATTCGAACCCGCAATCTTCGGATCCGAAGTCCGACGCCTTATCCGTTGGGCCACACGGCCTTGTAAAAGCAACCCCATTCGTGGGAGGAAAATTTATTTGTCACCGAAACTTTGTTTTAATTTAAATATTTCAATTTTAAAAATTATTTCCATGGCGATAAATAAATTTTCCACCCGCCAATGGGGTGGTTTATACATGACCGTGTGGCCCAACGGATAAGGCGTCGGACTTCGGATCCGAAGATTGCGGGTTCGAATCCCGTCATGGTCGACATTTTTTTTATTTTTTTTATATTAAATATAAAAATTATTTTCTACTATTATGAACAAAATATTCTTTCGTGTTATAAGAAACAATCTAACTCAGGAAAAAAAAAAACTAATTTGAGACAAAAAATCATCACTAAATGTATTGTTTCTATGTCTATTACTCACAATAATATACAGATAAGGTGGCACACCCTGCAGGCTAATTTTGTTACTTTTATTTTAATTTGTGCGAATAGTTGTCATAATAGCTATTCTTATATTTTTTTCAAACTAGTGATCAACTCTACCAGCCAATATCTAAAACTTTGATCGGTTTCGTAGTTCAATAGCAACGAATATTATCTTTTTCCAGAAGTGGAAATATATTTAATCTGGTCTGTTTGGCATAAAGTGCATACACCTATATCTATAATTTGTTGAGAAAAGCTGTTTATCAGTGGTTATTTGTTCAAAAGGCTTATAAAAATTTGATCTATTTTGGATGAATTTCTTCTTTAACCTTTTTTGCTACGAGAGTGTAGTGTAATATCACTAGCAAACCCGACGAACTCCGTTTCGCCACCAGATGGTTTCGTGAGAAAGATGAAGAAATTTTTTGTTTGTTTTATATTTGAAAAGAAAAAAATTGATTTTATTGCACAACAGTAATGAATTTATTTTGATTACAAAAATGAAGTGTTTTTTAGTTGAACTTCTTTAAGTAAATAAAAGTGAATCCGCAAATTATCTGTTTCATTGAAGTGCTTTTTGGTAAACCACATTTTTTGTTTTTTGTCCTGACGTTAACACAAACAAAGCGGATGGTTTCCAACTCGTGAACAGGCAACGTATAACTGCCCATGAGAAAAACAATGATTTTCTAAATAATCTATTTGAAATTTATCCCGCAAACACTAAGCGATAGGCCTTGCGACTTGTTATTGCGAACGCAAGGGGAACTGCAAATTGCAATCGTTTGAAGTCAAACGGAAGACCAGTCGGAATCATTGGTCGTTGCGGCAAGAATTGCTCGTTGACTTAACTAAGCATAATTCTGATAATTCTCACTAATGTCATTACTCGAATTTTTAATTACGGTGCGAGAAGTTCCAGCAATTTGCATTAAGGCACGATGCCATGCAACACTAATTTTGTTAGCTATAAACCTTGCGGAGCCCGAGACCTTTCCAACGAATGCAAAATTGTCGAAGTCGGTTCGTGCGTTCTGGAGTTATTTCGTCAGTAAGGAAAACCCGACTTATTTTTATATATGTAGATATAAATTACAAGGATCCAATAACATATTTTAAACGTACAGTCCACCTTAGAAAATAAGCAAGATAATAAATAGTAAAAGACTCATTTGTCATGTTTATTAATAAAAGTCTGAAGAGTAAATCACATGTAGGTTAACAATTTAATTTTTAATATATATATTTTGCCGAGTGGCCAAAGATATCTGATGTCAAAGATGGAATAAATAAAACCGGTTAGATTTGTCAATTCAGACCGCTTTTCTTCAACTGCGTTGTTAAATTTCGTTAATTCTTCAATGTAGACATCAAAATTCATCGTTCAGTTGGAAAATAAGAGTAAAAGTTCCTTTGTAACCAACTTTAACTGGACGACCAGAGCGGTTTTCATCTTTGAGTAAAAAATCATCAAAACGCATTTGGCAAACCAATTTAGACAAGCCATTTTTTCAAGGCTTCGTCTTCATAAGCAGCTTTTGTAAGCTTATATGCGATTTTACCTTTGCAGAAATAAAGAAGCAAATTATGACAAAAAATTTTGATTTGATGTTCTGACTTTCAATAAAAAAATTCTCTTTACTGATTGCCAGCTTAATTGCCTACTATTCAATAACGAAAGATATTTTACATTTGGACTAGGCAAACCTAAAAATTCAATTCAAACCATCTAAGAGTGAAAGTCGCACTCAGTTGCCAACCTAACACCATATATTTAGTTGATATAAAACATAATATTGTACAATTTTTATACCTTTATCTCACCGACCTGCAAAAGGGCAGTATGTGCCGGAGTTGTCCTACTGCATCCCGGTATTTCTGTTTTGACTTGAAGCGGCTCCATCCAACAGGCCGTGTCATTGGCGGCCGCCGCGGCGGTCGTAATGCAAGAAGAAGTTGTCGACGAACTCAGAGTTTTCGACAAAAGTTCCAATCGCAGAGGAGAGTACGGCGAACCGGGCGGCGGTGTTGGTGCACCGCCAAACGAATAACCGCCGAAGAGAGAGTCAGATATTGACAAGGATTGAACTGAAAAACAAATATACAAATAAAAATTAATATCATAAATTAATATAAAAACTAGCTGTAAGTGGAATTCTGTCTTAAGGCAATTAAGGCATCGTGCCTTAAGGTAAATTGCTGGAACTTCCCGTACCAAAAATTATTGTTTTTTTAAAAACGATTAACATTTTTGAAAAAAATTTACTTCGAAAAAATTAGATTTTTGAGAAACTATAAATTTGAAAAAAAAATACTTTTTATTAAAAAAATTTTTTTTTTTTGAAAACAAAATTTTTTTGAAAAGAAAAATGTTTTCTTCATTTTGACATATTTTGGAAATTCTGAACTCTTTTTCAAAGCAATCGTACTGCTTGAACTGCATAGAGACGAAATGTCAAAGCGCGCAAATGCCGCGCCGCCGTCTAACTCATAAGCATTGGTACGGAACCCATAGAAAGGTAAAAACAATTTATACTTATTGTTAAAATCTCTATAAAATATCTGATAATTTGATGTGCATATGTCTAATGATCATTTTTAACCGCCGAATGGCTTTTTTTTTTATTTTTTTTATAAAATCTCCGAAACCGCCAGACCTGCCTTCATGCAAATTTGATCAATTCTTCATCTTATCAATACAAGTGAAATGTTTTTTGAATTATTCAAATCGGACGCTCCGTTCTCTTAAAAACTGAGTTACCGTTTTCGGCACTTTTTGCCCCGTATCTTCGGAACGGCGAGACCTGCCTTCGCCAAAAACTGATCAACACGTCTCCTTATCAATATGAATCGAATGCTTTTTGAATTATTCAAATCGGTTGATCCGTGTTCCCGAAATCGTCGACGAAAATTTGTATCCGCACACACATACATACACGCACACACACACACATACACACACACACACACATACACACACACACATACATCCATTTTTTCTAAGGTATGCCAAAATATTCAGAAACCTCTGAAACGTAAAGATATATAAAAATTTTCATTTTCGATTTTTTTGCGATTACTATAACTTGCCCTACGGGAAGTTAATAATTAAGAGACTGTTTTTTAACTTGACTGTTTGGTTTGGTTTTTTAACATCGAAATATATACATTATATTTCTTCTAATATTATAACAACTTGGTGTATAACTACATGAGTAAACTGATGAAATTGCAGCCTTGGATTTACATTGGATAAAAAAAATCAAGAAAAGCGAACAAATTGTAACTTTGAAGCAACTGCCCAGTGGGATAAATAAAGCTTAATGTGATAAAAGGTGTGAAACATCTTCTCTGTGAACACTAAATGTATTTTGTGTAAAAACTATTCTGAAAACCATTTTGTTTCTTTTAAAAAGCATATTATTTGGAAAAGATCTTGAGTTTTCATTCATAGTAAAATTGAGCTCGGGAATAAACTTGTACAAAAAGGAACCAGCAACAAGAAGTAACTTAAACGATACATCCAAATCTTTTTTGATATTGTCACATAATATATTAATTATCTGCATTTGCATTATATAATAGAGTAAAGAGGAAAGTTCTTAAACGCTAAATGCGTTCAAAAAAATGACAACTCCGTAGAAAGAAACGAAGAAAATTATACAATGTAAATACAAACCGCGCAGTGCTGACAAGAAAATATCTGCGCTTGAGGAGAACTAAAATAAATATCTGTGATATTTTTACATATTCCTTTTTTCATCTGACTTCAGGCTTGCTCTGTCATCTTGAGTATGATTTATGATCTATTATAAATAAGTACGTACTTTGTGAAAGGTCGCGCCACAATAAATTCTCGCACACGGTGTCCTTGCGATTATACAATATACATGATTGTGAACAAGTAATATGGAATAACAGTCGATTATAGATACACTGTGCCCAGAAATTCCTAAAGACGCTTTTCTGTTCACTGACCGCAATCGTTCATGGAAATTTATGTGTAAACATATTTAGCCATGGGCGTCATACTCAGGAACTATTTGAAAAGGAAAACTGATCAAAATTCATGCCTCGCTGATGTTGGCAAATAGATTTCAATTCCCACTTAGTCGATTATTTACATCAGCATACCATGAACTTTAAAGGCCGTAAAAAAGGCAAACAATACTCAATCTATATTTTTAACGAGTTAATTAATGTATTGAGAATTTAAAAAAAAAATAAAATTGAGAATATTCACAAAATTTTGATTCTAGAAGGCGATGAATTAAGAGTGTCAAACCATTGGCACCTGACCATACCCATGATTTTAGCCCTTCAAAAGTCATATTTGAATTTGAGCAATTATATAGTGAAAACCAAACCAATTATATCACAATATATAGCACTTATCAAACAAACTACTATCTGACTATCTTCAGTAAAACTCCCAGCTTATTCATCATTGTAGAAATATGTTTTTTAATGTTTTTCAAAAATTTGACACTTGGTCCAATTTATACCATGAGCTGAGAAAAAAGAACTGCTAGGGGGCAAACAGGTCCAATGTCTTATTTATCTTTTGAAGGGATTTTACAATATAATAACTACATTATTCAACCAATGCAAAATATAAATTTCATGAGTATATATTTCATAGAGAGAAGACTGTATCTGTCCTGGGTCTGGTAATTCGTCAGAAATATTCATCAGCAGAGTTGTAATCAGTATTTATTACAAAAAAACTAACAACGAAAGAAAATCCTTTTGTTATAGATTTTCAAACATTGCCGTTTATCTCTCGATAGCAAAGACGTCAGAATCAAAGTGATGGCTGGTTATACATCTCTATAATTCTATTTTCAAATATTGTTGTTATTTTTTTAACTTTACTTGTATTTGAGATTTCTGAAAGTGAACTGTTTTACCCGTAGACCTTTAAGCCCAGCTCTACCTTCGTCCAAGCTTACTTACGAGCCATATTTTTATAAAACTAAATTTACAGAAAGTTATATTAAGTAACATTGCTTTAAATGATCCTTATATAAATCATTTTTAGTTTTACAGAAATATATTTGTATGCATGTGTTGCCTAATGTATTATTTATTCAAGTTTTGTCACAATCGTTTAGTTTTATCAATTTTAATTGAATACGACAATTTTATTTGTAGAACGTTACAAATGCAACAATTTCTATATAAGATTGCAATTATCAATTCCTACATATTCAATATTTTCTATTACCACCCTAGCTAAAATATAATACCTCGATAACTAAATATCATTTATACAGATTCAACTGTACAATGCCCAATCGAACAAAAAATTATGAACTTAACCTTTGCATGAAAAAACTACCTGAAACATTTCTTTAACGTTCGAATGTGACGGAAACCTAATTGTGTGATAAATGCGACAGCTTGGCAAATTTTATGTTAATACTGTTTACAGGCTCGACAGAATAGAGGTGACATTATTACGATTATTACCCTTGTGCGTAGGATGAAAGGCTCCCGCAGATGCAGAAGCGAATCTAGGCTGGCACAGCTGGGGGGCGCCGCTGCTCGGGAACAACGAGTACACCCCATATCTGGCGATGTCTGTAATGGAAAAATAATATAAAATAGAAAACAAAACTTACGTAAAAGTCTATATTTTATGTGAATATATATATCCATAAAAAACTGAAAAATTCACTCTTATATTAAAAACCGTGCTAAACGAAAATCACTATAAAAAGACCTTTTGGTCGGTTTTTGATATGATGAATAACAAGCACATTGAACAAAAAATATATATTAATATATTTAATATCAAACACATTTAATAAATTATAGCTTCATCTATAGAATAAAAATTAGCAACATCTATTATTTTTTCATTATTTCAGATTTTCAATTTTGGTTTGTAAAGATATAACTGTTCTTTTACCTTCTAGCTTTTTAGTTTCACCTTTAATGAATTTTTGCTATCAATTATATATGAATACTAATTAAAAATAAATATTAAAAACAATGGAGCCGTTCAAGTATTACGTAAGCACTATACAGGGGCGGGGGGGTTGTTGATTTGCTTATTTTGGGTTGACATGGGGGGCAGGGGAGTCTGGATGATGATTACGTCATAGGTAGTATTTTTATTTTTTACATTAATTGCAAAATGTTTACATAAGCATGGGGGTAGGGGGTAAGAGCTTTGTTTACTTTTGCTGACAAGGGGGATGGGGATGGTAAATAATTGTAATAAATCTGCTTACGTAATACTTGAACGATCCCAATGATGCGAATGATTGTTTTGATATTGCAAACAAACTAGCTTATACACACATATAATTTAGTTTGGATCATAAAACATTGTGTTCCTATCATACTACATATTTCCATCATAGACTATAGTGACTATACGCTAAGAATTCGTAACTGTAACATACACTTTGTTGTGTTGTATATTGACAGTGAAACAATGAAAACAGCAAATTATAGTTTAGTGTTTATAATTTCGTGTAAATTCAAAATTAATAAATTTCCTTAAAAAATTGTATTTTCAAAAACCGTGTAAGGTCGAAAACGTGTTAAACGAGGGATAGGTGTAAAAAGTGAAAAAAGTAGAAACAAAAATCTCACGTTGTTTGGAAATTATGAGCCTACCTAGAGCTTTGGAGAAAATGTGACCATTTTTCGGTTATTGTGGTTAATTTTTATTAATTTTGTTTATTTAAACTTTAAACGTGATCATACATAACAATTCTAACACAATAAAAAATAATAAAACATTTGCACCAAGTTTTCAATAAGACTTTATGATAAACTATGAATTTTAATCATTTTTAGTAATTTCATGTTTTTACTTTTTTTACTTGATTGTTGTTACATTTTACAATCCTGATTAAATGCGCCAACTTTTGATTGAACTTGTCAACATACTTTAATACATTTACTTTTCAAAGGAGGACTTCTGAAAGTCTAACAGTTTTGAAAATTTCAAATTTATAACAAAGAGTTAAAAACTTGAGCAATTGCCATTATTTTTCACTGTGGAAATACTGTTTGTGGTTACGGTTCTAATGTTCAAATAGACAAAAGTAATAAAAATTAGTCACAATAATCAAAAAATGATCACAATTTTAGCAAAGCTCTAGGTTGCACTTATAAGCTGAGCATTTACGGTCAATACTATCATCCCGTTTCGGCTTGACGTTGAGGTCTGGGACAGTGTATAAATATATATATATATATATATATATACATATAAATAATTAAATAATAATATATAAAAATAAAGTATTGCAAAAACATGCAAATTAAATTAAAATTATCAACAATTACAATTACAACCTTTAAAGTTCCATTCCAACAAATAAATGAAATTAAATAATCAAAGCCTCAATTTCCTTAATGTATATAATGAACACATGATTGTTTATAACTACATACTGCTTTTCAGACGAATGTTATTGTGAGGTTCTTAATAAATATCACCCTATCATGTAAAAACATGAGGTTAATTTAAAATAACATATTAAACATTCTTGGATTTTGAAATTTAACCACAAAATCTATATATGTATGTATATTAGGGTGGTCCTTAACATGATCATTTTCGTATTTGATTGCTCCCAAGGGCTCAAATGGTTCTAAATTGATAAAAAACAATCCTCTGAAAGTTTTAGCTCTTAATATTAACTTTTAGATAGTGCGCAATTCAATCAAATTTCGTATGGAAATAGCATGGAAAAAAATTTGAAAATTAGAAAAAAAATTTTTTTAGGTATAACTTAGCGACAAATGAATTAAAAGTGATATATAGTGTCATTTTTTATTGAAAATTTGACGCTCTGCAAAATAGGTTTTTTATAATTTGTTTGTAGAGCGTCGAATTTTGAATAAAACACATTCATTTGTTCGCTAAATTATATCTAAAAAACATTTTTAAAATTTTTGAAAACTTTTCCATGCTACTTCCATACAAAAAATTTGAAAGAATTGCGCATTGTCTAAAAGACAATATTAAAAGCTAAAACTTTCAGAGAATTGTTTTTTATCAATTTGGAACCAATTGATTCCTTGGGAGCAAGGAAATTCGAAAATGTCCATATTAAGGACCACCCTAATGTATTATGTATATGCTACAAGCCTTGAAGTATCTGACGTAAAATGTGATTTGACTTAATTTTATAGAGATTTATATCAATGACAAAACTATTGTTCGGCGTGATAAAGATATAATTTATTCGTATAGTGTATAAATAAAATGAACACGTTAAAATGACGAAATTACCGTCAGAAGCTGTGAGAAGCGTATCGGCGCCTGTCATCTTGGCGGCCTGAACCGCCGGCAAGAGCGGAGGCCACATGGATGTGCGCGAGCTCACCGGCAAGCCCGTGGGTCCTAGCATAACGCGCTAATCTGAAATAAAAAGAAACATTAGAATAATTTTAAATTCTATTTATTAATTATTGCTTATTTCGTTTTAATTATTAACCCTTAACGAACGAGTGCCGCCATACTCGCGACATTGTCAATATTCTAAAATAATCGAATGCCACCATAAACGCGGCAAGACGTACCAAGAAAATTTTTAGTCTTTTCTTTCTGTAATATATTTTCAATATAGGCACAATGCAGTTGAAAAATAAATTTGAATATTGGTCCACAAGCAATATTAGACGAACTATTCAAATCCAATAAAGAATAAAGCGATATTAACCTTCCGTCGGTCGGAGTGGTCTGACCAGACTTTTTTCGACTTCAATTTAAAAAAAAATTTTAGTAATTCTATCGACTTGAAATTTCTGAACTTTTCCTAAAATTTCATTAGCTGTCGATCAATGATCAGAACGAAAAAATGTGTGGTTCAGCCAGACCACTCCGACCGTTCGAAGGTAAATAAATATCCGACCGACGGAGGGTTAATTATGCACCCTCTCTCGTTCTGGAACTGAAGCACTTAATTTCTTAAAAAATCCGTCGACCTTCTTCTAGACATAGTTTTTGGCAATGCGCTCGTTCGTTAAAGTTTAAAACAAGTAGTTGAAAAAAGCATTTTGCACAAGACAAGTTGCATGAAATATCATCAAAGGAGTTAATACCATCCAAACACTCTAATAAAAGACCTGCTAAAACAAGTACCTATGAGAAGATTAAGAAGAAAGTGGCCGCAAAATTTAATAAATTAACAATCAATATATTTATGTAAGGAAATTCCCCACTGGGGGAATTTCTAAAAGCCCTGTACCCGTCTGCAAATAACCTCATTGAACCCAAGGTTCAGATTGGTTATAAGAAATAAATAAAAAAAAAGTTGCATGAACTTAATCAATAAGGATAGAGATTCAGTTATTTAGGTAAAATGTTATTTCGAAAATAAAATTTTCGCTTTCACTAAAAAAAAATCAATACGATTTCCAATTGGCAAATTTCAAACATACATAACTGCAGAAAGAAAAGCCCAAAATGTTTCTTATTATTAGTATTTGTAATTGCATAAAATAATTCGTTTAACACATTTCAGGTTCTAAAAATGCATTTTATGTGTAATATGTAATCAGTAGCATAGAACGTACATATGCTTTGGCATAGATTCTTATTAGAATCGCCCGACGAAGTTCTACACATTGATTATTTTATATAAATCAACCCCTTATCCTCACCGTGTGCCTATAATATTTTAGTATGTTATTTCAGACTTGTATTTCAAATCTGTCGTTATATTAATGGACCGATTCTGCCACATAACAGACTAATGTTATGTTATGAAGAACTTTCTATACTGAATATTGACAAAAGCCACGTGGTTGCTATAAAAAAACGATCTTAGATAACAGGGTCTTTCTGACACAGCTTCATAATATACGAGTGACGTTGCAGTTTATGTGTAAAATGCCTGAATGCACAGAAAATACACTACATTTTGACAGTAATCAGTATGATTCAGTAGCATAATGTATGGGAGTTGGAGCGTAACATGGCTTTGCCATAACATTTTTCTGTTATGCGGCAGAATTGGTCCCTAAGTTTAATCAAAATAGTAAGAAGTTTTTCTACATTTGATTTGAAAGAAACGTCTTGGCTGATATTTACTATTCAACACACTTCCCAACCAACATCTTTTGAACACTTTTACAATTTTTACTTTGTTTGTACTTTCTCGTTTTCAATTAAATGGTTGAATGATTGATATAAAATACTAATTATTCAACAAAATTGAACAAAAAAGCAGAATTATCGACATGTATACAATTTATTTAAAATATAAAGCTAATAAAAATGATAGGAAGCAGCAACAGAGGAACATCCGTATATCTCATACATTTTGGTAACTTCACATACATTTGGTGGCCTCGCCTGTTATGTGCAAAGCGTCAACATTAATTAGCACTTTAATATGAGCGAACTGCCACTGCGTTCGCAGAATTGGATGATATATCCATATTGTGCATGATAAACGAAATCATTTAAATACTACGCTAATATATGATTCAGACAGCATAAAATAATAAATTCATGCACTCTAGAACGACTCATTAAAAACAGAAATACACGCCAATTACCATCACTATTGACTGCATGAGTAACACTAGTTATAATTTTTTGGTATAGTTAACGTTTTTATGTAGGTAAATTATCTTTACATAATTACATAATAATCTTTTTGAAGTCCAATATACTACAATTGCTACAAAAATATATAGTGCTTCCCCAACACGTGCTTCGACATACGAGCAAAATTCGAGATACGAACTTTGAGCGAGTTTATTATTTCTAGAAAAATGTCAATAACAAAATGATAATATCAAAAATCCGTCAATTGTATTGTAAAAATGATTCGTCCTACCCCTATGGTAAGAAAATATTTTGACTGTTTTATTCAACTATTAGGAGGAAAATATTTTGACAGTCATTTCAATTATATATTAACCCTTTCCACTCGAATGCCGCCACTCCGGCGGCAAAATACATATTAATTTGGGAATACCCGAGTGAAAAGGGTTAATAGTTTAGTAACTATTGACCCACGCAAATATATCACGGAATATTGATTGTTTAAAATTGTTTAAAATTTTAACTATACATTAATGGTTATTGTTCAGTTGTATATATTGAGTTCGCGTTGTTTGCTTTTTGTACATTTACAAAATATTATTTATTTTTATAACTATGGGTCCAAAGAAAAGGGCCAAGCTTCTTGCATTAAAACATGAGGATGGCAAGGACGTACGAGTGTAACCCTTCATAGATATGTACTGCGTTTAAATAGAATGAGCTAATAAAGGGCTAATACTCCAACTAAGGGCCTTACAATAGTTTATAAGCACCTAAAGTTTGTGGATAAAAATCACCCCGAAAAAAGTGCAACGGTTCGAGCATGGGAGTTGTTCAACGAAACATATCTGACTCATTACCGTAATATCATGAATGAACAGGAAAAATGAATAATTAAATTAATAAATAGTAACTTTATTTTGAATATTCAACAAAAACTTAATAAAAACCACAGTGCTGGGACGCATTGATGACATTTCAATTTAATTATATAGGAAAAATTGCTTCGAGATACGAGCGAATCGACATACCAGCCTAGTTAAGAAACGAATTAAGGTCGTATGTCGGAGATACCACTGTATATAAAATTGCATAGTTTCCTGTCGTAAAAGGTCTTTATAACAATGAACACTTCATTTCACCAAAGCAAAAAAGTGTTTGATTTTATGATTTTAGCAGACTAACTCCATCAGATATGTGCTTAATGTTATTCACACACGATACGCATCTGTTCAGCAGCACTATATGACAGAGCGTGGGAGGAAGCTGTTATTTAATTACTACCATCTCGTAAAGTACATGTTCGAGTTTAAATATTCTTCAACGCAAATTACCAACTGCATTTTTTATAAAATGCTAAAAGTAAGTCAAATTATTGCATTTAGTTCTAATAAAATAAATTGTTTTCATCGATCTTTCAGACATAGCGTAGCTCAGACAGCAGCACGCCGGACTCAAGGAAACACGGTCTGAGTCCTGGCGTTGACAAAAATTGTATTGTTAAAATTAAAATTAAAGAATTCTAATAGTTGAATAGAATTAGAAAGAAGAAGAAAAACAGATTAGAACACACGAAAATAAAAAGAAGAATGAAGAAAAAAGGAAGATAGAAGTTGAATAGAATTAGAAGGTGGAAGATAGAACAGGATTAGAAGAGAGAGAGAAAAATGAAAAAGCCACTAATGCTCCGAGTTAAGTAAAATTTGAATTGTTGATTGGAGATAGAATAGAATTAGAAGTTAGAAGAAGAAAGTTAGAGACTGAAGAAGTGGCAGGAATGACTCAGTTAGTAGAAGTGTAAAAAGAAGAAGCAGGGTTACAAAAAAAAAAGAATAAAGAAGTCAGATATAAAGAACATTGGATTGTATAGGATATATAAAGATAGCATATGATACGTATAATAAAGATAGTGAAAGAAGTTGTAGGCTTGGCTGTAAATCATCGAGGCCAAAAAAAGAAAGACAAACGCACAAAACAAATTTGCACAAAACTTATCGAATAACCATTAAAAAAAAACAGAAAAATTCGCGTGAAATTGAGGCGATGATTTACTATGCAAGCACCTATTACTAAATTTAACATATGCGTCTACTTATCATATACAATTCACATAGATTTATTAACATCTTAACAGCATAATTTTCGAAACTTTTATTAATATTTATAATTAAACTACATCCGATAGGGTTCTAAAATGTTTAGAGTTTCGTTTCAACCCTATCAACATGCCATTTAAGTCTCATCAAAATCCCAGATGAGTAAATTTGCGGTTCGTCTGGTTAGATCATAGAACAAAATTCACCAACTTCAATCGTAAACTCAAAATGCACCTGACGACGACGAAGTACTTTACTCAAACAGTTTCATAT
Organism: Ctenocephalides felis; assembly: GCF_003426905.1. Taxonomy (NCBI): domain Eukaryota; kingdom Metazoa; phylum Arthropoda; class Insecta; order Siphonaptera; family Pulicidae; genus Ctenocephalides; species Ctenocephalides felis. Next base: position 27,639,576 of record NW_020538040.1, read on the forward strand.
GATGACAAAAATGTTATGGTGTTGCGACAAACAAATGAAAAAATTCAGAACATATTCAGAATATGCAATTGAATCCTAAAATTTGAAAATCGTACCAGTTCTATAGTCGCTCAACTTCTTGAGACACCGCGGTTACCAAAAAGCTGAAGAAGAAGATCTCAAAGATAATATTCAAAGCATTTAACTCTACATCAACCATCGACTTACAAAAATTTAGCACAATAATTTCATGTATGTGTATATAAGTGTATGTGAGTAAGTAAATGAATTGAACCATATAGTAGTTCACAAGATATTTATTATTCTGATTGCTGTTAAAAATAAAATAATAAATAAGGGACCTCGTGCGGCGGTACATATCCAAAATATAGAGAGTAAATAATAGATGTGATTTTTGTTGCTTCATTTAATTGCAAGTTTGAAAATATTTGTATAAGCTTAGAAAATTTGAAGTTGACTGGCAATATAAAGATCATATCATGCTTTGTATGATAATTAACTTTAAGTGACCGCATAAGACAAAATTCAACGACAATGAAAATTATTAATGAACTACAGTTACACTGTAAAAATGATTCATAGTATTTATAGTGTAAGTCGCTTCCTACAATACTGATGTTTCAAATAGAAATGCTTGACCCGATGTTTATGCCTGAATAATCCTTAGTTATGTTTCGCTGTATATTCGAATGCCGGATAGAATCTATTCAGATGGCTTAACATATTTGATATTGAATTCAAATCACATTTGCTATTATTGCCTTCATATATATATATATATATATATATATATATATATATATATATATATATAAATATATATATATATATATATGTATATATATATATATCTTTAGTATTCATTTATAAGGGACAATCCACTGCCACGCATTGCGTCAAAGTAACGCATTTACAAATTACTGCAACTCGTTGCTACTGCTGTCCTCTTTTTTATTTAATAATAATCTATCAAAATACAAAGCTCTATCGAAATATAATCGATCAATGATGTATATTGCGATTGTAAAAATAACACTACTACTATTATTGACGAGGAAAACATTAGCTTTGTTTGGATGGAACCAAATAACATTTGAAAGTTTTGCATTATATTTTTTATGCTGAACGCACAACGCACAATGTAATGTTAAAGACACTTAATATATGCAAAAAATGATTATATGCAAGCATATAAATACAAATATATCATATATCATATACATAATAATAATAGGTAGTACTGCCCTAGGGCAGGCCCGTGAGCTGAGTTGAACTCCAATTCGATTCAGAAAATGTGAGAGATTTCCCATTGCCATTTCACACCGCAGTGCCCGAAATGGGCTATTTTCAATTAGAAACTTATTTTTGATCTAAGTGAAAAATGGACATAGCTCCTGCACGATATCAGGTTACCAGAGCGCGGGCTTGAACTTAATTGCGACCCCTAAAACTTTCAGAGAATTGTTTTTTATCAATTTGGAACCATTTGAGCGCAAGGAAATTCGAAAATGTCATATTAAGGACCACCCTAATATATACATATATATATATATATATATATATATATATGTATATTAAAAAAAATATTAGAACTAGTAATTAGTATTATCAGTTAGTATATATAAATGTCAAAACAACTACAACCAAGAACGTACATATACATATACATATTGTATATGCAAAGTTTCTTTTAGGCAAAATAGTGTATAATTTTTTTTATACAGTCATTTACATTAAGCTAAATCAATCAAACCTAAGTAAGACTTAAAACATGCGAAGATTATTGTAGTAAATTTGTTTTCCTAATACAATTAATTTATAGCAATAATATTGAAAATACGGTATTTGGAAAATTAGTCAAGATCGTTAGACTAAAACGAACGAACAGATCGTAATTATTAATTAAAATAAAATGTAGATCACCAAAAAGCTATTTCAAATCTCTTGATTTTTTTGGTTTGACAAATATTAAACATATCTGGAGTACCTATCTCTTTAAGATATGCAGACTATATGTAGGGCTGATTCCAACCACTGTTTTGAAGTGATATTTTATTAGTAGCATTAATATCATATTCTGATATCAAGCACTTGGCAGAAAATACAATTTCAGTGAAACAACTCTATTCGCCAGTGCATATTAATATGCACTACTATGTATATATCAGTATAGTATTCTAGAGCCTGAAAATATTAGTACTCGATGTAATATTGTATCGAAGGAAGCAAAATGCAAACTGATGGGTTCGTACGGAAAATCGATTGCTGAATAATGAATGAAGCCAGGAAATTTAATCGGACGAATGTATAGTGTGATTAATCTCCGTTTATACAAATATATATATATATATATATATATATATATATATAATATACCGATATCTCAAAAACAAGTAAAGTTAAGAATTTTTGAACAATAATATTTGAAAGCAGAGGGAAAAATGTATAACCAGCCATCACCTTGATTCTTACGACATGGCGTTCAGGAGATAAACGGCAATGTTTGAAAATCTACAACAAAAGTATTTTCTCACGATGTTGGTTTTTGTGGTTGTGAGCACTATTGTTAAGTTTCCGAGACCTTAATATAATTTTTAGATATTATTTAATTGTTTTATGAGATGTATTGTTAATTTTAAGCTAGATTCGACAGTTTTTTTATAAAGGCTTACATGTGGGTGGGGTAAGAAGGACAGACTGAACCTTTACCATGGCAAAGGTGTTAACAATAAAAATAGTACATGAAAAAGCAAATTTAGTTAAGAAAAGGAATTTATAAGAGATAAATTAAATAAATAGTTATTCAAAGTCTGTTGATGAACATTTTTGACAAAATACCAAATCAATGTTATATACAGTGTTATCTCTGTAAAAAATGTACTAAATGTATTTAAAATTCTTTTAAAATTGAAAAGGAATCATTAGACATGTACATCAAATTATCAGATATTTTATAGATATTTTAATAATATGAACAAATTTAGTTTACATTTCTATTGGTACCGTACCAACGTTTATCTTTTACACTGCGACGCGGCGCCCGCGCGCTTCTATATTTTGTTTCTACATAGCTAACGTAGCGCGAAAGCTTTAAAAAAAAGTTCAAAATTTCCAAAAATTTAAAAAATCTTCAAAATGTATTTTTTGTGAAAGTGCTAAAAAAAATTTAATTTTTCCAGCAATTTGCCTTAAGGCCCGATGCCATGCACTACTAGTTAACTTCCCGTGGGGCAAGTTATAGTAATCGCAAAAAAATCGAAAATGAAAATTTTTATATATATTTACGTTTCAAAGATTTCTGAATATTTTGGCATACCTTATGTTAGAAAAAATGGATGTATGTGTGTGTGTGTGTATGTGTGTGTGTGTGTATGTGTGTGTGCGTGTGTGTATGTGTGTGCGGATACAAATTTTCGACGACGATTTCGGGAACACCGATCAACCGATTTGAATAACTCAAAAAACATTCGATTCGTATTGATAAGGAGACGTATTGATTAGTTTTTGGCGAAGGCAGGTCTAGCCGTTCCGAAGATACGGGGCAAAAAGTGCCAAAAATGGTAACTCAGTTTTTACGAGAACGAAGCGTCCGATTTTAATAACTCAAAAAACATTTTACTTGTATTGACAAGATAAAGAACTGATCAAATTTTTATGAAGGCAGGTCTAGCTAAACCGCTAGACCTCCTCACGAGATTAATAAAAAAAGTAAAAAAAAATGCCATTTGGCGGTCAAAAATGATCATTAGACATATGCACATCAAATTAGCAGATATTTTATGGAGATTTTAACAATAGGTATAATTTTTTTTTACATTTCTATGGGTTCCGTACCAATGCTTATCCATTAGACGGCGAATGTTAATCGTTTTTAAAAAAATAATAATTTTTGGTACGGGAAGTTCCAGCAATTTGCCATAAGGCACGATGCCATGCACCCCACTAGCTTTATCATAGTTTACGCAGTATAAAAGTAGTAGATTTGTTAGTACGGAACCTTTGGCATGCGTATCGGCCTCGCGCCTCACTGCAATATCTCTCACACAAACACCTCCTTCTACCATTTACGCTCATACACCCACAACGTGGTTTGTTCCTAACAGAAGAGTCTCAGCGCATAGCTCTTTTTATTGTCAAGTTTTTTTATTATTTTTTTTAGTGATTTGTTTCCTGAGGCGCCTCAGGACCGGTTCTGGAAACGCGTTTTGGAACACTCAATATATGCTTGAATAATAAAAACCGTGAAAAATCGCACGGCATCTAATTATTCGGACAGTGTGTATCCGAAATGTGACCACTTATGACTTATCGGATGAATGATTTGTAATTAATTTTTTGTTCTGATGATCAGCGTTAATTAGTTGGGCGTCGATATCTTTAACGTTCATGTTTTATATTACTTACACATGACTTATACATAACATATTCAAATGATTGAATTTTTATCTAGTGGTGCATGGCAGCGTGCCTTGAGGCTAATTTCTAAACCTTCCGTACATAAAATTAATATTTTTAAAAACTTTAACATTTTTTAAAAATATTAGTTTTTTTAACATTATGTAGTTTTTGAAAAAAAATGACTAGTTTGACTAATAATGGACGGGTAATTTTTTTTTTAACTCTTTGGGGACGGCTGTCCACCTGAGTGGACAAACATAATCTGTGAGACACAGGCTATTTTATAAACAATGACTCAGTTTGCATCGAAAAGTTAAATAAATTACATATAGCAGTGATAAACAATGTTGTATTTTGAAAATAATATTAAGTTATTTTAGTAGTATTTTCATCCTTTTTCTTCGCTATATAGTCTTTCTTTTAATATTTAAAACGACCGAGCGCTTTTAAATATGCAAAACGACTGGCAAATTTTGTGAATTGTAAAAAATGTAAACAAAATTTGTTCTTATTATTACAATTTCTATAAAATATCTGATAATTTGATGTACATCTCTAATGACCATTTTTGACAGTCAAAATTTTTAAACTTATTTTATTGGATCTCCGAGACTGCTAGACTTGCCTTACCAAAAATGTAATCAGTTCTTCATTTCTTCAATACAAATAAAATCTTTTTTGAATCATTCAAATCGGACGCTCCGTTCTTTCAAAAACTGAATTGACATTTTTTGCACGTTTTGCCTCGTATTTTCAACAGGGCTAGTCCTGCCATTGCAAACTAATCAGTACGTCTCCCCATTAATACGAACCGAATGTTTATCGTATTATTTAAATCAGTTGATCCATGTTCTCGTCGACGGAAATGTGTATCCGCACACACACACATACATCCATTTTTTTCTAAGGTATGCTAAAATGTTCAGAAACTTTTAAAAAGACCTATGAAAATTTTTATTTTAGATTTTTTGCGGTTACTATAATTTGAACTACAGAAAGCTAATTAAATGAATAATAACATACCTGTAATAAAATGATCGATGGAATGCTTGAAGATTTCTGTTTGGTGCTTAAATAATTCCTACCTTCATTATATTCATTAATTCGCGCGGATTATTTATTTTTTATATCTCAAGTAATTTATTTAAATTTATTATTTTTACGCATTTATATATGAAATAGATAATATATTTTCCCAAGAAACACGCATAATATTCTAATTAAGACCAACAAGTTACAAGTAAATCTGTATTCATACACGCAGATATTATTTTTGCTTCGACAGTTATTAATTGTTCTGTTGTGAATAAAAATTACATGAACTACATAACAGTTCAGTCAAGAGTGCCGATAAAATTCTTAAACACGTTAATAAATATCTACAGCCTATCTAAATGTATAAGTATCCGTAATAATAATTATGCAGATTGCTTATAACTTGTATTGCGAGTATAATTGCTAAGTAAAGTTAACGCAAAATCACGATATGCAGCGATTTATCTTATGAAACTAGGTAAGACAATGTATGATTAACGAATTAAATTAATTTTTATTTCGAGCTTATTCTAAATTGTTTTTGTTACAATTTTATTTAAAACATTAATAATATATAGTATATAAGTTCTAAATGTGATTATTTTTTTTTATCAAATGCACCAAAGCAACAGATAATTATCACATTACACTTGCTAGAAAGAGGTACCTTTACCACCAAACAATAAATTTAAAATTATAAATAGTATATATTTTATAATTTGAAATGTATCTATTAAATACTATCAAAAAGCAATTAGTTATTATTAAATATACATTTTATATTTATATATAGCGATTAAATTTAGATATATTGTAATGAATAATGAAGATTTAAAAAATAGAGTAGCGTAATACTGCAATCTGTGAAAATACCTTATATTTATATTATATCTTATATAGAAGATAATTTATTGGCCACGAAAAAAACGCACGATTTTCACACAACTTATATTCATTAAATTAATTTTATAAATTAATACCTAATCACACACTTAAAGTTGAAAGTGAATGTGCAATATCTGGTTACAAAATTTAAAGAAAGAAACAATGCGCATAATAAAAAAAAATGGGCAAGGGCGGTGCACAAATTTCCAATTTGACTTTGAGCAAAAACCAAACCAATTATATCACAAAAAATAACACATATCAAATAAATTACTATTTGTTCAGTAAAACTCACAGATAATTCATCATTGTAGAAATGTGGTTTTTAGTGGCGGGTTAAAATGAGGCAGCTAGGGGGCTAGCAGATATAATGTTTTAATTTTAATTTGAATAGTATTTTACAAAAGATAGCAACATTATTCAACCAGTGCAAAATATAAATTTCATGAGTACATTTTTCACAGAAATAGCAATGTATATAACGGTTTTTCATCAGAAATATTCATCAGCATGGTTGAAATAACTATTCATTTAATTTACCTTTGCTTGGATATAGGTTTACTTGGTCCTTCTTTCACATGTGAGCTTTTATAGGGGTTTATATAAAAAAATAGTTAAATTTAACTGAAAAATTACTATACATCTTATAAAAGAATTAAATTACGTATACTTAAAAATTATATTAAGGTGTCGTAAACTAAACCACAGTGTTCACGACCAAAAAAAAATAACGAAAGAAAATACTTTTGTAAAAATTTGAAACGTTTATCTCAGGATAGGGACGTCGTAACAATCAAAGTGGTAGCTGGTTATACATTTTTTCACTCTAATTTCAATTGACCATTGATAAACTTATAAAACATCAAAATTCATATTAAGATAATAAAACTACACACAAAAAAAAAAACATTTCAAAAAAAGAGTGCGCGTAAGGTTCACACGCGATCGAAGTAAAACTTATTTGCTGCTGTACAAGATGGTATTTAAGTAAAAATATATACATCATATAACAAATTTGAACAATGTTTATTAGTAATATGGTAACACTCGTGATGCATATATTTATTAGTGTCAACCATTATACACATTTATATAATGATAAATTATTAATCATATATTTATAATAGCATTAAAAATATGTATAATATTTAAAAACAATAATGTAATTAAAGTCATACTTCAAATATGATATGATCGGTTTGTCATTGTAATTTGTATTTAAAAATGAACCTTCATTAGAGAAATGAAGTAATTGCTGATTACTAACTTCTATAATATTCGTTCACACAGTAGATTATGTTCAACAACGCCTAAACAAATATTGTTTTCGCAACTTCACTCATCATGTAATAATTGTGTTTGAAGAACTTCATGTAATTGAAATTAACATAAATTCATTGACTGATGGTACTTTTTTTACTTTTTCACTGGCGATAAAATCTCATTCTTTGAACAGCTGTAATATCTGTTTTGCCTTAAAAATATTTTCCATTTCAATAACTTCAAAGATTTATAGAAACTACGAATAATATAGAAATTATTTCAATAAACTTATGTTTTATACACGGTGCAAATGCTGCATTTGTTTTATTGTTTCATTATAATGAATTTCAGGGGACATGATAAAATATTCTTCTGACTTAGGCATTTTTCATTAAATCAAGATTTGTACTACGATGCAACTTTAAAATGTTTATTTATCTATGCCGATTACGCATACAACGACAGATCTCTATTCACATACGCGACGACTAATCACAATCGACCCGTATAGAAATGATATCATCGAGAGCGAATGACGAATCATTGGCACTCGACTCTTATCTGCCGTAACGCACTTCCGTTGCAGTTGTACGGATTTACAACCTAGTCGCGTCTAAAAAAGTTTTACTTCAAAAGTTATGTGAAAAACCGTTAAAGACCTTTTGTTCACATAATGTTCACATAAATCCATGGGAAGTTTCTGCAATTTGCCTTAAGGTACGATGCCAATCACCACTAGTTCCTCTAAGTTTTACAAAAATGAATTATTTTCTAGGATAATATCCATATCCCTATTAAACTCAATATCAAGCCGCCACTGGTAAGACGTACCCATCCAATTTACAATATTAACGCTTATGGGGCAAAATACACGGTGCGCGGTCAGAGTAGAAGATCCACGAAACAGATACCTACAACTTATATACAATATGTGGACGACTATAAACCTGAGTAATATAATTAACTATATAATATTTCATCGTGTATAATAAGTAATACACATATGTAGTTTGTAAATGCGCAATAAAAAGTCTAAATAGAGAAGAAAAAATATTGCGCAACACATCAAATGTTGGGAGTGGAATGAGTATTCGTCACAGGGATTGTATACAATTTAAAATAATAGATGGACTAACCGTTGTACGATAAGATAATAAATTAAGAATTATTGAATTTATAAGTATAAAAAGAATAGTTATCAAAAAAAAAACTGTTTTAATTAATAATATTTTAATGCAGAGCTAAGTTGTTAAGGTAAATTTATTTTATTACAGTAGAAGCCCGAAATGTCCGATAGTCCAGAATTTTTCCGAGAAGTTCGTTTTTGGGGTGGTTCGGAATTATTTAGATGGACTTGCTATTGTTCAGTAATCGCTGTGTCCATGGTGAATTCTATTGTACCTAGGTTCATGAACAAAGTATGTTCTACGAAATGCGTAGACCTTAAGTTGTACGAAGGATTCGCCGATTTTTCAAGTTAGTCTACTGAATACAGCAGCATAAGCACACCTATGAGTAGATTTAGCCACTTAAATATACAATGAACATATTTATTAATTTAATATATTCAGTATTTATTAGTTTAATATATTCAGTATTTATTAGTTTGATATATTCAGTATTTATTAGTTTTATTTAGGTTTTATTTACAAAGAACAGGGATTAAATCATAGTACCTCGTTCGTGCCTCATTCGAGCGTGTTGCCACTACTGCCACGCCCGCCGAAAACTGCTTTTTAAATAGTTTAGTTTTTTCTTTAATTTTGAACATTTTTTTATTTTATATAAATTGCTTGCAGTTACTATTTTTCAGATAGTAAAGAATATATGACTATGAATATAGATTATGAAAACTGACAAAATAGTTAATAGATATGAAAAGCTAGGCAAAAGTTTAAAAAGCCATTTATATATATATACATTAGGGTGGCCCTTAGTATGAACATTTTCGAATTTCCTTGCTCTCAAGGGCTCAAATTGATAAAAATCAATTCTTCGAAAGTTTTAGCTCTTAATATTAACTTTTAGATAGAGCGCATTTCAATCAAAGTTTTGTATGGAAATAGCATGAAAAAGGTCCTTATTAAGGACTACCCTAATATACATAATATCTTTATAAAAGTTATATGTACATGTATATTTACATATGTATACAGAAAAAAATATATGAAAGGAATTTATTCCTATGCAATTGTGATGCAATTAAATTTCTATGAATTTATAAATCTAATCAAAATATGCAAATATATCTTCTCATAAAACCTCGACTATTTTTAAGACTAATATTAAATTATTATTTAAATAATCTGTAATTTCATCCATATTTGATAATATAATTTTGCATGTAACATCATAAATGTTATGTTATGATTTAACAATTTAGGCAAATTTTAGTATCAAAGCAATTCAGTTTTGCGAAATAATCGGCATCAAAAATTAAATAAACTAATAAATGTTCTAATTCTTAAAGTACTTCAAATTAAATTCAACAGTATTGTTCGGACGTATTTTCGTTTTATTATATTGGCCATGAAGGTGACAACCTTCAGGGCATTAAGCTTTACACGGAATGGTTGCTACCCCTAGTAGAGGGGGTAGCGGAATGTTTTAATTGAACTAGTTGTTCACTTCTAAAAGAAAAGTCCGCGAAACAACATGTACAATAAATAACCAATAAATAAATCTTCTTCAATCATAACTTAGTGACAAATCAGTGATTGTAATTAGAACTGCAACAAATACATAATATACAAACAAATCAGTATTTAATACAGCCCACAGCTACAAGGGTTAAATTATAACCCAACAACCTGAATTATCGAAGGAGAGTTTTAATAAATTTTATAACTACGTTACATAAATACAAGTATATTAAAACGCCACAAGGATGCTGCCATTCCTTTTTATTTCATATTAATGATCAAAACATTTTAACCAATTTTATTTACACATCATATCCATCAATCGATTTCGTAGCGGTTTTTAAGTTTTTGGGATTTTCCTTTATAAATATCGCCGGGTTCCGTATAATTATGATAGGTCTTAGGACAGATGCTGTTCACGTACTCCGGTGCAGAGACATTTTCGTCCTGATAGCATCTGGGACTTGTCTTTTCGATGGTTTTTTCTACAGTTTTTTGTACCTGGTCCTTGTTGGGGTAAACTCGTCTTGGGGTCTCAGTTATAGTATCATCTTCTTCGATGACCCTATGCCGAACCCTAAACATGCCTTGGTGACTTTTGACCTTATAGCCATCAGGCACGTACACTTCGTCCAAAACACCTTCGCAAGGTGCCAATATGGTAACGACATAGAATTCGGTGTCAACTTTGGCGATTTCATCGTTTTCTTGGATTTTGTCGCCGACTTTCTTTATGTAGGTCACCCAGCCTGCAATCGTTTTAACTGTAGTACATTGTATATAGTAGTTTTGGATTAAGTCCAATATTAGCAGAAAATATTTGAATGTTCTTAAAATAAGACTATAAGATAATGAATAATATACTTGCTTCTGATTTTTGATCGTAATGAATTAGTTTTTTAAAAGGTTTTATTATGAATTAAAATAATTTACTCATTTGCATAAAGACACAATGCAATGCACAACTACTTCTTGCATTTATTTCCAACTATTTATTATAAAATAATTATATAAATTCAAAGAAATTTGTATGGATCACAGCAAAAAAAATTTTTCAAATTAATGCATAACATTGATACAATAACATTAGCTTTATTAATATGGAAAAAGTAAGCCATAAGCCTATATTAGTTTAGAGCATAGATTCAATTTTACATCTAATGCTACTATAAAATTTAGAAGGCTGGTGACGTATTGAGATCAGACACAACAATCATTTGATTTTGGCACCAATGTCATGAAGCAGACAGATCATATTACAGCCACGAATACATCTCAAAAATAAATGTTTACGGAAAAAGAATCATTATTTTTCAATGAAGTGATTTGAAAAATAATTTTTAAGCATTGGGTGCAAGTTGTACTTTCTTATTTTAATATTAAGGGGGTATTCTAGTATAAAAGCATACATTTTAGGTCATAATTTACTTCCCGTAAGGTAATTACGGTAATACTATTATATTTTCATAGCTCATTTATTAACGTTACAAGAGTACAGATTTTTTTTTAATTTTAAAAATTAGCAGTTTTTCAAATGGGGGTCGCAAAAAATTGACACGTAAACGTGTCCACGATTGCAACCAAAATAAAAAAAAAATCTAGAAAAATGTTGCAATGGCATATACTAGGATTAAGTAAAAGAAAATTTTGTTTGGCAAAATGGCGAATGTTCCAAAAAGAGACCATTTTCCTACCACCTTTTTTAATTTCCTAATTTTTTTAAAAATAGTAAAAATTTAAATTTGGAGATGAGGCTATTATATGCCAGAAAGAAGTCTATAAAGATAATTAATTCACTGAGAATTTCAAGTGAATCGGCCCAGTAGAACTCGAGAAATTGTGGACATTGTATTGGAGAAGACAGTTTTGATTAAAACGCGTTTAAAGAAAGGAAACAGAAGAAGATTATCATGGTCAAATAGTTGTATCTCCGAAAATAATTTAGAATTTTAAAAAATCGTCTCGTACACATATTCTTGAAAAGTTAAACTTTCAAAATATGAAGAAAACAAAAACGATTTTTGGAAATTTCTACTCTAGAATACCCTCTTAAGTACAATATTATGTTTATATTATTATCTATATGTTAATTCATATAATTATTCAAATATTTTAGCCGCACTATTTCGGCAGATCGACTTAGAAATGTTTATGCAAGGTCCATATATTTTTATAATAACTACCTACAGCATTATATGGAAAAATGCAAATTTCGCCTAGCATATTGTAATAGTCATGAAGTCATTTATTATTAAAAATAAACTTCAATCAAATTATGAAAGTATTACATAGTTATAAAATTTAAAAAATAAGTATATTATAAAAAAATATATAAAGCTAAAAAAACTATAGTTGGTATTATTACTAATAGCAGGACCAATTATTTCAGTGACGCATTAATTCTAGACCAGCGTTTCTCAAACTTATTTCTTCCAACGCCCCCTTTAAAAATCACAATTTTAGTAGCGCCCCCTATCAAATTTTTTATAACAATATAATCTCTAATTTTTTTTTAATTTAAATAATATAGTTATAGTGTGCTATATTAGTTGATGTAACGTTACATTCTAAATTAAAAATTTTACCAGTGAGAGCAAATAAAACGCTACTTATAACAGTGTACACATGTAAAAAAAATAGTTTGTGGGCCTTTTATCGCCCCCCTGGATATTATAATCGCCCACCGGGGGGCAATATCACCCACTTTGAGAAGAACTATTCTAGACCTAATTTGAACAATCCGCATATAATCCTAACATTTTCCTATCTCTAAAATTCACATGGTCATTTTATGAAAAGCTTAATGAATGCTAACCTGTCCCTCCTTTCATGTCGTCGAGTTCAGGCGACCTCACAACGATGTACGAGTACGCGGGCGAAGTATTTTTGCAGAACGAAATTGCGCTGGTCTGAATCGGATTGCCCGCAGCCGACCGCCATGGAAAGATCAAGCTTCTTAAACCGCTTACGAATCGGAACATCTCTTGCAGCTATTTTTTTTTAATTTTAAATTTTTTACGTTTTTTTTTAAATATTTTTATTTTATAGAAAATTTTTTTGTATCCAAACTAATTCATTATTTTTTTGTTTTCTGTTTTAATGTAAAACAAATGATTCTATACTTAAAACAAAGGTTCAAGTTGCAAATGCAGGAGGCGGTGAAATCGTGGAAGGCGGAGGTTTTAGTCGCATTTTTTATTTTTTGAAATTGTCAAAGTTTAAATGATAAATTAATGTATTTATTACAGATTCTATTCGTAAGCGATAATTAAGTGGGGATAAGTGGTGTATGCAGTATAATTTTTGCATAATCTTGTCTAATTTAGTGAAAGAAACTAACATATACAAAAGATTTTTGGTTTGATGAATATATACTTCATAAATAGCATACAAATGTTTTCAAAGTCTCTGGACAATAATGTTCTTATGTAGAGATAATCTCTATAATCTCTAGAAAAAATATTAATAAAATAAGATATAATTTTATCTATTAAGCGAGATTATTTCCTAGTTAATATAATACAGTAAAGTACACAGTAAGTAACAAGATAAAGTAGACAGATAAGGTAACAAATAAAGAAGTCCTAAAAAAAGTGAGCGAAGAAAGAACTCTACTGAGCACGATCACTAAATGAAAAGGAAACTGGACCGGACCCATTTTACAAAAAGAATAGCTACTCTATACAAAGCCCTTGATGGTAAATTAGAAAGACTAAAAGGATTGGAAAGAAGAAGAATGCATATGGTTGATGACCTACGCGAGAAGAGGAAATTCAGAGAAGTGAAAGCCGAAGCACACGACCAGAAAGTATGTAAGCAGAATTTAAAAAGCGAAATAGATAAAAGCGAATAAATAAAAAAATATTAATAGTAATAAAATGGTATTGGGATTGAAAAACAAGGCAAGAGAAGGAAATTATCGATTTGTGGTGCCCAGACACCATGGACCTGCTTTCGAACGGACTACTAGTTATTATTATTATTATAATACAGTGGTATCCTAACATATAAGTTTGATTTTTTCCGTAACCATGCTCGTAAGTCGAATCGCTCGTATCTCGAAACACTTTCTCCTATTTAAATCTAATTAATATATAGTTAACATATAATTGAAATGACTATAAAATAATTAACTATCATAAAAAAGTCTATCAAAATATTTCTACAGTAGGAAAATCATGTTACAAATGATCCCGTATCTCGAAACACTCCTATAAGTTTGGCCACTCGTAAGTCGAGGTACCACTGTTATTTTGCTGATCAAAATATGCATCATCAAAACTAATTGACTTTAATGGGTGACTTATCACCCAGTTTGTAAAAAATACCCTTCTGCCAAGATATCAATAAATTTTCTTGTCATAGCCTTGTCATGCAATAGAAAAAAGTTTTCTCTATACCATGTACACCATATTGAATTATACATTTGAACGTTCCTATTGCAATCCTCATCAATTAATTCTATAAAATGTTCACTAACAATAATATTTTTCTAGAAATAAGAAGAGTCAAACATGGAGAAATCAAAATGTTATTTTGTGAAATCACGCTCGAGACAGAATGTAGAATGCACAATTCAATCATGATATGCAATTAAATTACATTGAAATAATGCAATGGCAATTGAACACATAAAACATAATTATTATTTATTTAACTCAATACAATTTTAAATCAAAAACATCGTATACAATTATTTTAAACATTAGTTAAATTTAGATAAAACATTATCATTTAGATAAATCATTGAATCTGCGGATTGAAAAGCGGAAGTAAAAGTTGTTTGCCAAGTTTACCCGAAATATAACATTGCAGAGTTTGCATAAAACTCGACGTCTAGAGATCCGAAAATTTTCTTGGCCATAAACGGTCACTAAATCTGTCTTCAAGTGCACCCTTTCTTGGCACTCTATCCCACAATCAAATGCAAACGGTTGAATAAACAAAACATCAGAGTTATTGTTTTGGTATGGATTTGACATTGCGATGCATATGTTAATAGAAAGAGAGTTTGACTCTATTTATTATAGAAAGAGAATAAAAAAAGAAGTACAAATATGTTACTCTAAAAGTGCCCTAAATCTGAACAGATGACTGAAATCTGAAGATAATTGTACTACTACTGTAAGTTATAAATAATTATTTCTTAAAAATAGAAACAAGAAGTACAATTTAATGGTACACTAAATCAAAAATGATTATTAAAATCTGAACATTGTTGAACATTTTCGGACTGCTAGATCAACTTATAAAAAATGATTTCCGAGATTTCATTTTATTTAGACTTCAATGCTAAACCTCCATTCAATTCATGCAATATTTTTCTAATACATTTGTTTGCTGAAACATTAGGGTAAAGCGGGACCGCGGATAAAAAGGTCCACCACTGAAGCAAGTAAAGTTTAAAATTTTTCATCAACTATATTTGAAAGTAGAGAGTGAAGGATGTATGACCATCCATCACCTTGATTCTTACAACATCGCTATTAGAAGATAAACGGCAATGTTTGAAAATCCATAACAATGTTTTTTTCTTTGTTAGTTTTTTGGTTGTGAGCACTGTTGTTTAGTTTACGAAACCTTAATATAATTTTTAGGTATACGTTATTTAATTGTTTTAAGAGATGTATTGATAATTTTAAGTTAGATTCGACAGTTTTTTTATATAGCCTCTATAAAAGCTTACACATAGGTGGGGTAAAAAGGACCAACTAAACCTTAATCCTGGCAAAGGTGTACACAATAAAAAAATGTACATTAAAAAGTAAATTAAGTAAAATAAAGCAATTTTACAAGAGATAAATGAATAGTTATTCCAAATCTGCTCATGAATATTTCGGACAAAATACCAGGTAAATATCAAGGTTAAAAAATATACCTATGGAAATTTGTATTTTGCATTGGTTGAATAATGTAGCTATTAATTTGTAAAATCCCTATAGAATTAAAAATATAACATTAGATCTGTTTGCCCCCTGGCCCCCTCCTTTTACAACGCCTATGAGGTAGAAAAAACAAGATTAAATACAGCAAAGAACATAATTTCTATCATGGTGAACTGCTGTGAGTTTTACTGAACATAGTCAGATAGTAGTTTGTTTGATGCGTGGTATTTGTTTGGTTTACACAATATACTTGCATAAAGTCGAAATAGAACTTTGTGCCCCGCCCTATCGTATGTATTGAATTTTTTTATCGATTTTGCCTCTGGTTAGTAGAGTTCTTATAGTTAGGTTTCTCGGCTTCTCTGTGCCTCTTTTAGCACAACAGACTAATTATTGTAATAAGTCACTTAAATTTACAATTCATGAAATATATGAAAAATTCATCTAATTTTGTGTCACAAAAGCACTGTTGTAACTCTACTCGAAAATTTAAAAAAAAGTATAAAAAATGTAATCATCTCAGCTCATAAAGATGCATACTCACAATATGAGTACTAAAGCAAGTTAGCTTTTCATACGATATAAAGCTAATATTGTTAAATACAAGAAATTCCATATGTTAAGAAAGAATAGAGGTTAAAAACAAGATTAATTGATTTCGTGCAACAAAACTCAGGTAATTGGATAGTAATTGCTGCCGTTACTTTTAACAGATTTTTTTCATCCATGTGTAATTTCATTGAAGAATTTAGCAGGTCCGCGGACCTCGAATTTGGTAAAACGAAATTCATCGACTCTCTCTCTAATGGCACGTTCAATCCTAAAGAGCGCGTTATCGGTGCGGAATAATAATCTGCCAAAGGGGGACTAAGAAAGTTTGACAACAGCGCACTGTCTGATAGGAGCAGTGACTTCTTCTTTGCCTAGTTGTTCGCTGCGAGCTAAAACGTTTGAACTCCTTAGTCTACTTTCACACGAATTTTCTATTAGATAGGACGACTGAGTGTGGAACACACGTTGCCGAAAAAGCATCCTTCATTGATAGTAAAGGCAATTAAAATTAATTTTTTCTTTTTAAATAAACTGTCTTAGAAATTATTAGGCAGCGCAGACCGAAACCACATGCATTGTGAGGCAAGGTGTACCTGGTCATATAATTGTTAATAAATTATTATAGAAACAATAAGAATTAGTTGTGTATGGCATCGTGCCTTAAGGCAAATTGCTGGAATTTCACGTAGCAAAAATTAAAATTATATAAGAAAAATATTTTTCTTATTTTGAAATTATTAAGAACTTTGAGATAAACTTTTTTTTTGAATTTTTTAAAAATTTTGAAAAAAAAATACCTTTTTGAAAAATTTGTTTCTCCTAAACTGCTAGACCTGCCTTCCCAAAATTCACCAGTTCTTCATTTCATTAATACCAATAAAATGTTTTTTGAATTATCAAAATCGAACGCTTCGTTTTCTCAAAAACTTGGCTCTGTTTGCCCCAAATCTTCGAAACGGCTAGACCTACTTATCAATACGAATCGAATGTTTTTTAAATTCTTTAAATCGGTTGATCCGTGTTCCCAAAATTGTCAACGAAAATTTATTTCCGCACACACATACATTCATTTTTTCTAAGGTATGCAAAAATGTTCAGAAATCTTTAAAACGTAAAGATATATAAAAGTTTTCATTTTCGATTATTATGTGATTACTATAACTTACCCTACAAAAAGTTAAAAATCTACTAAATAAGTATTTACCATGATAGTACACTTTTTAGCCATATCATACTCATATTATAAGATTATTTTGGTATTCATTGACTATTACATACCTTTTACAGATAATCACAAAGAAATCATTTTTTGCACTTGTTTCACTATTTGCTGCTTCTTAACAGCGCAAAATTTCACTAAACTTTAGAAGGAAAGCGTATATTTGTGTATAAAACCTAATAAAAATAACTAAAATTTTAGAGCTAAATTCAGAACTTTAAATTGCCATAACCGATTATACACGTAACAAAATTTTACCTTTTTAAAATTAGTTAATTTCTTTTACACATTTGATGTAGCTGCATTTGAATCGTTTTGTGAAAACGAAAAAAAACATTATTAACTAATTCCATAAATTCCATTTATTTATAAAATTCATTTTTCAACCATTATTTTCAGATCCAATATTCTTAAATAATAAAGCAATTTCAAGCTTGTTTATAAATAAGATGTTTATTCGACCAATCTATTATCTTTCCCAATTATTTATGCTCGAAATTCAGATACAATTTAAATGGGCCACAATTATCCTAGGGTTAATTCAACGAGCATTGAAATAACTTCATATGGAAAATTTGCCAACTTCAAAAATACTTATTCAGAATTAGTCTAAAACATATATAAGACCTGCAAATATATAAGCTGTGTAATCCTAAGTGGTATAACAATAAATAAAACAAGCATATATTACAACATAAAGATCAGAAGTTCTCGTCTGTTATTATTAAAAAAATAATTTTTAATAATAGATACCGAATTTATACTTTGCTGATAATAAGTAATTTTTATTTTAATTCTTTCGGTACCATTAAGGTGACAATACGTCCCGGTTTAACCGGGACCGGTTAAACCATTGATAGAAGCGCGACGGCGCTCCGTGGCACTAAAAGGGTCGAAAGTGTCTTAAATACAACTGTCTAATATTTATAAAAATAATATAAGACAGTTTGTATACTGTCGGATATTACTAAAATATCTGATATGTTTATTATATATTCTCATCATTTACTAATGCAATCATTTACTAATGCAATCATTTACTAGCTATTACTATGAGGTTGGCAAGAAAATCGCCACTTGATCTAATTGTAAGTCAACATTGATTCTTTATGGGAATTAAATTTATATCTTCATTTTATTCATTAAAAAGTACTTTTAGGCAGGGCCGGTCCTGGGGTCCTCAGCGCCCGCAAGCAATTTTTTTTTCAAGCGCCCCCCCCCTCTTATTATTTTAACTGTTTTAACAGTTTATCATTAAAATTGTAAGAAGATTTACGTTATTTTTTTTAAATACTTTTTAATAACTCTAGATTTAGTACACAAAAAATTAGATATATAATATAAAAGCACATTGACTTTAAATTTATTTAGAATATCGTGGCGATTCGCGGGTTCTTCATAATCACTACCAAACTTTTTTTTAATTCTTATTTTTAAACCAAACTTTTTAGGTCATCCAAACATGCCCCCTAAGGCGTGCGCCCGCATTTTTTGCATGCATCGCATTCAAGGTAGGGCCGGCTCTGCTTTTAGGCCATTTTGATAAAATGTCTTGCTAACAGACACTTGTAAATTATCAAATTTGCTAAATGTTCTAAAGTGGAAGTTGTAAATAAATAAACAAAAAACTCATAAATAAACGCAAAATGAAAATATAGTATGTAACAATATTAACAAAGCTCTCAAATAACATAAATTAGTGGATAAATTGAACATTGAACAGAATGTAGTAGGAGAAAAAGCATGCGCGATAAAGACTTATTTATCCGGACCATAGTTATGTGAATTTGTAATTATCCGCATCGTCAACTGCAGGATAATGTCTTTGTAGTCTAGTTAGTGCATGAACGCACTTAAATATAACATACGTATGTTTTAACCCTTGACAGATATTTAACTACGTAATAAATAAAAGATATCTATATACAACTGAAAAGAGGATTTTCATAATACCGTAGTACCCCGACATACGAGTTAAATTCGTTCCGCAATCACGCTTGCATCGTTCGTATATCAAAGCAATTTTTCCCAAAAAGATACATTTCAATGAAATTAATTCATTATTAAGATTGCTGAGTATTAAAAATAAATTTACTATTTATTAATTTTATTATGGCTTTTTCCTGTCTATTGATGATATAGCAGAAATGAGGTGAATGTTTGAAAAAGTACCAAGCTCGAACTTTGGCAACTATTTCGAGGTGATTTTTATCAATATTTTAGAGCTTGTAAGATAATATATAATATAATGAAAGCTGTTTATAAATTATTGTTGGAAAGGTCCTAATTCTTAAGCTCGAATTATACTCTTTATATCAACTCCTACTGTTTCAATAAAGCACATATCTATGATGTGTTATTCTCATACATCCCCATATTTTTCAATAATTTTACGCTTTAATTTGAGAGACATGACCCATGATTATAAAAGTACATACATAATATTTTGTAAATGTACAAAAAGCAAAAAACGCAAACTCAACATATATAACTGTACAATCAATATTAATGTATAGTCAAAATGTCAAACGTTAAAATAATCCTCGAAATATTCGCGTGGGTAAATTGTTGCGACACAATTAATATTAATTCATAATTGAAATTAGTATAATAATAATGGGTATAATAATACTGCCCTAGGACGGTGAGCTGAATGAAACTCCTACTCGATTCAGGATGGAATAATGTAAGAGGTTTCCCATTTAAATGGGCTATTTTAAATTGGAAACATATTTTTTTATCTATATTTTTAAGTAACGAAATATCATCAAAGGAGCGCATACCATCCAAACACTTTAATAAAAGACCTGCTAAAACAAGTACCAATGAGAAGAATAAAAAGAAAGTGGCCGCAAGATTTAATAAATTAACAATCAATATATTTATGTAAGGATTTCTAAAGGCCCTGTACCCGTCAGCAAATAACCTCATTGAACCCAAGGTTCAGATTGGTCATAAGAAATAAATAATAAAAAAAAAATTAAGTAAAAATTGACATCACTACTGCACGATATCAGGACTACTACATCGCTGAGCACCCTAAATTTAAATATATATTGAAATATTAAAAATAAGTAAAATCATAAAGAAGCCATGCAAATTTTATACAAATACTTTCCTCACATTTCCCATAAATATATTTTGGTAAAAATACATAATTAGTGTAAAAATATAAATTACAGGTGCTCAAAATATTATTTGATACTATATTATTTGATGCTTAAAATCGCGTGTAAAAACACCTGAAACATTTTTCGTCGAATAAAAATACTCTCATAACAATCAATGTGTCATTTGACGTCTACTTTACCTCCCGTGGAAAAGATTCAAATTACAGGTATGGCTATTGACAGGTTTTGACGAGTAAACACGTACTTAAGAATCGCCGGGAGAAAATAATGGGTCATTCGTAAATCGAAGTCCGTGCCGAAAGGATAAAGACGGATGGGGAAAATCGTAAACATATGGGAGATGGGCGCCATCGAAAAGAAAACGCACCAGTTAAATGGCACTCGAACTTGTTGAAAACGATACGAATCAACGAAATTAGGAAATTATCACTGATAGTAATACACAGTATAAAATATGAAAACTACTTCTTACAGAACTTAAATACTATCCAGAAAATATACTGCCATTATGCTAATTTAGAATCTACTTTTATTTGGGAGCCCTCCACTACTCACGTGATCGATCTTTAAAAATTTTTGAACCCACCCCTCCCTCTTGGTGATACAAGGTGATATTTAAAATCAACTATAATTTGCTTATATCTACAATCTACAACGTTTTTATTGTTTTACTGTCAAAATACAACACTACAAAATGTACATACACATTATTATATTACAATTACGAATTCTTAGTACATATAAAATGACTATACGTCCCGGTTTGGCCGGGACTGTTCCGGATTTCCACCTAGTGTCCCGGGTTTTTCTAAAAGCAACATTTGTCCCAGATTTAGAACTTTTGTCCCGGATTGTCCCGGGTTTTCAAAAAGTATAGGTCTAAATCGAATCTTCGTTTGATAATAAAATTACAACTTTTCATCAAATATCTGAAAATGTTTTGTACAACTAGTATGCTTATAGGAAAATGGCGGATTAAAATAGCCTAAAGTGCTAATTATTTTTAAATAATTATGACAAAAATTGAACATAATTTTAAAATAAGTCTGAAATCTGGAAAAACAAAGTCGAATAACATATAATCGAATAATAAAGTTCGGTCAGTAATGCTGAATTTAAAAAAAAAAACTAACTTATAAAAAACGGATTTTTACTGCATTCTTAAATAGTATTTATTATTTTAAAATTATATTGAATTCCCGGATTAGCCTAACTAAAAATTACCGTACATAGCCTATGATGGAAATATGATAGAAACTCACCGTTTTATGATCAAAACTAAATTTTATGTATGCATAAGCTGGTTTGTTTGTTACACCAAAACAAAGAGCACCATTATTTTTAAACATTGATTTTAATTTGTTTATAGCCTAAATGTATTCAAGATGAGCAGATTTATTTTTCATGAAATTAATAAATATTCTTATAATTTATGAAATGTGTTTGATATTAAATATATTAATATTTTTTTTTCGTTCAATATGTTTGTTATTCATCATATTAAAAATTGGCGAAAAGGACTTTTTCCATATAAAAGTGAATTTTTCGAGTTAAACGTTTTTTTTGCACTTATCTAACGTGTAAAGCGGGGGATAGGTGTATATGTATATATAAATATATTATATTAACGTCCATTTATAAAACCTTAGAAGACAATGTGTAAAAATCCTTATTTTTCCATTTGATTCTAGGTATGATCATAAGTCTAAATATTTGCAAATATTAACCAATTATTAGCAAAAAAAATCTGAATGAATAAAATTCTGTTCTACGTTACAAATAATATATCTCATTTATGATCGTAGATTATTAAGTTTGGAAGAAATATAAAAACGTTAATATTATTTAAATGGTTGAAATCTTCGTATCCTCAAGGCACTTAAAAGTTACTCACTTTACTATTACTCGTAGTAAATAAAAGTCTGAACAGTAGATGATTGTAATATCTTACACTATATAAAAGTAGATTGAAGTGTAGGAATTATGCCTGATATGTTTATTACAGTTCATTTTTCTTGATCCGTGCCAGTTGTGTATCTTTTATATCAAAATCGAGATGAAAATAAGAAAATTCTAAAGGTTTTTGTTAGCACAACTATGAGCAAGGTGAAAGACGTCGCAGGTTGTTGCAAAAAAATGCTAATGCTATTTATAAATTTAATATAAATATATTGTATTTAAATAGATCACGATGAGGTTCTTTTTGGTATTAAACAGCGCTAAATTGATACAAATTACAGAAAACTTTAAGTAACTTTAGTAACCATATGCTCATTGAAAATATTTTACATAATTTCATTTCAGTATCACTTCGTTTATTACACTTAAGTGGATGATGTTAGAATTTTATGTTACTCTTAACTGGCAACATTTATTCAAACCCATATTAGAATAGTAAATCAAGTGACTTGTTTTGCAAATGATATAATAAGCAGTTATTTTCGAGCACCTCAATGAAAATTAAATCATTGATTTAATTTAATGCAAACAAAATTTTTGGGTGCCAAAATTAGAACAACAAGCAAATAGAATTAACCACAATCCTTTAAAATTTATAACATAGCTGTTCTTGAAAAAGAGAACGTCTATTGCAATGATGTTGAGTAATTTAACTAAGGAACAGATTTATAGCTGTGTTAATTAAAGCCAAGAAACGGTTTATTCGATAAATCAAACTGACTTGTATTTATTATTTGAGAAACATTGGATTATATATATATATATATATATATATATATATATATATATATACAGATTACATCCCTTTTTTGTATGACCTTTGGCGTGCTCAGTATCAGGTAAATATATAATATTAGAGATACACAGACTAAAAGCACGCAAACTTGCCATATTGCAGCAAAGTCGATGTTTTATATTAAGTTTAATGTTCAGCAAAATGGAAAATATTATATCATGAATTTTCGTTCGAAAAAATTCAACAAATGTAAAAAGAAACCACGAGGAAAACCTGAAAAGCAGAACCATTTATTTTATTTTAAAAAATGTGTAAGGTAGGATCGACTTTTAGCAATTATATTATAAAAACCAAATAAATTATATCATAAAAATAATACATATCAAACAAACAACTGGTCAATTGGTAAATTAACTTTGGTGTATAGAATTATTCATCCATCAATTCAGTTTATCTTACTTACTTAAGTTTGAATATATGAAGATTCAGTATTTTAGAGAATGTGCTGTATAAAAGCTCACGAATTTTTCTCTCTCTTTTCCATTTATTTCCACACCAAAAAGTTTCAAAAAAATTAACCCAAAGGCACTTCGAACTGAAAAAAATATGTAAATATTATTTTAAATACAGCGATCAATAACAGAGATGACTCTAAATTATTTTACCCCAAGATCCGTGTGGGCTTACAAAAATTATTTGTATCTTTTAATGAATGCTGAATATTAATAAGTGACTCTTAATGAATAAAACATTACGAGATTATTTTTAGCGAATTGTTTGAGTTTTCAAAACATTAGAATGTACCTATTATCTCAGATAGGAAATCGTGACCTTTTCTTAAGGAAGGGCTTTTAACTTTCATCTTAATTTTTCGAGTGTTACATTTACATAGAGTTAACATAATTAATGTGTAACATATACACAAGTAAATCACATCAGCAAAAGCTTAATTTTATAAACCTATTTAGCTTTGGTGAACTTTATTTAGTAAACTGCATTATGTAAGCATCAACCTTATATAAAGTATCTAATATTAAAAAAAATATTATATCAGATATTCATTCCTGTGTATTTGAATAAAAACTAATACAAGGTATTTGCTATAAATAAAGATTTTTAGATGTTTTATGCAGTTACCACGTATTTGCAAAAAAATCCAAAAATGTAATTTGATGAACATAAAACGGTGAAAATATTGCATACAGAAAGGTTGATGAAGTTGGCTGAAGTTGATCAGTTGGCTTTATTTTATATATATAGTGTGACATTTTTTACTAAAAATCCAATTTATGAACCTATTTGAATATTTGTTAGTACTAGACAAATGAAATGTTTACAATAATTCATGCAGACTATTTGCAGTTTAAAATTTTTCTAATTTGAACAGCAATTAGAACTTACTATAAGCCTATAAGCTGCTGTACTGATGTGACTGACCAAACAATTTATCATTTTTGTGTGATAACTTTTACTATCACAATTTCTATAATAGAGCAAATATTTATTTTTTTTCCTTTTTTTCATTTTTCTTAAAAAATATATTTGTCATAAAGTGTCAACACTTGTACAAATAATTGTAAAAATTCATATATCAATAGAAGTATCGTCATTGCTTCATAAACTTTATAACACCATCCAAAAACCTCGGGTTCCTCTCCCACATAAATGCGATGTCATTCGGTTTACTTCGGATTTAATGAGGTTAACTAGGTTTTTGTTAATTTTGTGTGACTTGTGTAAAAACAGATTTTCAAATGTAACTGATATAACTAAGTGTAAGAACATCAAAAATATCGACTACTAACGAGCAAACCAAAAAAATAAACGAAAAAGGACTTTGCAAACAAATCCTCGAACGCAAATTAAACAATTAGTTAAAAAAAAGAAGTAGAACTGGGAAAGTGAGCCGCGATAGGAAAAAAAGATTCTACTAACGAGCAAATGAAGCAACGACCTAAAACTTAACTAATGGTGCATGACCTTTATGCAAATTGGTGGAACTACCCGTATAGTAATAAAATATTTGCAAAATATTAAATGCTTCAAATATTAATTTTTGATGCAGCAATGCTGGATGAAGGCTATTTGGAAATATATTGCTAGCTGTATTTCCAAGTGAAAACCGATGCACTACTGCTTGACATTAGACTGCTCGAAGCAAATATCGTAGTCGGGACTTCTAGTTCAGATCCCATCGCTTTAAGCATAAAATAAATATTAAAAATATTTTTAAGCATCACATATTAGAAGATTGAAGAAGAAGCATCCCTTCGATCTAATGCATTAAAATGGAGTAACCCACTGGGGTGATCTCCATCATGTCATATACTCGTATATAGAATTCCAGTACTGTTACTGGAGTTCTAATAACCAACACAATAGCTTATAGAATTTTTTTTTCTGATTGCTATTTAACTATTGTAAAAAAAAAATATATATATTTTTAACAATAACAAACCTCTGGCGTAATATTTCTATTATATAACAGTACAAAACAAAATAGAAGAAGAAATAGGTAAGATCAACAAAACAAATATGTCTATGGTGAATTAAAAAAGAGCCTAGGCAATTTACACGTCGATCTCCTAACTCGATAATAATAAGCATCGGTTCGCGTGGTTTACCGATTCCGTGTAAAAAGAAATAATATAATGATTGTTTACGAATACACCGGGTGCCTTCTAACCTTGCTGTTATTTGAAATCATAGGTAGGAGTGGTAAGCTGGCGAGCGAATGAATTGATGGTGATGGTAGGAATATAAACACACAGCTAGTTCAACTTTCCCTTGCATATCAAACTCGGAGTTGCTTTGCACGCATTTGAAAAACAGACGCATACCTACATAAAACCTCTTAGTTCTCATTAAGTTATTCACACGCCACATGGAGCTCTTACTGCACTTCTTGTGAATGTAATTGAATTGCTATATCTATCAAGATATTCAAGAAAAAAATATCGATCGCGCCTTTGTAACTAGTGGTAGATGGCATTGTACCTTAAGATAAAAAAAACTTCCCGCACAGCAATTGAACATTCGCCAAATAAAGTTAATCAATCATCAATAAAAATTTATCAATGAGTAATAACAACTGTTTTAAATATATTTAAAAATAATTATTTTTATAAATAATGTATAAATGAAATGTCATTGTCGTATTTTATAATTCTAACCTAATTTAAGTGCTTATATTTGGGCGACGACCTTTATCTATGTTTATCCACAAGAACGAAATCAAACACCATCGACACAAGCAATATGCTTTTTCAATCACTCTAATCCGTTCTCTCAAACACTGCTATTCTTTGAACTTTTTGTTCCGTATCTCCGAAACCGCTAGACCTGCCTTCGTAAAAATGTAATCAATTATTCTCTCAATCCATGCAAATCGAATGTTTTTGGAATCATTGTAATCGGATACGCCGCTCTCTCAAAAACTGATTGTTTTTGCACTTTCTCCTTTGTATCTCCAGAGCAGCTAGACTAACCTGACTGAATTTGTCAAAAACTAATCGACCCAATGTTTTTTGAATAATTCAAACTAGTTGATCCGTGCTCCCGATATCGTGGACAAAAGTTGTGTCCAAACATACGAGCACACACACATACCTAAATCGATTTTTTCTAATGTATGCCAAAATGTTCAGAAACCCTGAAACGTACAGATAAACAAAAATTTTCATTTTCAATTTTCGACGATTACTATAACTTTATAACTTTTGCAATAATACATCGCCTGAGATATTTTTTTAAAATATTTTGTGGATAAAGAATTAATGGGAACAACTGTTGAAGACAATTGAAAAAGATATAAGTATGTAGTATATAAACAAAAAATTGTCTACCCAAAGCTTCGTGCTAGAATCGTAGCTGTTTTAGAAGCGAAATTTCAAAGAGCGTAGCTCTGCGTAGCGGTCAAACGGTTAAATTAGCAATATATTTTTAATAAAAGTTTTCATGAAAAATTGATCACATTCAGGTTGTCTGGAGCGCGTAAACAAACCGACTACTTTATTACATATTGCAAATCACTTTATAGTTGTATGCAAGCCATATTTCATAGAAACTATTTTTAGAAAAAGTTCGAAACCAAAAAATATCACCTTTTTAAATACTAAATAAATTTTGTAATTGATTAATCCATAAAAACGCTGACATCAGCACAGTAAACGATGAAGTACGAACTCATTCGAACAAGTACAAAAGATGCATTGAAGATCACCCAAACTCACACGCCAGAATAATACCAGAGCCAGATTTAAGAAAAATTTCATTTAAAATAATCTCTGTCAATCTCAAAATGACTGTCAATGATCAGATTCTATTTCTAAAGCCTTTATTTTATTCCTAAAGATTTACTTGTGATTCTTTTTAGAAGATGCCAAAAATTGTTATCTGATAAACAAAACCAAAGAAATTACTCATGTGATTAGAGTGCAAATTCACAAATATTGATACCGATACGTTGACAGGTTTAGGTTTATATTAAAACTATTCTATATATTTTTCTTCATCTCCAAAAAATTCATATCTATACATCAGCACTTTTCAGACAACCTCCTTTGTTGCAATTTCATTGCATTTACAATTTGTATGTTAAAAATAGCTTAAAAATACACTTCCAACCCATAAAATGTTATATAGTTAAAATGAGTTCAAAATACACACACAAACAGCAACATAACATTTCGCTTTTAGATCTCATTAAGTTATTCGCAACATCGTTTAAATAATTAAATAAGTTTACTTCTGAAAAGCTGACTTAAGTGCAAGATTGCAATCGATTTAAATAATTTGTTTTAGTTAATGTAAAAGTAAAGCTAATGAAATAAATTTTTAAACTATTTACTAATAATATTAATGTTCCTAATACTAATAATTATGTTTCCAAACTTAAATGCCCTTTCATTCAACCTCCTAATCACTCTTATGGCCTACAAATTTGTCAATAAAAGTTTACTTAAGTCAGAATCGAATAAAATACAATCGTTTTGACTTGCAGTACTTTCAAAATCCTACTAAAACACGAAAAGCAAACACGAAACCAATCTCTAAAATGATCTAAAAAAATATTATTATAAATATCCAGATATATCGATCATATATCGTAACAATTAATTTATTCGCATTAGCTCTGTATAGATATCCTACCTCCAATCACAGTCGTAAACTGAGTTTCTTTTTATTAGTCGTTAAATTTAATGCAAAAAGCTTGTATGTGGGAAGCGAACAATCTAGATCGATCTATAATGCGAAATTAAATTCAATTACGAGTGTTGAACACCCGTTTTAAGTACCAATGATAAGTACCAATTAGCGTATTATAAAATCCACATATAGAAACGAGCAGTCGGGCAGCATTACTTCTCGAAGGCGGTACATACGAAAATTATCAACAAAACACCCTTCGAGATTGCTTAAATTACCATCCAAAGCTGTAGAACAGGGGCTGGATTAGAAGTAATATGATAACATATATAATTAAAAAACAGTTATTTTATAGCACGTTATTAATGAATGAAATTTATTTCCTGATTCTACAAGTACCAAAGAATATGAAACTAGCAACAAAATTTCAGTGCAATAAAAATTTGGTTATTAACTGAAGTTGAACTACTGCACTCTTTGCACTCTCTGCATCTTTCAAGGAAAAGTATTAGTACCAGAATTAGAATTAGAAATATAATGTAAATTACAATATGTATCATTCATTGTATAATAAGTTTTTATGATTACTTATTATAGAGATAAGTAAGTGTTAAATGCGAAGTCTGTTCAAAAAAGAGTCGAGTTCCAGATCCCCGTATAACGCGGCACTCCTAAAACGCGGATTCACTCTAACACTGTTTGATAATTGAGAATACCCATCTTATAATACGGTACTTTTTTAACTTCCCGTAGGGTAAGTTATAGTAATCGCAAAAAAATCGAAAATGACTAGCTGTAAGTGGAATTCTGTCTTAAGGCAATTAGGGCATCGTGCCTTAAGGCAAATTGCTGGAACTTCCCGTACCAAAAATTATTATTTTTTTTTAAAACGATTAACATTTTTGAAAAAAAATTACTTCAAAAAAATAAGATTTTTGAGAAACTATAAATTGGACAAAAAATTACTTTTTTTTGAAAAAAAAAATTTTTTTTTTAAATTTTTAAAAAAAAAAATTTAAAAAAAAAAAAATTTTTTTTTGAAAAAAAATGTTTTCTTCATTTTGACATATTTTGGAAGCTCTGAACTTGTTTTGCAAAGCAATCGTACTGCTTTAACTGCATAGAGACAAAATATAAAGCGCGTAAGCGCGGCGTCGCTGTCTAACGGGTAAACATTGATACGGAACCCATAGGAAAATAAACAAAATTTATACTTATTGTTCAAATCTCTATAAAATATCTGAAAATTTGATGTGCATATGTCTAATGATCATTTTTGACCGCCAAATGGCATTTTTTTTTACTTTTTTCGTTAGATCTCCGAAACCGCTAGACCTGCCTTTATGAAAATTTGATCAATTCTTTATCTTGTCAATACAAGTAAAATGTTTTTTGAATTATTAAAATCGGACGCTCCGTTCTCTCAAGAACTGAGTTACCGTTTTCGACACTTGTTGCCCCGTATCTCCGGAACGGCTAGACCTGCCTTCGCCAAAAACTAATCAGCACGCCTCCTTATCAATACGAATCGAATGTTTTTTGAATTATTCAAATCGGTTGATCCGTGTTCCCGAAATCGTCGACGAAAATTTGTATCCGCACATACATACACACACGCACACACACACACACACACACACACACACACACACACACACACACACACACACATACATCCATTTTTTCTAACGTATGCCAAAATGTTCAGAAACCCCTGAAACGTAAAGATATATAAAAATTTTCATTTTCGATTTTTTTGCGATTACTATAACTTACCCTACGGGAAGTTAAAAATTTTTATATATCTTTACGTTTCAAAGGTTTCTGAACATTTTGGCATACCTTAGAAAAAATGGATGTATGTGTGTGTGTGTGTGTGTGTATGTACGTGTGTGTATGTACGTGTGTGTATGTATGTGCGGATACAAATTTTCGTCGACGATTTCGGGAACACGGATAAACCGATTTGAATAATTCAAAAAACATTCGATTCGTATTGATAAGGAGACGTGCTGATTAGTTTTTGGCGAAGGCAGGTCTAGCCGTTCCGAAGATACGGGGCAAAAAGTGCCGAAAACGGTAACTCAGTTTTTAAGAGAACGGAACGTCCGATTTGAATAATTCAAAAAACATTTCACTTGTATTGACAAGATGAATAATCTGTAAAATTTTAATGAAGGTAGGTCTAGCGGTTTCGGAGATATGGAGGAAAAAGTAAAAAACTGAGCCATTTGGCGGTCAAAAATGATCATTAGACATATGCTCATCAAATTATCAGATATTTTATAGAGATTTTAACAATAAGTATACATTTTGTTAACATTCCTATGGGTTCCGTATCAATGCTTATGCGTTAGACAGCGACGCGGCGCTTACGCGCTTTATATTTTGTCCCTATGCAGTTAAAGCAGTACGATTGCTTTGAAAAGAAAGTTCAGATCTTCTACAATATGTCAAAAAAAAGAAAAAAAAATTTTTCTTCAAAAAAAAGTAATTTTTTGTCCAATTTATAGCTTCTCAAAAATCTTATTTTTTCAAAGTAAATTTTTTTCAAAAATGTTAATCGTTTTTAAAAAAAATAATAATTTTCGGTACGGGAAGTTCCAGCAATTTGCCTTAAGGCACGATGCCTTAATTGCCTTAAGACAGAATTCCACTTACAGCTAGTTAAGCATAACTTTTTTAGGCGCGACTAGGGTGTAAATCCGTACAAATGCAACGGAAATAGCGTTACGCCCGAACTGTACGTCATTCGCTTTTGATGAAATCATTTCTATACGGGTCGATTGTGATCAGTCGTTGTATGCGTATCGGCATCAATGTTATATGCGTACCGATATCGACAAGGAAATCAGCATCGATAAATAAATATTTTAAGGTTACATGGTAGTACAAATCTTGATATAATGAAAAATGCATGAATCAGAATATTTTACCATGTTCCCCGTAAATAATTATAATGAAAATAATAAAACAAATGAAACATTTGCGCCGTGTACTAAACGTTAGTTTATTGAAATAATTTCTATATTATTCGTAGTTTCTATAAATTTTTAAAGTTATTAAAATGGAAAATATTTTTTAGACAAGAAAGATATTACAGCTGCTCAAAGAATTAGATTATATCGCCACCGAAAAAGTAAAAAAAACAAACAATCAATGAATGTATGTTAATTTTAATTACATGAAGTTCTTGAAACACAATTATTACATGAAGAGTGAAATTGTGAAAATGATATTTCTTTAGGAGTTGTTTAACATAATCCACTGAGTGAACGATTATTATAGAATTTAATCAGCAATTACTTCATTTCTCTAAAAAAGATTGAAGTCGTAAATGCTAATTACAATGACAAACCGATAATGTCGTATTTAAAGTATGACTTTAATTACATTATTTTTTTTCAAATATTATAAATATTTTTATTGATATTATTATATAAATGTGTATAATGGTCGCCACTAATAAATGTGTGCATCACGAGTGTTACCATATTACTAATAAACATTATTCAAAATTGTTATATGATATATTTATTTTTAATTTAAATGCCATCTCGTACAATAGCAAAAAAGTGTTACTTCAATCGCATGTGAACCTTACGCGCACTCTTTTTTATTTTAATTAAGGTTGAGATATTAATAATTTATTAAGTTTTGATAATTTTATATAATTTTTCTTATTGGTTTATTTTTGTGTGCATGCGACTTCCCATTACATTCACTAATCAATCATATCGCATTACAATATAGAGGATTATTTTATACTGCAAAATGGTGCAATGGAAGGGATTAGGTTATATTATTGCTATTCTGTATGAAGAGCATTAAAATATATTTATTAGAACATTAGAACAAAGTTGAGTCTTAGCTATTAACACTTAGCTATATTTAAAATTAGACGCACCACCTCTCTCACCCAACATCACGTGTATATTTAGTACCCGGATAAAATCGTAAAGCTTTTTTTGCAAAATTTAGGATTTTTTAAGGGACCGATTCTGCCAAATAACAGAAAAATGTTACGCTCTGACTTCCATACATTATGCTAATGAATCATACTGAATACTGTCAAAATGTCATGTATTTGCTGCTCATTCAGGCGTTTTACACATAAACTGCAACGTCACTCGTATGTTACGGAGCTGTATCAGAAACACACTCTTATATAACATCGTTTTTTTGACATTCGTGCGGCTTTTAGGTTATGTTTTGTATCAGAAAACCTGAGAAATTCGCCTGACTGCACATCAACCGCATGGCTTTTGTCAACATTAGTATGGAAAGTTCTTCATAACATGACCTTGTCATAACATTTTTCTGTTATGCGGCAGAATCGGTCCCTAAATTTCCTTTAAACCTTACTTGACTACTTGTTATGTAGAATTCTCACACTATTTATTTTATATCATCTACTTTTCACATCTTTTCAAATTGATTGTAATGAAAATACGTAAAATTCAATATTAACCCTTTCCATTCGAATGCCGCCGCTCCGGCATCCAAAAAATACGTTAATTCTGCAATTCTCGAGTGGAAAAGGTTAAATTCATTTTACGAATATCCATTTTAGTTCTGAATATTTTTGATTATAGGTCAAAATACCTTCTGCATTCTTCGCCGAGCTTAACATCGTTTTAGGATCATATTGTATGTAGAGCAGCATCGGACGATGTACATTTTTGTATGATATCTTTTTTTAGCTTGTGATAGCTTCATGTATCGATCAGAAATACTTGAAATTTCTAAAAGCTGAGTTGATGATTTGTCCAACATTGACCAGCGCAGTGTCTATAATTTTTCACGGTCATTCCGTCCGATGGGTACACATAGTGCTCGAGAACCGGTCCTCGCCTTTGTAATGGGTACTTTATAAAGACACTGGGACACGCCGAGTATTCTTGTTGTCATCTGGGCGTCCGTCAGATTCCCGGCCTTTATTTCATTCGCTTGAATTTGTTCGTATGAAAAATGATTTATGAGCGGTCATTATTGCCGCCAAAGGAAGGCGCGAATCGCGTGGAGAAATGTCATAACAAAGCATTGCGGGATAGCAACGGCATATTGAAAGAAATATGTAATGACCGCAATGAAAAAATAATATTGTCCCGTGACAATTTTAAAATTTGCCATAAAACATTTCATATTGTATGATCAAAATTTCCTGATCAACTTCCTTTCCCAGAAATTTTCTAAAATTGAGTGAAAAGGTCCACCATCATTATCCAAAAAATAACTAGTGGGGTGCATGGCATCGTGCCTTAAGGCAAATTGCTGGAACTTCCCGCACCGTAACGAAATGTTCGAGGAATATTGAATATTTTCAAATAGATTATTATGAATATTGTAACATTGTCTAATATTTATAAGAATTATATAAACTGAGTTGCAAAGTTAAAATTATTTGTTCAAAGTTTAGTCACAATTAAAAATAAAATATGAATTATTTTCGATATATAAAAAATTTTTTTTTTTGGAAGAAAAAAAAATTGAAGAAAAAAATTGGATTTTTTTCCCAAAATCAATTATTTTGTTAAAACAAGCAGAAAGTTCTTTGAATCATTTAAATCGGACGCTTAGTTCTCTCAAAAACTGCCATTTTTTGCACATTTAGCTCTGTATCTTCAAAATGTCTGGGCCTGCCTAAAAAATCTAATAACCACTTCTCCCAATCATTACTAATTGAATGTTTTTTAGATCATTCAAATGAGATGCTCCGTTCTCTCAAAAACTCGATTTCTATTTTCTGCACTCTTTGCTCTTTATCTCCGTAACTGCTGGACCTGCCTTTGCCAAAAAATAATCAGCACATCTCCCTATCAATAGGAATCGAATGTTTTTCGAGCCATTCACATCGGTTGATCCGTGCGCCCGAAAACGTAAACGAAAAAATGCGGACACAAAAAATGTTCAGAAACCTTCAAAACGTTGAAAAATGCAAAAATTTGCAATTTCTATTTTTGGTCGATTACAATAACTTACCCTACGGAAAGTTACAAAAGTATAAAATTGTTTATCAATACTATTTTAAAGTAGAATACAAAAAATGTGTAACTAGCCATCACCTCAATTCTAACGACGTTGTTATCAGGAAATAGCAGTATTTTTTTGTTGGTGTTTTCTTTTGTTTTGAAATCTTGTATTTAATATATAATACCTGAATGTATTTTTTAGGTATACGTTAATATTTTGTTTTATAAGATGTAATGTTATTTTTAAGTTAATTTCAACATTTTACAGACAGACAAAGGCAATTATTACGATAATTGTATACATTTTATATTATTTTTCAAAAATATTCATAAACCTGTGGGTATTTTGTATGACAAATTTTTATATGAGCTTACAATATACTATGAATATTAATATAAAAAATGTTCGTATTCATTTCAACATTTTATTTGCTTGTAAGTGTAGTGAAAAGAACCAACTAATAGATTACACAAGGTGTAAGTTTAAAGAAGAAAAAAATGAAGTCAAAAGACATAATTAATAGTATAATTAATAGTAATAATATAATAAAAAAAATTAATAGTTATGGCATCCCAAAAATTTAATCAATTTTTCAATAGACATGAAATGTTTTTTGAATCATTTAAATCGGATGCTCTATTCGCTCAAAAACTCAATTGTCATTTTTCGTACATTTCGTTCCGTATATTCGAAACAGCTGAACCTGCCTTTGCTAAAAACTAATCAAAGCGTCTCCCAGTCAATAGGAATCGACTATTTTTCAAATAATTCAAATCTGTTGATCCGCATATGCATTTTTTCTGAGGTATGCCAAAATGTTCAGAAACTTCTGAAACGTTTCTGACCATCACTGTAACTTTTACTTATTGTAAAACGTGTTACCAAAGTAATGACAAAAATAGTCAAAAAACTAACAAAAATAGACAACAAATTAAAATAAATTCACTAGAAAGAAAACCAATAAATCATATTTATAAGACGTATAAATCATTTTTTTTAAAAAAAACAGCAATAAATTTCAATAAACAAATAAATTTGTATAATCACTAATGCATGAAAGTGCAATTAATTTATTCACGATTTTCGTTTAGCTGGAATACCTTATTAAAACGAAAGAAATTTGCATGCAACTCGGAGCTAATAAAGAATTAATAAAATGCAAATCTCTTACAATACAAGGGAATGGTTTTAAGATTACGCATGCATTTTTACTACAACTTTGTCTAATGAATTTCTGGGTTCAAAATGTCAGCGTCGGTCATTTGTAACTTTACGATAAGGATTTCATTTACTTAATTTCTCAATACAATTTGTTGAAATAGAAAAAACATATAATAAAACAATTATATTATATGCAAACAGTATTTTTGATAGAAAAATAAATTTATTAAATTTCTAAAAATATGGTATAGTGAAATTTACAAAGTAGTTTGATGAGTTAGGTGAAAGTTTAATAAACTAGTGGCATTTCTGAAACTTGTAGAAACAAAAATTGAAATTTTTAAAATAGCTCTAATTTTTTTGAAAACTTTGAAAAAATTAGATTTTTGGGAATTTTGAAATTTTTGAAGAAACATTGACTTTTTGATTTTTTTTATATTTTGAATTTTTTTGGATAAACATTGGTACGGAACCCACAAAAATGTAAACAAAATTTGAACTTATTATTGAAATCTCTATAAAATATCTGATAATTTGGTGTGAATATGTCTAATGAGAATTTTTGACCGCCAAATTACATTTTTTTTAAAACTTCTTTCATATGATCTCCAGAACCGCTGGACTTGCCTTTCAAAAAATTTAATCAGTTCTTTATTTTGCCAATACAAGTGAAATACATTTTGAATCATTCAAATAGAACGCTCCGTTCTCTCAAAAACCGAATTGCGATTTTTGGCACTTTTTGCTCCGTATCTTCGAAACGGCTGGACCTGCATTTGCAAAAAACTAATCAGCACGTATTTTTATCAATAGGAATCAAATGTTTCGAATGTTTTGAATAAATCATTCAAAGCAGTTGATCCGTATTCACATTAATCGTCGACGAAAAATTGTATCCGTACATACAAACACACACACAAATATCAATTTTTTCTAATGTATGCCAAAATGTTCAGAACCATTTAAAACGTAAAGATATATAAAAAAAATATGGATATTTTTCTTTCATTTAAGTGATTTATAATTGATATATAAATAAATAATCTCTTCCTGCCAAACTGAACGAAAATTGTTCTCCTACTGTATCCTTTCCATATCTTAAGAATTTCCTAAAAAAAATCGCCGATAAAGTAGATGTAAAGGAGACAGTACCAATATAAAGCCAATGTGAGAATGTACGATTACATATATAAATTATACTTCTCTTCTCAAATATTTCGTTGAAATCTATTTCGAATGGATACTTGCGCATATTCGCTCTGGACCTAATTACTTATCGACTTCCAAACAGCTGAGGCTCGTTAATAGTTAACACCTCTGCATCTTTGGATGCATTCGAAAGCATATATAAATGCATACACACACAGATATATATATATATATATATATATATATATATATATTAATTGTTTAATATGAACAAAACAGCACTCAGATTTGTTTAACACAACTTTATTTTATGATTACAGACGTTTCGAGACCATGGTGTGTCTCATCTTCAGTGTAATTTCAAAAACAGTTACTTATATACTACACATTCTTTAATAATTTATTTAAATTTCATTTAATTTTTGATATACAAAAAACACCAACTATTCCTTGCAATGCTTGACACAGTACTCGCGAGGCGTTATAGCCTTGCCATAACAATGATCTATTTTACTATTGGCAGAATTGGCGCATATGTGTCGCTAAATATTGTACAGTTATTAATAGTTGAAAAAATTATTATATCAAATATAATATTAAATTATGTAGTATATAGCATATTATTGTTTAGCATATTAAATTTAAAGACATTAACTAAAAAATAAAACCATACGTATTTTTTTAATATGCAGTGTAAATTATTTACAAACTGACGACTGTACACTACTCTTTTTAGTTACATTATTAGACATGAATTTGATATTGAACTTATTACAGTATTTCAAAGTCTAGATAAATGGTAGTGTTTATTTATTACTTCAAAATGATATTTTCGCCCTTGCACGTTAACATTTTAACAGGTTTTAATCAAACCACATCAAAAATTTTAAAATTAAATTTTTAAAATAATGTAAAAATCTTTAATAATGGAAATTATTAAACTGATACATTAAATTTATTAAATAATCAGAAATGACGATAAAACGTTGATTTCCGTAATTAAAGTCAAACTAAATGCAGTATGCATATTCATAAATTCTTATAACATTTTGCTTAAGTATTTATGAATATTTAACATGCAATTAACTGTCATAACATAAAAGATTTGCATTTGCAATTTATGAAAAGCTATTTCAATCTATCAATTTATATAAAGCGATATTAATTCCAAGAATTGATTTAACAATAGAAGTTATCTTATAGTAGATGAAAAGTTAAGTTATTAATTTATGCCAGTTTTGTTATTAATTATTGTAATTTTTGGAGTATTAGTGTGGCAACTGCAATGTTACTTTAATAGTTTCACACATTTCGAGAAATCACACAGATTTTGTCATCCTGAGAATTTTGGTGTATCCTACTTATTTAGTAAATCAATAGCACTTCTATTCTTTATTATTACTATTATTTACAAGTTACAACTGCCAACGTAGAAGCATTTAGTAAATATGTATGATAAGGACTATTGAAATCAAATATCAATTCAAAACACTTTTTAAGTTTTTTGCTGTTTCTCAAAAATTTGTCACCTGATCCTTTTTACCCCATAGGCGGAGTAAAATGGGACGACAGCTAGGGATCAAACAGATCCGATGTTTTATTTTTAATTTCTACGGGATTTACGAAAAAAAACAACTACATTATTCAACCATTACAAATTATAAATTTTATGGGTACTTTTTTCTATAAAGAGAACACTGTATACAACCTTGATCTGGTATTCATCATCAGCAAGAGTTGGAATAACTATTTATTTAACTGATCTCTTGTAAAATTGCTTTTTTTAACTTTATTTATTCTTTATTGTTTATACGTTTATACCTTTTCCAGGGTAAAGAGTCAGATTGTCCTTTTCATCTCACCCACATGTAAGCTTTTAAAGATGTTATATAAAAAAACCGTTGAATCTAATTTAAAACTAGCAATACATCTTATAAAACAATTAAGTTACGTATACTTAGAAATTATATTAAGGTATCGTAAACTTAACAACAGTGCTCACAACCAAAAAATCTAACAACAAAAGAAAATACTTTTGTTATAGATTTTCAATGGGCGTTTCTTCCTCGATAGCGACGTTTTAAGAATTAAGGTTATACATCTTTTTTGCCTCTACTTTCAAATATTGTTGTTAAAAATTTCTTAACTTTACTTGTTTTTGACATATCAGTGGTAGGCCATTTTACCCACGGACCTTTAAGCCCCGCTCTACCCTACTAATACAAACTTGAAAAATATAGAATAAGCGAATGACGTATAAAGTAGCACAATACTCAGGACATCAGATTAACATATCCAAGGAAGTAAGAGTGAAGACTAAATGGAGTAAAAATGTTTAATAAATCATTCATAATTTGATAAACTAATAATTTAAAAAACTCGCAACTAAATCAGAAAAACCACTCAAATTATCTTTACCGTCTACATAAATTTCTATCGCATTTTTTTACCAAATCCGATAGCAGAGTCGGCTGTATAAAAAAACGAATATATGTTTTGAGTTTTATTTACTGTACAATCTCGTGCATAAAACAGGAAACCAGACCGCAGCCGCGCTCACGGTTCCACGCGCCGACTGATAATTGGCCGGCAGCGGTCGATGAGAAAGAACTGTATCTGGACGAATAAAAAAATAATAGCTCATGTCATGCTTTTGTGTGCCATAAATAAATCTATAATACTTCGACGACAAACAGAAATTTATTATAGACTTATGTAAGATCGAAGAACTAAGGCGATTGAAACACTTTGTCGAAAATAATATAAGAATAATGCTAACTGCAAAAAGTGAGTGAAAAACAATAGAAATTAGAAAAGCAAAAGTAATCAAAGACTGAAGAAAATAAAATAAATAAATAGAATAAAACATACAAATTATATATAAAAGTCTGAAAGACCAGAAGGAAGTAAACGACTATTTGAGTACCGAAGATAAAAGTTTGAAAAGCCCAAAAGGAAGTGAACGACTATTTGAGTACCAAATATAAAAGTTTGAAAGAGCCAAAAAGAAGTGAACAACTACTTGAGTATCAAATATAAAAGAGTAAAAGGCCGAAAAGAAGTGAACGACTATTTGAGTACAACATATAAGGATTTGAGAAGCCCTAAAGGAAGTGAACGACTATTTGAGTACCAAATATAAAAGTTTGAAAAGCCCAAAAAAGTGAACGAATATTTGAGTACAAAATATACAGGTTTTAATAACAAATCTGAAAAGACCACTATTTGAGACGACTATTTGTGTATCAAATATAAGGACTTGAAAATCCCAAACGGAAGTGAACGACTATCTTAGTACCAAATATAAAAGTTTAAAAGCCCAAAAGGAAATGAATGACTATCTGAGTACCAAATATAAAATTTGAAAGGCCAAAAAAACTAAACGACTATCTTAGCAACTAATAGAAGGCTTTGAAAGGCCAAAAAAAAGTGAACGACTATCTGAGTACCAAATGTATAAAGATTTAAAGTTAAATATTCATAAATACTTAAGCAAAATGTTATAAGAATTTATAAATATGCATAGTACATTTAGTTTGACTTTAATTACGGAAATCAACGTTTTATCGTCATTTATGATCATTTAATAAATTTCGTAATTTTCTAAAATTTTACATTATTTTATAAATTTACGTTTAAAATTTCAAAAGTTTGAAAAACCAAAAAAGTGAACGACTATTTGAGTATAAAATATAAAGTTTTGAAAAGCCCAAAAAGAAGTGAACTACTATTTGAGTATCAAATGTAAAAAGGTTTGAAAACCCCAAAAGGCAATTCATATTTGAGTACCAAATATAAAGGTTTGAAAGGGCCAAAAGGAAGTGAACGACTACTTGAGTACCAAATATAATGATTTGGAAAGCCGAAAAGGAAGTGGATAACTATTTGAGTACCAAACATAAAGGCCTGAAAAGCCCAAAAGGAACTAAATGAATATTTGAATTTGAACAAACACTGATTGAATAAACCATATGTTTGAATTCTAATGATATCGATTGTTATTGAATGAAGTGACAATTATAATTTTTATCAATTTAATTTATTTGTAAAAAACAGATTAATTGAATTGTCTCTCAAATTGAGATTTATTTATTGATACAAAAAGTATGTAAATCATTTTTTCAAAATAGACACTGCATATAAAATATTAATGGAAGATCATTCATTGGTCAGATTGCTAAAAAGTAGGTAAAAAAGTATGAACTGCATTTCTTATCTCGAGCTATTTGAACTAGTATTAAGTAAATTATGTAAAAGTGTTAACGACGTAAACCAAAAATTATATTTTCAACTCTATAAAATATACAATACTTATTTTGTATTATTAGACGAATACTAGATAATCAAATAAGAATAATTAAACTATTAATTATATTCTTAGAAATAATTGATTGCAAGGTGATAAAAAACGGCTGCCGTTGGGAGTAATTAGGTGTGTATGAATAATTTCATCAAATTTATTTCTTATGACTTAGAATTTAAAAATATTTACAACCCCTGCGTATAAAAGGGCACGAGTCAAACAACTTTTGTTTCGCATCAATGAACTTCTGTCTACAACTTGAACGAAATCCTGACAACACAAATAAAATTTATAATGTAAAATCAAGGTCTCTATCTGAGAGAACCGATAAAATACGATGATTTGTAGTTCCTGTAGTTAATAGCGTTTTTCTGCACGTGATGACTTTTGCTGTAAATCATCAGCAATCGAATTTATCTAGCATTATCATCATTTCTACTTATCGAATAAAATAAAGAGTCAAACTGCTCAGACGCAAGCGAAATATCATATATCAAAATTATACATAAATATACCACATACCATATTTGCAGCATGGCTCAGAGACATGGACTCTAAGAGACGACAAAACAACTTGGGTAGTTCCGAAAAAGTAAAATGGATCTATAGAAAAATTAGAGAAGAAGTACTGCAAAGAGTGTGAGATGAAAGAACTACACTGGACGCAGTTTAAAATAGAAAAATAAGCTGAATCAGACCTCTGTACAAAGTCATAGATGGTAAAATAAAATTGAAAATTAAATAAAATATGCAGGTAATCGTTGAAGTGAACGAGAAGAGAAAATACAGCGAATTGAAATCCGAGGTTGGCATGGACATGGAATTTCATTTCATTTTC
Source organism: Ctenocephalides felis (assembly GCF_003426905.1). Classification (NCBI taxonomy): domain Eukaryota; kingdom Metazoa; phylum Arthropoda; class Insecta; order Siphonaptera; family Pulicidae; genus Ctenocephalides; species Ctenocephalides felis. The sequence continues at coordinate 27,681,853 of NW_020538040.1, forward strand.
AAGTTAGTAGTGTTAGAACTATAAATTCCAAAAATTAAATTTAAACAAGGAAAGCAAATCCATTAAACAGTTGAGTTGCTCTCTCAAAATACACATATGTGTTTTTTGATAAGATAGGCATTTTATCATTCATTAAAAGACTTGAGTTCATTGTTTAATTATGTTGTTCTGAGCAATTATTTCACCCTTGTTTAGGTTTCCATTAATCAATTTAAAAATTATTTATTCACAGTTTAAATTTATAAATAAAAAATGAGAAGAGCAACATATAAAAGATATACAAGATGTTTGGTCAATTCTATAAACGCCTTATATTGATTTATCCAACTCAAATAATTTCCTGCAAAAAATAAAATTTAATCACTAACGATAGATTTCCGTCTGTCACTGCTATTCATAGCGAACCATTACGATTAACTCTTCACCTTTTTATACATAATTGATAATGATATCGCTGCTACTTGGTGGCAAAACCTGCATAGTTCTTATACACATATTCGCCGCCAAATTCAATAAACTATTTTGTTTCGTGTAGAATATTATTGTGAATTAAAGCATCAAAATATATTATACATTCTAGAGTAATATTTTTAAAGTTCTTACCGACTAAAGAGCTAGATGCTGTTCATTGTGGCACTCACCTGAAACAAACAAAAACAACAATTATATTTATGATATAAAAAATTAAGTTATATATATATATATATATATATATATATATATATATATATATTATCTGTACGCAAGGCAGGTTTCCTTCTTAGTGAATAAAATATTAAAAAATCTAAGCATAAAAAATAGGTAATAAATTGATTTAAATAGCATTTAAAAATTTAAATGGCTTTTGAAAACTGAATAAAATCATTAAAATATTTCATTTCAATAAGCCTATTTACTTTTCTAATTATACTCGTGCTCATAATTCAATTATAAAATATAATGTAGAATAAGCCAATTAAAAATCATTTATTAAATACGTTAAATCAAAATTCATTAATCATTTATCGAAAAATTATCAGTAATTAAGCTTGTGAATACAATTTTTATACATATTTATTAAAAGTGTTCTCCTGATACCATAATTATAGTTAAAACTATAATTATAGAGTTTTGTACAAGAATTTAAATTTCCATTCGATGATGTTACATATCCAATTAGGTCGTAATAAATATTATATAAAGTATTGACTAAATAATAATATCAGTATAGTTTTATGGATAATGACAAAATATAAAATATTCATATTTGCGCCGTAAAAATCCTATTCATATCTTGTATAATAAACCAATTTCCTTTTGGAATATATGTAAATTATTTATTATATTTCGATATTCTGCTAGAATAGGTTATAAAACAAATTCCACTAGAGAACGTTCTACAATAAAACTATGCCAGTGATCGTCAACCTAAGATAGATAAAATTCAAAATGAAATTAATAAAACCCATACATTATAAGAACTGCCCCTTCATTTTCATTTTTATTTACTTATGTTAATTGATAAATGAAAATAAGTAATCTGCGCTTTTATCAACACTGAAGAATATTTTCTATATCAGCTTCTAAAGTCACATGATAGTGATTATCGTTAAAGCTAAAATATGCTATACGGTAGAGAGGGGCTTAAAGGTCCGCGGGTATTTCAACCTAGCGATATTTCAAAAACAAGTAATGTTAATTTTTTTTTAACATCAATATTTAAAAGTAGAGGGAAAAAGATGTATAATTAGCCATCACTTTGATTCTTACAACTTTACTATCGGGAGAATCAACGGCATTGTTTGAAAATCCATGGCAAAAGTATTTTTTTTGGTTGTGAGCACAGTTATTTAGTTTACGAAGCTTATATAATTTTTAAGTATACATTATTTTTTATATATATATATATATATAAGCTATACAAAAGCTCACACGTGCGTAGGGTAAAAAAAGATCAAGTGAAGCTTAACCCTTTTGAAACAGATTATTTTTACTATTACATTGTCCAATATTTATAAGAAAAATATAAACTGAATTACAAAGATAAAATTATTTATTTAAAGTATTTAAGTGAGTTTTAGAACTTTAGCCAGAATTAAAAGTGAAATCTAAATCATTTTCGATATACAAAAAACAATTTTTTTTTGAATAAAAAACTATTTTGAAAAAAAAATTCTGAGACAATTTTTTTCCCAACAGCAATTTTTTATAAAAAGCTAATCACCTATTCTCTTAATCATTTCAAATTTAATGATTTTTGGATCATTCAAATCGAATCTACAGTTCTCTATAACTTACCTCACGAGAAGTTGAAAAAATGAAAAAAGGGCAAACAAACTAAAAAACACATTTTTACAATGATCAATTAACTGGGAGTTAACATAGTCAGATAGTTATTCGTTTGATATGCATTATCATTGGTTTGGTTTTTCACATATAATTGCTCAAAGTGAAATTGCACCTTTGTGCCTCGCCCTACCCTATGTCTAATATAAAACAGTATCGATTATTCTTCGATATTAAAATAAAGTTCCAAAACGTTGTTCAAATTAAAATTCAACAAACGAGTTTCTAATTTATTTCTGAATTATAACTGCTAACACGATCCTACTTATTCCGATTGTTATACTACAGAATTATAATCTTATCCTACTTTCGAGAAAAAACTATATAGAAAAAATAAAAGTTTCTAATAGTGCCGCATGTATAACATTCGTACATCGATTTACAAATTTATGATCGCGGCATCGCATTCCGCTTTTCGACCTCTGCACCCACCACGATCGCGGTATATGAAGATATCCCGCGGAGAACATAATATTCTTATTAGAAATATATTTCTAGAGTCACTATAAATAAGCGAGCGTAGGTTACACTAAAGAAACTCAGTTAAAAATAGATGTTTGGGTTATAACGACAAATGCATGTCATAAAACAAAATAGCCGGCGATAAAATTAAATTTAACACAGTTAAAAATGTGTTTTGATGCCATATACATCTAGTTAAGTGGAACAATAAAATTTAGAAAAAACATTCCTCGTTAGACTTCAAACGAAAATTACATAATTGTTCGTATAAAATAATTATTCGGCATGCGTAGAATTTAAAAACATTCATAAAAAGTTTACATTTTTTATTTAAGCAACAATCAAAACTTAGGAGTCCTATGAGCTGTTGTGATGATACTTTTGGAAAACATTATTATTTTATATAATTATATTATTAAATTTCTCTAACAGGGTAGAGCGGAGCTTGAAGGTCCGCGGGTAAAATGGTCCACCACAATTATCAAAAACAAGTTAAAAATTTTTTAATAACATTATTTGAAAGTAGAGGGAAAAATATGTATAACCAGCCATCACCTTTATTCTTACGACGTCGCTAACGGGCGATAAATGTTTGAAAATCCATATCAAAAGTATTTTTTTCGCTTTTAGTTTTATTGATCGTGAGCACTGTTGTTCAGTTTATGAGACCTTAATATAATTTTTAAGTATACGTTATTAAATTGTTTTATTAGATGTATTCTTATTTTCAAGTTAATTGAATTCAAGTCAATTTTTTTTATATATCCTCTTTAAACACCTTTACCCTGGCAAAGGTGTAAACATTAAAAAATAGTATATAAAAATGAAAATTTAGTTAAAAAAACAATTTAACAAGAGATGAGTTGAATAAATAGTTTTTCCAGCTCTGCTGATGATTCTTTCTGACAAAATACCAGATCAAGGTTATATACAGTGTTATCTCTGCAAAAAATGCACTCATAAAATTTATATTGCGCATTGGTTGAATAATGTAGCTATAATTTCGTAAAATCCCTTTAAAATTAAAAATAAGACATTGGATCTAGTTGCCCTCTAACTGTCCCATGGGTTAAAAAGTCCAAATGATAACTTTTTGAAAAACAGCAACATTTTTTTAACAATGAAATAGCTGGGAGTTTCACTGATCATAGTCAGATAGTTGCTTGTTTGATATGTGTTATTCGTTGTGATATGATTAGTTTGGTTTTCACAATAAATTTGCTCAAAGTCAAATTGAACCTTTGTAAATAAATTTAAAAAATTAAACATACTTTTGAACAATTAATCTCCTCTATATTGATGTTATGCCCGATTAGGGGTATTCCATTAATCACGTGATAGATTTTCAAAGAATTTTTGGACACTCCTCGCCCTTGGTGATATTCAAAATTACCCCTCCCCAGAAAATCAGGTGTATTTTTAGTTACGGAAAAAACATGAATTTTTTTTATTAGATTTTTTTTTATTTTGTTCAGGTAAAAAATAAATACACGTGATATCTAACTAGACTCCTCCCTCCCGCACATGCTATTTTGTGATTTTTTGTCAACATACCCCCTCCCACCCTTTAAAAGCCTCACGTGATTAATGGACGTTCCCTTATTAAACAGTATAAATATGTACAGTAGAATACCTTTAATTAAGACGATTGTGCTTAATACGATTTCTCGCTTAATACGCTTTTTTACGCCCTGTACTGTGTCTCTATTCCGCTTATGGAGTTTTCTTGCATAAGGCGCACTTTTGGTCCGGTCCATGAGTAATAGTCTTTACAGCTTTTTATTGTACATCTCTTATTAAATTTTATATAAATGTGAAAAATGTTTAACCCAATCGATTAATTATCTCATTAAATTGTTTTCAACCCGCTTAGGTACGAAACTTCTATTGTTATTTGTATGGAAATAAATGTGACCAAAGACATCTGTTGTTTTCGGTATGTGAATCCCTTGAAACCTTTCAAGCCCACTTTAAGCTTGAAATGAACATCCGGCTTATAACAGTGTTGATCTCGAACAGGGCAAGTAGTATAGATCAGAAGATATATGGCTTTATTTACCAACAGTAACAATTTCAATGTTACCAAAAACAGTGGTAATGGAATTAGATTATTTTAAAAAAGGTGCTTCATCATGTCCATTTAGTGAAAATGTTTAAGTCTTTTTTTTTGAAACTATTGTTTTAAAGCAAAATTATGCAGATTTTGATTGCAGTTGCATGTAAAAACTATTAGATTGCCTGTTGATCAATAAATTCATTTTTGATTTCTTAAGTTCCTGAAGAAGCTTATGTTTTCACGAAAAAATCCGACATCCGAGACATGCTAATTTCATGTTTTATAGTTCAATTACATTTCGGAACAAACATTATCAAATACAAAAAACTGGTTTTCAAGTTACATAAATTCTCATAAGCTGTTGCATTGCATTAGTAGGGGAGACTAGGTGCGGTTGTGTCAGGATGATGATTGTCATAACAGCTAAACTGTTATTTATTTTATGGCTAATCGCATTCAAGGACAGTATTTCAGTATTTCCACTAATACAAATGTTCAAATTACCATTTATTTCAGTTTTCTCCCAGCTAACTAGTAAATTTACAAAATTATTGCTGATAAAAAAAAGTGGCCCAACCGTACCCAGTCTCCCCTATTATTCATTCACTCATTATCGCTTGATAGCTGCAATAATTACTAAAAACACAAACAAAATTTGATAAATATTATTTAATCAGACTGCGTTTAGTTATCTGTCGATATTGTATGTCCTTTCGACCGCCCATGAATTAAATTTTCTCAGAAACTCTATCTTATTGAATTTTATCGCCAGATGTACACATATTTTGCTTATTATTTTTCACATTATGATAATGTATGGTGTATTGAACGAAAATTAGTCACACTATAAAAAATCTTTTTATCTCTTTTTTTAATTTCTCAGGATTAAATTACAATCTGTGTTTTCTAATTACAAAAATATTTAGTAATTATTATGTCTAATATCTCCTTTTATCTTAACTTATGTAATTTAAGAGAAAAAAATAATTTCTCAGAGATTGATTTTATCTTAAAGATATACGATATTATAAAATACGAGCTGATAAAAATAGCACCAGGTCTGTTAATTTTATTTTTCATTAAAAAACTAAAATATCTCTGTCTTCTTAAAAAAAATATAATATCTTTATTAGACCACTAAAATATTTTGCCACATAAAGTTGTTCGAATGTGATATCTCTAGCATAAAAATAATTATGTAACCCTTTAATTATTATTACATTTCATATTAATGTTAATTTATAAAAGTGCAAACAAAAGTGCTTATTATTAAAATCTTTATAAAATAACTGATATGTCTGATGATCATTTTTGACCGCCAAGTGGCTTTTTTTCTTTTTTCATTAAATCTCCGAAACCGCTAGACCTGCCTCCTCAAAAATTTTATCATTTGTTCATTTTGCTAATGCAAATCAAATGTTTTTTGGATCATTAAAATCGAACATCCGCCCTCTTTTGAATTACTATTTTTGGCCCTTTTTGCCCGTATCTTCAAAACGGCTGGACATGTCTAAGCCAAAAACTAATCAGCACAATAGAAATCATTCAAATCGGATCCGTGTTCTCAAAATCGTCGACGAAAAATTGTATCCACACACACAAACATACACACACATACAGATCTATTTTTCCTAACAATAATGTATGCCAAAATGTTTGGAAGGCTTAGAAACTTGAAGATATATACAAATTTTCATGTTCGATTTTTTTTGCGATTACTAAAACGTACCCTACGGGAAGTTAATAAATGGTACCAAAATACCATGCATGTAATTTAGATAATATATCTTTTTGCATAACTCTCAGTGTACCAGTTTGGCGCGCATAAATTCTTCTACTTGCCTTATCTGCAAGGAATACTGAACTTTATACTAAATAAAATAATCTATTAACATTTCGTATTCAAATTAACTAGTGAATTTACTATGCGCGGTTATCAGCAAATGTTCTAGAAGCTGATATCAAGTTCATAATCCTGTATGCACTAAAACGCTACTAGGTATCAGATGAATCAACGAGTGTGCATATAAATTTCTTGGAAAAGTCGGCGTTGATGAAGGCCAGTTCTGGATTTATTTACATTTCATAAATTTATCATATAATATACTTCAGCAACGTTTCATATACAGTGTACGTTCAAACTGAGACATGGTTTGTATACACAAGTAATACAGTTTCGAATTTATATAGATTTTCTGTTCACTACTGTTCAAGTTTCTGCATATTGTGTTACAATAATTTTAAGAAACGTGTTGAATCGTAAAATATTTTTTTATATATTTGAATAGCAATCAGAACTCTATGTTCGATAAGCTTTTGTGTTGTAATTCCTTAAAATAGTGTTTTTACAAGGCAGCCGAGTGGTTGATTCTCCCTCCTTTGAAAAAATATACTAAGGTGTTTTGGCGAGTTTCACAAAAAGTTGGCGCATTCAAATAGAATTGTAATATGGTAAAATTTTTGATAATTTTATTATTGCAAATTTCGAGTAAAAACCCTAGATTTTACTCACAATCAGAGAAGTATTTGCACTGAATGTGAACAAGCTGCGTTATTCATAATTTTGTTTGTTATTTTTAAGTTTTTATTTAGTTACTCGAAATTTTTCAATAACGAATTTATTAAAATAATTACTTTTACCATTTTACAATCCTAATTAAATTGATGAAACTTGCCAACACACTTTAGTACATTTTTTTAAAGAGGATCCTCTTAAAGCCGATTGTAAAAAAAATTAAATCATAGGTCAACAAAAAGTCTTAATTCTTAAAAACCAGAAGAAATTGTGTTATTTTTTACTGTAGTCCTAGAAATGTTATTCATGATTACGGTACTAAATTTTACATGAACAAAATTATTAAAAATTAACCAAAATAACCGAAAAGTTGACATAATTCCACCAAAGCTCTAGGTTGTACTTAAAAGCTCAAAATTTTCAAACAACGTGAGATAATTTTATCCACTTTTTTCAGGACAATTAAGGTCAATACTATCACCGCGTTTCGTCTTGAAGTTAAAATTTTCATTTAAAATCAAATTTTTGATATATAATCTTAAGTGAAACTACTGTTTGATATCGAAGTTTTCGAAAAACTGTAAACCTGTATTTAATTAAATTACTATAATATTTAATGACAAATACATAGTACAAATTTTAAGATATTATTAATATTAAATTAGTATTGATAGAAATTACACCAAGTTGAAAAATAATTATAACATTAATTGATTTGCGTGCCTTGTATTATATTACATATAATATAATTCAGATTTTTAAGATTTTTTTCCCTAAATGATGTATATTATAAATGGTTGCGTAGTTCATAGATAATAAACAAAAATTTCATTTCTAAAAATTTTTGAAATTCTTAAATCATTGTATGTCTACATTTATTTACAGAAGATCATTAGTACAAATATATGCAAGTTGACAATCTAAAAGCGAGTTATACCAAGAGAAAACTTTATTCACATTGGATCTTACATTTAGGTAAAAGGAATAATTAAAACAAAACTCTATATGAGATGATGTATTGAATAGATATTTCACTTTACGAAAATTTGATCTTTTAGATATTCGAAAAGTTGTGTTTCTGCACAATAAAGAAATATGCATTAGAAAACGTCTGCCGTTTATTTGACGAAAGTGAGAAAATATGCAGAATTGAAAGCTGTAATGCAAATCAAAGATATATGAATAAATAAGCTTAAGTAGATTCCGCGCATAATTTTTGCTTCGAATGAGAATTGTAAATCTGAATGTTGGACCTGCTTTCGAACGAAGCACACACATTACTTTCTGTAAATAAAGCTACTTTTAAACAAGTCCGCGAATAAAAATTTAACTCGACATAAATTAAAGTTTATTTCAACTGCACTAAGCTGCTTACATAACTTCAGCTGTGTATAAATACATTACCACATAAATGAATAGCCTTTTCGGTGTCACTTGTATCCGCAAATACTTTGAAAGAAAATTACTTATAAAAAACAGAGCAGAGTTAAATATAAACTGAATAATTTTACTGGCGCTGCCTTATTATTATACCGCAAAAAACTATGTATATACTTTCTTAACTACAAGTATAAAGTTTAGTTTCGTAGTAAGGTGTTCTTATATATTGAGAAGCATAGTTTCTGTCGGTTGGCTAAATAAGAACAAAACTTTTAATGGCGTTGGCGCGAATTTACATACACACATCGCACGTACTACGAAATGTGCCTGACTATTTGTCGCCGGGTAGATTATCTTATTTTTGTTAGGGTAATTTATAAAGGAAAATGCGACGATTCGAACGTGGACGTGAGATGTATACTTATCAAAAGACTTGGTAATTACAAATTAGCTCTAGATCAATTACGCAGAAATATATTTTGATTCCTTTTATCGAACTATAAATCCTTATATCTATAAGTTGCAAGATTGCTCTTAAACCTAACTATAAGAAGAATATATATGGTTAATAATAATGACTACTTTTTTTGACTCTGCAACAATGCCGGTATAATTACTATAAATGATTATTACTGCAAGATTAACAGAAATATGTAGAATTAAATTTTATGTTAAATGACTAACAATTTGAATATTATATTTCAACTTCCCCTAAGGTAAGTTCCAAAAACCGATTTTTTTTTTGCATATCTATACGTTTCAAGGATTTCTGAACCTATTGGCAAACCATAAAAAAATGGATGAGTGTATGAGTCAGTGTATTTGAATGTTTCAAAAAGCATTCGATTCCCATTGTTAGGGAGACTTGTTGATTAGTATTTTGCAAAGGCAAGTCCAGCCGTTTTAGAGATACGAAGCAAAAAGCGTAAAGATTAGTATTTTTAAGTGAACGGAGCATCCGACATAAATATTGTAAAAACGTTCAATTACTATTGACGAGGAAATGTGCCTTTTTGCAAAGGCAGTTCCAGCCGTCTCGGAGATACGGAACGAAAGTGAAAAAATAGCAGTTAAGAGAACGGATCATCTGACTTACAGTTTGTGGCACTTTTTGTCCCGTATCTTTGAAACGGCTATACTTGCCTATGCCAAAAACTAATCAGCACGTCTCCTTATCAACAGCAATCAAATGTTTTTTGAATAATTGAAATCGGTTGTACCGTGTTCCCGAAATCGTCGACGAAAATTTGTATCCGTGCACACACACACACATACACACAAACACACACACATGCACAATGAAAAATTTTCATTTTCGATTTTTTTGCGATTACTATAACTTACCCTACGGGAAGTTAATAATAATATGTCCGTTAAAATATTATAAGAAACCATTTCCACAAAAATCTATGAACATAATAAATGAGTAAGTAATAATATATCAAAATGAGTGTTTACTCGTACACCTTTTTGAGTGGGACCTGCTGTGTGAAAGACTAATATTAATCTATTAAATATTTAATCAGTATACGTGAAATACATTTACGTTGTGTCAATAAAAATATGTTAGACGAGTCAATAATTTTTGATATGTCAACGTCTTACTTTGCTGATTTAGACAATGTTGTCCAAATACTTTACTTTCTCCTTATTTGACTATTAATTTAATATTTTAAAGAGTTAGAGTTTAACACCACATTAATTTATAAATGGAAGAAAATTGAAGTATTTTTGAAATCCTTGCATTTTCATTTTTAATTTTAATATTTACAACTAGTAAATGAACTGCAAAACCAATATAATAGCAGCAAAATTAAATCGAACAATTTATTACAGATAAATTAATTTTAAGATTGTATTTAAATAAAAATATTTGTTATATAAAGGGTGTCCCAGAACTCAACGTCAAACCGAAACAGGGTGATTGATCGGTAACTGTCGTAAGAAAATATTTCATGTATTTTAGAAATAATTAGCTTTTAAGTGCAAATCGGACGTAAAATATAGGTTAATTTTTATTAATTTTGATCATTTAAGCTTTGTATTTAAGCAATTTTGACTGTGATTCTAGAAATGTTAGTAATAAAATAGATAGTAATAAATAAAAAAATATTATTAGCAACAGTTTTTACAATATAATTGTTCATTTGATTTTGAACAGCTAATTCATTCATGTGGAAATGTCTTTTTTATGCTGTTTTTTTTAAATTTGTCACCTGGTCCTTTTTATTTCATAGACAGAAAAAAATGGAACTGCCAAGAGACAAACAATTTTTACAAAGACTGTATATAAAACCTTGATCTAGTATTTTGTCAGAAATATTTATCAGCAGATTTGGAATAACTACTTATTTAATTTACCTCTTGTAGAATCTTTAACTTGATTCACTTTTTTATTAACTATTTTATTGTTCGTACCATTTCCAGGATAAAGAATCAGATGGTCGTTTTTACCCCATCCACGTGTAAACTTTTATACAGGTTATGTATAAAAAAACTGTTGAATCTAACTTAAAATGAACAATAAATCTTATAAAACATTTAATAAATGTAGATTTAAAAATTATATTAATAAGTCTCGTAAACTAAACAACAGTGCTCACAACCAAAAAACTAACAACGAAGGAAAATACTTTTGTTAAGGATTTTTAAACATCGCCGTTTATCTCCCGATAACGACGTCGTAGGAATCAAGGTGATGGCTCGATAACATCTTTTTCCCACTACTTTCAAATATTGTTGTTAAAAAATTCTTAATCTTACTTGTTTTTGAGATATCGGTTGTAGACATTTTTACCCGCGCTTTATCCTACATTATTAAACTCTATTCTAACTACATATATTCTGTAAGATCTATAGTATCACATGTGAAAAATTTAGGTATTTCTTATATTTTAAATACTTCTAAAAATTGTATCGAAACACTTAAAATACCAGCCAATCAAATTTTAATCAACTCCAATACACAAAAAATTAATTAATTCTGATTGCTACTTTTCGAATATGATTAATAAGTCTGTTGGCGTTCCCAATGTACTGCAATGACCCGAGTTGCACGTTCTATGAATTCATGTGGTGAATGTTGATAAAAAAAACTTGCGAGGAGCACATTGACTCTGCGGGAGCGACGCCGATAGTACTGATGTAATAATACCAACAAAGTTAACAAAAAAAAAAAATCAACCAGACGTTGGTAAAACGATGCTAGACATTGTCGAATTTAAAAAAAGACATGCCAGCCAACGAGCGAACAGATCGCGAACTTCACGAGCACGGTAGGTTATGATATAATAAAATGTTGTTTAGCCTATCTTTAGCGAAGAACAAAAAGTTTACATCTGGTTTATTGCTGTATTCCGCGTTAACATATTTTATATACATTCTTATTGCCGAAGAAACATCGATTTTTAAAAAAGTTGGGAAAGTATCGTATTATAGATAAAAAAATGTCAACTTCATATTGGCAGTATACAATCCGCGCAAGGGTTCAACTCTTGATAACAATTTATCTAAAGTTAAATTAGGTCGTTCGAAAAGTTTTTTTTTCCCTGCTGAAAATATATTTTTGATGTAAAACTTCTTTAGGCGCGACTAGGGTGTAAATCCGTACAAATGCAACGGAAGTGCGTTACGGCATATAAGATAAGATAAGAGTCGAGTGCCAATGATTCGTTATTCGCTCTCGATGATATCATTTCTATACGGGTCGATTGTGATTAGTCGTCGTGTATGTGAATAGAGATCTGTCGTTGTATGCGTACCGATATCGACATGGAAATCGGCATTGATAAATAAACATTTTAAAGTTACATCGTAGTACAAATCTTGATTTAATGAAAAATGCCTGAATCAGAAGAATATTTTACCCTGTTCCTTGAAAATATTGATTAATAAGATTCATGATTAGTAAGTTTATTGATTAGAAATTATTTCTATATTATTCGTAGTTTCTATAAATCTTTAAAATTATTAAAATGGAAAATATTTTTTAGGCAAGACAGATATTACAGCTGTTCAAAGAATGAGATTATATAGCCAGCAAAAAAGTAAAAAAAATACAAGCAGTCAATGAATGTATGTTAATTTTAATTACATGAAGTTCTTCAAACACAATTATTACATGATGAGTGAAGTTGCGAAAACAATATTTGTTTAGATGTTGTTTTACTTCAATCGCGTGTGAACCTTGTGCGCACTCTTTTTTTATTTATCAATAGCACATTTAACGTAAACATTACATGCTTTGAGAGATGAAGCACCAAAAGTTGGCACCAAAATTTAATCAGCATTGTAAAATGGTAAAATACTTGATAAGTTTATTATTGAAAAATTTCGAGTGAAAAAAGAAAAACAAAAATGACATGATTTTTGCTAGTACAGTTTACTCACAATCAATTCAAATATTTCTCTCTCGCACATTGAAGATTACGGCACCATTTTTTACTCGAAATTTTTCAAAAATTATTAAGTATTTTACTATTTTTCAATGCTGATTAAACTATGGTGCCAACTTTTGCTGCATCTTTTAGAACTTGCCAACACATTTTAGTACATTTCTTATGGGAAAGGTCTTAAAAATATTATTGACGATAATGGTGAAGAAAATGAAAAAGAAATAGTAAAAATTACCACAGTAAAAAAGACCACAATTACCGAAAATTTGTCATAATTTCACCAAAGCTCCAGGTTGCACTTAAAAGCTCATAATTTCCAAACAACGTGAGATATATTTTTCTCTATTTTTTAGGACAGTTAAGGTCCTAAAATGCCGTTTCGGCTTGACGTCAAGGTCTGGGATACCCTGTATATATGCATATATTTATTTTGTTATAACTTTGCATATAGTTAAAATTTAACTTTTCATCAAGCTCATCTTACACACGTCGGCACACGGATTCATTTATATTTATATTAATGCGAAATTTATTACATTTGAAATCGCTATTCTCGATAGTTCAGTTACATTAAACAAAAACTAGAACGTGGTTCTAATTGGAATGGAATACATTATTAACGATTAAAGAAATTATGTTGTGCTTATCCTACAAAACAAGTTGTAATCAATTTCTATATAAGTTAAATATTGTATGCGGAAATATCACATTTATAATGGTATTAGTAAGCAGGTTTATAAGTAATTATTATAAGTAATAATTTTATGTATAATGAAATTAGTAAGTATCTAAGCAAAGTATTGAGATTTGCAACCATGTGTAGAGCATAGGTTCCTAAAGTTATATGGCTTCGCAATGGACCCCTATTTACACGATATCGATTTCTTTCATAAATTTCTTACTGTACTAAAGTTTATTTTTAAATATTCATAATAAAACTACCCGTTAATCTTAAACATTTATAAATTAAATTTAAAATAATAAAAAAAATAAAGTAAGTAAAAAAATGTGCAATTATCAACATTTGGCAATAAGTTTTTCAGGTCAACCTTACATCTCCTCGCCAATGGTATTCAGTCTATATCATTTTTTATTTGTTAGGAGGTAAGTAATAATGTTAACCCTTCTTTTTACTGTTTATTTCAGAACAATTAAATAGTCTTATCTTTAGTATCCACAAATTCTGTAGTCTCAAAAAGCGCAAAGAATTTTGCGAAGTCTTTCAATAGTCTTGTCAATAGTCCACACATTATAGTTCTATTTTTATAAATATTGTATATGACTTTTTATTATAGACATAGTATTGTCGACTATTGTGATCCACTACTGTGGACCCCCATTTTTATTTCGTGGACCCGAAATTTTTTTTTCGCTGACGTTGACCACCTAAAAGTTGGCTCTATATTGTATGGGAAAACGATGAGCTTTAACACTGTAACTTCTAATATGCAATGATTAAAAAATTCTGTGTTCTAATTGTGCAGAAAAATGCATGAACAATATTGTGGGATGAGAAAGTTTCATAACTTAAAGTAACTTATTAATTTTTTTTTGAATCTAAATTCTCAATCTAATTTGTGAGAAGCTGCAGCATTAAAGCTCATTCAATTTGTAGACCGTTTTCTCGTGTTCTGTTTAAAATCATTCACGACACATTATTATTTCTGTAGGGAAATATTTACTGAGCTTGCGTTCTGTAAACTTGTGATTTCAATGCAATAACAAAATAATTAGATTAAATCTCGCCACACGGATGAAGTATCTTAAACGAAGTTTATTAGAACAACTTACTACATCAGAGAAAACAAATTAGTATGAGCAATCTATCGATATGAAGAGTGATGCATTTTGTTAAGTCCACATATTACGCTCTCACGAAAGCGGCAAACGTCAAAGGAACGCGGCTGGTTATATATTATAAAATAACCAATACATAGGAAATATGTGTACCCATCCTACACAAAATGTACATAGATGGAGAGCTGACGTAGACTAATACTAATATTTTTAAGAATCACGTACGAGAGTGCGTCTATTTAATATATCTTGACCACCAACACTCGGTAATATCATGAAAATAAACAGAATAATATGTCTAAATTAATAAACAAATATGTATGAATAAATAAGTATATAAGAATGATAACGCTGACACAAAAATAAATATAAAATATTTCAATAAACAATTTTTCAAAATAAATCTATTTATATTTCTTTTTCTAAATTCTCAATAGGGGAGACTGGGAACGGTTGTACAAGATTAAGGTCACCATAACAGCTAAACTATACTGATTTTGGGATAAGGTCCAATGAAGTATGTTTGTTCGAACAAGTTTCCATTGTTGCGTTGAGTCAGCGCCCTACATTAACATGATCTATAGACCGCATTGCTTTTTGTCTGTTATTTTGCTGTAAATTAGTGGTTAATTGCCTGCAATTTGTTTTGTTTCATGTGACATGTATATACTGTAACATGTATTTGTAGTCCTTTTTGGTTGAAATTTGAACAGACAAAGAAAATTCTAACTTAGTTAGCTAATTGTAAGACAAAATACGAAAGAAAAAGGGAAAGGAAAATTCAATACAAGAAAACAGAAGATTTCACCAATTGTAAGATATCTTGTTCCAAAAATTAAGTTTTAAAAAACTTGAAAATAAAAATGATTAATGAAGTAATAAAAGAAAGAAGTAAAAAATACCACGAAAAATTACCAGGTCACCCAAACAAATATTTAAAATAATTAAGCGAGGATTCTCCTATTCACAGATTGAAAAAAAAATGGCCATACGATCTGAAATAAAATGCCCAAAAATAAAAAAAAAACAGAGATATCTCATTGGACGTAAACACTTTAAATGCATTTACAAACAGCATATTGTGTTAAAAAATTATTTTATTTTCATCGGCAATAAATATATGCAAAAAAAAAATGTTTTGTTATATATTGCTATATTAAAATCATAAATTTGTTCAAATGGTGTGTTGTATTACATATTTCTTAATAAAAATTAAAAATATTATAAACCATGTTGGTGTTTACAGCTATTATTTTTTAACCTCTATTTATGCATGTCACAACCGTTCTGGGGATGTGACACTCACGCTATTCTTTCATTATTTGATTTTATGACTGATCCAACGTATTATAGGACAGTATTTCAGTATTTTCACGTAGACAAATGTAAAAATTACCATATAATACACTTTTCTCCCAGCTAACAAAATTTTTGCTGATCAAAAAAAGTGGCACAACCGTACCCAGTCTCTCCTACTGTATTCCTTGTATTTATATTATGGTTAATTTCATCAACCTTATATTAACCAATGAACTTCGATTGACAAATATACTCGTCATGAAGAAGCGGCAGAATTTTGTGCATTGACGAGTATACTCGTCATACATATAAATTTTTGACCATTGGCTATTTATTTCGCAATCATTGAAAAAAATAAGACATTAACAAATTTCAAAATATTTAGAATATTTTAAAGCTATCTCGGTATAGAATAATTAGTTGTAAGTGGCATTTTACCTCGAAAACAACATTTTACCTCGATTCTGACGACACAAAACTGTGCGCACAGCTCAACGAGTGCGTCACAGTTAACTGGTTAAAACAACTTTGTTTTTATTCTCTGATGACCGACTGTTATACTATACCCGTATACCGAAATAACCTACGCCCTATCTAATTCAACTTTAATTTTATTCCGTAGAACTCTGGAATTAACACACATGCCAAATTACATTACACGCTTGGTACGCGCTCATCGCATTGTGACGAAAATATTTAGAAGTATTCTTGACGTACATATATTTATTCATTTACATTAATATGATTAATTATATGTTTATTTTAGTCATGAACTTAGTTGCCCATCATATTGTTGACAGCATAAAAATGTAAGGCAACAATGGGAATAGGATAGGAAACCTGAAAGAAGGTCTTCTTCATACTTTTCATTTGGACCATTCGCAAATAGATGCTGAAATGTGCAAATAATTAATATTCATAACTTCAAGTATGCAAACTGATAATGTAAAAAAGCTTAACACTTTTTTGTTGTATTAGCTGCTATCAGAACTTAACCTTTTAAGCTTTTTCGATGACTTCTTAATGACGTGGCTTCTTATAGATGACATCCCAAGAGCATTCCTATAACTATTTAATGAATTTATTATTAGAAATTCTAACATGGACTTTTTATTAGTGGTAGCAAGTGGGAAAGAATTTTTACTCACAAGGGAAACCTCAGGTTTACTCTTTGGGGATTTTGATGAATTTTTGCTTGGTGATAGAGTTGATAGTAAAATCGAACACCTTAAAAAAGTATAGGCTTATGAGTAGTGGTTTTATTATAAAAATTAAGTAAGATAAAGATGGGAATTGAAAACCTAAAATCAGGCCTCTTTCATACTTTCCATTTGAACCATTTGTAAAAAGAAGCAGAAATGGGCAAACAATTAATATGCATAACTGTAAGTATGCAAACAATATTCTGATAATAAAAATAAAAAGCTCATCACCTTTTTATTATATTAACTCCTATCAGAACTTAACGAATCCTATTAGCTTTTTTGATAACTTCTTAATGACATGGACAGATGACAATTTATTATTAGAAATTCGAACATTCATGACCTATTGGTGGTAGCAATTGGAAAGGAATTTTTACTCACAAAGAGAATCTCAGGTTTACTCTTTGTGAATTTATATGAAATTTTGCATGGTGATCGCGTTGATAGTAAAACCGAACACCTTAAAGTATTATATGCCTTTTTAACGACAAGAGTATTCCTATAATTATTTCATGAATTTATTATTAGAAATTGTTGACTTTTTATTGGTGGTAGCAATTGGGAAGGAATTTTTACTAACAAGGAGCACCTCAGGTTTACTCTTCTGGGATTTCGCTTGGTGCTAAAGTTGTAAAAATTTAAGGTTTAATTATAAAAATGAACGATGGAAAAAAAACTGAAAGCAGGCCTCATTCATACTTTCCATTTGATGACATTTTATTGGTGGTAGCAATTGGAAAGGAATATTTACTAACAAGGAGCACCTCAGGTTTACTCTTGTGGGATTTTAATGAAATTTAATGAAAAGTTGATAGTAAAACCAAACACCTTAAAGTATTATAGGCCTATGAGTAGTGGTTTATTTATAAAAATTTATTGAAGTTTTAAAAAAAGACTGCGTGAAATACGCACAGTGTTCCATATTCATATGCCTCGGTAAATGAATGCATATATTTTGCAAACAAAAATTGATTTCATTTGTATTTGAAACAAATCATATAAAATTTAAAGGGTAAAAAAAATCTAAGTTACACAAAAGCATGCGATATATGAAAGAATAATGCAATATTATATTACAATATATAAATTCGCGCACCTGGAGTAAATGTGAGAATAACATTCTAGAGCATGGTTTCTTAAACTATGGGTCGCGACCCCATTTGGGGTGCCGTATGAAAATTATGAAGTCGAAAGAGATTTCAATCCCAAAAATGTATATCATTTAATAACATTACATCTAATTTTCTGTATGTTCTACAACAAATTTTAAAACTACATATATATTGATATATGTATGTAAATAAATCATCTAAAAATAATAATTTCTCTTTCTTTTATATTATTATATTTGTGTGGTCGTCAACAAACTCGCAATCGTGAATGGGATCGTCATGAAACTTGCAATCATAATTGGGGTGGCGAATGTCAAAAGTTTAAGAAACCCTGTTCTAGAGCATACGAATGAACCTAATTTTTCCCTCCCAAATCTTAAACAGGAGAACTGAGAATTTAAGTTTGCTAAATTCATTTATGCTGATCCTCTTATTCGTCATCCGGATAAATTGAAGAATTATTATTTATTTTAATAAATTCGAGTTCGTTGAACACGAATGATCATCCACATATACATAAAAGGAATTTTAAATCCGACATCTTGATCGGTTCAAGATATCAGTAGACTTGCTGACGCGCTCCTGTCGCATCGACAACGTCGGCGGATTCTTTCATGGTTGAGTGCCATGTGCTCCTCTCTTATTCAATTTAACCAAATGTAAAGGAGACACCATTTGAATGTGGAACTTTAAATAAAAATATTCGATGTAATGAATCGGATTAAATAAATAATTTTTATACTAGTGAACATACGATGCAGTCGACAAAAAAATTTGTTTCCCTTGGACACAAATAAATAACAAATAAATTATTAAAAATGTAGAATATATAAATACAAGTATATAATTACCATACATTTTTAATGCGATTTAACGCTCTTTTAGGCGAATATTTGCTCTACATAAAAAAAAAATTAGGGAAACCAAAAACCAGAAATTAATGAAAATCAAAACATCCGTTTAAATAATTTCTTGATATTAGAGAATTATGTGACTTTTAAATTATTTTCAAACATTTTTTTAGTATTTATGAAATATGCGACTTTCACATCATAGCAGCCTATAATGTTTAGGTCGAATGGCCTAGCAAAGGTCGTAAATATTGATATCAATTGTCTTTACAACGTTATATAATTAAGACTCATCCTTATCTTACAAAGAAACCCATAATTATTTGGTGAAATATCGAAAAATTTTGAACATGTGAATTATCAGTTAGAAGAGATGAGCAAAAAAAATTTCTTTATAATCTAGTCAAATTACCAAATTAACACATGGCATAGAAATTTTAGGTATCAATTAAATGCAAATTTAGCTTCGATACCATTCGGAATTTTATGTATTCGTCATAAATAGAAATACATAACTCTCAATTTTTTTAAAGATTCCAAAAATGGCTTTAGGCAAAAACAAAGTTTTCCTATTTATCAGAGAGTAAAATATTGTATAATTCTTTAATCAGTTAACTGGAATTATCAAATATACTCGTCATGAAGAAGTAGCAAAATTTTGTGTATGACGAGTATTCAAGATTACATTTTTTTAGAAGTAAAAGCAGAAATCAAAACATACTCTCAAATTCCTCCAAATATTTTTAGACTATGTCGGTATAAAATAAATAGTTGAAGGATTTTATTTTGAATAGCAATTTTTGAAAAAAAAAGAAAACATAACATGTTCTCAAATTCCAAGATTTTTAGAATATTTTAAGGTAACGTCGGTATAAAATAATTAGTTGAGGGATTTTACCTCACAATAAATTTTAAAAAAAATACCTTGAAACAACATTTTACATCCATTCTGATGGCACACAATTGTGTGAACAGTTCAATGTAAACGCCACAGTTAACTGGCTAAGTACAAATTGATTTATTAAGAAAAGTTTATTAAGAATTTATTAAAAACTGTGCTGAATATTATTAATAATATATGTACAAATAATACTCAAAAGAGATCAAAATGACTAAGCAAAAAACAAAAAACGAAATGTATGGTGTCGTAAATTTTGCAATAATTTGCATATTTACTATAAAGTCAACTAAATATTATTTATTTTTTTAATAACTAGTTTATTCTTTCCATCATTTATCAAACCATAATCCTAATCAGAACTATAAGAGTAATATAACATAGCAAATTAAGAAATGAATGAATAGCTTTTAATAAATATCATAAAGCTCACGAAACTGAACTCAAAAAGATCATTCAACCATTAAGTTTTAAAGCTGAAATCTTGAATACACATTAAAAAATATTACGAATGAAAATATACAAATAATATATATATATATATATATATATATATATATATATATTTACGGTTTACTAGGAAGAACATTTATTCTAAAAATCTTTAAAATACGATTTAAATTTCATATTTTATGATATTACTTTCGAATATACTTCGCTCACGTGAGTGCGCGCAACCTGTCAATTTCGATAAAAATAAAAACGCCCAGAAATAAACTTCCACATCACTTGACTTCAGCAAATGCTTTTAAAATTGAATCACTTTTATTCAGATTCCATATATGTAAAGACGAAATATATAAAACACTTACGAAAACTCTAGCAAATAAACTTGCATAATACAAACGCGAAAAGTGAATCGTGTGATGAAGTAATCATGTAAATAGAAATCAGAAATTTGAACAAAATAATAATAAATACATTGTAAAATTATTAAAAAAATATTTTTAATAATTTTACTTTGAACTATTTTATTATAAAAACAATAATACATATCAAACACACAATCATCTGACTATCATCTGAATCATCTGAAATGTGTTTTTGCTGTTTTTCAAAAATTTGTTACACAGTCTAATATACTTTTCCTTATTTTAAGAGGATTTTACAAAATAATACCAAAATTGAAACAATTTTTTTTCCAAAAGCTATTATTTTCTTGAAATAAGCAGAAAGTTTTTTGCATCATTCAAATTGAACGCTTAGTTCTCTCAAAAACTGTCATTTTTTGTACATTTAGCCTTGTATCTTCGAAATAGCTGGATCTGCCTTTGCCAAAATCTAAGCACCTTTTCTCGCAATCATTACAAATTGAATGTTTGTTAGATCATTCAAATCGGATACTCCGTTCTCTCAAAAACTCGATTTCTAATTTCTGCACTCTTTGCTCCGTATCTCCGTAACGGCTGGACCTGCCTCGGCCAAATACTAATCAGCATGTCTCCCTATCAATAGGAATCGAATGTTTTTTAAACCATTCAAATCGGTTGATCCGTGTGCCCGAAAACGTGGGCGAAAAAATGCGGACATACAACACACACATCCATTTTTTTTTAGGTATGGTAAAATGTTCAAAACGTGAAGATATGCAAAAATATCATGGGTACATTTTTTACAGAGGTAACACTGTATATCACCTTGATCTGATATTTCGTCAAGTAAATAATAAATTCAGAGGTGTTGAAATAACTATTTATTTCACTTATCTATGGTAAAATTAACTTAAATTACTTTTTCATTCACAATTTTTTATTGTTTACACCTTACACAATTAAATAATGTATATTCGAAAATTATACCTAGGTCTCGTAAACTAAACAACAGTGCTCAGAACCAAAAAAACTAATAACGAAAGATAATACTTTTGTTAAAGATTTTCAAACGTTGCTATTTATCTCCCGATAGCCACGTCGTAATAATCAATGTGATGGCTGATTATACATCTTTTTCCCTCTACTTTCAAATATTGTTGTTTAAAAATTCGTAACTTTACTTGATTTTGAGATATCGGTGGTGAACCTTCTTAGCCGCGGATCTTCAAGCCCCGCTCTACTACCACAATTTATATATTAAGCTACAAAAAATGCAAATAAATTTGCCATTAAGGACTACATATTTACAAATATTGAGCATTTTTATGTCTGTAAGTAGAATTTAGGTTCAATCCATGGTTTTAGTATTCGTATCGTAACTCCTACCTACGTACAAGTTACGTTCGTGCAAAACTTAATGCAAGCGAACCGGTTTACCTCAAGGCTTCTAGAGATGTTCTCTTCTGGCATCTCTAGATGCTAGTTTACTAGGAAATTTCCTGCAAATGAATCCAATTTACAAGATCCGACTATGTAATTTCGATGGTAACGCGAATTTGCAAGGTCCCTGCAGCCATACAACATACAACTTCAGAAACACACCATAAGATAATTAAGAATGTATTTAGAAAAGGCAACTGATGTGAGAAGAAAAAATCATGAGAGGAAAACTTGGAGAAAACAAGTTTGATGATGAATAATATTTATTACCAGGTGCAATTACCACACTAAAAAGCATTTCAATATATTTAATTTTATTTATATTTTATTTATATTTAATTTAATTCAGAAAATATAAAAATATAGCAGTTACAAACTAATCGGTTTTATTTTGTCACGTACATAATATTCTTTTATAATTATAAGGTGACCACATATTTTTCAGAATTTTGTTAATAAGTTTAGATAAATTTTGGAAAATATTGGCTTGTCTGACTAAAACTTGTTCATGAATTCACAATATCATGTGTCTGTAACTTCCTACATTCGTTATCCTTATTAAATAAATACTGCTTGTGCAAAATAGAGAAAATAAAATTTTAATTTGCAAACACCATTTAATTCACAAGTATGTATTTAAAAAATGATGATTCTACGTGTGCAATCCCTCAAAACCCTCCACGTATTAATTTTGTTGAAAGTTTGTAGGATGCTCTTAGAAGTTTCAATATAAATATTTTTAACACTGATGTATTGCTATATTAAAACAACAGAAACTTTTAATATTCACAATAAATATAGATCAAGAGCTTCGCAATAATTTATGATATTTATGTGTATATATAGTTTGGCTATAAATTTTCTTCGACCGTTTAAATACTTATGGAAAAAGCATTTGCATAGTTTACCATTTATAATTATTGAAGGTAAGTCTTCAAATAAAACAGCATGTCTTTTCATAACATAAATTGTTAAGGAAGAGTAATTGTTTGAACAAGATGCTATAATAAATATTAAAAAAATACCGTAATTAAAAAAACAATAATAAAGTTATTGTCGTTATATATTGGAAGATTTCGTTACCAGAGTGAACCATCTCAAAAATCGGGGCAATATGAACCAAAAATAATATTTATTTCAGTCGTTAAATGGCAGCAAAAAATCTGCTGCTCTGGCTCTAAAGTTGTCTTGCGTTTTACAAAACCAAGACTTTACTATGAGGCTTCTACTTCATTTATATAACGCAAAAAAACGAGTAAAACGATGTAAAAATAAATAGGGTAAGTAGTATGTAAACTACTTGGAAATAATATAATAATATTTAAAAAATAGAAAATTTTTTGAAATGCTTTAATGGCATTCAGTTCCATTCCGAAATGGAACGAAAAAACGAAAAAATTCCCAATGATCTTATAAATAGCCATTTGTAACCGCTAACATTATTGTTATTATTATTATTATTATTATTATTATCTTATTTCTAATATTGTTATTTTGTTATATTTTATTGTTTTTATAGTATTATTTTATTATTCAGAAATTTTATTTATTTTATTTATTAATTTTATTTTTATCATTATTTGCTTTTATTTTTAATTAAATCATCATACAACGGATATAATTTTAATATAAATTCTATCCTTTGTACTCTTATTTATTTAAATTTATGTTATTATTATTATCATTATTGCTACATGTTATATTATTTAACAGTTGTAATAAATATTGTAATTAAAAAAAAAGTTTCATTTTCGATTGTCCACTCTGGTTACCAATTCCTCACATATATTATTTACTGTGTTTATGTGTGTAAATACATAATATTTAATATTAATAAAGATTGCAGCCACGAAGCAATCATTCGCACTTTATTAAATACTTTCATCAATTTAGATAAAGAATTAATAATATCATTCAATTATCAACTATAGTTTTCTTCTGTTAAATCAAGTCTACAATCTAATGACTAAATTATTTCGTTAACGAGAATCAAGCGTACTGGGTTACCAAAATTGAAATAAACTAAAACAAATGCAACATATAAATTTTGTCAGTTTTGTATAAATGTGAAATTTTTGTCGGTTCGGGTTTGATTTATTATTTACAAAAATTGTTCAAGTAGTTTTTGAAAATTCGATTCCAACAAGACAGCACCCTGACAGCAAGCAATGCAGGCATAAATTTCTGACAAGAGCGGCACAGTTAGTGGGCATCTATTGCCTTTTATAATACATCGATATTTTGGATATCAATCAATATTTTGGTTCAGTGTCGATACAAAAATTTAGAATTTTATATAATCACCTAAAGGAGATTTTGCAGTGAAATAATTGTTAATTTACTGAGAATGACAACTCCAGCGAGACGACGGTTGATTAGAGACTTCAAAAGATTACAGAAAGATCCTCCACCTGGAGTGTCGGGAGCTCCGACTGACAACAATATTATGGTATGGAATGCAGTAATATTCGGCGCACACGATACACCGTTTGAAGATGGCATATTCAAATTGACAGTTGAGTTTACGGAGGAGTATCCAAATAAACCACCAATGGTACGATTTGTATCAAAAATATTCCATCCTAATGTCTATGCAGATGGTGGCATATGCCTAGATATATTGCAAAATAGGTGGAGTCCAACTTATGATGTCTCAGCCATCTTAACATCCATACAGTCTTTACTCGGTGATCCGAATCCAAACTCACCTGCAAATTCCATGGCGGCACAACTTTATAAAGAAAATAGACGGGAATATGAAAAACGGGTCATGGCGTGTGTAGAAGAAAGCTTTATTGATTAAAACTATATGTTGTTGTCATCTCTCAAAATCATCAAAGGATTGGTAGGACTGGTGCTCCATTGGCAAAACTGTTATAGAGGAGCAATTATCAACTGTCAATCTTTGGATATGGAATATCTATCAACAATTATCAGCAATTATTAACTGTCAACTATTAATATTTGTTTAAATTGCAAAAGAGGCAGTGTTGTTTATAAAATTTTGGAGGCCAATAACAATGTATGTAACATTCAGTAAAATCTTGTAAAGTGTTAATTATAAATAAAGTGCAGTTTAAAGTGTTATCAAATAAAGTGGTTGTAGAAAAACTCTCTCTTTCATTGCTATCATAAGTCTTTCAGCCTATACTTCAGGAACAACTCAGCTCTGAAGAGACAACATTCAAACCAGTGGCCGCTCGAGTCACCAACACCAGTGGCAGGTCAATCTTGGGTTGCCAACCTTTACCCATAGTCAGCTAGACGGAACCAGAGACGACCAAGAGACAAACCAACCCTTACATCATACCCATCTTACATTTCAATTAATAGTCAGTCTCAGTTCAATTACGATAGCAATCAGTCTCAATTATATTGTAAATTTTGCCTAATTCTTATGAATATACTTTCAATAAATGTGTACATTTCAGTCTCTTTATTTATTAAAAATTTAATATAAATTAACAAAAAAAATTATAAATTATCATTATCTATTTGGCACTTTTGTTATTATTATCATTATCTATTTGGCAAATTGGCACTACAGTGCACTGTAAAATAGTGTCTTGTTAACTTTCCGTAGGGTAAGTTATAGTAATCGCAAAAAAATCGAAAATGAATTTTATATATGTTTACGTTTCAAAGGTTTCTGAATATTTTGGCATACCATAAAATAAATGGATGTATGTGTGTGTGTGGGTGTATGTGTGTGTATTTGTGTGTGTGTGTGTGTGTGTGTGTGCGGATACAAATTTTCGTCGACGATTTCGATCAACTAATTTGAATAATTCAAAAAACATTCGATTCGTATTGATAAGGAGACGTGCTGATTAGTTTTTGGCGAAGGCAGGTCTAGCCGTTCCGAAGATACGGGGCAAAAAGTGCCAAAAATGGTAACTCATTTTTTAAGAGAACGGAGCGTCCGATTTTAATAATTCAAAAAACATTTTACTTGTATTGACAAGGTGAAAAACTGATCAGTGAATTCTCATGAAGGCAGGTCTAGCGGTTTCGGAGATCTAATGAAAAAAGTAAAAAAAATGCCATTTGGCTGTCAAGAATGATCATTAGACATATGCACATCAAATTACTAGATATTTTATAGAGATTTTAACAATAAGTATATCCGTTATAAGTTTATCCGGTATAAGTTTATCCGTTAGACGGCGACGCGGCGCTTACGCGCTTTGTCATTTCGTCTCTATAGAGTTAAGCAGTACGATTGCTTTGAAAAAAAGTTCAGAATTTCCAAAATATGTCAAAATAAAGAAAACATTTTTTTTCAATAATTTTTTTTTTTCAGAAAAAAGTAATTTTTTGTCAAATTTATAGTTTCTCAAAAATCTAATTTTTTCGAAGTCAAATTTTTTTAAAAATGTTAATCGTTTTTAAAAAAAATAATAATTTTTGGTACGGAAAGTTCCAGCAATTTGCCTTAAGGCACGATGCCATACAGCCCACTAGTTTATGTTTATATTAAGAAATGTTATGTATATAATAAAGAAAAACAAAATCACCGAAAACGATTTCAATAATTCTAAGCATCAGATGCAGAAACAGCTTATAATTTCTGCATCTGACGATTCTGTAGTATATAATCAAATGTGTTTATTTGCATTCTGCAATCTACAAATTCGCATGAGACATATAGTATAGATGTTTGGCAAATAATACACATATAGTGAATAGGTAGGCGTTTCGAATCATTGCGATGTACGAACGGAGTATGAGAAAATTATGCATTGCCTTCTGATGTGTACATACCTGACATGCACGCCGGGCCGTGTATGGCAATTTATGTGTGAATTCGTGATTACTAACGTATTAAGGTGAAATTACATTGGATATATAAAATAACTGACAAATCTGGAGCAATGTTTGAACAGTTCGAAAAAAAACGTAGATGGACACTAGTCTGCTTCATATGATAAGTGTAATTTTATATACACTCGCATTTTTTTATATATTATTTTTGAACAGCAATCAGAACGTAATAGTCCTATAAGATTTTGACTTAATACAGTCAGTTGTCACATCTCTGTATGATATATTATTATTACAATTTCTGTAATAGAGCGAGTATTTTTAATGGTGCAGCAATGCCCGGTGAGGGCTATTTTCACTTGGAAACATTGCTATCTTTACTTCGAAGTGAAAATCGTTGTCACTGCTGCCTGGCAACAGGCTGCTCGAAGTGGGTATCGATTCCGGGACCTCTAAAACAAGTCCCGTCGCTCTTAACCGCTTACCTACGGGCAAGCCCTCACTCGCATATAGAGCAAATTCTGAAGTTTCATATTAATATCAACGAAAGCAATGTTATGTATTTGCTGTGCACACCAAAAAGATGCACTTATGATAAGATTCTTTTGTGACGTTTGACGTTGTAGGTCAAGTTTCTTGTCTAAAACGACTGCAGGAACGATATAGAATTTTGACAGATTTTAGTACCATTTTATATGAAAAATCGCACAGTAATTTAACCTTGCCATAACTTTGGTCTATTTTACGGTAGATTTGGCCCATTAACGTTTGTATAACAACATAAGAATATCTAAGACTTAATAATGCCGAGGGGCACATTATATAAACCTAGACAATATTAGAAGATGATATATTCATGTTATATAAACGTTTTTACTTGAAAATAAAGATTGAGAAATATGTTTATAAATGAAAATGGCCTTGGAAAATTTGGCACTATGATGTAAAATTGCAATGATAAATCTCTCACACTTTACATCCCTGGTACGAGTTGGGATTTAACTTTGTAAGGTAAGTCCTGTATTTTCTTGCATCCCGGATTATTCTAGAAATATTATTTATACGGATTCGATTTTTTTGTTCCGGAATTTTTGAAAAGTTTCTTATTCTCAATATTTATTTTAAATATATTCCAACTAGATTTATTTGACAACACAAACATATTGAAAGTGATATCACGTAAAAATTTAATCATGAAAATATGAAAATATATTTTTTTTAACTCTGTTTTATTCATCCTGATTCACATAAAGATTCCTATAAGCTAAATTGACAAAAAATAGTATGAAATTTTTAAAAGCAAAAACTCATTGTTACTGGTTGTTAGTAATTCTGATTAAAAAAAATTTAATTCATTCAAAATTTTAACTGATTATTGCTTAAATCTGTTATTGTTAGTCCTTTAATAGTATTTGCTATAAATATTTTTTATTAAAAAAATAATTGATAAAATCATATTTAAGTTTATTATTATTATTTATCAAAATTATTACTCTCTCCCCGGATAAATGCTCCTGGCCAGATTTTTTTGCTTTTTTTCAACAGCAATCAGAGAATAAGAATTACATTGTCCTATTAGCTGTTTGTTTTTTATGACTTATCCTAATGTTATTCATGAGAGGCAACCCATTGGTTAACCATTCTCCTATGTGTAGCGATTATATTAGCTCTTATGGTCTAATAGTTATATGAGTGTATGTATCAGCTATGTCTACCAAAGGCAATTTTCCCTTGAGTTTATATTTGAAATCTATAACTTCAAGTTAAATGAAATGAAAATTGACTTCATGCTGGGCTTGACCAGAATTTAAAGTAAAATATATCACCTTTTGTTATAGGTTATTTATTTATAGGTTTAACTTATTATAGGTTCACGCATGAACCTGCGCTTGGCTAAGGATAAGATTTTTTGACTAGCCAATTTTGTACTCAAATGAAAATCTTTCAGATTAGGTGGTAGGTAATAAATCTTTGCACATATTAGATTATTATAATTCGTTGCCTAGCAAGAAAAATGAGAAAATAAATGTATGGATGGGGTCATGAGTTCGAACCCTGCTAATGACAACCTGACATCGTGCAGCAGCAATGTTCATTTTTACTAGATCAAAAATATGTTTCTAATAGAAAATAGCTCGTTTCGAGCACTGCGGTGTGAAATGGCAATGGAAAATCTCTCACACTATTCTTTGCTGAATCGAGTAGGAGTTTAACTCAGCTCACGGACCTGCCCTTGGGCAGTACCATCCATTTTATTTATTATAATCAATTATAGTCCACTAATTAAACCACGTGATTCTCACCAAGTTGTGCAACCATTACAGTTCTTATGTATGATCAAAATAACCCATTTATCGATACACATATAAGATAATATATTTAATCATAAATCACGTATGTATATGCATTATGTAAACAAGCTACCGACTAATCCTTCAATTTTTTTTCTAAAAAATGGCGGAATGTCAGATGCATCATTTACTCCTGCTGCCATGCATGTCGATAAGATTTTTTTTAAAAAATAAAATAAACACGTCTATTTCAGATAACATGCGTTTCGGATTTAAATCCAAAATCGTTATCAGACGAATGATAATGTTTCCAGTAGCAAACACGGCACTGATTCCATGTAATGTAACAACCCTTATTCCGAGATGCACGTGCGCTTTTGTGTTTGCGGTCTGCGGCCCATGCTATTCTATGATAAAGTCCCTCAGGGGATTACATTGGACGTGTATGGTGTAATGCAGTAATTTAATGAAAGATCAAATTATTATGAATTTCTAACCCTCATTGAAACACCTGAAGTAAATTGCAATGTAATGAAATAGATATGATACAAAGTGTGAGAAAGTATATTCTGATGCATAATATTATTATTTCAGAAATATATCTTTACATACATAAAACATCATAAATAGTTTAAAATCTAACAATTGAGTAATATAATACATATTCAAAACAAGTTGCACAAAATGAGATTGAACAGTTGTCTCATCTCTATGTGATCAATTTGATACAACTTATATTTAATGCAATAACGCTGGGTGAGGGCTATTTTAACTTGGAAACATATTGGCAATGGCATCTATATTACCAAGTCAAAATCAGGCTGCTCGAAGCGGGATCGAACCCGGGACAGCAGTAATTTGCAAATATATTTAAGCCCATTGCCTCTGGATAATCTCCAATCAAGTTTGCAATTTGAATATCTGAAATTGTGTTGGCAAATTACTGCCGTATTCTACAAAAAAACTCGATAGATCATTTCATGATTATGTACATGTATGCAGCAATTTGTGTGATAGTAGAAATAGTATTCACGATTTTGGGCATATCTTTCCCACTAGGTGGTTGAAGCTCTTGGCTCTCATTTTTATTCTGAATTTGATGTGATCTTTACGAATTTCAACTTTGCTACCTCGAATTTTTGCCGTTGCCGCCGCTATATTGGAAAAATTGCATTCAAGTACTGAGAACGAGGTCCGATGGCGGCGCGAGCAGCAAATACTTTGCGACGCTCGTACGCTAAAACTACTGATTTTACAGAAAAAAGCGTTATTGAATAAATTATAGAAAATTTCGTCTAGTTTACTTTTGTAAATAGTTATTTTGTTGTAACATGAATCGGAGAGGCGATATCGTTGAAACACTGATCTTTGATGCCGTTGGCGGCAACGGCAAAAATTCGAGTTGAAATTCGTAAAGATCACATCAAAATCTATAGAATCACAAATTTACAAAACTTCCAGAAAACTTCAAGAAAAGTCTTAGTTTTTCTCACAAATATCATCAATTTCGCACTTCGAGCGGTTTGGCCTACAGACGAGTTGCTGTCGTAAAATTCAAGGAAAATTGGAGAATCTCAAAAAAAATATATGAACACAGATATCGAATTATATGTCGTTTTATTCGTAATTTAATTCTGCATCGTTCGTCCGAACAAAGTTTTCACCGAAAAAGCTATCAGCTCTCTCTCATATCAAGTATTATCAATTATCAGTCTGATAATTATTCTGTCTATTAAAATGATATAAAACGTAATTCTCTGGACAGGATAATACCGAAATATTTTACCTATCCCAAAATACTAATACTAATACTAATAGTATTTTTTTTCAATCTAGAGAGGTATTAAATAAAAGCGTGAAACATTTTTCTTGCAGTTCACACAGGCGTCGAGTCAAGCAAACCGAGCTGAAGCAGGATACGGCATACGATATCAATTAGAGAACGTTTTATGACCGAATACGCTGGAAACTTGATATTAAATAGAAACGAGACGAGATAGAAAACCCGCAGCTTCCTATGGTTTGTTTTCATATAGGAAACGTTGAACAAAATTGCGCCTTTCTAATTTCGTTAGCTTCAATCTTAGCGATATTAATTAGCTCTTATGCAACTGCTGGATTCGTTTTCTTTATTGCAGCAGCCGTGACTTAAATGTCAATAATTTTCGTTGAGAAATGTAGAATAATTATATGCAAGAAGTAAGAAGTTTTAGATATTTTCACAGGGCACCCTTGGTTATAAAAATATTATACGCAATAATAGTGAACTGTTGTAAGTTGGATCCATCTGGTAATATAATTTATCATCATTTTATAATTAACATAGCAGAACATATTCTACTTGAAATTTATCGAAACTCTTTTCATGATGAATATATTTTCTCTCTCATCAACTCTTTGTTGTAAGGTAGAAATGAGCTAAGAGGTCCGCGGGTAAAAAAGTCCACCACCAATATCTCAAGAACCATTAAAGTTGAGAATTTACATTTTATTAACAAACAAAATTTGAAAAGAATGTTTAATCAGCAATTTGAAAAGAATGTTTGAAAATCTTCAACATAAGTATTTTCTTTCCTTGTAAGTTTCTTTGGTTGTTAGCACTGTTGTTTAGTTTACTAGATCTTAATATAATTTTAAAGTTACGATATTTAATTATTTTTCAAGATGTATTGTTCATTTTAAGTTAGATTCTGCAGATGGTTTTATATAATCTCTATAATAGCTTACATGTGGGTGAGGTAAAAAAGACCAACTGAACCATTACTCTGGAAAAGGTGTAAATAGTAATTAAAAATGTAAATTCCGTTAAAAAAGCAATTTTACAAGAAAATAAATTAACTTAATAGTTATTCCAACTCCGTTAAGAAATATTTTTAAAAAAATACCAGATCAAGATTATATACAGTGTTATCTTCATGAAAAATATGAGTAAGAAATTTATATGTTGCATTGGTTGAATATTGTAGCTATTATTTCATAAAACCCTCTTAAAATTAAAAATAAGACATTAGATCTGGTTGTCTCACTTTACCCCCCATATGGGGTAAAAAGAACAGGTGGCATATTTTATAAAAATAGTAAAAAAATACATTTCTATATTAAGCTGAGAGTTTTACATAACATAGTACGATAGTTTGGTACATGTCATGTGTTGAGGTGTAGTTCATTTGGTTTAAGCTATATAATAACCTAAAGTCAAATTGGATCTTTGTGCCCCGCCCTACCCTACTTATTTGTATCTCAATTTTAAATTTTATAACATGTTATTTCATCAAACCAATAACTTTTTGCCTAATATCAAGTGAAACTGTATTTGAACGTTACAAACATATTCAACGTCATTTGATGAAAATCCTCCTAAAAAAGTTCAACATACTCAATAAAATTTACATGTTTCATTTTTATCAATTTGATCCGATTCATGCAATAAAAATTACTTTTTATATTAATAATATTTAAATAAATTGTCACTGATATTGTCTCTACAATACAAATAACTATTGTACACAGTGAAAAATAACTTTCAAACCTTTCAATTAAGGATTTGATTTCAAATTGCAGAATGTGCCAAAAACAAATAACAATAAGGCAAAAATTCATTACATACGTCATTTAGGAAGAAATATTATGATCGATGAATGTTCTTCAAATAAAACACTATTTTGTGATGTATGTGGAGACATTAATGTGCACATAGAACTTTTTATAGAAGTGAAGTAACATTAAACAATTAATGCGATCTTTGCAAATGGCATCGGAGGGAGTCTCTTCTGATGACATATAATAAGAGGGCTAGACGGTAAAAAATAAAATGATTAAAAGTAAAATATAAAATTCTCAAAGATTTTATGCGGAATAGATATATGACAACTCTGTATGTCAGTGAATTTGTATTTCAACAAGTGAATAAAACCCTACATGATGATCTGAAGATGCTATATATTAGACTTCATAAAAACAAGATCACCGAATAATCAACACAAATTAGAAAATCACCTCAATTCATTCGTTGCTCCAGTGCTACATACACCAGAAATAAGAAGATTAAAAAAAATATGGACAATCAATTTGATCCAGTAAATTTGCATCTAATAGTTTATTTTTCAAAACAATCATAAAACAAATTACAGCCAATTCGTTGATCCAGTAAAATTAAATCTAATAATTAATACCCTCTGGGGTAACTACTATCTATAATTATATTTAACTAATGTCAATCAAAATAACTCATAGAATGTAACTATGCTCTGATTGTTATTAAAAAATAAAAAAGTTGCTACTAACAAGTATATTTTAGGTACTATTCAGAACAATTATAAAAAAAAGTATTGCCAATTCCTTGATCCAGTAAAATTGCATCTAATAGTAAATACCCACTGGTATAACTACTACCTATAATTGTATTTTTTTAATGTCAATCAAAATAACTCATAGAATGTAATTAATGTTCTGATTGTTATTAATAAAAAGAATTTATTTTAAATGCTACTATCAAGTTTACTTTTGGAACTATTCATAACGATCTAATATATAAAAAACTTCGCTCTTTTATGTACATAAAGGTTTGTGACTGTTTATTATTAGTTTTATAGTAATATAAAATAAGCAAATGTTTATGAATGAAATTAAATGTACACATACCATGTTAATTTGGCTTGCATTAGTATTTTTTTATCAATGAACAGTTTAAAATCAGAGCTATTGTGTATACAATACAACCATAGTTTACAAATGATTAAAATATATCATTTGATAATATAAACATTGCAAGCAACTTAATCATTGAATGAATACTAATTACCGTATAGAATGATTCCACTGAACATTCAGCATCAGTTTAGGCGTAATTTTAATCCTGAAGGAATTAGTAATATACATTTTCCCCAGCCTTACATTTAACTTTACCGCGCAGGATTCGGGAGCAGAATGAATGAAGCCTAATATGTGCTCTAACAAAAGAGGGGAAGATATGTTATTTGACAAATGATGAGTTTACAAAGGCGAGTGCATTGTACAAATAAAATTTAATTTCAAAATAGCTTGTACTTCTGCGCTTGTTACCCGCATCGAAACTAAAATATTTTTAATTATTTGATGAACAATTTTTATGAAACAACATTGACAATATATTCAATAGGGTAGAGAAAAGCTTAAAGGTTCGCGGGTAAAAAGGTTCAGTATCTCAAAAACGAGTGAAGTTAGGAATGTTTTAATATTTGAAAGTAGAGGGCAAAAGAGGTGTAACTAGCCATTGTCTTAAATCGTTAAAACTTCGTCATCCCCAGATAAACTGTCACACTTCAATTTTTGTAACGAAAGTTCTTTTTGTTTTTGAGCAGGGTTATTTAGAATAGTTTACATGTAATTGGGGTAAAAAGAACCACCCAAACCCTTATACTGACGAGGTGTATACAATAAGAAACTCGTGAATAAAAATGTAAAATAAGTTAAAAAAAAGCAATTTTACAAAAGATAAATTAAATTAATAGTTATTCCAACTCAGATAATGATATCTTATGATAAAGTTCCAGATAAAAGTTGTATCCAGTGCGATATTTATAAAAAATGTGTCCATAAAATGTCTATTTTAAACAGAAGTGGTATTCACTTTATTTGTAATGATTGCCCCATATAGGACAAAGAAACAAAGTGACAAATAGCTGAAAATTTTAGTGAACATAGTGAGATAATTGTTTGTTTGGTATAATTGCTAAAAGTCAAATTTGAACATTGTGCCATTCGTACCCTGCTGCTTTATCTAGGTAATATATGATTGTCAGGTACAACATATAATCAAAATTAAATGACACTCGCTAATTGCAGAATTAATACAAATTTTGCCGCCGGAGCGACGGCATCCGAGTGGTAAGGGTTAAAAATTCGGATGTGTTCACATATCCGAACGCATAAGCATAAAGTATAAAACATGAGCTTCCTGGGAATTAGTGGTTAGAGCTAGAGGAATCCGATCAGAAGTTTTAGGTCCAATGCCCGCCTCTTGCAGCCTGATGTCAAAAAGTAATGACGTCGGATTTCACTTGGAAATATAAATAGCAATATATTTCCAAGTAAAAATAGCCATTACCCGGCATTGCTGCATCAATTAAAAAAATCGTCATTACTATAAAAATTGAGTACATAAAGTTGACTACATAGATAAAACAACTGTTTGGCTTGCAATTTATAAAATTGACGTAGTTACTTATAGAACAACAGTCAACAACTTTTAGAACCCCCAAGTTCAAATCGCTGTTCAAATAATATATTGTACAAAATATCTTATCATAATCTGGCATATTTCACTTAAAAAATATTTTCACAAAGTACAAAAAAATAAATGAATATTTCACAAAAAAGAACTAATATTGATTTTTTTTTATATTGAAATAGAAGATTGAAATTCACCGGCGTATATATCATATATCATACGACATACGGCTATCCCTATGTCCCTATGGCACATTGCAATATGAATTCCAGAATCAAACATAGTGATAAAATTAAAAAAATGGTAAATGGCATTTGATGAATATTATTATAGTTATAACATGGGTATAACATAATTAAATTTTTCAACAAGTTGTTAATTATATATATACAGCTGATCGTACCAATGCCAATCTTAATGAATTTTCTTTAAAAAACAAAGATCGACTGAGGCGCTCTATCTTGTGTGGACGCGGTCGCAACTTCAAGCCCACCTGACAACCTGACAACCTGACATCGGGCAGCAGCGATGTCTGTTTTCACTTGAAAATATAGATCAAAAATGTTTCCAATTGAAAATAGGCCCATTTCGGCAGTGTAAAATGGCAATGGGAATTTTGTCACACTATTGTTGCCTGATTTGAGTTTGAGCTTAACTCATATCACGTACCTGCCCTAGGGCTTAATATAAAAAACACTAGATTAACTACGTGGAAGAAAAATTAAGTACAATAAATCACAAATTTAAAACAATGTGAATTAGACAGCATTCATATAGAATAGGTCACCGTTGCGCTGTACATTATCATATCTGTGTATTACCATGCGTTTAGAAATAATTGGTTTCTCGCAATATCCCATTAACATTTTTTCCTAGGAAGTCGATTGTAAAACTGACTACAAATGATTTCCGTCAATAAATATATTTATAGCGATGCTGCCTGGCATAATAATTTTCCCTGGTAACATAAATATTCATTTCATAAATTACTTTATCAGTGTCCACATTAGTCATTGTGGTTAATTATAAAGTCTGCGGTACGACCATATGACTTCGCTAAGCGATTGTATCGCCTATGTATATTCATATGTATAATATAACATAATATAAACAGTTCCGGCCTGAACTCGACGTTTTGTTTATAATGCAAATTTAGGTTTATTTATAATTATCGCGTTCTTAATGAGATGATCACAGGGCCGTACTGGGGCAGATACGCACTAGTTCATTGCGCACCAAATGTTCAAATAGTTCAAATAGTAAATGTTCATTCTGAGTATTTTTCTTAAACCACAAAATATTATATAATACTGAGGAAAGTGATGAATAAATAATCAATAATGAAAATCTGTAAGTAATAAATGCCCAACTAAAGAACTTTTCATCATTTGTATAAAACTTTCAGTTTTCAAAATTACAACTAGACAGTATTGTTGGATATTAAAAATGTTATTATTAATAACTACGTTGATTTAAAACCGCTAAACAAAAATAAAACCAATTTAAATCCACTTTGTTCTCATAGTAAATAACCTTGGAAGGACCATAAATTAATAATTAAGTAGTAACAGCCGCTTTTCAATAGGATCTTAACGATATCAAAATATTTTTTGTCGTGATTGGACTTGTCCCACGAGTCAACGCAATTATACAGAAGTGTGCAGGTCCGTCATTTTTGACATGTAATATATAATTATACTATCTTTTTCGGTTTGCGTTTTAAATTTTGGATATATGAAATTACTTCAAATTTATTAATTTTTGATAATACTTCACAATATTTGTGGCTGCTAAATTGTTTAAATAGTTATCTTAATTAATTTTAAAAAATCACTGAGGGGGGGGGAGGCTAGGCAAAAAGAATAATGGAAACCAATTAACCTTCATTGTATCAATATTAAAGAAACTTGTATGTTTACATTCTTGGAATGTAGTCATACATGATAACATGGCTAATGTTAAAATTCTATGTTAAATTTTGGAAATCGCTAAAAGAAACTTCAAATGGATATCGTTGCGTGTAGAAAATAATTTGCTTTCATAAAATATTACCTTCTATGTAAACTAATTTATTATATCCACAAAAAGTAATACGCTCCTTCGTGAGCACGTTTTTTAATACATTGAATATTCACAAAGATTTTTGCAATATACATAGAATATATTATGTCAACATTTTTCGTTTTCCTAAAACAAAGATCATTTTCACCAAATATGTTTGATTTAAAATGCTTTTCTATTATGCAAACAAAACTTTAAAAGTAATATTTTCAGAAAGCGCGGTGACTAGATATTGCAGATTCAAAAATAAGCAAACATTAAATAAAATTCAACATAAAATGTTGCACGGAATAGAAGCCTTCGGTAGTTGGCACAAATACAAAGACTTTTTTCTCTCACATTACAAATAGGATAAAAATAGAATAAACACTTCATCGCGGCCTTGGGCAAAATATATTATGTTCATGCTTCATATATTAGAAAATTGTAGGATTTCCAATAGCAATCCAAAATGCTGTGCGGGGGATGCGTTCGTTCTCTGTCAGACTGCGATCTTCCCCTATGTTCAGACGCACTACTACATGCACTCCCTCAAGACAAAATTCAACCACTGAAGGACGACCAGAAAATACTGAAAGTATTTAAAATATAAAAAATCTAGTGATGCATAGCATAATTTACTAAAGTTACTAAAAATTATTAATTTAAAAAAAAACTGTAAATTTTTTTGAAAACCTTGAAAAAATTAGATTTTTGAAAGTTTTGATTTTTGTTAAAAAAATTGACCTTTCTGAAAAATCTGTTTTTTTTTACATTTCGAAATTTTCTGAAAATTTTGTACTTTTTTCCGAACGATCGTAGCTGTTTTAGAGAAATAACATCCCAAAAATTTAATACCATGCTTTTTGGAATTATTCAAATTGGACGCTCCGTTCTCTCAAAAACTGAATTCCCATTTTTGGCACTTTTTGCCCCGTATGTCTCCTTATCAATAAAAATCGAAAGTTCTTTGAATCATTCGAATCGGTTGATCCGTGTTCTCGAAACCGTCGATGAAAAATTGTATCCGCACATAAATGCACACACACATACGTGCAATTTTCTAATGTATGCCAAAATGTTCAAAAATCTCTAAAACGTAGAGAATTATAAAAACTTTCATTTTCAATTTTTTGCGATTATTATAACTTACCCTAAGAAAAATTCAAAAAAATAGAATCGTACAGAATTGTTTTAGATGCTATTTTATTATATCAAACTTATGCAGCTTTTCGAAGAAAAAAATTCACAATTCACCAAAAAATCCGATTTACTAAATTTAATGTTTTCTTTCTAATTTAATTTTGAATAGTTTTAAACAAAACTTGTAAAAAGTAGAAGTATATATAAGAACTCAAATTTTGGGCAATGAATGCAAACATGCGAATTGAAACAAAAATGATCAAATTCGATTAACTCGAGTTATCTAAATACAGGCAACACATAAAACTCTAAAAATCAGATAGAAAAATTATCTTGATATATATTTTCAAAAAGTAGAATTTAAGAAGTTATTATTATCTCCGTTCCCAGACAAAATCATATTTAACGACCAACTATATATTAACCGAAGTTTTGAAAGTGTTTCTTCAATATTTAATTAAATAGCATTGCTCATTTGAGATATAATTAAACGAAAATTAAATTAAGATTCCACAGGATAATCAAATCCGCTCAGCCAATTTTAATTATTTAATTAAGAAGTAATATCTATTCTTGTTATGAGATTAAATGTTTTGAATTTTGAAATAATTGATAAGAAATAATTTTGATTGAATAATAAATTTATTTTATTTATTGTATCTTTATTTTATTGAAATTACTTATTTAATTGAAATTATGTACGTAATATTGATATAATATATTATACATTTATAATATATATATATATATATATATATATATATATATATATAATTTCATTAAGGATTTGTTCTATAAAGTTTATTCGTTCTGAAGTAACACAAAACAAGATTACTTTGACAACTTTTCATGATATTTTTAGAGCATTCTTACCATAGATAAACAAGTATAAATTGTTAGCCGAATGATTACTGCCGAATAACCATTGAAAAAAATGGTATTTTAGGAATTTTAAGCGATTTGCAAGATCAAAGATTCAATATTTGATAAAAAAACATACAGATGTCAGAGAATACTTAAAAACAGATTAAGTGTAGTGCCAAATATTCAGTGATTAGTCAGTTTTACAAATGTATTATTTCTATCTTAACTAGATAAGTTTATTTTGTTCTGGCGACCATATTTCAATAATGTTTTGCAAATCAACTAGTCACCAACAGAAATATTTAGCAAAGGTTAAAAAATATTTTTTTTAAAAAAATACTAGAGACGCCAAGTATGTTCCAAATTGACTTATTGACCAGCACTCCAATATGTTCACAGTCACAGAAGTAATCAGAAGATTTGCATCTAACAATAACTACAAAACTAGACTTGAACATCATCTGAACCAACTTACAAAAGATTTGCTTTCCTCAAACATTCCCAGAAGACTCAAAAGAACAAACCCTTTAGATTTAGATAATAAACATGTAATGTAGACTTATTATTAATTTTCTGTATCTTTATCTAAACTATTTTCAAACTTAAAATTACTGACTGGGCAGCATTTTAGGATCTCATATTCACACTTTTGTCAACAAAATTATTGAATGCCTTACCAAGCAGATTGTAATTATAAATATAAAAAAACAAAGTATCAGATATCAAATAACAATTAGTCCAATGAATTAATAATTGATTCTAAAAACAAAACCCTTTAGGTTTTACAAAATATTGTTTACTACTGAATTTTTAGACGTCTTAGAGACTTGCTTTGTCATCTTCAAAGATTATACACTCAGAGACGTATTATGTATCTACAATAAGATGTGTTCAAATAACTGGAGCTTAAACGTCTATCAGAATTTAGCACGTGCGCGCCTGCTCTTTCCATAATTTTCCATCCACTTCCTATTTGATCTGAGCTTCGCAACCCTCCCGAATACCCACCATTGTCTGGGGTCGTGGAAGTACACCGCACTTGCCCTATACAACCCCCTTAAACAGGGTACAATAACCTTCCGATAGGAAAGAATCACTATAGATGGAAGTGATATAAAGTATATATAATAGCAATGAATACCTCAAAAGATTTGGTAAGTAGTAAACGTAGAATAGTGGTTTTGTGCATTAATTTGTTATTACAAATGATTTACCTTTTTATATGAAATATTAAAAAAGCATCATTTTCATTGAAACGATACATGAAAACATGAAAATTCATCATTTTCATTTAAATGATACATACTTTTTCTAGGTTAAGTAAAATGTTAAAACGTAATATCCCTAAAAATTTCGTATCGACTGATGATGACGTAGAATTACGTTCGTCGAAACGCATGGAATAATAAAGATGCTTTAACCCTTTCCACACGAATGTCTCCTCTTCGGCGACATAATACATAATACTTTTACAATTTACGAGTAGAAAGGATTAAACATCTTTACTTTATATTTTTACTTGGTGTTACGCCTCACAAGAATTTAATCGTATTTTTCAACATAAAATTTAACTACTCTTAAAATGTATACTAATATATGAGATCAATATAATGTATGAGACAACATTTTAACAGCACGTTATAGTTAGTCAATTTTATTTTCAAATATAGTGACTAATATTATACATTGGTTCAAAAATACGTAAAAATTATCAATTTCATTTGGATACACTACGTGTTAACTTCCATAACAATTCCATCAATAAAATATAAAAAAATAAAATATTAATATGTTTAGTAAAGGTTAACACTAAACTTATACCCTGACAAAGGTGTAAACAATAAATAACAGTAAATAAGATAGTAAATTAAGTAAAAAAAGATATTTTACAGAAGATAAATTAAATAAGTAGTTGTTCCAACTCTGCTGATGAATATTTCTGACGAAATACCAGATCAAGGATATATGCAATGTTATCTATCAATTGTATCCATAAAATGTATATTTTGCATTGGTTGAATAATTTAGTTACTATTTTATAAATTATTGTCACATATTTATATTTATTATACTAACTTGAAATACTACCAATGGGTAGTATTTTAAAAACTTATTTAATAACTAATCACAACAATTACTGAATGCCTTCTCAGGCAGTTGTAGTATAGATGAAAATAAAAAAAATAAAAAAAAACTGTTTTATAAAATCCCTTTAAATTTAAAAATAAGACATTGGACCTGTTTGCCTCCTCGACGTCGCATTTTATCCCGCCTATTGAATAAAAAGGGACCATGTGCAAAAAATCATATTTTTACAATAGTGAATTATCTGGGAGTTTTACTGAACATTGTCAGATAGCTGTTTTTTGATATGTGTTATTTGTTATTATATAATTGGTTTGGTTTTCACAAAATTGCTCAAAGTCAAACTGGACCTTTTTGCCCCGCTCTACCCTATAGCGAAGCGTCATTAGCTCGTTAAAATTAT
This sequence comes from Ctenocephalides felis, assembly GCF_003426905.1. Classification (NCBI taxonomy): domain Eukaryota; kingdom Metazoa; phylum Arthropoda; class Insecta; order Siphonaptera; family Pulicidae; genus Ctenocephalides; species Ctenocephalides felis. The sequence goes on from NW_020538040.1 coordinate 27,724,197, forward strand.
CCTGATTTTCTGCAAAATAGCTTCTATAAAACATATACATTAACGCTCACAATCAGTAAAAAATGAATAAAATCAAGATTATATAAAATCACGTAGACCGCACCTATGTTTTCAACACCTGTTTTTCACCCTCGAGTCTACGTCATAACCGGCTACGAGCCGTAGCATCACGTTTCCACGACGCGACGCATGAAAACTTTCTACAATTTTCCTTTCATACCAATCATAAGCAATGGAATTGCGTCAAATACAATGTATAGAGATGATTAATACCCTCTTAATGGCATCTTATTGAGTCATTTTCGAAGGAAACGAAATGATAAATAATACATTCATTATTAGTTTCCTTGATAGTTTATTTGATGCTTTTTTATAGTACCAAGTATTGAACAAACAGTGCGATGGTTAAAACTGTATTAATTGACTTTATATGATGGCCTAGAAGAGCTTTGTGTTTTTGCAGTACACAACTGATGCAAATTTTAATACATTATTAATTGAGTCATTTTTATACTCTATTAGTCGCCAGCCGAATAACGTATATTTAAATAATATGATATAATCTAACAAGAAGAACCTTAGGTTTACCCTTCCGGGAATTTTTTAAAACTTTAATTAATTATTATATTTAAACTGCTTATCATAGGCCTATAATATTTTAAGGGGTTCAGTTTGACTATCAACCCTATCACCAAGCAAAGTTTCATAAAATCCCGGAAGAGTAAACCTGAAGTTCTCCTCGTAAATAAAATTTATTTCTTACGGTTCTATCTACTGAATAAGTTTCAGTATTTTATGTATTGACGAATATGCTCGTCAACTTTATAATTTTTTGACCATTGACTACTTTTAGATTGCAAGTTTTAGAAAGGAAAAACAACATCTCAAATTTCAAGATATAAAATCAATTTAGTGAAAACTCTGAGAACGCTTGTGACAAATAAAAAATACTAGTATTAAAAAGTGCACATTTTAAACAAAATTATAATTCAATGAAATTGCTTAAATATTAGAAACATTCATTGAAGTCATAATTATAAGACCGTTTTCACTCTCGGTTGGGAGTTTCTATAAAATGTAGCAAAACTGTGTGAATCTTAAACCTACTTCTATTTATAATCCCAGCCAGCGACATCTAATCTTAAAACTAAATCTTTGCGTGCAGATTAAAATAGTAATCCATAAAAACGATAACAAATAAATCTTTGCCAAAGAGATATTAATCACGATGAAAGTAAATCCCAAAAATAGACAGCGAATAGAAGTACTGAAAATAAACATCAAACGATCCATATGACTTAGAACGAAATAAATTTTAAGTGAATCATTTAAGTTCCGTGGAACCGTGAAAGATTGTAATTTATAGAAGATGCTTCTTCAACATTTGGTCGAGTAGTATAGAAGATAATTGTTAAATAGGAAATCATGATGTAATGATGAGAAATAATCCTTCAATGGAATATGAGTTTGTTTAGATGAAATTTTAATAAAATTTAAACAAAATTTCTAAAAACATAATTAAAATTGCCAGTTATTAAACAATTATCATATTCACATCATTCAATTTATAAATGTGTGGATTTTTCAAATTAGTATTGAGTATGTTAATTAAAATTATCAAATGTTTGTATATCTAATGAATACAAAAACGGCTAAATTAATATTTACACAACACTATTGAATATATGCATTATTTCCCCATATGCAATACCAATAAATATTATTCGTCATTTTCATGTGAAAAATGTTGTATGAACTTAAAAAGAATTCCGACATTTTTAAGAAAACTATGAAAAAAAGTCTGAACTAATAGAAGAATTCGAAACATTTAGAAAGTACAAAATTAAAGTAATAGGGTTGAACCGAGTTTAAAGGTCCACCACATCTCAAAAACAAGCTAAGTTAAGATTTTTTGACAACAATAATTGAAAGTACAGGGAAAACGATGTATAACTAGCCATCACTTCTTATAACGTTGCTATCGGTAGATAAAGTATTTTGTTTCGTTGGTAATTTTTTGGTTGTGAGCACTGTTGTTTAGTTTACGAGACCTTAATATATTTTTTATGTATACATCATTTAATTGTTTTATAGGCCGTTTTGTTATTTTTGAATTAGATTCAACAGTTTTTTATATAACCTCTACAAAAGCTTGCACGTGGGTAGAGTAAAAAGGACCAACTGAACTTTTACCTTGGCAAAGGTGTAAACAATAAAAAATAGTAACAAAATAGTAAATTAAGTTAAATAAAGCTATTTTTCAAGACATAAATTAAGTAAATAGTTATTCAACTCTGCTGATGATATTTCTGACGAAATGCCAGAACAAGATTATATAAAGTGGATTATCTTTATCAAAAATGTACCTACCCATAAAATTCATTAATTAATTTATTAAATTATTTAATAAGTAACTAGTTAAAATTATATAATTATCAACAAAATATTGTGATTTTATATCGAATGGAAAAACAACTACTGAGTTTTCCAACATGCCTTTGTAGTATACAATGTCCCTTTTCGGCCGACTATTATAAATTCATCAAATTTATTAATAAATTCAATATTGAATGTCCTTTACTGGACAGTTGTAAATAATAGAGATAATAATGAAAAAAAAAATCATATTTTGCGTTAGTTGAATATTGCAGCTATTATATAAAATCCCTTTAAAATTAATAATAAGACATTAGGCCTCTGATCGACCCATTTACCCCGTCTATGGGGTAAAAAATACCAAATGACAAATTTTTGAAAAATAGTAAAAAATCACAATTCTACAATGATGAATTAGCTTGGAGTTTTACAGATAATTGTTTGTTTAACATGTGTTATTTGTTGTAATATAATTTGTTTGGTTTGCTCAATATACTTGCTCGTAGTCAAATTGAACCTTTGTGTCCCGTCCCTAATTGTACACTGACTGCTTCAAATTATTCAAAATTAAATAAAAACAATAATATATAAAGTTATAATAGCTTTTATAAGAAATTATGTCTTTTATAAAGAATGTAATAAATATAGTTTAAAAATAAGTCTATTAGCCTGCAATAATAGTTTCAAATTTGAGGAAAAGTGAAGTACGAGAAATATTTGTTTCCGTTTACGTGGGTAAAACTTTTATACAGTATCATAATTTGTGTAAACTCTAAATATCAAAATGAAACAAATAGTTATGAATAAAATCATTAATTATCACCCCCCCAATTTCCATGAAATCTTAACCAGAATCACGGGTATAAATTACGCGTTTAATACCCACATTGAGTAACTTCCCAAACCTCGCCCGCCCATCTCTTTCCCCCGCGCATCGTCATCTCTGTCCATTAAACGATCTCGTGTCCCCCCACTCGTGCGTTTCCGACAACCCACGACCCACCCACCGTGAGTCACATGGCCCCTCACTCACCGCGGCTCCGCTCTTAGGTCGGTCCCTCCGGAAAACTCAACAACGCACAATATTGCCTACGACGCAGTCGAGCGAATTCGGGCACACATGTGCATTCGAATCCGTTTATAATGAGCTTGTTTGGGAAAAAATTAGCAGTAATGAAATGCAATAGACAGGTAGAAGGGTTCTAAAATAGCGACCTCATAGTTGAGGTAAAATGGGACAGCCAGGAAGCAAACAGATCCGATGTCTTGATTTTAAATTTAAAGGGATTTTACAAGATAATAGCTATATTATTAAACCAATGCAAAATATAAATTTCATGAGCACATTTTTTGCAAAGATTACACAGTATATAACCTTGATCTGGTATTTCGTCAGAAATAGTCATAAGTGGAGTTGGATTAACTAGGTATTTATTTCGTTAAATTGCTTTTTCATCTTAATTTACCTTTTTATTTACTATATTTTATTGTTTACACCTTGGTCAGGGTAAAGATTCAGTTGGTCGATTTTACTACACCCAAAAACTGTTGAATCTAACTTAAAAATAACAATAAATTAAATAAAAATTACGTATACTTAAGAATTATATGAGGTCTCGTACACTAAACAACAGTGCTCACAACCAAAAAAAACAAAATAAAGGAAACAATTATGTTATAGATTTTCAAACATGACCATTTATCTCCTGGTAGCAACGATGCTTGATTTAAAACAATGGCTAGTTATACTTTCAAGTATTGTTTTGAAAAATTCCTAATTTTTCTTGTTTTAGAGATAATGGTGGTGGACCTTTTTACCCGCGTACCTTTAAGCCCCGCTCTACCTTACTTTGATTTCTTAATATTTTCAAAAAGACATAAAAAGGCATCTAAAAAATTAACTATAATTGAAATACTAAAAATATGTTACTGAGCAATTAAATGTTAAAACAAAAACATCGCACTTTAGTAATTAGTAAACATTAGTAATTTCTAAATAGTTAAGTATATTAACGACATTATCTTCTTATAAATTTATTTTAATATGAATAAATTTATATCTCCATAGTAGTTTTCATAAACTTTTCTGAGGTGAAAAAGTTGCTCATCTTAGAAACGGATTATTTTGTTCTCGCCTCCAACTTTCACTGCTTATCCTTAAATACATAATTAAGGAACAGAACTCTGATTGAAAGATTAAGATAAGTCAAATACAAACGACCTGTAATCACAGTACCACCACAGTGTGATTTCATTTACAATTATTCGTAAATAAATGTTTGAAATCAGCAATGAAAAATAATTATCTTAAAATATCTTATATTATTCCAGAAATATAGAATCAATTTGATACGCTAGACATCTATATTAATTACTCATGATAAAAAAGTAAGATAAACGATTATCTTCAGTGGTAAGAGTAAATAAATATTTATCGTTATTTTATTCTAATACCAATAAATTGCCAATAAATATCAATAAATTAAAATAATACCAATACTAATGAATTAAAATAATTTCGTATAATGTACTCTACAAAAAAAATCTTATAACTTAAGTAAAAGCTGAAGAGTACAATCATAAGTTTTCGTCAAATACGAGCATCATATAAATAGAAACTATTATCAAATTCATTGATACTACATTTTAATGTGACAAAAATAATATAAATAGTTATGAATTAATTAAAGACCGAATTTATGAAGATAGAGTAGAGCAGGGCTTAAAAGTTCGCGTATAAAATAAACCGATATCTCAAAAACCGATAAAGTTACAAATTTTTTAACAATATTTGAAAGTAGTGGGAAAAATATATATAACCACCCATCACCCTGATTCTTAAGATTCTTCTATAAAAGATTACACCTGGGTGGAGAAAAAAAACAACTGAACGTTTACCCTGGCAATGGTGTAAAAAATAAAAAAGTAAAATAAGTTGAAAAAGGCAATTTCACAAGAGATAAATTAAATAAATAGTTATTCCAACTCTACTGATGAATATTTCTGACGAAGTACCAGATCAAGGTTATTTACAGTGTTATCTTATTTATGGAAAAAATGCACCCATGACATTTATATTTATTATCTAACATTGGTTGAATAATGCAGCTACTATTTTGTAAACTAACTTTGAAATTAAAATAAGACATATGACCTGATTGTCCCCTGGCAGTCGCACCTTACTCCGCCTGTGGTGTTAAAAAGGACCAGGTGACAAGGTTTTGAAAAACAGCAAAATACACATTTTTATAATGATGAATTAGCTGGGAGTTTTATTGAACATTGTCAGATAGTTGTTTGTTTGATACGCGTTATTTGTTATGATATAATTGGTTTGTTTTCCACGATATAATTGCTCAAAGTCAAATTGGACCTTTGTGCCTCGCCATACCCTATGAAACGGCAAAGCTTGTGAATATGTAATATGTCTCGTATAGATGATTTTAACATTCAAAGCAATTACATACTCATTATATATATATATATATATATATATATATATATATATATATATATATATTCATAAGCATTATTCATCAGTATGATAGATTCCTGCGGCATTCTGTTGCAATATAATTTAAAGTGTGATATGCAAACTAATTCAATGTGCCAGTCAGCTCAGCATTTGCATAAAATACGTCTTAACCATTGTTAAATCCTGCATATAAGCCATTTGTCTATGCGTAGCAGAGAGGTAGAGGTATTTCTAGGTCAGTAGATTGGACCGTAAACTCGGCTTGTGAATGTAACTATAAATTATCTATATAAATTATAAATTATACGATCGATGCATTAAAGGAATGAAAAAAGTATAGACCACATTGAAAAATGATCTGTAATTAATAGGTTGTTTAAATGGAAACAAACTAAAACAGATGATTTTTAAGGTGAGTAGCTTGAGATGTGTATTAAATTATGAAGAGACTGCTTCGAAAAGAGATGGCATAATTAAAATTATATGAAAATAAACGCTCTAATAGAGACAGAATATGGTGATGCCACAAGACCCATTTCAGAAAGTTAAATACCCAATAGTTTTAATATCACTTACTTCGTGTAATAATAATTTTAAATATATTAAATAGTTATGAAGTAATACTAAAAAATATAGTAAAAATTAACCACTATGTTGTCACTAAATCTACACGATCACTAGATTTCTTTATCAAAAAGGCAATCCATAGCTGTGATTCTTACTAAATTTTTGTTAATGATATAAAAAATTATTCAGAAAAAATATAAAAGTTTCCAATCATAAGAGCCGTTCATTAATCACGTGAGGTTAAAAGAAAGGAGAGGTTTGAGGGGAATCTCATAAGATATTATTCGTATTTGTTTTTTTACTTGAATTAAAAAAAAAACTTCAAAGATTTTACGATTTTTCCAGATATTAAAATTATACTTAATTTTGGGAGGAAACTTGGGGTGATTTTTAATATGGGGCCGTTGAAGTATTACGTAAGCACTATAGGGGTGCGGGGGGGTTGTTGATTTGCTTATTTTGGGTTGACATGGGGGGCAGGGGAGTCTGGATGATGATTATGTCATAGGTAGTATTTTTATTTTTTACATTAATTGCAAAATGTTTACGTAAGCATGGGGGTAGGGGGTAAGAGCTTTGCTTACTTTTGCTGACAAGGGGGATTGGAAGGTAAATAATTGTAATAAATCTACTTACGTAATACTTGAACGATCCCTATCACTACGTATCTCGAATAGGGGGAAGAGTCCAAAAATCCTCGAAACTCAATCACGTGATTAATGGACACCCCATACAAGAATTCAACCAGGTAAAACTAAAGATTTGAAAGAATTTGTTGTTTTTCTTGAAGCATTTTTTTTTTATTTTGCCAATATCTTCACAAAGCATGAGGAGGAAATTATCACAAAGAAACGAATTGAAGAAAATTTATAAATATTATATCGAAAGAAATAAAAAATCACCCGGTACGCCAGAATGGTTTTTGTTTTAATATCACTGTGGAAAAAGCCAAAAACAGTAGCAATAAAGAATTAAAATAAATAAAGGTCATATATAAAAATTATGTGGATTTATAATTAAAAAAAGAAATTAAACGTATTTAAAGTGAAAAAAATGCAATCTCTTAGCTGAACATAAAAATTGAAAATTATGGAAATGTATATCCTATTTATCTAGGGATGCATTAAAACCAAACTAATAACATAATAAAATATTTCTTGACAATTGTAAAATAAAGTGGAAACATATGTAATTTCTAGACATATCTTAGGTATAATATAAACGCGTTGCGTAGTAGTACTTAATCCCAGGGCTATATAAGCACTATCTCTATATTCATAATTAAACACCTATCCAGGGGTAGGTAACGTCAGAAATAAAATCTGTTATAATATAATAAAATATTATTTATTTGGATAAATGGATTATTTTCAGGCGCCAATTCTTGGATAGAAATGATATGGTAATGTTATGTTACGGGTCTATAATCGTATGAGTTGGTAGTAACGAACTCTCAAAAAGCTATGTATTTTTTACACATTAAACCTAACTTCACGTATGCCTTATGAAAGAAACATCAGAAAGCACTTATGATAAAATTTTCATTTGTCATTTGTGCATTTTGGAGGTTAGGTTTTATGCGTAAAATGCCTCAACGCACTGCAAATACATAAATAGCTCTTTGACATTTAGTAACCACCAACTCATACGGTTATAGACTTATATCATAGTATTACCATAATATTTCTATTTTATCCAAGAATTGGCAACTCAATTTAAAATTAATCACCTGTTTTAGATGATACATAGCACTAAAGTCTTGCAACCAGAGTCATAGTTTTTGCAATACCCAAACACCTGAATAGTCGATATTTCAATAGATTCTTACCTGAAAAGAAAATAAAATAATTATTTCAACAATTTCGATTTGGCAACAAAATTAGATCTTTATAATAATATAATTTGTGTAAAAGAATGAATAAATAAAATTCCAAAAAATGTTCCCATGTAACCAAAATCAAAATGTATTGTATTGTATCAAAATGTATTTATGTACCAATATCAAAAGATTTTATGCCTTTTGGCCAAAATTTTGATATCTGAATCCATTAAATTATTAATCAAGTTAAATGTACATAAGGCTCGGCTATCCCTGGTATTATGCTCCATATATAAAACCGCATCATGAAAAGCGTCATATTATATTCTGACAATAAGCATTAACTTTATACCCGATGTAGAACTGCTGCGTCTTTCTGCGACTCATATTATCGTGTTTCTATATAATTAAAAAGTTTGCGTACAGTATACAGTATTACAGTGGTCATATAAATAAAATAAACCGCCTAAGAAACAATGTTATCTAATGTACGCGAATCAGTTCTATGTAGTAATATAAAATCATGTCAACTCTTGAGAAAGAAAGATTTTCCTTTATAGTAAAGGAAATATTGTGTAATTAAATATTATAAAAAATAAGTAGTCTTTGTAATAGACTCAGAAAAAAGTTTGAGAGCATAAAACAAGAAATTCTTTCTTAATATAGCTAAATTCTAATGTAATTTAACAGATAAGTATACGAGGTCTGTTCAAAAAGTACCCGGAATTTTCGTTTTTTCAAAAAAATATTTATTTATTCGTCTACATTAATGTGGTCCCCTTCAAAGTAGTCCCCCCCAGATATAATACACTTATGCCAGCGTTTTTTCCAATTTTCGAAGCACCCTTGATATTCACTTTTTGATATGTCCTTGAGCACTCTCAGCGATTTTCTTCAATCGAGGAAAACCGCCGTCCTTTCATGGGTCTCTTCAACTTTGGGAATAGAAAAAAGTCACACGGAGCCATATCTGGTGAATTTTTGCACTTTGCAACACTTTATTTCATTTTTTACGCAAAATTTAATACAAATTCTTTGACTTTTCAATTCTTCCATTGTAAAAATCGCCGAGCTCAGAAAAACACGTCGAACCTTAGCGACTACCACAGACAAAGTAAACAGTGAATATAGCTGAAAATTTCATCATACTTTAGGGGCATGTATACCAACACAATAAAAAAAATTTTGACAATCAGACACTCCAGACCCGCGAAATTTAATTATTAGTAATTCCGGGTACTTTTTGAACACACCTCGTATAATAAATAAGGGGTAGTATTGTCCTAGGGTCGTTTCAAAAATTAGTTTGAAATCATAAAACCAGAAATTTATATACATCTTTCTTAATATAGCTTAATTTTAATGTAATTTAGCAGATAAGTATATAATGGTTCCTAACCTGTGGGGCGCGTACCGAACTTTCCAAAATACTATTTTCGAAAGTAAACCAAAAAATAATTATTTTTGTAATTGTAATTATTATTGTGTAAAAAATAATTATTTCTTACACATATTTTTACATAATACTGCATATTAATTTGTTTCCTGATAATATCAGTTGAGTATTCATAAAATAAAATTGTTGAAAAAATCAAAGGAGGCGCCCCAGAGCGGGGGGGGGGGAGGTCGTGGTGCAAAAAAGGTTGGAAACTACTGCCCTAAGGCATGTCCGTGAGCTGAATTAACCTCCAACTCGATTGAGGGAAGAATAGTGCGAGAGATTTCACATTGCCATTTCACACCGTAGTACCCGAAATGAGCTACTTACAATAAAAAACATCTTTTAGTTACTTGGGCAACCAGTCCAGAACGTTAAAGTTATTAGATCCCCCTGATAAATAGACTTTTCAATTTATTTTTTGTATATAAAGTAGATTTAAGGTATTATTGTGACTTAAGATAATGATGTATTTCTAGGCCATTAGGCTGAAATAAATAAATATAATACTTATAAATAATAATAAAATATCTTTTTAACTTCTAGTAGGGTAATTAACTTCCCATAGTGTAAGTTATAGTAATCGTCCAAAAATCAAAATTTTTTTTTGTATATCTTCACGTTTCGGAGGTTCCTGAACATTTTGGCATACCTTGAAAAAAGTGAATATGCGTGTGTATGTGCGAATACAATTTTTCGTCTACGATTTCAGGCGCACGGTTTAACTGAATTGAAATGTTCAACAAACATTCGATTCCTATTGAGGAAAAGAATGAGTGATTAGTTTTAGACAAAGGCAAGTCAAGCCGTTTCGGAGATATGAAACAGAGAGTGCAGAAAATAGAAATCGAGAGAAAAGAGCATCCGATTTGAATGATCCAAAAAGCATTCAGTTCCTAATGATGGGGAGAAGTGGTGATGCCTTTTTCGCAAAGGCAGGACCAGCCGTTACGGAGATACGAAGCTAAACGTGCAAAAAATTGCAGTTTTTGAGAGAACTAAGCATCCGATTTGAATGATTTAAAAGACTTTCTGCTTGTGTTGACGAGATGATTGCTTTTGGATAAAAAATTTCATATTTTTTAATACCTAATTTTTTTTTCAAATCGAAAATAACTCGGAATTTAATTTTAATTCTAGCTAAAGTTCTAAAGCTCACTTATATACTTCAAATAAATAATTTTAACTTAGCAATTCAGTTTATATAATTCTTATGAATATTATACAATGTCCTTTATTTTGATTAGGTTTTGGTTATTTACTTTTCTGTAATCATATATAAGTTACAGTATTTATAATAGTTTATTTAAAAGCATTTAATATGTCTCGAATTCTTCATTACGGTACGGGAAGTTCCAACAATTTGCTTTAATCCACAAAGCCATACTACAACACCACTAGTTACATGTTTTTTTACTTTTCCAAAAAATATATATTTTGTTTTTGAATATTGAAAATAATCGGAATTTAATTTTAATTTTAGCTAAAGTTCTGAAGCTCACTTATATACTTAAAATAAATGATTTTAACTTTGCGATTCGGTTTATAAAATTCTCAGAAATATGAGATAAAATCCTTCATTCGAACTCCGCTTCCTCAAGTTTTGTTTATTTACTTCTCATATCAATATAAGGATGGTCCTTAATATGGACATTTTCGAATTTCCTTGCTCCCAAGGGCTAAAATAGTTCCAAATTGATAAAAAACAACTCTCTGAAAGTTTTAGCTTTTAATATCAACTTTTAGATAGTGCGCAAATCAATCAAAATTCGTATGGAAATAGCATGTAAAAAAATTTGATAATTGAGAAAAAACTTTTTAAGTATAACTTAGCGATAAATGAATTGAAAGTGAAAATTTGTGTCATTTTTTATTGAAAATTCGACGCCCTGCAAAATTTTTGAAAATTTTTTCATGCTATTTCCATACAAAACTTGGATTGAATTGCGCTGTATCTAAGAGACAATATATAAACGTCGTTGTCCAATTTATAAGCTCTTATATTTAATAGTAAATATTCCTCTAATATTTCATTACGGTACGGAAAGTTCCAGCAATTTGCCTTGAGGCACCATGCCATGCACCTCTACTTTTTATTTTATCCCCGGCCCATATAATAACACTAACAGGGTAACTTTTAATTCGAATGTCCCACCCGGTTAACAAGTGCGTAGTAGTTTGACCCTCTAAAAAAGGAAAGGGCGCATCATTCGTGCGCAGTTTGCTTTTTATTGCTATATCAAATTTTGATCGCGTTTGCAATTTCGTAAATAGATCGAACATCAAAACAAATGAACTACATAATAATATTATTATTTAGGTAATATGAATTTATCGCGTTTGCCAGCAAACGCATTTCCGATATAACGACTTATCAAATTATTACACACGATCTGCCTACATATAGTTGTATTTTAATTCATTAATGATGTAATTAAAAACAGTACAAAATTATTGCATTCGATAATAAAACCCACTGAATGCAATGTTCATAATTTTGTGCTTATATTTATTTAATGCATAGATTTTAATGCTTTAAGCACATGAATTGTTAAGTGTGAATTATATATACAAACATATATTTGTTTGAAGAATGATTAATAAAATGTAAATAAATGCAGATCTAAAAAATATCCTGATGATTTATAATTCGTTGCACATGTTTATTATTTGAAATAAGTATGGTATGTGCTCAAATTTAAAACAACCCAAAACACTATAAAACATATTAAGTATTTTATTGATTTCATTGATTTTAAACAAGCCAATTAAGAAATGAATTAGTTCTATAAATTATTGTAAAAGAGGTTATAAATAAAATATTAATTTTCGACTAAAAATATCTGACTCTGGTAAATTATACTCTTGAGAAATGAGAATTAGACTTGTATTTCTTTTATTCGTAGTTCTAGATCCCATCTAACTAAAATTCTAAGTTTTCTAACCAGAATATCATTATATTGTTATACCACAATATTTTACCAGAGTCTTGTTCTAATTCTAATAGTATTAGATCCCAACGGGATTCTTACCAGAATCTAACTGGATTCTGACTAAATTCTTATTATATTCAAACAAGCGTCTTTTTAGATTATAATTGTTATTTTGCCAGGATCTTACTACATTTTGAATGAATTCTTATTAGATTATGATTACATAGGATACATATTAGATTCAAACTAGATGCTTGGTAAGTCCGTACCAGTTTCTTATAAGATTTTTCCCGGATTCTCATTAGATCCTTTGTGGATTCTAACCACAATCTTATTAGGCTCTTACTACAGTCTCTCCATTCCTTGCTTTGGACTCATTTAACTATTCAATAAATCTGTTCGAAAAACTATTAGTTTTCTTTATTCATTTATTATTATTATTTGCTTTTATTTTAAATCAATATACTACGGGCATCATTTTATTCAAGATTCTATTCTTTATTTTGTGCTCTTTGTATTAAATTTATATAATTCATTACTGTTACTAAATAATATTAATTATTTAGCAGTTGCAACAAATATAATAATTAAAAAAATATATTATTGATAATTAGAATTCAAAATTAATATTGTAGTAAATAAAAATTACCAATTAACAATTTCATTCTCGTGAATCAAAAAGTAAAAATTTGATATCTATACAAATTTACAAATATTGCAATTTGAACCAAAATTGTTACAATGTCAACATTATGTTTGTTATTCAATAACAAACCTAAAATTGTAATTAGATATACGGTGAATTATAAACAATAGTCATATTTCACAAAGCAAAATAAGCGTGTGAATTCGAATATAAATTGCTATCTGCGTTATATGTATTAAAATAAACTTGCTTTGTTGACAATTTAAAAATGCTAATTTCATAGAAAAAAGCTATCAATGTTGTTTTAATTCTGCAGTCTAATTTTGTGGTGTTATATTGAACTATTTTATGCTATTCTAAGAACGAGCTGTATGGATTTACTTATATGATTTTTTATACATAAATCGTAAAATAGTTGATATAAAAATAATTATATGTATTTTAAAAAATTTAATAGTCTTATTTGAAGTAATAATAATTGAGAATCAGAGTCCGCGTGTTAGGCCCATTCACAACGTTTTGCCGACGGCAAACGCTCATGCTGCGAACAATTCTAACAAGATTCCTACGTTTTTCTCGGCAAATTGTTTAAAAAATCGTATCAATAGTAATAAAAATACTTAACACAAATCTAACTAGTGGTGTATGGCATCGTTCCTTAAGGCAAATTGCTGGAACTTCCCGTACGTTAATGAAATATTCGAGAAATATTAAATGTTTTCAAATATATTATTATAAATAATGTAACATTCAGTATTTTTATTTTATAAAAAGTGAATAAACATATAACTGAAATGAAGAACATTGTCTAATATTTCTAAGTATTATATAAACTGAATTGCAAAGTTAAAATTATTTATTTAAAATATATAAGTAAGTTTAGAACTTTAGCAAGAATTAAAATTAAAATCTGAATTACTTTCGATATACAAAAAAAAAATTGAAAAAAATCCCAAAAGCAATTATTTCGTCAATACAAGCAGAAGGTTTTTTAAATCAACCAAATCGGATGCTTAGTTATCTCAAAAACTGCCATTTTTTGCACATTTAGCTCTATATCTCCGAAACGACAGGACCTGCCTTTGCTAAAATCTAATCACCACTTCTCCCCAACATTACGAATTGCATGTTTTTTGGATCATTCAAATCGATTGATCCGTTCTCTTAAAAACTGACATTTTTAGCACTTTTTGCTCCATATCTCCACAGTAGTTGAACCTGTCTTCGTCAAAAACTAATCAGCTCGTCTCCCTCATCAATAGGAATCAAATGTTTTTGAATCATTCACAAATCGTTTAATTCGTATGCCCGAAATCGTCGACGAAAAGTTGTTTCCACACATACACGCACCCGCACACACACACATCCATTTTTCCGGAGGTATGCCAAAATGTTCAGAAAGATTTGCCCCCTACTTTCAAATATTTTTGTTAAAACATTCCTAACTTTACTTTTTTTGAGATATCGGTGGTAGACCTTCTTACCCGCGAACCTTTGAGTCTCGTTCTAGTTCTACCCTATAAATATTTTTTATCATTAATGAATTAATATATTATTAAGCAAAAAATGTTTTGATTTAGGAACAGAAACATATCAGTATGTATTCTTATATATTATTATGTATATGATGTGTGTATATTTTTGTATTATACATTATATTATAGTTGATTTTCAAATAGATTTCAATGAATACACATTAGACAAATGGATATTTTCCGAAAACCTATTCAGATTTTAGCATTCTTTTTAATAATTGAACTTTAGAACATAATACCCATAATAATTTTTTATAATCGATGAATAATTCAATAACAATAAATGAGCTATTCAACTATAAAACGATTTGATTTAACTGATGATTTGGTTTTAATTATATATATATATATATCAATTTTGGGTAATCTAAACAATATTTTTTGTCATTTTATAACAATTAAATATAAGAATGCTAATAAATTGATTAAATAATTATATACTACATACATAAACATATAAATCACTGAACATTATCATTATTAAATTATAACAGATCAGTAACAATAATTGAAACATCGTTTTAATTGTTATTTATTTCTGAATCCCATCATTAACGAAAACCAACTGCACATTTTGTTTCATTCGGAAATACATTTAATTAGCTTATTTCACAATGAAATCACTTTATATCAATGAAAAAAGTCATCAATTAGCATCTTTTTAAACATCAAAGGAAAATGATCAAATATATAGAGATCTCGCAGATTTGCTTATATTGAAAATAAATCGTTTTGTGTATATAATCAGCATCAGAAACAAAATTTGTATCGAAAAAACAAACGCAACATTTTTCAGATAAAATATTTATTAAGCTATTTATAGTAGTCACTTTGCTAAAAATATAACAACCAAATAAAAAAATAAATATTTAATATCAAGAGTAAAACAAATTCAAATGTTTTTCAGTAGAGTTATGTGTAATCTTTGAGTATAGTATATCGCATTTCTAAACATGTTATTATGAATACCTTAAATATTTATTATGTATTATTCAAAACAACATATATAGGTTTTAAAATAAATTCTTATATTAAATAAATTACAAATAGGAATATGAAATTAATTTTTGTAGTCTGTCTAATGATGAAAGCAAAATTTATAAATTCAATACCAATCAGCCTTGTCGGTAAAAAATTAAAAAAATTCATAAACAAACTTGAAAAGGCAAAATGCGAGTACAACTCATTAACTAAGGGTTTGGTACTAATTATAATAAAATATATTATAGGAAAAGCTTCGAATGTTAATTTTTGTTGCAGAAGAGACATCGTAGGATCTTATTTTTTAATGATTAATTTTTCACCACATTTTGAAATATTAAATGTTTTCAAATAAATTATTATAAATACTGTAACATTGTCTAATATTTATAAGAATTAAATAAACTGACTTGCAAAGTTAAAACTATTTATTTAAAGTATATAAGTGAGCTTTAGTACTTTAGCCAGAATTAAAATTAAAATCAGAATTATTTTCGATATATAAAAAAAATTTTTTTTCCAAAAGCATTTGTTTTGTCAACACAAGCAGAAAGTTTTTTGAATAATTTAAATCGGATGCTTAATTCTCTCAAAAACTGCCATTTTTTGTACATTTAGCCCTGTATCTTTGAAATGGCTCCACCTGCCTTTGCCAAAAACTAATCACCACTTCTCCCAATCATTACAAATTGAATGTTTTTTGGATCATCCAAATCGGATACTCCGTTCTCTCAAAAACTCGATTTCTATTTTCGGCACTCTTTGCTTTGTATCTCCGTAACGGCTGGACCTGTCTTTCCCAAAAACTAATCAGCACATCTCCCTATTAATAAGAATAAATTTTTGGAACCATTCAAATCGGTTGATTCGTGCGCCCGAAAACGTGGGCAAAAAATGCGGACACACAAACACACACACATCTATTTTTTTTAGGTATGCTGAAATATTCAGAAACCTCTGAAACGTAAAGATATGCAAAAAATTTCATTTTCGATTTTCGGCCCATTACTATAACTTACCCTACGGGAAGTTTAAAATATAATAATAATGTTCTTTCTCTACTACATATTTTTGACCAAATTATAACGTCAATTTATAATTCAAATAGTTTCGCCCCATATCGAGATAGGAAATACTGTAATAATTCTTATAATTAAACCACTTCTCCTAAGCCTATACAATTTCAATAAGTAGGTTTAAACTAACAACTCTATCACCATGCAAAGTTTTATCAAGTCTCAAACTAGTACCCCTGATGTTCTCCTTGTTCAAAAAATCGCGTAAAAAAATTATAACTAAATTGTTTTATTAATTTTTTGATCAAATCATTAATCCATAAAAAATGTAAATAACTAATAAATGCCAAAATCAACAAATAGAGAATTCATAATTTCTTTTATCTACTGCTCGTATATTACATGAACAAACCGATATCCATCATAAACCGCACAGTTATTTCAAAATCGATAATTGTTTAATTAAAATTTTGTTTACTGTTATTCAATTAATTCCGGCATCGTTGTGACAGTATTCTCATTTAAACACAAATTCACAATTTGATTAAATATACTGGTCGGGACGTATGTCGGAATGAAATTGAATCAGTTCCATCTAATTTCGGCTGAAATTATCCTCAAAATGATACAAAATAATTAAACTGATGTTTTCGTCATATTGACTATAAGAAATTTCTTCGAACCTTTAGATAATGAATTATGAGATTTTCTTTAATCAATTTAGTTAACTTTCCTAAATATATGGAACTAAAAGAAATTCCTCTTTATTGGAGCGTAGCTACTACAATTTGAGTATTGTTTCCCAGTAAAATTGAAACATTTCAGAAAAAATGAAAATTAAATCCATCTGTATTAAATTTATTCTTCAGTTTCATAAAACCAAATTATTTCGTATACATTGTTTTTCTCATTATAAAATCCAATACCAAAGTTAATGAGATCAAAAGTTAGTGATAATCAGAAAAGAATAATTCTGAAATGTACCCGCCGCTTTTAATTAATATTATGTTATGCTTCAACAAATCGATTGTATTAATATAATTAAATAAATTTCATCATGATCATGTAAAATAAATATTACGAACGTAAAATATAAAACTAAACTATTTTAAAACTAAAAAAAATGTTTCCCCAATAATAAATAGCTGTTTCCAGCAGAATCCACGATGAACAAATTTCCCTCGCCAGTAAAAGTTTCTTCCTTCATCAATATTAGGAACGAGCTGGTCTAGTTTCTTATAAATGCAAAGTATAAAGTTATTAATAACTATTGTTCTGTTGAAATATTTTGTTCGCAAGAAAAATAAATGTCAGAATTTATGTATTCAACTTTAGTTTGAACCAATTTGCTACGTCTCCAAGCAACTTTAGGTTCAAAAAGCAAAGCAAATTGCTTCTCACCTTCTCGAAAGCGCGACATAAATGCAAAATACATATGTTATGTGTATTTAAATTTTTTTCTTTCTTTTTCATGTATTCCTTTCAAGAAATGTATGCCAGTACATACTTGAGCAATAAAAATCAAGACAGAGTTTAGTTTTACAATAAATTAAGTTGTAGTTCGAGAGTGAACCTTGACAGAACCAACTTTAAACTTCCAAAAATTTTAGTGGATAGGGCAGGGCGGGGCACAAAGGTCCAATTTGGCTTCAAGTAATTATACTGTCTAAACCAAATAAACAATGTCACAATACATAACATATATCAAACAAACAACTATTGTACTATGTTTAATAAAATTCCCAGTTAATTCCTAATTATAGAAATGTGTCTATTTACTATTTTTCGAAATTTTGTCATCTGTGCCATTTTACCCCATAGACGGGGTAAAATGAAACAGCCAGGTGGCAAACAAATCCAATGATTTATTTTCAATTCTGAGTGAATTTTACGAAATAATAGCTACAATATTCAACCAATGCTAAATATAAATTTTATGGGTGCATTTTTGACAAAGTTAACACTGTGTACAAAATTGATCTGGGATTTAATCGAAAATACTCATCAGGAAAATAAAAATTAATTTAATGTATTTCTTGCAAAATTAATTCTTTTAACATAATTTACGTTTTCATATATTATTTATGATTGTTTACAGTAATTTACACCATTACCAAGATTCATTTGGTTCTTTTTACCCATCTACATGTTAAAATTATTGAGGTTATATGAAAACATCTGTTGAATCTAACTTAAAATTAACAATATATCTTATAGAACAATAAATAACGTATCATTAAAAATTGTATTAAGGTCTTTTAAACTAAACAACAGTGCTCACAATAAAAAAAATCTAACAACAAAAAAAAACTTTTGTATAGATTTTAAAACATTATCGTTGATCTTCTGATTACACAAATTTTACCCTATACTTGTTAAATATTGTTGTTAAAAAATTCCTGTCATCCAAATGAACTAATAGCAAGTCTTTACAACACCACATATAATATAAGACTAAAAAAAACATTTAGTAAATCTAACATTTAAATCAATAATAAGTTGTTCAGTGTAATGCACTTTGTTTATAATTGTATGTATATATTTGAGTTTCTTTTTTTTTCTTTATAATACCAAAATTTAATTAATATATAATATAGTACATTAATAAAAAGTGAACCACTGGGTTTTCCTTTTAAAATTCTATGCTATTTGTCAAACTAATTACTCAATGTCTTTCTATTTCGACAGATTGTAATTTATAAGGAAATAAAAAAAAAATTAAAAAATCCTAATTTTACTTGTTTTTGAAATATTGGCGTTGGACCTTTTTACCCGCCGACCTATAATCCCTGCACTACCCTAATTATAAAAATATAACAAAAATAAATTGAAAGTAAACGTGGTAAATTGTAAAAGTAACTTGAGAGAAAAAGTGGTTATCAAAATTGTGTGTTAAAAATATTTATTGATTTTAACTTAAAATATTTTCCACACGCACACTTGCTGCTTTAATCGAGATAAATAAACCCAACAAATTTTTTATATTTTTCTTAACCATTCGATATCAAATATCGTTCGCCTAAACATTTTTACTTGCTTTACCACTTCGAACCCAGAAAGCAACAACGAGGCGGGAAATGTTTTTATTTGAAGATAATTAAAATATATTTCCGAACTATAAATTTAAGATCAAAGAGAGTAAATATACGATAGTTTGCGCTATTCGAACATTTGAAACACAGCGGTTTACTTTGAGTCTATTGACTTCAAATATTAACTCAAGAAAAACAAAGTACTCGAGCGAACTCCCACAAGCACTACACAAATTAGAATGGAGCCGACACGATTCTACGTGATTACTGAGAAAGAAATACAATCTAAAGTCATCCTATAGGGGACAGGCTGTGTGATGGTCCAACTATTTGTTACAGAACCATCCCACGGGGTAGTCGACTTTAATAAAAAAAAAACAAGAATATACGCCATGTTTACCAGGTTGCAAAATGGTTAAGATAAAATTTAAGTTAACGTTCATTATATATGCGAGTAAAATAAAGAACACTTTAATCAAAAATTTAACTAAATGTAAATGGCATTTTGCATGAATTCCTTGATACGTGTAAATAATCGACGTAAACAATTTTTAACTTCCCCTAAGATAAGTTATGATAATCGCAAAAAACGAAAATGAAAATGTTTATATGTATATCTTTACGTTTCAAAGATTTCTGAACATTTTGGTATACCTTAGAAAAAATGGATGTGTTTGTGTGTGTGTATGTAAGTGCGGATACAAATTTGCATCGACGATTTCGGGAATACGAATCAACAGATTTGAATGATTCAAAAAATATTCGATTCCTATTAATAAAGAGACGTGCTGACTAGTCTTTGGTCAAAGCAGGTCCAGCCGTTTAGAAGATACGGGAAAAAGTGCCAAAATTGATAACTCCGTTTTTGAAAGAACGAAGCGTCCGATTTCAATAATTCAAAAAACAATTCAAATATCTAATAGGAGAAGATAAGAGAAGTCACTGCTTTCAAAAATTCCAAAATTTTCAAAAATCTCACTTTTTCAAAAATTTTAATTTTTGGTACGGGAATTTCCAGCAATTTGCCTTAAGGCTTGATGCCATGCACCACTAGTATCTTAGTGTTTTTGAATAACAATCAGAACTTATGAGTCCTATAAGCTACTGAGCTAATTTGACTTAAAATACTACGTCAATTTTACAAATGGCTTCATGTTTGTGTCATTATTAATATTATTATATTAATTGTTAAACTGAGATGATCTTATTGGAGCTCTTCTTAGGCATCGCTCTTACATTGTCATTTTAGCTCATAGGAATCTTTATGTATTTCTGATTGCTAAATAAAACGAGTCAAAAAAAAAAAAAAAAAAAAAAAAAAAAAAAAAAATGTTTGTGTCATAAATTTTATTAATACTATTTCTGTAATATGGCGAATATTTTACTGATGCAGCAATGCCGGATGAGAGCTATTTTCAGTTGGAAAGATATTGCCATCTAGAAAACCGATGTCACTACTGCTTGACATCAGGCTCCTGGAAGCCGGATCGAACCCGCGACCTCCGATTCAGGTCTAGACGCTTTAGCCACGAGTGAGCCCGAAGTAATCAACAAGAAGTAAGATTTAACTGTTTAAATAAAAATTACAACTGGTAATATAAAGTTTTCTATTTGCTCAAAACTAATTATTGCGATTTACAATTGTTATTTTTAGAACAGAATTATATTTGTAATTATATTAAATAAAGAGCACAAACACGTTTTGGTTTGTCCTAAAAGCACACCTCATTTTTTTCAAATTTTCATGAATTTTTATAATATAACCACTTTTAGGTCTTCAATATTTCTAGTATTCTCTACCACCATGATCTCTATCATCACGAAAAGTATTATTAAATTCGTTAAAACATTAAAAAACACAAAAACAGAAATGGTCCGACCGATCATTACCAAAAACTAATCAGCACGATTCCACGAGCAGTTTAGAATTTTTAAAATGAATCAGATTATTCGACTAAAACGTGGACGAATGTGTTTACACTTTTTTGCTACTTATAAAGAAACGGCTTGGTCGATCGTAGTACAAAATTAATCAACGTGAGTTCTTATTGAGTTAAATCGAATGGGTGTTAGTTTTTTAAAATCGGTTCAGCCGTTCTTGAGAAACACCGTCAAAAGGCCAAAAATTGATTACTTTGGTGTCAAACGATTCAGAATGTCTTGAAACGTCGAGAAAACATAGATAGCGAATCGGAAACAAAATTTTTCGGCAAATTAAAAACTTTTCAAACGAGTATTGCCGATGTTGTAAAATTCAAATATTCAAATTTATTCAGAAAAAACTTACTTATAGTAAACCTAAATTTCTTTACATTATTCAAATTTATATTCACACTGATGTGGACACGAGACTAGACTTCATTATTATAGTAAAAAATTAACACTAATATAAAACGAAAACGACCATAAGATTAATAATAAAATTATGTTCATTTCCCACTAAAAATGACGAAACTCACCAACCTGAAAAAACTTGGATTCAAACCTGATTCCAAATAAAACAAATTAAAACCGTAATGTAAAAAGAAAAACAACATACATATATGTATAGCAACAACAATTTAGAAAACTGTGTCATACGCTAAAAGATGATATATTACCAAATTAAGATAATAAGTAATACCTTACAGAAGAGGCACAAACTCACGTTATAAATTTAGAATTAAATCATGCATAAATTAATAAAAATCTGACACCGTTTAGCTAATAAATAATATAGACTATTCTATTTCATTAGTTTGATCATCTAAGGCATTAAATCAATTGTTCATCAATTATTTTATTAACTTTACTAGGGTAGAGCGGGACTTAAATCAATAACAGTAGTATTTTCTTTCGTTGTTAGTTTTTTTGGTAATGAGCACTGTTGTTTAGTTTACGAGACCTTGATAGGAATTTGAAGTATACGTTATTTAATTATTAAAGTGTAAAAGCAGCCAACTGAAACTTTACTTTGGCAAAGATGTAAAAAATTCATTAAATAAATAGTTATTCCAACTCTTCTGATGAATATTTCTGACAAAATACCAGATAAAGGTTATATATGTAAAAAATGTTCCCATCAAATTAATATTTTGCATTGGTTCAATAATGTAGTTATTATTTCGTAAAATCCTTTCAAATAAGACATTGTACATGTTTGCAGTCCCATTTTACCTCGTCTATAAGGTAAAAAAAACAGATGATAATTTTTTAAAAAGCAGCAAAAAAATACATTTCTATAATGATGAAGCATGGAGTTTTACTGAACATAGTCAGATAGTTGTTTGTTTGATATGTGTTAATTATTTGTAATTGGATTGGTCAAAGTCAAAATGAACCTTTGTGCATCAAGGATAAAAAAAAATCAAAAAATTATATCCTGTGTTACAGTAGATAGAGAACACAAAAGAAAAAAAAGAATAAAAGAAAAAGAAAATTTAATTTTTATTTATTAGTAGACTTAAAATAGGTCACTATAATATTTTTAATTTTTCTGTTACGAATTTGATCTAACAACTTCCTTGCTAGGCTAATAGGATGTTTCGTCAATCTACTTCAATACTTCTGACTATGCCCGAATATCTTAAGTTATATTCACAAATTGGATAAAATTGGTAATAGGAATGTAAGTATATTTCCATTTAGCCTTCTACTCCCAGTTTCCTCTACTACATACAATACAAAACAATACAACACAATACAAAACACTATCAGAAAGAATTGTTTTAAGTGTAAACTTTCTACTTTTCAAAGCGTAATTGCTGCAAGACTAAAACCGACCGTCGCGCCGTCGAGAACAGTTTTGTTCTATATTAAACGTAACTTTATATTGAAAACTTAGTCGAAAATCATTTCCAGAGGAAGAAAAACGACGTCGGGAATAAATTGAAATGAACTAAATTGATTTTCTCAATAGCACCAACTAATCTTATTATAATAAGTTCAATGTTTTTTTTTGGCTCGCTAATTAAATTGCGAAAAAATTTAAGAGTCTTGAAAATCGATTTGTATAAAATCATCTATTTATAATTGTAATTTAAAATGTTGTTTTCTTTTCATTAGTGGTGAAACAGACGAGTTATATTTTTACATAAAAGTGATCGACAACAAAATAAAAGAAACTAGTGGTGCACGGCATCGTGCCTTGAAGCAAATTGCAGGAATTTCTCGGACCAAAAATTAAAATTTTCGAAAAGTTTTATAATTTTTTGAAAACTTTGGAAAAATTAGATTTGAGAGTTTTTTACTTTTTTGCAAGCTGTATAGCTATTTTAGAAACGAAATATCAAAGCGTGTAAGCAAAAAATTGTATCCAAACACACAGGCACACATACATCCAATTTTTCTAAGATATGCCAACATGTTTAGAAACCTTTAAAACGTAAAGATATGGCAAAATTTAAACATTCGATTTTTTTTCCATTACTATAACTAACCCTATGGGCAGTTAAAAAATTGAGTAAAAATAAAAACCTAAACCACACACGATTATTGGTAGGGCACTTCATGATAAAAATTAACCACAATATCATAGTTTACCCACAGCCTTGCTGCACTTAAGAACTAAAAATTCTATGTATTATAATTTTTTGTATAACTTTCTTCATGATACTTCAGCAACTTGTAGTTTTGCTAATCCGGGACTTATGCTAAATCACTTAAATATGATTTAAAATAACAAGTATTATATTCAAAGACAATATAATCAGTTGTTTTAAATAATTTTTTGTTTTCATGGCAGAATTACTGACTTTTAGAAGAACTTTTGTAATCGATATTATGCTTTATAGTATCTTATATTTTTTAGTTAAATTTATTCATAATCTACTCATTTTTAGTATAAATAAGCACTTGTATTAGACAGAAAAGTTAGATTTTACAATTTATGATAATATTCGTAATGTTGTAATTTTATTATTAAATAATTACGAAAGTTCATTTGATGCATTTCATAAACCCGGGACAATCTGGGACAACAGATCAAAACCCGGAAAAATATTGCTTTTAGGAAAAGCCGGGACATAAGGTGGAAATCCGGAACTGTCCCGACCAAACCGGGGCGTTAATGCTGAGTTCTGGAATACCCTATATATATATATATATATATATACATATGTATATGATGAATATGTATTTGTATATACAATATGAAAAACAAACAAATATTATACAAATATTGGTATCAGTTATAAGAGCCCGAGCATAAAAATACTCATTATAATCCTAATGTAAATACAGACATTCTTGCCGAATTAATTGGGTCTCGATACAGAATTTTGAAGAAATTATTGCGAGATTCATTTACATATAAATTGCCTCACCACTGTAGTACATGTACATTTCACATACATAACTGTTTTGTAGAGTCATGTATATTTTTAAAAAAATCGCATATTAAATAGCAAACGTACTCACCATTACGCACAAGAAATTAACATACTGAGCAGCTGAACACTCACCTGAAACAATAAGAAAATAATGTTAATTAAACCTTAATATAGCTAATGGAGGCAAGATAATACATACTTGTGTGTAATAAATTAATATTAATATGCTAAAAAATAATTTTGTTTAACAACGTGGATATTAGGTAATAATTTTAAGTATACAGAAGAAAATTTATGGATTATTTATGAATTTATATTGACGTTGGTTATTGGTGAAGCCATTATGCGATGTGGATCAACTTACATATGTCTATATTTAGGATGTTTTTTATATATTATCTAATATCATTCTATTTTGAAAATTATTGATAAAACAATGCATTATTGCTTTAATTGCCTATCTTATCATGAATGTAACTTACGGTAAACGAAACCATAAACTAGCTGTAAGTGGAATTCTGTCTTAAGGCAATTAGGGCATCGTGCCTTAAGGCAAATTGCTGGAACTTCCCGTACCAAAAATTATTATTTTTTTTAAAAACGATTAACATTTTTGAAAAAAATTTACTTCGAAAAAATAAGATTTTTGAGAAACTATAAATTGGACAAAAAATTACTTTTTTTTGAAAAAAAAAAATTTTTTTTTAATTTTTTTAAAAAAAAAAATTTTTTTAATTTTTTTTTTTTGAAAAAAAATGTTTTCTTTATTTTGACATATTTTGGAAGATCTGAACTTGTTTTTCAAAGCAATCGTACTGCTTTAACTGCATAGAGACAAAATATAAAGCGCGTAAGCGCGGCGTCGCTGTCTAACGGGTAAACATTGGTACGGAACCCATAGAAAAATAAACAAAATTTAAACTTATTGTTAAAATCTCTATAAAATATCTGAAAATTTGATGTGCATATGTCTAATGATCATTTTTGACCGCCAAATGGCATTTTTTTTTACTTTTTTTGTTAGATCTCCGAAACCGCTAGACCTGCCTTTATGAAAATTTGATCAATTCTTTATCTTGTCAATACAAGTAAAATGTTTTTTGAATTATTAAAATCGGACGCTCCGTTCTCTTAAAACCTGAGTTACCGTTTTCGGCACTTTTTGCCCCGTATCTCCGGAACGGCTAGACCTGCCTTCGCCAAAAACTAATCAGCACGTCTCCTTATCAATACGAATCGAATGTTTTTTGATTTATTCAAATCGGTTGATCCGTGTTCCCGAAATCGTCGACGAAAATTTGTATCCGCACATACATACACACACATACATACATACATACACACACACACACACATACACACACACACACACACACACATACATCCATTTTTTCTAAGGTATGCCAAAATGTTCAGAAACCTCTGAAACGTAAAGATATATAAAAATTTTCATTTTCGATTTTTTTGCGATTACTATAACTTACCCTACGGGAAGTTAATAACATTTGCGAAACAAAGCAATCAGCAATCTAATTATATATATATATATATATATATATATATACATTTGAGTTAAAAAGTCGGGCGTTACATCAATAAAAATAGTATGAGAGTTTTTTAAAAATTTGTTTATTTAAAATCCATGTTTCGGCTAGCATCTTAGCCTTCATTCAGGGGTAATCATTTTAACTATAAAAATTAAAACTAAATGATTAATATGTAGAAAAATTCATACAAAAACAATAATAATAATAATAAAACACTTGCAATTTTGAATGCTAATATAACATATGATATCATGGTATGAGTAAGAAATGTTGATACGCTATTAAGGAACCACGTGTTAGTCTCGTTCAGAGCCGTAATGTCAAAACTTTTGTTTATGACTTTGCCGTTATGTAATTGTAAAAACAACCCCTCAGCGAATCTTGTTTTAATTACGTTCTCTTCAAAATGTAAAATTTTAGGGTTGAATATGATGCTAAATCTTGATAAAAGTAAAATCCGATCAAGCAACAATATATTCTTGAAAAAATTCTGGCTTGAATGGTTTATGCAAATGACAACTTTAAACCAGGCATGCACCTTAGATAAAACAAAAGTTTAAAGATTTTATCGAAAAGCAACAAAGTCCCAGCATGAAAATTTAAAAAAAAAACGAATTATCATTTTAGCTAATGGATATGTCAATAAAAATTATATTGCAGATAATTAATGTTTATGATAGCGTGTATTTCATAAGATTTAATGTTATTTTACAATCACCGATGCCTAACGTTGTGAATCAACCGTACAAGAGAGGTCAAATTTCGCGAATAAGTTTAAGCGATAAATTTTTAATGCATTGCAGAAATAACTTTCTATTTAATGCGAGACAAGTTTATTGTGTAACGAAATAGATTGCGGAAGATGAATTTGAACTTAAATGTGACAATTTGATCCTGATGATTCCATCATCATAAGATAGAGAAGAACGAGATCTCGGATATTGCTTTTGGGAATTCGCTCATATCCCTTGACAACACAGCTAATGAGATATCTCTCAATCTGATGATGATCTAATAATCGATCACTTAATGGCATCCCGATTCGAGAAAATCGCACAATTAATATTTACTTAATAGTTTAGCTATTAATCATTCTTTATCGTAAGAAGACAAATGACGTTAATTCACTTCCGTGGAGTAAGTTATCTAAATGGCAAAGAAATGAAAATTTCTGAAGAAAACATTCTGGAAGTGTGTTTTTGTGTATAGTATGCATAGATCTACCACATCTAGGAGAAATTTGTAGTACACATTTCAATGATTCAAAAATTACTTTTATCATATTTTAAATGCTCGAAACAATGGTATACACGGTTGTGACTCTTGGCTTTTTTGCCTGTTTTTGTTTCTCACAGCTCATTGGTAAATTAACAAAATTATTACTGATCAAAAAAGTGGCACAACCGTACCCAGTCTCTCCTACTATAAACTGTTAATTGTGAAAGAAGTACCTAACGTATGCAAATCTTAACAATGTGTTATAGTTCCATAATATTATATATAAGACTAAAATATTAAGTAATGTTAAAAATCCAAATAAATATTTTATACCGAGTGAGTAGACTCTGGAAACATGGATTTTGGAATTAATCATAAAAGTTACTTAGCAGAATTGTAATCTTACTATATATTAAAATTTATAAAAATATTCAAAATACTTAAAATAAATTAACATTTTCAAATTTTTCAGAATTATGATATCTTTCTAACAATTTTCAAACTTTCCAACGTCTTCGAAATTGTCATCATTGCAGTATATAATTATGAAATAAAATACACTATTAAAAATGGTTCGAACGAGTCAAGATTTTAAGACAAAAATATGAATTCTTTCAGCAATTTAATACTACAAAGAAAAGCTGGTAATAGTTGAAAAGTAAAACAAAAAGTAAAAAGATTAAGCAAAATAGGAGACTAAAATAAATGTTAATCTTTTACATAATTGCAATAACAAAAGAGTAAAGTCAAGTAAAAAACTTCACATTAAAAAAAAGAATTAAATCAATTTAGAATTGTTCGTATTGAACACAAGAGTAAATTGCAAATATAACAAAGGCAACCGTTAGTCATTACTTTGGTTATGTTATTTGAAACAAACTCACTATTTGTTGATTATTTATAATGTGAATAAGAAAAATAAAATCTGTTGAACTTATATGTGGCTTTGACTCAGAGTTTTATGTTAAAAATGTGATACAAATTATAATTTCAGATTACTAATCAGAATAGTAGAATCAATTCTCAACATAATGTAAGAAAAAATATACTTTGCTTTATACGATTTATTCGAAAACGGACATATACCAAAATATGACGACTTAATTATATTCTAACACACAAAAGCGAAAAATATAATATCTTGTTTACTACGTTTTGCTACACAGAATTTCCGAAACATGAGGATTAGCTATTTAGCTCTATCATATTCCAGTGAGTTTTGAAACATAATGATTTAAATATATCCTATTCATGATCTTGTTTGTGAATAAATTTTCCTGGGTGATAAATTTTATTACCTGGAAACTCGATCAGGTTACAAAATCTCCAGTAATACATTCAGAATAAAACATAAAAAGCAAAAAAATGGTTGCCAACTATTATTAAAAACGTTGATCATTTGCTCATATGAAGAAGCGTATAATCATATATTTTATGCCATTACTTGCTAATTGACAAAGTAGACATTCTTCCTCCCATGAATAATGAATGCTCATTTATTGTGAATTCATTTCAATAAAACAACTAATTGAGTTTGGCTCGCAAAGCTATTTAAGGATTCGTTTTTCGTTTGTATAACATAATTCGAAAATAACAGCATAATTTTCCAACCAGAGTACTATTAACTGAAACGCCACGAGTCAAAAAACTTCACATTAAAAAAAGAATTAAATCAATTTAGAATTGTTCGTATTGAACACAAGAGTAAATTGCAAATATAACAAAGGCAACCGTTAGTCATTACTTTGGTTATGTTATTTGAAACAAACTCACTATTTGTTGATTATTTATAATGTGAATAAGAAATAAAATCTGTTGAACTTATATGTGGCTTTGGACTCAGAGTTTTATGTTAAAAATGTGATACAAATTATAATTTCAGATTACTAATCAGAATAGTAGAATCAATTCTCAACATAATGTAAGAAAAATATACTTTGCTTTATACGATTTATTCGAAAACGGACATATACCAAAATATGACGACTTAATTATATTCTAACACACAAAAGCGAAAAATATAATATCTTGTTTACTACGTTTTGCTACACAGAATTTCCGAAACATGAGGATTAGCTATTTAGCTCTATCATATTCCAGTGAGTTTTGAAACATAATGATTTAAATATATCCTATTCATGATCTTGTTTGTGAATAAATTTTCCTGGGTGATAAATTTTAAATTACCTGGAAACTCGATCAGGTTACAAAATCTCCAGTAATACATTCAGAATAAAACATAAAAAGCAAAAAAATGGTTGCCAACTATTATCAAAAACGTTGATCATTTGCTCATATGAAGAAGCGTATAATCATATATTTTATGCCATTACTTGCTAATTGACAAAGTAGACATTCTTCCTCCCATGAATAATGAATGCTCATTTATTGTGAATTCATTTCAATAAAACAACTAATTGAGTTTGGCTCGCAAAGCTATTTAAGGATATCGTTTTTCGTTTGTATAACATAATTCGAAAATAACAGCATAATTTTCCAACCAGAGTACTATTAACTGAAACGCCACGAGTCCATGAATTAGTCCATATGGCGTGCGCACACCTCAAGCAGGTGGAGTCAACTATTTTATAAGGTAAAAATTTTATAAGTAACATATTTTTGAACAGTTGCAAACCAAACCTAATCCTCAATATTAGTCTAAATAATTTATTTTCAATGTACAAGCTTATTTTCAAACTATTTTTTCAAAATATTCAATATATCTAGGAGTATCAAATTGTATATATGGTAGAACAGAGCTTGAAGATAGTCGAAAAATTTCCTGACGCCGCCATTTGGTTAATTTAAAAAAAAGCTTGGATCAGGCCCAGAATTATTTATTAACTTCCCGTAGGGTAAGTTATTGTAATGGGCCGAAAATCGGAATTGAAAATTTTTACATTTCTCGACGTTTTGAAGGTTTCTGAACGTTTTGGCATACCTCAGAAAAAACGGATGTGTGTGTGTGTGTGTGTGTGTGTGTGTGTGTATGTATGTGTGGATACAAATTTCCAGTCACGTTTTAGGGCGCACGGATCAACCGATTTAAATGGTTCAAAAAACATTCGATTCCTATTGATTGGGAAAAGAGCTGATTAGTTCTTGGCAAAGGCAGGTCCAGCCGTTTCGGAGATACGGAGCTAAATATGTAAAAAATGGCAGTTTTTGAGAGAACTAAGCGTCCGATTTAAATGATTCAAAGAACTTTCTGCTTGTCTTAACAAAATAATTGATTTTGAAAAAAAAAATTTTGTTCATTTTTTTTTTTTTTTTTTTTGGTATTTTGGTATTTTGTATATCGAAAATATTTCAGATTTTATTTTTAATTCTGACTATAGTTCTAATATACTTTACAAATAATTTCAACTCTGCAATTCGGTTTATATAATTCTTATAAATATTACACAATGTTACAATATTTATAATAATCTAATTGAAAACATTCAGTATTCCTCGAACATTTCGTTACGGTGCGGGAAGTTCCAGCAATTTGCCTTAAGGCACGATGCCATCATTGCCTCAAGACAGAATTCCACTTACAGCTAGTTTATAATTTTTTTTATTCGATTGATTTTAGATGAATCTCCAAGGACTTATGATTGTCACAGCAAGGACGTTTTGTAACTCTGTCAACACACACCAATAACTTTGAAAATACTTTTTTTCAATTTTTGAAATTTTCGTGACTTCAAGTCAAACATTGTTTAATAATACCATATTACTATTTTTGTAAAAAATCATGATTTAATAAAAAAAAAAAAACACTGAACATTCTCATTTCTTCATGCCTCTGAGTACCCCTTACCCCTCAAGTTAAAAAAGTAATTTTGAAATAAATAAATTTAGTAAATAGTTATTGCAACACTGCGGATGAATATTTCTGACAAAATACCAGATCAAGGTTATATACAGTGTTAACTTTGTGCAAAAAATATGCATACAATTTATAATTAGCATTGGTTGAAGAATGTAGCTACTATTTCGTAAAATCGCTTTAAAATCAAAATAAAACATTGGACTGTTTGCCATCTGGCTGTCCCATTTTACCCCGCTCATGGGGTAGAAATTAATAGCACTTACATCAAGAGCGTAAGAGTTTATCTGACTACTTTATTGAAATTCATATTCAGTAAATTGTAATTTTTTGTTGATCTTGCAGAAAAAAATGCGCCATTGATTTCAATTTGATTTTCTAGAAAATAAAATAATTATAGCAAAATAAATGAAAATTTTATCTTTCATATATTGTTGAAACGAAAATTTGATTTAGAAAAAAACAAAAAAAATGATTTGTTATAAAAAAATTCTTTTTTACTTATACTAACTATTTACAATTAGTTAGATAGTGATTGATACTCGTGTCGTATATGTACAATGCCCATTACTATGAAATGTTTAAGTTGTAAAATACCATTACACAAAAACGTTGCTTTTTATTTGTGGTTATTTGTACGTTCATTAACCACACAAAATATGTGATACCACTATGATATCAAAATCGTCAATTGTGAATGTAAAGATTAAAAAATAATACCACAAGCGAATAAAATAACCATGCAGTGGCAATACATTAACAATTATATAGTTCCACAGAAATAGATAAGATAGCCTATCTAATTAAAACTTATTTTAACATAATTTATATGCAAAGCAATAAATCAAGTTTCAAACCACTGTCTAAAAATATAAATGCTTCCTTCTGTGAACAGAAGATAAAGAGTTTTGGCTTGAGGTAGGTGCGGAGATCGGAACTTAAATCGCGGCGGAAAGGGAACTGAACATGGGCACACGCTCTACTCAACATCAACATAGGTCGAAGCGTGCATACAAATAAAAATACAATAAATTCTTATACATATGCGTATATATATATATATATATGTGTGTGTGTATATATGTATATATATATGCTGTTATACAATGCCGAGCACTGGTAATACAAGCACAGTTATAGCAATATCATACAAATGCGCGCAGTAAGCCAAGTACTTACATCAAATCACATGTACCCGTATGGTCGAAATATACAAATTCAATCTAACGAAATATAATTCTAATAAATTTAATATATCCCACGGTTATTATGTGTTTCAAATTATTATAAATGATAGTGAAATTTTTTCTTATTACCTTGTTAGTGTATAGAAAAAATTGCTTTAGAACTATAAAACTATCAAACTGAGGCTATATTGTATGAAACAGTACTTTTGTAAGAATATATTTTTCGCCAAATAATACCTCACTACTTTCATTTTGAGGGTTAATTGTCATCGGGTGGGTAGTTCAATATAATAATTCTGGTATCATTGTGTAAAAGTAATAAAATAATACTAAATATTATATTTTTGTGCTGTTAATATTAAGGTGACCATATTTTTTTTAAGTCAAAACCGGAACGGTGATTTTTTTTTAATTTTTTTTTTATTGGCCTCGCTTACTCGAGTATCTACTATTAAAATAAAATAAATACTATTTTCCTTAAATAAATCCTATTCTTCTTTTTTCTATTTTATGTACTCTTCAACGTAACTTCATTCTTCTCTTTCTTCTTTATATTCTATCATTGTACCTTCTATCTTCTTACTTCTATTGAATTTAATTTTTCTTCTCAAATCTTTTATACCCGATTGAACTATTTTCAATACTATTTCATGCTATTTTTAACATTATTAACGGGAATTTTTAGTTATGCTAATGCTAATATGTTATATTTATCTTATCTTTTTGGATCTACATATGTTTTTTCAACTTCCAAATTTATTATAAAATTTTGTTCATAATTAATTAAAAATAATTAGTACTTATTCCAGACAGTCAAGAAGTTTAATTTCATATTTTTTGTTAATTTTCGTACAATTGAAAATAAATTTCAAAATTATTAAAATGAGAGGCTATTTAATCCGCCTTTTTCATATAAGCATAATCGTTGTACATAAAATTTTCAGATATTTGATTGGTAGTTGTTATTTCATTATCAAGTAAGAGCTAGAGATTCAATTTTAGATCTATACCCGAAAACCCGGGATAAAAGAACTAAATCCGGAACAAATATTGCTTTTTGAAAAACCTAGGACACAAAGTGGAAAACCGGGACTGTCCCAGTTAAACCGAGACGTTTGGTCATCTTATTATATACCATCAATAATTTTTGCAAACTAAGGTACAGTTATTGCGTACTATAAAAAAAACGGATTCAGTGCATTTGTGTAATTTTCGGCATGTATATTCCTGATTACGGTCATTCACGGGCAAGAATTACCTTACTATTGAATAAATTGTGCATTTGAGCCGTTTACACTTGAATACAGTTTTTTTTTTGTATTTTTGTATTTTTATTGTTTTTAAATAATAAAAAAATATTTCAGTATTTTTAGTATATAAATAGTAAAATAATTTTGCTATTAATAAAACCAGAAAGAAATGTTTGTATGTGTTAAAAAATCTAGAACCTGTTTAGGGAAGTCGGATATGACAAATTCTCCGATACAACTCCGCTCGGATTGACTCCGAGGGAGGAGTAATATCCACGGATATAACTCACTCTGAAGTTATCTAACACATTTGTATCTGCGCACACATATGTATATCTGCTAAATATATGTTGCACATGATTATTCTATTCTTATAGAATACAGTAACACAGAACAAACGAATACTTATGAATATAAATATGCTATGTCATACTTAAACACACTATAGCTAACGATAAGTTTATACATCATACATCAAATAAGATCAAACATTGTATATATACAGCAAATAAGTTTATATATACAAATATTCTCAGCCATATATGTATATGCTCTATAAGCATCATATAAATAATAGTGATGTACATAGTTTTTTTCATACGACATCGTTTGTAATAGCATGCCTTTGAGAGACTCTTTGAAATCGTTTGTCCAGTAAGTTTTTTCAAATATGTTCCTAGGTTTTATCAAGTAAAATTCGTGAGTAAAAACGATTTGACATATATTTTAAAGCAAGCTGTATATTTTCTGCTAATATTAGTCAAGAAACTGGTCCACAGACCCACATACCTTTTATCATTTTTCAAAAGGTATGTACAAGAACTAAGTAACTAATTAAGATTGCAGCTAATTTATCAATTTTCTCATAAAATATATAAAACACAAGTTATTTTTTTTTTATTTGTGCACTTTGACTGAATAAACTTTGTACTGAAACAAACATCTACCTACCTCTATTAAAATATTGTATATACACTAGCTGGCCCGGCAAACATTGTTTAGCCATAAAAAATATTTCTAAAAAATTATTAGTATAAAAATAACTAACTGTAGATTTGTATGATACCTCACAAATATTGTTGCAATTATGCAAGAATATATTCACGCATCTAGTTTTATCGATGGTATTTTTTCAAAAATCGTGTATTGCGACGAACATCATGAATTATATATGTACAGATATAACTCAAATGAACTATCATATCATGTTAAAAAGACATAGTTAAAAGCGCTTTTTGCATGTGATTCTACCTTCCAAATAAAAAGTTATATATGTACGGTGGTCTTTAATATGGATGTTTTAGAATTTTCTTGTTCCCAGCGGCTCAAATGCTTACAAATTGATAAAAAAATATCTCTGAAACTTTTTGCTCTTAATATTAACTTTAAGATAGTGCGCTTCAACCAAAATTTCTATGAAAATAACATGAGTAAAATTCCATTTGTTTTATTTGCTTATTGATCATAAATAAAAAAATTATAATAAAAATTTGATATATTTCATAAAATAAGTATTTACTTAGGAAGAAGACCAAGAAACGTTGGTTGGAGTGCAGGCTATCTTAACGTTAATGTTAAGAGCTAAAACTTTCAGAGAACTTTTATTATCAATTTGTAAGCATTTGAGCCCTTAGGAGCAAGGAAATTCGAAATTATCCATAATAAGGACCACCTTATTGTACATAATATATGAAATAATACTATAATAATAATAAGATACGATGAAGTAAAGCTCAGAAGTAAAAGTTTATATGGCAATATCAAACTTGTAAATAATTCCATTCAAACTCCAATAATGCAAATAATAAAGACACATATTTCATATGCCTTATTAGTGTCCAAAAATGCAGACCCCAATATTGAATCAATCTTTAGGTAGTATTTAATTATGGTATTAGAAATGGATACATAAAAAAATGTGATAACAAAAATGTAATATATAAGCGTGAAACGTAAATTTCTAAATTACTCTATAATTTACAGTGACACGTTATAAATTGGATATGGAAAGGGTTGCAAAGATTTTGCATATAATTTCCTTCTATTACAAAGCATGTGACACTTATCCAATTTTTTTTCTATTTCTATATGAACTCGACATGTATTTCTATTCAACTACATGCTGAAAACATCAATGTCCTACAAACCATATACTACAAAGGAACTCATACAGATAAATTTACGAACACCAGGGCGACTTCGTATATAGAGAGAACTCTCCGACTCTCATAATCATATCGCACGAACACAGTCGCAGAGTTGTACGTACGAAACGCCGGACGGTGCAGAACTTCGTATCGCAAATCGCTAACACCGATGTGCACTCATCTATAAAGCTCATTTTGCGAGTTCTACTTTTGGGAACAAAAGTCCGATATTTACTACAACATCCAATGTCTTTTTTTGTAATCTTTCTCCTAACTGAAATTAAATTGTCATTAATAGAATGGAAATAGTTTTTAGTCTGGTTTAAAAGCGCACATTGACACAACAGGAATGGGATTCTGAATGTAGGCATAATTACCGTTATGGAAAATATTGATTTTGCTACCTTCTGTTTTAAATACATTATGGTAATATTTCACATGTAACGATAAATGTCTATAAATTCTTTTATAACATATTAATGTATATGGGTAATAAAATATGGAACTACATAGTGGTGCATGGTATCACGCCTTAACGCAAATTGCTGGAATTTCTCGCCCCGGAATTTAAAAATTTCTGAATACTTTTAAAAAATTAGATTTTTGATATTATTTTTTTTATAAAATTTGACTTTTTTGAAATTTTTTTTTTATTTTTAAAAATTTTGAATTTTTTGTATATTTTGAAATTTTGAATAATATTCTGAAAATTTTGATTTTTTTTCAAGGCGCAGGGTGCCTATTTTAAAACCGAAATATCGAAGCGCGTAAGCGCCGTGTCGTAATCATCATAAACCTTAATACGAAACCCATAGAAACGTAAACAAAATTTATAATTATTAATAAAATTTCTATAAAATATCTGATAAGTTGATGCTTATATGTCTAATAATCATTTTTGACCCCCAAATGGAATTCATTTTACTTTTTCCATCGAATCTCAAAAGCCGCTGAACCTGCCTTCCCAAAAATTCGATCAGTTTCTCATTTCGTCAATACAAATCAGACCCTCCGTTCTTTCAAAACCTGAATTGCCATTTTTGGTCATTTTTGCCCCGCATCTTCGAAACGGCTGGACCTGCCTTGGTCAAAAACTAATCAGCACGTCTCTTCATCAATAGGAATTCGGCTAACTAACTGATCGAATGTTTTTTGAATCTTTTTGATCGGTTGATCCGTGTTCTCGAAATCGTCGATGGAAATTTGTATCCACACACACCAACATACATCCATTTATTGCAAAGGTATGCCAAAATGTTCAGAAGGACTTGTAACGTAAAGTCAAGAAAAATTTTCATATTCGTTTTTTTTTAACGTAAAAATATATGTAGGTCTGTCTTGAGGCTTTTTTTGCGAATTAATGCAACATTTTTATTATGTATTTAATATGTATTTTTATTATGTATATTTTATTATATATTTAATAATATGCAAGTCTTGAAGCTTCTTTTGCGAATTAATATAATTTTTTTTATTAAAATACTGCATGCTAAAATCTACATTGGCTTTGGAAACATTATGCATATATAGAAGTATTCAATATATGATATGATATGATATAAAAAATCAATAATCGAGTTCACTATTGTTCAAATATATTATCAATCAAACCGTATGATCATATTTAAATAATATAAAGCTTTGTATATTCGTTTATAAATTATTATAAAAGTCTGGTGAACATTTTATTAAAATACTGCAGATTTTAAACTATATTGTATACTAACAACACATATGAATTATATGTTTCGAAGATGTATCAAATGTGTTTCATATATGTATTGTATATGTGTCGTACATTTATCGTATATGTTTCGTACATGTATCGTATGTGTTTCATATATGTATCATGTATCACAGCTAGGTTAGCCAAACCAACATGGCATAAATAATTTCCAAATTTCATATATCAATATATTATAATTCAAATCCCATTATCTAAAGTGCACTAAATTCAATTTTTAATTTAAAAAAAAATGTACAAAATATTATGCAAATCATAAAAACACTATATTTATCTCTTAAGAAACCATTCGTCAAAATATTGCTCCATACTTAATGAAACTTTATTCTCCATCTCAATATTGGCAATTTGTTCAGTTAGACTTATATTTCCCACAGTTTCTTGTCAGGTTCATGATGAATTACTGATAAAATAAAATGTTGCAACATGACTTTTCATTTCAACTTGAACTCTCTTTGAATTCAGCACTCGGCGCCACTCTTATAAGTCGTGATCACGAAATCTGTTTAAAACGCTGTTTTCAGCAATATAATGATTTTACTTTTAACTATAAATGTTAAAAAATGATAATTACTTCATTCATGAAATCGATTTTTTAATTTGAACATGAAAATCTATAGAAAAACCAAATGTCATAGTGAAGTTACAAGTCAGCAATTATATTGTGAAAACCAAACCAATTATATCACAACAAATAACACAAACAAACAATTATCTGACTATGTTCAGTAAAACTCCCAGCAAATTCATCATTGTACAAATGTATTTGTTTCAAAACGTTGCTGTTTATTAAAAAAAATTCACCTGGTCCTCTTTACCCCATAGGCGGGGTAAAATGGAATTGCCATTATGTAAAATAATTTTACATAATAATAACTACATTATTGCAACATTTCAAAAAATTATTATTTTCGTGGGTACATTACAGAGATAACACTGTATATAACCTTAATCGTTATAAATATTCATCAGCAGAGTTAGAATAACTACTTATTTAATTTATCTCTTGTAAAATTGCTTTTTCAACTTTATTCACTATTTTTTCTTGTGTACCTTTAACAGGGTACAGCTGCACCAATAAATTTTCCAAAATGCAACATAGAAATATTGTAAGAATAAAAGAGGTTCAATTCTAACACTGATACTATTTCTGCTTATCCATTAGAAATTTAATTAGTAGTAATATATCATTATACGGTACACAAAAATATCTCCAAAAATAATTCAAATGTTCTGACTGGTATAAAATTCACAATAACATAACACTCCTACGCGCATCATAAAAAAGTAAATTTGTTTATTGAAACGTCGATGTATGTAATATCCGGTTTAAACTAAACCAAAATAAATTTAACGTCGAATTCAATTGCCGGCATGTAACGCTCAGCGAGCTTTTCAATTTTCGTAGCAATGTCAATGACAATTATACTAATTGGGGATGTCTATACTGTATCGAGAATTTTTCGAAACAGAAATTCAATTCAATAACGACGATAGACTTTACTATCATAACTGAATTCATAAAAGTACTTCAAACAACGTGTAATGAATTGCGATTTGTGCAGCAACAATTATGGGGTTAATTGATCGCAATTAAAACACATCTATTTTAGTATACACTTGTTCTAGTTCTATTTGATAATCAAGAAGAGTTTAATTTAATGATGCCAAAGTAATAATAATAACAATAATAATAAATGGTAGTATGCCCGAAGGCAGGTCCATAGTGTGAGAGCCGCCATAAATCGATGATTCTCTTTTGCTTCCTTGTCTATTATTCCCATTACCAGTATACCCCTTTTTATACATTTTTTTCATTTATTTCTGTTTCCAAACCTCTGCTTCCATACTTCCTGATCCTGCGTTTCGGCTTTCAAATCCCTGTACTTTCTCTTCTCCCGTAAATCATCAACCATTTGCATTCTTTTTCTTCCCATTTCTTTCAGTCTTATTTCACCTTTGGCGACGTCATGCAGAAGGCACCCTTTTTGCAGAATGGGTCCGATCCAGTTTCCTTTTCTTTTCAGGATCGTGCTCAGTAGAGTCCTTCCGTCGCCCACACTTCTCAGGGCTTCTTCATTTGTTATCTTGTGTGTCCACTTTATCTTCTCCATTCGACACCAGCACCACATTTCAAAATTCTCCAGATAGTTAGCCAAAGTGTGCAGTAAAAAAATATTTTCCAACATAAATATTAAACTCAAAATGTATTAGAAAATAGTCATAAAATAGAAACAAGTATGTAGAACTTTTGGGCGCACAGGTTAAAAAATTAAATGGGTTAAAAATTTATCTTATTGTTCATTATAGTTACTAGATGTTAAAATATTCAGCAGTTGTAACATATATTGGAATTAAAAAAAGAAAAAGTTCTAAAAGATTTTGGAATTCTGCTCTTAACTGTCTTCATCTATAAATGTCCGTTTTATGGTTAGTTGATATTTATGTCAGTTCAAATTTTTACCAAACAAGTTAATAATCCTGGTGGGGATTTTATATTGAACAATCGAATCATTGTTTTGAATAATTTTATGATAGTATAATGATATTTCTGGAATAGGCGTATACAAATTGAATCTTTATGTAAAAATCAATGTTTGTATGTATTTAAGTCAAATAAAGCAAATTTTCAAATTAAAAAAAAAATTGTCTTGAATAATGCGAATGATTTCAGATGAAAATCATTAGTGATGGCATTCTTTTATAATGTTACTATAACAACAAGTGACTATGAGAGAAAAAAATCGTAAATGATATTTTACATGTAGGTAAGTTCAAAAATTTATCAACGTAGGGTTTAGATAATTTATCAACGAGGTTTAAAGGTTCGCGCGTAAAAAGAACCACAACCGATATCTCAAAAACAAATAAAGTTAAGATTTTTTTAACAACAATATTTGAAAGTAGAGAGAAAAAATGTATAACCAGCCATCTTGATTCTTACAATGTTGCTATCGAGAGATAAACGGCAATGTTTGAAAATTAATAACAGTAGTATTTTCTTTCGTTGTTAGTTTTTTTGGTTGTGAGCACTACTTTTGTTTTACGAGACCTTAATATAATTCTTGAAGTATATGTTATTTAATTGTTTTAAAAAATGTATTGTTAATTTTAAGTTCCATTCAACAGTTTTTTTTTTATAATTACTATAAAAGCTTACACGTGGGTGGGGTAAAAGAGGTCAACTGAACCTTTACCCTGGCAAAGGTGTGAACAATAAAAAAAGTAAATAAAAATGTAAATTCCGTAGAAAAAATCAATTTCACAAAAAATAAATTACTAATTATTCCCACTTGGCTGATAAATATTTCTGACAAAATAGAAAATACCAAATCAAGGTTATATACACCGTTATCTTTGTATATAAAAAATGTGCTCACGAAATCTATATTTTTCATTGGTTGAATATTGTAGCTATTGATTCATAAAATCCTTTCAAAATTAAAAATAAGACGTTGGACCCGTTCTCCTACTGGCTTTCCCACGTATATGGGATAAAAAGAGACAGATGGCAAATTTTAGGAAAATAACACATTTCTAATATTAGAGATTAACTGGGAAATTTCCTGAATATAGTACGAATAGTAAATAAAAAGTTAAATAAAAATAAAAAAACAATTTTACAAGAGATAAATTAAATAAGTAGTTATTTAAACACTACTGATGAATAATTCTGATAAAATACCAGATCAAGGTTATATACAGTGTTGTCTCTGTAGATAATGTACTCATGAAATTTGTATTTTGCATTGGTTCAATGATGCAGCTATTATTTCGTAAAATACCATTAAAATTAAAAGTACTGGGCTTTTCATTATCTCCGGTCTATGGGATAAACAGGACCAGATGACAAATTTCGGAAAAACAGCAAAAAAAAAACATTTTTACAATGATGAATTAGCTGGGAGTTTTACTGTACATAGTCAGATAGTTGTTTGTATGATATGTGTTATCTGTTGTGATATAATTGGTTTGGTTTTCACAATATAATTGTTCGATGTCAAATTATACCTTTGTGTCCTGCCCTAACCTATTCAAGGATAATTAGGATTCATTACT
This sequence comes from Ctenocephalides felis, assembly GCF_003426905.1. Taxonomy (NCBI): domain Eukaryota; kingdom Metazoa; phylum Arthropoda; class Insecta; order Siphonaptera; family Pulicidae; genus Ctenocephalides; species Ctenocephalides felis. The sequence continues at coordinate 27,766,290 of NW_020538040.1, forward strand.
TGCATCTTGTTTCTAATGACATTATTTTACTAAAAACACAAATAATTTGAATTTCTATTGAAGCAAACTGAATCAAAAACCATCAAAATTCTCATATTCATGTGTTGCTAAAATTTTAATATTAAGTAACAAAAGCCAAAAGATAAGCACGTGTAACATATGAATCCTGAAAATATCGTGTCAATTTTTTATGTGTCGATTATTAACACACTATAGGCGGGCCCCGTAAAAATACTCATCAGACCAAACTGATATGTGTAGCGGGCAAATCGCTTGCTCGACACGAGTGCTCTTTCCGTCGCCTCGCATGAACACAACTGACTGTCACATTGAACATATTTTTTTATAACTCTTTTAAAAAAAAAAAACCGTCTGGTTGGTTTGAACTATAAAAAAATTATTTAATTAATGCATAATTAAACATAAAACTAACAAAAACTAGTGGCGTATGGCATCGTGCCTTAAGGCAAATTGCTGAAACTTCCTGTACCATAACGAAATGTTCGAGGAATATTGAGTATTGAATGAAATATTTTTTTCCTAAAGCAATTGTTATGTCAATACAATCAGAATGTTTTTTAAATCATTCAATTCGGATGCTTATTTCTCTCAAAAACTGCCATTTTGTGTACACTTAGCTCCGTATCTTTGAAATGGCTGAACCTGCCTTTGCCAAAAACTAATCACCACTTCTTCCAATCATTACTAATTTAATGTTTTTTAGATCATTCAAATCGGATGCTCCGTTCTCTCAAAAACTCGATTTCTATTTTCTGCACTTTTTGCTCTGTATCTCCGTAACGGCTGGACCTGCGATTGCCAAAAACTAATGAGCACATCTCCCTATCAATAGGAATCAAATGTTTTTTGAACCATTCAAATCGGTTGATCCGTGCGCCCGAAAACGTGAACGAAAAAATGCGGCCACCAAAAACACACGCACACAAACAGACACATCCATTTTTTCTGAGGTATGCCAAAATGTTCAGAAACCTAAAAACCGTAGAAAAATGGAAAAATTTCATTCGTGATTTTCCGCCCATTACTATATTATATATAGGTTAGTTATAACTAACCTACGGAGAGTTAAAAATTTAACGTACATTAGATATATAAACCACTTTTTACATACGTGAAATTTATGGAAAAAATCACCCCTCATGAAGAGGTGCTGGGACCCGAATAGCAAAAATAGCTGAACCACTTCAATTTAACTATTTGGTTTCAAAACAACGCAACTTTGACCTAAAAATGATTCAATAATTGGAGGATTGTCAAATTCTGACCACTCCACTTCTTCATTGTCATTATTTCCAGGATCTCTGGAAATAATCGGTAAAACTCTACGTCTTCTAGGATGAAAAAAATCTTCATCCACATACACTACCAAAATCAGTAATATCAGAATCACTTCCAATTTGTGATAAATTATTGGCGCAAACTTTACTATCGCTATCCGATGCCATTATTTCATTATTGCAAATAACAATGTAAAAAAACTATACAAATTGAACTATACAAATCTGACTAATAACTAATCTGACTATTTTATTGTTGTAAATTTTGCATATTTATCTACAAAACAAATTGCGAGTAGCTTGAATGAAAGAAACTTGAAGATAAAACATATTGTTTCTTATCCTTATTCTTATTCTAAAAGTCTTTCAATACGTAAATCAATTGAATCTAAAAAAAAGTATAATATCAGCTATTCTTTCAATATCATATGCAAACCGATCAGATAAAAGTATTTTGACTCGCTTAGTTAGTCTATTCAAAGCGTAATAATACCTTGCCCGCCGATAAGCAACAGTCCTCGCAGAGCGTAATTTTACGGGGCCCGCCTATAGTGTGTTAATTGACATCTCCAGTGCCTATAATGTTGGATACGCTACATTGTTACTTATTATCTCCGCCTCTTTTCATAGATATTTAAATTCGTTTTTGCATGCCACGTACTCTGGCTTCTCTGGTTCGGAAATAGACGTGTATGTAATCTTTAAAACGCAATTTGCCGCGCGAACTCTACCAAGGTCTGAAGCTCGACCGACTACTGTAAGCCATTCAACGCTTCATCATTTTTTGCGGTAAGATGATATCGAGCGATGTAAACTTGAAAATGTCGATGTTACGTAATTATTCAAAATAATTTTTACCATCGAAGACCACAAGTTAAGTGTTAGCACAGCCTGAGTTTAATTAAATTTGTTGAGCACATATCTGTGATGAACTAAAAAGTATCAAAGGAATATAGAATCAGTATGAGCGATAAGGGCTTGATGTAACAGGCGTAAGTGGCAACAGTCGTTTTTCAACATGATCTTAAACAATATTATTATTTTTTTGTGTATTGGACATGTAAACCATCCTGCACAATATTGTCATAGCTAATGTCCCGCAGAAAACAGGACTGTGCAGGTACGTCATTTTTGACATGTAATATAAAATTGTACCATCATAAAATTTCGGATTGCGTTATTATTATCGACTGATTTTAAGTTTCATATATCTTATGAACTTCCCGTAGGGTAAGTTATTGTAATCGTCCAAAAATCGAAATTGAAAATTTTTACATTTCTTCACGTTTTGAAGGTTTCTGAACATTTTGGCATACCTCAGAAAAAAATGGATGTGTATGTGTGTTTTGTATGTCCGCATTTTTTAGTCCACGTTTTCTGGCGCACGGATCAACCGAATTGAATGGTTCAAAAAGCATTCGATTCCTATTGATAGGGAGATGTGCTGATTAGTTTTTTGCAGAAGCAGGTCCGGCCGTTTCAGAGATACGGAGCAAAAAGTGTAGAAAATATAAATCGAGTTTTTGAGAAAACGGAGCATCCGATTTGAATTATCTAGAAAACATTTAATTTGTAATGATGGGGGAAGTGGCGATTAGTTTTTGGAGAACGCAGGTCCAACCGTTTTGAATATACGGAACTAAATGTACAAAAAATGGCAGTTTTTGAGAGAACTAAGCATCCGATTTTAATGATTCAAAAAACTTTCTGCTTGTGGTGACGAAACAAACAATTGCTTTTTTTTTCAAAAAAAAATTTTTATTATCGAAAATAATTCACATTTTAATTTTAATTCTTGCTAAAGTTCTATAGCTCATTTAAAGTTTAGATAAATAATTTTAACTTTGCAATTCAGTTTATATAACTCTTAAAAATATTACACAATGTTACAGTATTTATAATTATCTATTTGATAACATTTAATATTTCTCGAACATATTTCGTTACGGTGCGGAAAGTTCCAGCAATTTGGCTTAAGGCACGATGCCATACAACACTAGTTTTATTATAAATTTATCAATCTTTATCCGTATGTAACAATTTTTGTGATTGCTAAACTGCTCGAATAGTTATCTTGATTATTGTAAACAAATCACACACAATGGTGTAACAAAATCTTGGGGCTAGTTGGAACAACAAAAAGAATATTGTCTGGTATGTAGTAAACCCTGTACAAAATCAAGTAAAAAAAATTTGGTAAAATGTATAATATAAGATACAGGAACAAGTAAATTGTGTTAGGGTAGACACTCTATATTTTATTAGTATTAATTGTGGTTTACGTTGATTTATGATAAGAACTTCTGTTATACAATAGACTTCATAATTAATTTGTGTTAGTTTACGTTGATTTATAAGAATTACTTACTTTAGAAACATTAATTTTCTGAAAAATAAGTAAAGAATGAATTGTGAGTAGTATTGTTGTTTTTGTTACAACTAGCCCCAAACACAGGGTAAGTTGTAACGCCGCACTTTTTATAGGAAATGATTAATTGTGAAACAATGAACAATAGTTATGAAATTATTGGAATTAGCAAAAAAAAAAAGTCTACAAAACTTCTCCAGTTGTGTAAAAAATCTTACCATTGAGAGAAATCATTAAATAATATCAAAGACTACGTATAGTATTGTACGTAAAGTACATGATATATCATGCAGTTGAAAATGTTATCTAAATATCTCAATTTCGGTTGATTAAGTCAATCATAACACATTTCTGGAAGTTCATGCAAGTTAAGACAAAATGCCACTTTCAACTAGTTTTTACTTGATTCGGTAGGAAAATGGTTACAGCATCTATCAATTTTTATTTCATAGAAATGTAATTAGTAGATCTGAAGATATATTAATTGAAAAAAGTGGACATATGGGGGAGCTAGGGGTGTTTCAACACACCCCAAGCTCCCCCATATGTCCACTCTCCAGGACAGATGAATGAATAATATGCAATACTAAATATACATATATATTTTCTTTTTAGACAGATATAACTAATACAAATAATAATATATTAAATTATCAATAGAATGGGAAAAGATTTACCGCCACTGATGGCGGACCTCGCCCTGTACTGAAATCAAAGTACACGGCGCACGCCCACGTTGCGGTCACTTTTATATCTAATACAGATTTACACACATTTCACTTCGGATTTGTTCTAGTCAATCTTATAACATTGCCTTATGACTATGTTATATGGGTAACGTTACATAAAAAAAATGGTCTGCCGAAAAAAAAGGTTCAAGAGATGAACAAACAAAAAATCTCATTTTCTATAATCTTGAAAATAGAATATAATTTATAAATATTTTTATGTGCAAAAATCTGTGTACTGAAATTAATTGAAATTTAGGTAAACTACTAGTAAATGGCATCGTGCCTTACCGTCAAGTGTCATTTTCTTATTGAATACCCAAAATGGCTGGACCTGCCTTTCCAAAAATTTAATCAGTTCTTCATTTCGCCGATACAAATAAAATGTTTTTTGAATCATTCATTCATTTTGAATCATTGAACGCTCTGTTCTCTCAAAAACTGAATTGCCATTTTTTGCACTCTTTTCGCCGTATCTTCTAAACAGCTAGACCTGCCTTTGCCAAAAATTAATCAGCACGTCTCCCCATCAATACAAATCGAATGTTGTTTGAATGATTCCAATCGGTTGATCTGTGTTCCCGAAATCGCCGACGAAAATTTGTATCCTCATATACACACATACATCAATTTTTTCTAAGGTATGCCAAAATGTTCAGAAACCTTTGAAACGTAAATTTAATTAAATTTTCGTTTTCGATTTTTTTGCGGTTACTATAACTCACCCTACGGAAAGTAAAAAATATATAATATAATAAAGAGACTTTTTATTTTTGTAATTCAAGTTTAATATATTCTTATTAAATATTTTATTATTGGCTACAAGTCAATAATAATTACATAAAATCAAATCAAGTTTGCACACTAAAGATATGATGTTACTGCTTTTATATGCGTGTATACGTTTTAAAAATAATATTCAGAGGCCTATAATTAGATACTTCAACGGATATTATAAGTAGATATACTCTTTAATTCAAGAGCATGCCAACTCATCTTAAAGTTGATGATACATTTTCGATACTTTTAAGAATGTACTTGTATATTTAACAAATTCGTAATATATTTGAAAATTCCGCTCAGTACAGATTATTAAAATTTTTAGGAACGTTAAAGTTATTTTCTTCACAAGTTATTGCTTTTACTGAAGAGTGCATAGAGACAACATGGAAAAAATGAATATAAATATGTATATATTTAGATATAAGGGCCAATTTTTTGATAAAACAGAAATGTTATAGCAACGCTCTGTTGCGGGTCTATCTTCGTATGAGTTGGTAGTAACAAACTGTCAAAAAACTATGTATTTACTCTGCGATAGGGCGATTTACACATAAAACCGAACCTCCAAAACGCACAAATGTCAAATAACAATTTTATCATAAGTGCAACTTTCTGATGTCTCTTTGATAACATAGACGTGAAGTTAGGTTTAATGTGTAAAATGCCTACTCCAATAGCAAATACATAGTTTCTTGACAATTCGTTACTATCCACTTATACGGAGATAGACCCGTAATATAGTATTACTAACACCTTTCTATTTTATTCAGGAATTGGCTCTATAATTTTTATTTCAGGATTTCAAGCCAATCCATGTCAGAAAATCAATAATAATAAATAAATTAGTAGGTTTTAATATGGATGGCTAACATATAAGACCTTTTATTGAAATTAAATTATTTGCTAAAGAGTGAGATAAATATGTAAGTTCTTTTAGGCTGATACATCAAAGAAAGCAAAGATTTGTAAATTAATATTAAACTAATTTGTAAATTAATTCTCAAACATATAATTAAACATTCGACATATTATATAATTAAATGTCATCATCAGTGGGTCTATAAAATATAAGAAATGAAAAATTGATATAAACTAGGAAACTATGAGCAAATTGGTAAAAACAACCATATATAGAAAAAAAAATTATAGAAAATAACAAAACAACAACACTTATCAATATTAAATAATAGTAATAATAAAATAAAATGTTAGCAAGGCCATTAAATAAAATAAAATAACCTAACATATATATGAAAGTTTTAGCTCTTAATATTGTATTTTAGATAGAGCGCAATTCAATAAAAGTTTTGTACGAAAATAGCATGAAAAATTTTTCAAAAATTTGCGTCAAATTTTCAAAAAAAAATGACACGAATTTCCACTTTTAATTCATTTGCCGCTAAGTTATACCTAAAAAGTTTTTTTTTAATTTGCACAATGTTTTCCATGCTATTTCCATACGAAGTTTGATTGAATTGCGCACTATCTAAAGGTTAATATTAAGAGCTAAAACTTTCAGAGAATTGTTTTTTATCAATTTGGAACCACTTGAGCCCTGGGGAGCAAGGTAATTCGAAAATTTCCATATTAAGGACCACCCTAACGTATACACCCGATTGTCGCAATTTAATAAAAAAAAAAAGTTCAATAAGAAGTTTTCTCTATTTAAAAATTTCTGATAGCTTCCAATAAGCTGAATGCAAATAATATTATGATCTTTTTAGATTTAAATCATCAGACATTTCTTTAAATTTACTATTTAGGAATAAACTTAGAGATCCGGTTCTTCCGTGGGAATACGTAACCGCTCGTTAAACTCTTCGTTATTTTTTTAATTTCGTCCGACGTGAAATATGCAAGGATGCGTAGAAAACAAATATTAACATCTCGTTAATAAATATAATGTTAAATGCAGTTGAACAAACAGCAAAACCTGGAATGAATCTCCAAATGAAGGAACAGTCCAATCATAAATATGAACAGTCGAACTTTGAACAGTCTAGTTTTGAAAAACATACTTATTCCATAGTTGGTGTCAAACGATTCAGAACGACTAGAAATGCAGAGGAAACTTAAAAGTGGCATGTCGTACTTTCTGGCAAAAACAAAACTTTTGGGAAGTTAAAAATTAACACATTACATATTGAATGATTTAAGATTTACTGTTGCATATTGAATTTCGGAGAAAACAAATATTGCTTTCTAGACTAGTGATATATTATATACCATTTTAACATTGAAGATTTTAGTAGCAGTTTTAAAAATAATAACAATACTTCACATGGAAGAAGTAAAATATCTGATTTATTTATATTATTGAGAAATTTTTTTTGGGGGTTGATCCACCATTGGTTTATATCCAAAATATATCATCATTTAAAAAACTGTTTAAGATGTAATTTTTACATATAAAATTCTACGCCAGTAAGTAATCAATCTGATATCGTAAACGCTTCCTTATCACCTAATAATTTATCATATACAACAAATAGAGATAGCATTTGTGTTATTTTAATACACCAAAGCTAAAAATATCTTGGTTTTTAGTTTTATTAACATCGTCTACTTTTCATGTGTATAAGAGGAAATTAAATACTACATAAAATAAAAGCTTAAATAAAAAAAAAGTTGTTTGTTAAATTATGCGTATAACATGATAACTATCAATGAAATCATGCACACTTTCTTCATTCTAATTTAAAGTTAAAGGTAAATTTATACAAAACAAAGATTAAAAATAGAATTTCTTAAAAAAATCCATTTGAAAAAAAATGAGTTACATAAGAATTATATGGGTCCATGGCGTAATGATTTAACGCGCTGTCTCGTGTGGGCGGAGTCTCTGGCAACCTGATATCGGGTAGCAGTTTAACAAAACTCACGAACCTGCCTTAGTTCAGTACTACCCATTATATTAGGTTTGTAACAGTATTTTATGCGATTGGAGCATATATCGGAAATATTCTATATTGTATAATAGTTTCCATTCCTTATCCAAAGAATACATGATAGATACACACACCATATATATATATATATATATATATATTTAATACGACGTTTCGGAACTAGGTACGTTCCATCATCAGGTTTATTCTGTCAAATACAATGTTTTTTAAAATACTGATTAACATTAATTAACAATGGTCAATACAGATTAATTAGAAAAAAATTTTGTTATAAAGGAATGGATTATGTACCGGATAGATAGTAATAAGACTTAACTAAAAAAGGTTTTATATAAAATTGAGAAGCAAAAATTATTTACCTGTAATAATTTATATATCCATATCACTAATATTTTTTTGTTAAAAACACTCGATTTTTTTGGAAGATATTTGTAGATGTTACGACTACACAAGACTTAAACACACTGATATGGATTTCTGTCTGCCAGATGTAAAGGACAAAGCACGGAACTCTTGGCAAAAATGATTTTTTATGGCTCTTGTTTGGTAATTTACGAAAAAAGGAAAAATATTGCTTTAGTAAATGTTGAGAAATATTATGTATATATATATATATATATATATATATATATATATATATATATACATACATACATGAACATGTATATGCACACCTACATACTCATACATACATATGCACATATCTATATATTAATGTATCCACAATTATACACATGAACACATATGCAAGTGTATGTGTATAGTGTATACCCAAAAACATACATATAAGCATATATATGGATGTACATATATTATAACATATATACATGTATATATATACACATATTCAAAAACTATTAGGATTAATTATTTTTAATCAGGTTTAAAAAATTTAAATATGAGTCATGAATGATATTGTGATCTGATCTTTTATTAACACTTTTTGACGAATTCAAAAAGATTAAACTGCTTTCAGAAAAAAGTCTTTTAAAAGTACAATCCTCTCTATATAAAATATTGGGTTCAAAGGTGAAATTATGTGAGTTTTCGATGGAATGCTGAACAAGAGTACTTTGGAAATTTCGGCTTTTATGATGAGTGACGCTTAATTCATGTTGTCTCATTCTCTTATGAATGTACTGTGATGTTTGGCCAATGTATTGTTTTTGACAATTTTTGCAAGGGATGGAATAAACTATGTTAGTATTGAATTTAGGAGGGGTGGTGGATTTAATTTTTGAAAACATTTCTTTAAAAGAATATAGAGCTGTTCCTGAAATGAAAATATTTTCTTCTTTGAGTAATTTGGCAAAATAATCAAATAAGCCTTCAATGTAAGGCATGCTGTGAAAAGTTGGTTTAATATTGTTGTCTTGGAATAACTTAGAGATGGATTGATAATTGTTACTTTTATGATAGGAAAGTCTTTTATTGGTAATGGAATTGATGAGGGTGAGGGGATATCCGTTTTCTAATAAAGTTTTAGTTACTAATGTTGTGTTTTGGGTATGAAAAGAAAAGTGAGACAACATGATTGCGTGGTCTATCAAAGAAATGATTGTATTGACTTTATAATTTTTGGGACAATATGACGCGTAATGAAGGTATCTCCCGGACCATGTAGTTTTTCTATATATTTATTCTATATTTTCTGTTATATATATATATATATATATATATATATTAAACGTTATTAAACTCAAATTAAACATATATATATATATATATATATATATATATATATATATGCGTGTGTGTGTAAATATAGAGTTTTCACAATCTCTCATTCATCATACACAAAGAAAAAGCTCTGAATATAGAGAACAGATAAAGTTTTGTATTTCTTTGATATTGCAAATCAAAACACGAGAAATATTTGTTAATAGAAAAATATCAAATTTCATACATGCCCATATCCAAATAAATAAACTATCAGAAAAGTCCATTGGTTTATACCAAACAAAATACGGTTTTATGAGGCCACAAAGAAATACAAAGGTGTCATTTATAGAGTAAGATTAAAAGTGCAAGATGGATGAAATTAATTTCATCTCCAAAGTCTACGGTAAGTAAAGACAGAAAAGCTTTCAAAAAGTATAGTACCTAGTTTATTTCAATAAGGAGTGAAGTCGAAAAAGCCTTGAACTATTTGCCATCCAGGTGGAAGTATGTATTAAATCGGCGGCATGTGCCAACCCTGACTGAAGTAAAAAATTGTATAAAAAATATTACCCTTTCAGTCTTGCTGATATTTGATATCCAAATACAAGAAACGATCACGATTGGTTTTGGTTAGAATTTAATGGTTTCGAATAACATGCCTTTAATTATTATCATAATATTAATAATTAGAACTACATCAGTTTAAACGAATATCGAAGCAAAATATGATAAATGATAAACTACCACCATAAAAATGCTAAGAAAAAATGAATTCATGTATGAATAAAGCACTTTTCTTAATTATGAAATTAATATTTATCTTTAGGAGAAAGTTTGTATATACATACTATGAAAAATACGAGATCTTTATTTCACTAAACTTTCCCAAATAATCAAAAATATTACTAACAATAACAGTTACATTTTATTCCAAAAACTTTTGAAGAATCTCTGATATACACCATGGTGTTCCTATGGTAATCTGCTATGTATGTAGGAGCATAGAAACGTTGTGTATGGCTTTTTTATGACTCGGCATTGTTGTGTGTATTACGTGTATGCTATTCAATGCATACGTGTTAGCATTTCTTATATAAAATTTATTTATTTTGACAATTTTCGTAAGTGGATTTGGAAATATTGATTACACCATGGAATGCCGGCTGAGAGAGCATTACATTTACACTTATAGAAACACATATGCAATAAAGTCAAAAACATTTTTTTTGAAAATATGTTGTTTTCTAGAAATTAGAATATCACATTCACAATAACCTACTACATTATACATAAACATTTTGTTTCATTCTACATTGCCAAAATTTATTATTAACCCTTTCGGAAAATGAATATCATCTCAAAATGATTTACTCTATTTCCAAAAAAAAACGTATTTGAAATAATTTCAATTTTATTTTGTCAACTATATAAGTTTATTATATATAAGGTGTTTCATTTTCACTATTTAAAAAAAAAATGAGACAAAATGTATTAATATCGATAACAGCTTTGAAATCATTATATGATAAAACGTTCACCAAAATTAAATCTACCAACTCTCCTGAGTCTAATATTTATGTATATCTTTATATATTTACTTTTTTAGGAAAAAAATAATAATAACTAATGTATCGGTCAAACGTCGTAGCAAGTTTAATAAAATTAGACAACATAAATTGAGTGTCATCTATCACAAAAAATAATTTTTTAAAACCTTTATCAATTTTATGAATATTTATATCACATTCCTTTATATTATGCCCAATAATTTATATAGGATTTTAAGAGACTTTACACCGATATAAAAATTCTTCATGATTCCATTTTAAGTTTAAAATCTAATATTCTTTTTTTTGTTCATATTTCTGTTTACATAAATGACATACAATTAGAGATAAATAATTACTTATTTATAACTTCTCGTAGGGTAGGTTATAGTAATAGCAAAAAAATAGAATTAAAATTTGTATATATCTTTGTATTTATGTTACGTAGTTATAAAATGTATTAAAACTCTCCTTCGATACTCAGGTTGTTGGGTTATAATTTAACCCTTGTAGCTGTGGACTGTATTGAACACTGATTTGTTTGTATATTGTGTATTTGTTGCAGTTCTTATTACAGTCACTGATTTGTCACAAAGTTAACATTGAAGAAGATTTATTTATTGGTTATTTATTATATATATTGTTTCGCGGGCTTTTCTTTTAGAAGTGAACAACTAGTTCAATTAAAACACTCCGCTACCCCCTCTACCAGGAGTAGCAACCATTCCGTGTAATGCCCTGAAGGTTGTCACCTTCATGGTCAATATAATAAAACGAAAATACGTCCGAACAATCTTGATCTTACAAAGGTTTTTAGCATAATAATAATAATATTAATAATAATAATACGACTAATAATAATAATAATAATAATAATAATAATAATAATAATAGAGTCTGTCTAAAGCAGGTCCATGGATTAGTGGCTATAAATTTTGGCACACTTTAGAAAAAAGAGATGTACGAGTGCAAGTGTGTTTATGTGTGCGGATACAAATTTTCGTCGACGATTTCAGAAATACGGATCAACCGATTTGAAAAATTCAAAAAGCATTCGATTCGCATTGTTGGGGAGACGTGCTAATTAGTTTTACGCAAAGGTAGGTTCAGCTGTTTCGAAAATAGGAGCAAAAGTGCCACAGCGTCCAATTTAAGTGATTCAAAAAACATTTTTTTGGATTGACGAATTTAAGAACTGATTAAATTTTTGGTAAAGCCAGGTCTAGCAGTTTCAGAGATTCAATAAAAAAAGTAAAAAAAACACCATTTGACAGTCTAAAATGATCATTAAACATATGCACATCAAATTATCAGATATTTTTTAGAGATTTTGATAATAAGTTCAAATTTTGTTAACATTTCTATGAATTCCGTACCAATGTTTATCCGTTGGATTGCGACGCGGCGCTCACGCGCTTCTATATTTCGCTTCTAAAAAAGCTACTCAGCACGATTGATTTGAAAGAAAATTCAAGATTGCCAAAAAATTCCAAAAAAAAAAAAAAAAATCCAAAAAATCTATTTCCAAAAATTTCAAAATTCTCAAAAATCTATTTTTTTTTCAAAGTTTTCAAAAAAAAATAAAGCTTTTTTAAAAAAAAAAGGATTTCGGTACAGAAAGTTCCACCAATTTGCGTTAAGGTACGATGCCATGCCCTAAAAAACGATTAATGTGACATAAATGTCGAAAATCCTTCCCCATCATTCAACCTGTTTAGTGTGCAAAGAGCCCAATGATGCATGTTCAATTTATTCCCATTCCGCATCGCACGATTCACTTGGTTACATGCGACCCGGTCGGCTAGTACTTTCATACATCAAAATATATGGCCGAAGTGTCGTGTGCCCGGCTTTTACACAGAACATTGTTGCCTGTTTGTATATAAACGCGTTTTACCTGTTCATTTTACGAATTCATGAAAGAGTGAGGTATGTGTGGTTGTGGATATGTGTTTGCGCACTCTCAGTGACAACACGATGGAAAGAAAAGAAATGTTAGTGTGCCATAAAACACTCAGGAGTAAAGAATCTCAGAACTTGCGGACAATGGAAATTAGAAATGGGCGCTTAAGACTATTTAGAAAGCGCGTCGGGTGACGATCTACTCAAAAGATCGAGGATTGTTCTTATTACAGTTAGATTAATCCTTACACTTACAACCTACTACTACAAGTGTCCTACATCCAACAAAAGCTGCAAGTCTTTGTGAATATTTTTGTTAACTTTCGTAATCTAATTTGGATTTGGAAATGATCTTCACATTTTGAAGATATATGAAATATGATGCATATTTTCATACTCAATTATTTATCTATTGGATAATATGGTAATCGCAAAATATTTTAACTTCCAGTAGGGTAAGTTATTGTAATCGTCCAAAAATCGAAATTGAAAATTTTTACATTTCCCGACGTTTTGAAGGTTTCTGAACATTTTGGCATACCTCAGAAAAAATGGATGTGTGTGTGTATGTATGTATGGATACAAATTTTCGATCACTTTTTCGTGCGCACGGATCAACCGATTTGAATGGTTCAAAAAACATTCGATTCCTATTGATAAGGAGATGTGCTGATTAGTTTTTGGCAAATGCAGGTTCAGCAGTTACGGAGATAAAGAGCAAAGAGTGCAGAAAATAGAAATCGAGTTTTTGAGAGAACGGAGTATCCGATTTGAATGATCAAAAAAACATTCAATTAGTAATGATTGGGAGAAGGGGTTATTAGTTTTTGGCAAAGGAAGGCCCAGTCATTTCGAAGATACGGAGCTAAATATGTAAAAAATTGCAGTTTTTGAGAGAGCTAAGCGTCCGATTTAAATGATTCAAAGAACTTTCTGCTTGACTTAACAAAATAATTGATTTTGGAAAAAAAATTGTTTCAAAAAAAATTTTGTTTTCTCAAAGAAATTTTTTTTTGTATATCGAAAATAATTCAGATTTTAATTTTAATTCTGACTAAAGTTCTAATATACTTTAAACAAATAATTTCAACTTTGCAATTTACTTTATATAATTCTTATGAATATTAGACAATGTTACAATATTTATAACCTATTTGAAAACATTTAATATTTCTCGAACATTTCGTTACGGTACGGGAAATTCCAGCAATTTGCCTTAAGGCTCTATGCCATACACCCCAATAGTTTTTTTAATTATTTATATTATATCTTTATGTTTCAAACATTTCTGAACATTTTGGCATACCTTAGAAAATGTTGATGAATGTAAAACATTCGTCAACGACTTCGGGAACACGAATCAACCGATTTGAATAATTCAAAAAACATTCGATTTCTACTCATAAGGAGACGTGTTGATTAGCTTTTTGGCAAAGGCAGATGGAGGGCGAAAGTGCCAAAAATTCAGTTTTTGAGAGAACATAGTATTGAGTTTTCAGTTTTTGAGAGAACATAGCGCCCGATTTCAATAGTTCTAAAAACAATTTACTTGTATTGACAAAATGAACTCGATAAAATTTTTGGGAAAGCAGGTCTAACGGTTTCGGAGATAGAGTAAAAATAGTAAGAAATACCATTTGGCGGTCAAAAATGATCGTTAAACATATACATATAAAATTATCAGATATTTTATAGAGATTTCATTAGTTTTCAAAAAAATTTAAGGCTTTTATAAGAATTTTGCCTTAAGCCACGATGCCATGCACCACTAGTTTTTATTTTGGTTCACTTATTATATGCTGACATTTATTGTAATGACTGTAAGTGATTAAATAAGAAAGCTCAAATGTTTTCTAAGCAGTCTTGATGTTTCAGTGACCCAGCTGATGGAATTTCTAATATCGTTTTTAAATTGAAACTCTATACATTATGTACCATACTATTTTATGATATTGTTTGAGAAGTAGACAAGCTTGGTGCAACATACAATGATAAAACAAATGTTTTTAAATTGTTTATTAAATTAATCTTTGGAAAATAGGGATACTAGAAAATTACACATGACAATGAGAAGAAGAACCAGAAACAATGGACCATATCTTCTGGAAATACAGAAGCTAGCAGAGACAAAGAAAAATCATGTACCAGAAGCTGCAGCAAAAAGTGTCGGTTTTGCAGTAAATTCGCAAATCTTTATATCTGGAAACAATATTGATGTTTACAAAATTACATATAACTTCGTTTATAATAATAAGATTAACTCTTAAACACATGAAATATAATTAAAATTATGTAATTATGTAATTGGCTTAATGAGAGAAAGATCCATCGCCACTAAAATCCATTGATTTTACAAAAAAAACTTTATTGAATAAATTATAGGAAATTTTGTCTAGTTTAATTTTGTATATATGTAATTATTTTATCGTAACATGTGTCGGAAAAGAGATATCGTTAAAAACTGATTTTTGGCGCAATTTTTTCAATATGCCGGCGAAAACCGCAAAAATTCGAAGTGACAAAGTTGAAATTCGTAAAAATCACATCAAAATCTATAACATCGAATTTTCAAAACTCCCCGAAAACTTTTAAGGCAACAGCTTTTTTTGCACCAAATGACTGGGATTTAGCCCTAAATAAACTAAAAAAATGTCTATTTTATTTCAAATTTCAATTATTTCCTTTACTGTCTCATAGCGTTTCTTTCCAATAAAGCTAAACAAATTTAACTAATACATCCCACAAAACTAACATTGCCTAAAATTCAGCAACAAAAAGTATTTTCCACGATTTCATCTTAATATCAATATTAAACTCCGTTTTTTCTTCTACCAGAAACCTTTCAGACGTCCACGTTCGAGTCTCTTCATGACACAGCGCTCGCTATTATTAATAATATTATTATTACAATTATTGTTTATTTTACGGAGAAAAAAAGGCAAGCCGTGACGTCATAATTCGTGCTTGCTGTGTGCTTTGTAATTATCGTCATTAGAGCTTCTTACGTGTGTAGTGTATGAACTGGCATTTTTTGCGAGCGGTCTCTCTGTACTTTGAGCGGTCACTGACTTGGTTAAATGTTAAATGTGTCTGTGCGCTTAAAAGAATCACTACTGTGCTATTACTAGATCTACCAATTGTTAACTTTTGCAGACAACGGTTACCATGCATATTTCTTTACATCGATTTTTTGTATCATGAATACATCATATTTCATAGCCATATTACCATGTTTATTAAAAACCATATTTTCAGTCAATATCTTTTCCTAATACACCTATTCCTCGTTTTACCCGGTATTCGTTTTACAGGTTTTCGATCTTACACGGTTTCTGAAACATATTTTTTAAACAAAATTTATTAATTGTGCATTTACACAAAAGTACAAGCTCCCTTAGGGGGCGTCCATTAATCACGTGACCGAGTTTTAAAGGATTTTTAGACCCCCCCTCCCTCTTGGTGATCCATTGTGATATTCAAAATTAACCCCCCTCACCCCCATCATCTCCTGTATTTTTAGTTACATGAAAAAACTGTACAATTGTTTTTGTTTTCAGGGTGAGGGAAGGTTTGACAAAATATCACGTGGGGGATGGAGGGGTATAGTAAGATATCATATTTCATCAAATCAAACATTTTCAAAAAAAAAATAAAACATTTCACAGTTTTATCACGTAACTAAAAATACACGTGATGTTTGGTGGGGGAGGGAGGGGGCATTTTGAATATCACCATGTATCACCAAGTGGAAGGGGGGTCCCAAAATCCTTAAAAACTTGCTCTTGTGATTAAGGGGGCGCCAAGTTGTTCGAAGGGGGACGCATACATCTGTTCCCAGAATACTATTTTCGAAAATAACCCAAAATTTTTGAAATGATATTAGCAAATAAACAAAAAATAATTAGTTATTAGGGGCCGTTCAAGTATTACGTAAGCACTATAAGGGGGTGGAGAGGTTATTGATTTGATTATTTTGCTTATTTTGGGTAAGAACTTTTGCTTACTTTTGCTGACAAAGGGGAGGGGGGGTGGTAAATAATTGTAATACATCTGCTTACGTAATACTTGAACGATCCCTTATGCATATTTTTACATAATATTGAGTATTAATTTAGAGTCTGATTTTTTTAAAATAATAAGAGGGGGCACAACATTTTTATTAGAGCAGGGGGGCGCGGAGAAAAAAAGGTTGCAAACCACTTAGTAGTCTATGATGAAAATATGTAGATAAGATGAGAACTCCACGTTTTATGATCAAAACTAAATTTTATATGTGTATAAACTAGTTTGTTTGAAGCAGCATCACTTTTTTTTAAACTTTGTTAGTGTGTATATATAAAAGATGATGCAAATTTATTCAAGTTGAGCAAATGACAGAATTATTTTTCACAAATTCTATAATTTATAAAAAAAAATATAGATAAAAACAAAGAACTAGAAAGCAAAAGAAATGTTATATCTTAACACACCAAAATTTAAATTTTGAACTGTCTTCGTAATAGGTTTTATACTTGTTTTATTATTGAAATAAATTTATATTGTTATAATTTATCAAATGTGCTTGATATTAAATATATTAAACTGTCTAAACGGGCTTTTTTAGTGATATTCGTTTAGCACGGGCTTTTTTAGTGATATTCGTTTAGCACGGGTTTTCCGTATAAGAGTGGATTTTTCGGGTTCCACGGTTTCTTATGGAACCTATCTTCCGTGTAAAGCGCGGGATAGATGAAAAGTTACTTTTGTCGACGTTTCTAGTCATTCTGAATCGTTTGACACCAATGTGAGCCAAAATTTAACCTTTGGTCATTTGGTCTGCAATGATTTAAAAGCCATTTGATAAAATCCGAAAAAGTCAGGGTTGTTTATTTTTGCCAGACTTTTTTTCAGGCTTAGGAACAAAGTGCAAAAAATTCCCACTTTTTAGACAAAAATTCTGAATCGATTTTAAAAATTCAAAACTGTTCAAAAGTTTATAAGTTTAATTGGGCATAATTCTGATTAGTTTTCAGAAAAGATTGGCCGAGCCGTATCTTTGTAATTAGTCCATACTATGCAAGCAACAACACAATTTAAGAAATAATTACAGTGGGATGCCCCAATGTATAAACATATATTTTGATTCAAGATATTTCCCGAATAAAAACTCAAACCTCTGGCATAGAAAATAAATTGTCTAAAGTATCAAAACCATTGGTTATAAAAACATTCAAAACGTATTAAGTAACTTTTGCAAATATTTACCTATTGTTTATTATATATAAGCAATCGTAAACGTATAAGTCATCTACATAAAACTGTATTTTCCTAGTATTTTATTTTCAGCAAACACTTCATTTTATGAGGGCTTAGCGATACATTTCCCATTTGTCAATGCTCATATCATATGTCGAAACTTTTCAATAAAAAAATACAAAATTGCCTTAATTGTTTAACAAATATATAAAAATATTTATAGATGGTGATAGATGGACGCTATGAAAAAGTAAGAAGTTAATGTGTAAAGTTCAATAGTAAAATACAAAATTGTCATTTTTATCCTAACTCTATATTCTTAATTGTAGATTGCACAAGTTAAAATAATTATGCTTAATTAATAAGACGTAAATAGGAATATTGTTTTTTTCTTTTACAGGAGCAATCTGATTTCGAATTACTTCATCCAACGCCCGCCCATGCATGTTTAAACAGTTGTTAAAAAAAAGTTTGAAGTGACATTATCTATGGATTGACATAAGCTGTCATTTTGATATCTGTGAAATAAATGTTTTATCTTAAAGAATTATGTTTACTTTTTATAATCTAAATACTCAAAAGAGATTATACTAATAATAAATGGATGTCATATGAAATATCAGCGAATTTCATTTATTTACTTTATATTATACACGTTAGATAAAATATCATATATCCATCGTGTTGATATGATTTGAATAAACTTTCCCATGTATCTGCAAAACTATATGTTTAGATAAAAATCACTCTGAAAACGTGCTCGAAAAAATATTAAAAACAGAAGAAAGCCTTCATCATTGATTTATTGATATGTAAGCACTTATTTTATATCACTGATATATTTTTGCCCCGTATCTCCGAAGCTGCTAGACCTTCCTTTGTCGAAAACTAATCAGCGCGTCTCCCCATCAATTGGAATCGAATGTTTTTGTAAAAGTAAAATTGCCTTTTAATTCCTAATTATAAAAATGTCTTTTTACCTATTTTTCTAAATTTTCTTATCTTTATTACCCTTAAATTTTTTTATCCCATAGAACGGGTAAAAGGAGACAGTCATAGGCAAACAGATTCAATGCCTTACTTTTAATTTTAAAGCAATTTTAAAAAATAATAGCTGAATTATTTAGGCAATACGAAACAAAATTTTTCTGGTATTTCGTCAAAATATCGATCAGCATAGTTGGAATAACTAATAATTTAATTTATCTCCTGTAAAATTGCTTTTTTAACTTTATTAACTTCCCGTAGGGCAAGTTATAGTAATCGCAAAAAAATCGAAAATGAAAATTTTTATATATCTTTACGTTTCAAAGGTTTCTGAATATTTTGGCATACCTTAGAAAAAATGGATGTATGTGTGTGTGTGTGTGTATGTGTATGTGTGTGTATGTGTGTGCGTGTGTGTGTGCGGATACAAATTTTCGTCGACGATTTCGGGAACACCGATCAACCGATTTAAATAACTCAAAAAACATTCGATTCGTATTGATAAGGAGACGTGCTGATTAGTTTTTGGCAAAAGCAGGTCCAGCCGTTTCGAAGATACGGGGCAAAAAGTGCCAAAAATGGTAACTCAGTTTTTAAGAGAACGGAGCGTCCGATTTTAATAATTCAAAAAACATTTTACTTGTATAAGATGAAGAATTGATCAAATTTTGATGAAGGCAGGTCTAGCGGTTTCGGAGATCTAGTAAAAAAAGTAAAAAAAAATGCCATTCGGCGGTCAAAAATGATCATTCATGCACATCAAATTATCAGATATTTTATAGAGATTTTAACAATAAGTATAAATTTTGTTTACATTCATATGGGTTCCGTATCAATGTTCATCCGTTAGACGGCGACGCGACCCGGCGCTTACGCGCTTTGACATTCCGTCTCTATGCAGTTAAAGCAGTACGATTGCTTTGAAAAAATGTTCAGAATTTCCAAAATATGTCAAAACAAAGAAAACATTTTTTTTTTCAAAAAAAGTAATTTTTTGTCAAATTTATAGTTTCTCAAAAATCTAATTTTTTCGAAGTAAATTTGTTTAAAAAATGTTAATCGTTTTAAAAAAAAAAAAAAATTTGGTACGGAAAGTATCAGCAATTTGCCTTAAGGCACGATGCCATGCGCCCCACTAGTTTACTATTTTTTATTGTTTACACCTTTGTCAGGGCGAAGGTTCAGTTGGTTCTTTTTACCCCACCCATAAGTAAGCTTATATGGAGGTAATAAAAAAAACTGGTAAATCAAACTTGTAAGTAACAATACATCTTATAGATCATTAAATAACGTATACTTTTAAATTATATTGATGTCTCGTAAACTAAACAACAGTGCTCACAACCAAAAAAAATGAAAATGAAAGAAAATACTTTTGTTATAGACGTTGTAAAAATCACGTAGATGGCTGGTGACACATCTTTTAACCTCTTCTTTCAAAAATTGTTAAAAAAATCCCAACTTTACTGTGGACTTCTTAGTCCCGCTTTACCCTATTACACATATAATTGTTCAGAGACTTGTATGATGCTTGCTCGTGTAAGATGTATGCTATTTTATAGTCTATTTAAAAACATCAGCAATCCGAAATGAGGCCGATAAGCGAAAACAATAGGGCGATAAAAAGGAATAGAAGGAATAACATATAAAAAGTTAATTTGAAACCAGAGAGTACAAACAGAACGTCTAAACGTGCACGTTGTTCGTATATTCCGAATATCGGAAACAATGGAAGTACTCAACAGAGTGGTGATACATTATGCAAAGCGAAAAATCCAAGTTTGCTTTGTTGCGCGTGATTTCTGAGCCCGTAGGCAAAGCAGATGAAAACTTCAACTTGCCGCACACAAAGGGAATAAAAATTCTTCAACGTTCGGAAAGCCGATTATTTACTATATATGTTGTTCAATATCGAAATAGCCGGATATATTTGTAACTAGTGGTGCATGGCATCGTGCCTTAAGGCAAATTGCTGGAACTTTCCATACCAAAAACTATTTTTTTTAAATAAAGATTAAATTTAAAAAAATGAGAATTCTGAAAGAGTTAAAATTTTTGAAAAAAAAAATTATGTAGAAAAAAAAACTTATTGAAAAAAAAAGTTTTCTTTATTTTGAAATATTTTAGAAATTTTGAACTTTTTTTCAAAGCAATCGCACTGCTTTATCTGCATAGAGACGCGTCGCCGTCTAACAGACAAACGATGTTACGGAACCCATAGTGAACAAAATTGATACACATTATTAAAATCTCCATAAACTATCTGATGATAATTTAATGTGCATATGTCTAACGACCATTTTTGGCCGCCAAATGGCATTTTTTTTACTTTTTTTACTGGATCTCCGAAACCGCTAGACCTGCCTTCCCAAAAATTCAATCAGTTCGTCATCTCGTCAGTACAAGTAAAATGTTTTTGAATCAACTGAATTACCATTTTTGGCACTTTTTGCCCCGTATCTTCGAAACGGCTGGACCTGCCTACGCCAGAAACTAACCAGAATGTCTTCCCATCAATAGAAATTGAATGTTTTTTGAATAATCCCAATCGGTTGATCTGTGCTCTCGAAATCGTCGACGAGAATTTGTAACGGCACATAACACACACATACATCCATTTTTAAAATTACTATAACTTATCCTACGAGATGTTAATGCAGTGGTTTCTAAGCATTTTTCCATTGCACCCCTCCCCCCCCCCATAAACTTTTGCAACAATTTAAGTTTATGAATACTCAACTGATATTATCAGACTACATTTAATACAATTAATATGCAATATTATGTAACAATATGCATAAAAACTAATTATTTTTTTATTTTTTTTTATTTAACGTCATTTGAAAAATTTTGGGTTATATTCGAAAATAGTATTCTGGAAACGGATGTACGCGCCCCCATTAAAACAGTCTGACGCTCCCCACAGGTTGGAAACCGCTGAGTTAATGATTGCGTTCTAGTGCATTAATAGTCGTAGCTATTGAAAAACTTATATTTGACAAAATAAAAAATCTAAAATATAATCATATACAAAATGGGCTATTTAACTAGTGTTCGGACGTCTTTTCGTTTTATTATATTGGCCATGAAGGTGACAAACTTCACGGCATTAAGCTTTACACGGTAGTGGGGGTAGCGGAGTATTTTAATTGAACTAGTTGTTCACTTCAAAAAGAAAAGTCTGCTTAACAACATGTAAATAACCAATAAAAATAAATATATCTTCTTTCATTATAACTTAGTAACAAATCAGTGATTGTAATTAGAACTGCAACAAATACATAATATACAAACAAATAAGTGTTTAATACAGTCCACAGCTACAAGGGTTAAATTATAAACCAACAACCTGAATTATCGAAGGAGAGTTTTAAGAAGTTTTATAACTACGTAATATAAAATACAACTAGTTATCTATGATTGACGAATATCGTCACAATGAAGTTTTTGTGTATTTACGAGTATACTCGTCATGCGTATAAATTTTTGATCGTTGGCTATTTATGAAAAAAAAAACTAAACATATTTTCAAATTTCAAGATATTTAGAATATTTTGAGGCTATGCCGCTATAACAGAAATAGTTGTAAAAGGCATTTTATCTCAAAATTTTACATCGATGCTGGCAACACAAAATTGAGCTAAAGTTCAGTGGTTTGCAATCTGTAGGGCGCGGCCTTTGTAGGGAAGGAGGCGACAGCTGATCCCAAACTATTATTTTCGAATGTAAACCAAAAATGTCTAAATGATATTAAAAAAATTAATAAATAAATAATTATTTTTACATAATATTATATATTGCATTAATTTGTAGCCTGATAAATTCAGATCAGATCAGTTGATTATTTATGAAATTAAATTGATAGAAAAATTAAGAGGGCGCAAAAATTTGAAAAAAAAAATAGGATCGCAGTATGAACGGGTTGGAAACCACTGGGATAAGTAATATGAAATACGTCGTTTTTAAATGTTTTCATATCTTTATCCCGTTGAAGAAAAATTGCATCTAAAATCCATTTTACAATTACCATTTTATACAATTTCTATCGATATAGAATACAAAAGAAATATGAAGCTTCTCATATATCATTTAATGTCTTGATAACACTATTTTTATTTTCGTTTCGATTTCCGTGCATGCGTCAGTAAGAAATACATTTTCAATTTGAGAATAAGAATAACCTTTTTGCGACGTAGAAACCAATTTCCAATATATATTTACGTTTCTACACAATAAAAATTTGTAAAAATATTTCACGTTTTTATCATATTTATAGAGAATATAATATGATCTATATTTTACGTAATACCTTTACATAATCCTAAGTTACGAGAAAAATTTGTTATTCAAATACAGCACAGTGTTAGTTTTTTCTGCATAAATATTTTTTTCGAATTTTACGACATATTTTTATGTCTTTTGATATCGTATCGTCGTGCATGTGATATCGGTTATCTGATATCTGTCAGGAGAACCGTAAATAATATAAAATCTGGTATTTATCCAAATAGCAAAATGTCACAAGCTTATGGAAGATATATTATTGAAAATCCTGACATAGACCTGCAATGGAGCTTACATACTATTCAGATCGATGTTACATGCTATTTGCAAGGGATTAAGGTCGAACCAATGTTTCAAATACACGTTAAAACTTTGCAGTTAATCCTTAATTGATGAATAAATTAATTGAAGTTTAATTAGTCTACAATCATTATGCAAACGCGTGCAGAAGTAATATAAAACTTAAAATTAGTGACAAAGTTTTCATTATGTTAATAATATATAAAAATTACATTCTAGAATTAATATTACGTGGGTGTAAGATATCAGGTGTATTTATTTTTTACCTGAAATAAAAAAAAAAAAAACAATTTAAAAAAATCCAAAAAATTACCATTTATGTAGATGACTACACGTGATGTTCAGTAGCGCAGGGTGAGTAGTTTGAAATATCACAAAGGACGGAGGAGTTCAAAAATCCTTAAAAATCGATAAAATGTGCATACTAAAATGTACAAACTAAAAATGTTTAGTTTGTAGATTTTTAACATTTTGCGGGGTAAAAGCCATCGTTTTCGGCAAAGGCAGGTCTACCTGTTAAGAGGATACGGGGCAAAAAACAATTCACTTTTGGAGAGAAGGTCCGATTTGAATGATTCAAAAAACATTTCACTTGCACAACAGAATGAAAAATTGATTAAATTTTTAGGAAAACAGGTCGAACGGCGTCAGAATTGCGGGTCAAAAATTATCATTAGACATATGCACTTTAAATTATCGGATATTTTATAGAGATTTTAATAATAAGTATAATGTGTGATTTCATTCCTATAGGTTGCGTATCAAGATTTATAATATTAACGCTTTCCATTCGGATACTACCGCGCCGGCGGCAAATTACATACAAATTTCGCAATTCGCGAGTGGAAAGGGTCAAAAGCTAACTTATACAGTTCAAACTAATGCCCTCGGCATTTTCAAGATTATTGATCAACCGACTTGAATGGGTTTCAACAAGAAGAATTACAACTTTCAAGAAAATTTAATATTAAAAAAAATCAATTTTTTAAAATACATTTTTTTTGTTATTATTTTTGAACAGCAATCAGAACCTAATAGTCCTACAAGCTGTTGTGCTGATTTTGACTTAATACTAGTCTGTTTGACAGATGGCAACTTAATCAGTTGTCACATCTTTGTATATTATTACAATTTATGTAATTTATTTTCTCTTGGAAAGATATTGTTATCTATATTTCCAAGTAAAAATCGTTGTCACTGCTGCCTGATAACAGGCTGCTCGAAGTGGGTATGGAACCTGGGACCTCTGAAACAAGTCCCGTTGCTCCTAACCGCCCTTTAAAATACATAAGTCGAATTTTTCAAAAATTTCAAAATTATTCAAAAATCTATTTTTTTTTTCAAAATTTCCGAAAAATGTTAAAGATTTAAAACAATTAAAAATACGGTACGGAAAATTCCAGCAATTTGCCTTGAGGCATGATGCTAGTTATACTTTAGAGATATATTTTGTGAAATATAAATCTTTCAATAGTTGTGACAAATGTACTAAAACGCAAAAATATTTTCTTTAAGTTAAGAGACTGCAAAAGTAGAGATCCGTACAGCTTTGGCTACAAACTACGCAACGTTATTAAATTCAATTGATCACTTTAGGCATTACACTGATAATATGCAAATAAATTAATCTTTCATGAATTTATTTATTTTATTTGTATGTGATTTATCTTGTCAATGTGATTAAATGTGATTTCTAACCAGTTTGGAACAAAATAGAATTAGCGGGCGGATTGTGTCTCAACTCTCGGCTCGGCTCGGTTCGAATAATCTGTGCGCGCGCCTGTCGGGAGTTCGGGACGGACGACGGATGAGAGTCCCGCTGTTCTTTTGAGCTCGGCCTTACGTTTATCGCAACCTGTTTCGTGCAAAAGAGGGACTATTCTCGAAAGTGTTCAACTTGTGGATCAAATATCATATTAATATAGATAGCAATATGTTTCCAAGTGAAAATAGTCCTTGCCCGGCTTTGCTGCACCAATAAAATGTCAGCTCTATTAGATTAATTTAATAACATAAAATCATCAAATATGAATGGATTAACCATTGTGTTACCATCTAAAAGTACGAAGTAAGGAGAAGTTTCAGCCCAACAGCTCATAGGACGTAAGGTTCTGATTGCTGTTCAAAAATAATAAAAAAATATCATATTAATTTATACATATTTAGTGGTAGGGTAGAGCGGAGCTTAAAGGTCCGCGGGTAAAAAGATATACCACCGATATCTCAAAAACCAGTAAAGTTAAAAATTATTTAACTATACAGTAGAAAGTCGAATCACCGGACTAATTTCATAACATTACTGAATTTTCACAATTTGATTTCAATAACTATTTTCTTGCATAATCCTTATCCTTTACCTATGTAGTCTGACCATTTGATCGCCTGTACAACCATGTTTTTTTTTGCTATTTTATTAATTTAATTTTTTTACGGTTTTAAATGAGTATAACTTCCACCTTGTGCAAGAATTTTGAGCTTGACTCGTGGTCAAATAGACTTTAATATGACGAACTTGATGATGAACATTGTATTTAATGTTCGAATGCTTTTTTTCAGCTCTTTTTTTCAGTAAGCGAAATTCGTGCAGCTACTATGATTATTATAAAATTACTATCCTTTTAATATTAATTATGAATAAGCTTGACAAGAGCCTGAAATAATATCTATTATTATTGACTACGGTTTGCTTATAAATAAATAATTGATAAAAAATGTCCATAGTCATTCAGATAATCGAAAATCCGGATAATCTAATGTATTAAGAACTTCGTTGTGTTTAATAAAAATAACAAATATATAGATAGATATCAACGAAAATCAATGTCTATTAAGAAATTAACGCTTACTTATGTATGTACATACATATTTTCTTATTGTTAGATTAAACGTTAATCATGAAATAAAATATTTAGGCACGTATGTACGAATAATAAATAATAATTTGTTTACAATATGTATTTAGTGATTTGCATTTGGTAATCGTAAAATAAGTGGGTAATAAGTTTAATTTGGTATGATTTGGTTTGCATAAATTCGATTTGTAGGTATGTACATACATATAAATTGATTGCGGTTGATAATTCTACTGTATTTGAAAGCAGAGGGAAAAAGATGTATAACCAGCCATTATCTTTGTTCTTACGACGTTGCTATTGGAATATGGAATATGGCAATGTTATAAAATCTATAACAAATGTATCGTCTTTCGTTGCTATGAAGATGTTCTTTCGTTATGAGCACTGTTGTTTAGTTTACGAGACCTTAATAAACTTTTCAAGTATACGTTATTTAATTGTTTTATAAGATGTCTTATTAATTTTAAGTTAGATGCAACCTTATGGAAGGTTACATATAGATATGAAAAAAGGAGTAACTGAACCTTTAGCCGGGTAAATGTGTAAACAATAAAAAAAATGTAAATAAAACGTTGAACAAGTTAAAAGAAGCAATTTTAAAAGAAAAAAATAAATAGTTATTCCAACTCTGCTGATGAATATTTCTGACGAAATACCAGATAAACGTTATATACAGTTTTACCTCTGTACAAAATGTAACCGTTAAATTTATATATAATGAAGAATGAAGAATAATGTAGCTATTATTTCGTAAAATCTCTTTAATATTGTCAATATAAGGAGGATAAACAGAACCAGGTGACATAATTTTGAAAAACAGCAAAAAAACATTTCCACAAATTGTGGAATCAGTAAAACTCCCAGCTAATTGATCATTATGATCATAATGATCAATTAGCTGGGAGTTTTACTGAACATAGTCAGATAGTTATTTGTTTGATAGGTGTTATTCGTTGTGATATAATTGTTTTTTATAATATTTTTAATATAATTGCCCGAAGTCAAATTGGACCTTTGTGCCCCGCCCGACCCTACTTCAGTTTTTATATCACTGTAATAAAAAATGCATTATTCACAGTAATAATGATGAATTGACAAATTCTCAGTGAAAATGCTCATAAAATCATTCTTCCTTTAAAAGGGATTTATAGACGAATAAAAACTAATAAAATAAATATATTCGTGAAGAGTACAAAATTTATCATGTAAAGATGTTAAATCCATTAATAACTCAATATCTATCAATCAAAAACACTTGTTTGTAATTTCAACAAGAAAATAGAAATATACTAAGTATAAAGTATTCATACTTCATATAGTTCAGGTATAAAGTTAAGTATAATGAATTATATTACAGAGTATATTACAAATTTAGTTCTGTGTTAAAAATTTATTAACTTCTCCTTTTAAAAGTTAAAACTAATCTTATTTACAATAGCTAAAGTATAAAATTTGTAAAAATGCAAATAAAATGAAAAAACAAAGTGTGAATAAAGCAATTATTTTCATTTATTTTGAAGTGTTTCATTTTCAGTTCAAAGGCGGTTCCTAAAAATCAGCGCAACTTAAAGAATTGCTACCCTGAGGCCAATCTAATCTCGATGGATGAGTTGAATTTTCTGCCATGAATACGAAATCATAGCAGCTTTCAAATTAGTGGGTTCCACCATTTGATTTACGACCTATTTGTTGTTATTTTAAAATCCAATTATTGCGCGCGGAAATATAATTGCACTTTCACTCAAAAGCTGACCCGACGCAAAAGACCCTTTTATCATTCATTGGGAATAGATTTACAGATAAGTGTTATAATCAAGTCCAAAATCATTATAGCAACTTTAATAACGTTATATTTATAGATTGTACATTTTAAAGGTCCTTGAACTTAAAATTAACTCTGGAGAATGTGTTTGGATGATATAGCCATAATATTTATATATAAAACTGTAAACAAAGGACTTCTTTTTCAATTAGAGTATAAAATCCTAATGACATTTTTATTGACTATAAATTAAACATACCATCCGTTTAATATCAACGCCGATGATCTTGGGAGGTTTATTATAGAGAAACTAACTACCTAATTATTATAGTTAATTATAAAGAAGATTTACCACATAAATAGAAACCAGAAAAATAGTAAAAGGATTTTACTGAACATAGTAGTTGTTTGTTTGATACGTGCTATGTTTTGTGATTAAAATCAAATTGTACAATTGCGCTCCGTCTTAGCCTATTACAAATACGATTTTGTATTAGCGATTTAAATTCGTTATAATTGAGATTTTAAAAATAAGGAGAAGCAAATCGATAGAAATATTGCAGTAATATATATTATGCAGATTCTTAGCCTGAAAAAAATATCAATTATCTTTCAAATTTTATCCTAATCATAATAAAGCTCGTATTCCCTGCATATGAAAAGTACGCTGTTATTCTCCGTATTCATACAAAAATATCGATCGTCTATGAAATGAGAACAAAACACTAAAATATGTATTAGCACAGTAGATTGGTCTAATAATGAAACATTCATATATACATGATACATATTTTCCGTATGGAACAGTTCGCGTGACTTTACCCATATGACGCTTGTAGCAAAATTTATCAATAATTAAACTATCAAAGTGCGAAAAAGTGTACAAGTTTAAATGAGCATAGCAAAAAGTAATAAGCTTGCTAGATTTATAATAATATAAAACAAAAGTGGCCGCAATTTTTGTATCATTTCAATCCGTAAAGGGATTCATAACATCCAACCGATATAGAACAAGTTTACAAACAATATTTTACTGCAGTACATTTAAGTCACGTTCATTAAAACCAGTCTAATTATATTTATTAGAATTATGAATATCGTTAAAGAGTAATAATTACCAGAATTATTCTGACAGATATTTTTATAAGTAACACTTCGTTTCGTATCTAAAATGTGCATCTCTTCGCGCATACCTCTCGCATACAGAATGCATTATGTGAACTCTTGATGGAGTATTGAAAAAAAAAAACGATCCGAGGGCCTTCTCGGAACTGCATTGTTAAGATTTTGAGATTAACATATTCTGGTACTACATCTTTGAAGTTTCAGTCGTAAATTTTAAAAATCTAATATCCAAAGTAAAACCTTTTTACTATATCAATCAAAGGGTATTTATAGAGGTGTGGTTGGAATATTGTCCTTTAAATACGATACACAAACATTAACACACACACATTATATATATATATATATATATATATATATATATATACTGAATTACCGGTTTTGGCACTTGTCTCGTGTCTTCAAAACACTTGGACCTGCCTTGACCAAAAACCAATCAGCACGTCTCCTTATGAATAGAAATCAAATGTTTTTTTTTGGATCATTCAAATCGGATGATTCGTGTTCTTGAAATTGTCGACGAAATGAAATGTATCCGCACATACATACATGCACTCATATCAATATTTTCTAAGGTATGCCAAAATGTTCAGAAGGTTTCGAAATGTAAAGATATATAAAAATTTTTATTTTCGATTATTTGGCGATTACTGTAACTTGGTAAATTAGTAGATCTATGTAATTACTCATGTCAGTTAGTGGATTAGTAGATTTATGTAATATTTAATAGAAAATACTATTATCACTTTAAATGAAACAATTGCAAGTACAAACTAAATACCAACTAATTAATCACAGAGAAAATGTATGCGATCTGTGCAATGTCAAGGAGTACAATATTATTTTTTTCTAAAGTATTTGATAGGTTGCTAAACTAACTATTTCTCTTGACAGGGTATTTTTTTCATTGTTTTTTTTTTCAATATACTCTCCAAAAATTATATGGATGCTTATTACTCATAATTGCATGAATAAAATCAAAATAGACATCGCTACCGCACGATGTCAGGCTGTTCAGAGTGGGATTCGAACTCACGATCCGCGAGCTTAAATATTATACCATAAAACTCCCATAAAGAGATATTATGTTTAAAAAAAATATTTTCTGATTCCGATAGTCGAGCTGTTTTTTTACTACAGTTTTCAACAGTTTAAGAATATAATAAATATCAAAATTAATTCAATTTCTTCTGCATAAAATACGAATTATTTTATTAATTTATTAACGTCAGGATCACAATGTTCAATACAACATAGTTTTAAAAGCGCTTAGTTTTCTAGATACTTGGTACATATGATATAATATTCTAGTGTTCTTAAAAACTCGAGAAATAAGAACACTTATTAAACTAAATCTTATATTGACTCTACAGAAAACATTTCAATCCTAATCAGTATCTATCAGACATTCTGTATCCGTTTCATTTTATTTGCTTAGAAAATTTATATTCAAAAAAATACTACACAAATTATGCTGAATTATTTTAAGTCTACGAAGATCGTCGTTCGTTCGGGTTGATTTACAGTTGTCCAGACCTGAAGAACTTTATCTTATAAATAATTCTCGACTATAAAGTGATAATGATCAACTGATATTCATTTCATCGTGTATTTGAATCGGAGATTTATATTCATTGAATAAAATAGTCATTTGTCCCTAATAGGATGACATACTGTGCTAGGGATGCAAAATTGAACGCAAGATTGATTCGAAATAGAGTTTATATATTTTCACGCTTTAGGAAGAAACATGTTTAAGGGAACGAAAGGTACTTTTTGATAGTCAAAAAGTTTGGTGATAAATTAATACTCATTTTAATGATAAAATGAATTCCTTTAACTACAATAAATAAGTGATTTATTAAATAATTTTGACTAAACTACAAATCTACTATACTAATATACTGCAAGTTTAGTTGAAATGTATAAGTTACTAAAGACGGAAATTAAACAAATTTTGTTCAATAGCGTTTCCTCACTTGTATGAAACGAAATTATACAGATAGAATAAAAAAAACAATATTATAAATTATTATTGAAGTTGTTTCCAACTTTAGAATAAGAGAAATAGATTCAGCCGTAAAATAGACCAATGTTATATCAAAAGGCTATGTTACGCAGCGTTTCTCATACAAAATGGTACTAAATACTATCAAAATGCTGTGCAGCCAGGCGTTTTAGATAGAAAACCTGACCTAGAAAACGCATAAATGTCAAACAACAATGTTATCATAACTGCATCTTTGTGATGTGGTTATAATAACATATAAGTGAAGTTGCATTTTATGTGTAAAACGCCTGACCCCAGCAAAATAACTGTGCACAGCAAATACATGGCATTTTGACAGTATTTAGTATCATTTTGTATGAGAAACGCTACGAAACATAGCCTTGCCATAACATTGATCTATTTTACCGCAGAATCGGCCCCAGAATTTGCTCATTTTGCTAATATGTCGAAACTCGTCTTCTAGTTTTTAATTATTGTTATAATTAGCAGGTATATAAAAGAAAGCCATTATTACATTATGTAAATTATTATGAGATCATGGCAATCAGTATTCATTGCTTCGGGGACGTCCATTAATCACGTGATCGATTTTTTTTTTTAAGGTATTTTGGGGCTCCCTCCTCCTTGTTGATAAGTCGTAATATTTAAAATTACCCCCCTTTCCCTCCAAACATCACGTGTTTTGTAATTATGCAAAATTTTTCGAACGAATTTTTCGAATTCACGAAAAAATAGTACAATTTTGGATTTTTTTTAGATTCAGGTTAAAAATAAATATACGTGATCTAACTAGATCCCTCCCCCCCACGTGATATTTTGGAATTTTTTTATCAACCCCCCTCCCCCTAAAAGCCTCATGTGATTAATAGACGCCACCTTCAATAAAACAAATTAAAGTCGATATAAAATTTTATGTCTATTTTTAAATCGGTTAACCAGCTGCTGGCCACTTTTCGATCAATCGATATGTTCTGGACACACATCCCTATAGATATCGGTATATATGTCGGTATGTGCAAGTCCAGCAATTTATACCATATACACTGATACGGATATCGATTTTACATGCCATATATATTTAGGTATAAATTATGCAAATAATTCAATATGCTCTCGAATAATGCACTCGTGTTAATACATAGTATTGTTTTATTATTTTGTCGTATGAGGCGAGTCGTGATTCAATATAATATTACGTTGTGCTAGGATAATAATACACATATAAATGTACTCATAGGTATGATTTTGAAAAAAAAATCAAGCCCTAATGGTAAAGAGAAATTAGTTTGGAATAATAGCTCAAACGCTTTGAATTTAATATTAATTATTATATATATATATATATATATATATATCATAATTAATATTAAAATCAAAGTTTTTAATTTTTTAACAACACTCATTTTTGCACTAATTTATTAAATAATAATTTTACAAACGTTCCGAGACTAGGTTTGTATCACCATCAGTGTGTTATAATATAAAATCTAAAATATGGAAACCTAAATTAGCATTATGTGTTATCCGTTACAAGTCGTTCAATATACTGTCCACCAACGATCGTCGGAA
The DNA here is from genome assembly GCF_003426905.1 of Ctenocephalides felis. Classification (NCBI taxonomy): domain Eukaryota; kingdom Metazoa; phylum Arthropoda; class Insecta; order Siphonaptera; family Pulicidae; genus Ctenocephalides; species Ctenocephalides felis. Next base: position 27,799,615 of record NW_020538040.1, read on the forward strand.
TCTGAATTCACAATCAAGGTCAAGTAGATGAGTCACAAAATTTAAGGTACAAATGTACAGTTGGTTCTATTTGCCACAACCACATATATGCTTTTATGTAGGTTATTTAAAAAAATCTGTTGAATTCAACTGTAAAACAATACATCTTACAAAACAATTAAATAACGTATACTTAAATATCATATTAAGGTCTTGCAAACTAAACAACAGTGCTCACAACCAAAAAAAAACTGACAACCAAAGAAAATGTTTTTGTTGAATTATCCTTGCCGATTTTTCCTGAAATCGACGTAGCTGGATTTCAGGTAACGGCTGGTTACACATGTTTTGTCCTGTACTTTTAAATATTGCTGTTAAAAAATTCACAACTTTACTTGTTTTTGAAATATTGCTGGTGAACCTTTAAACCCGCGTAGCTTTAAGCCCCGCTCTACCCTATTATATACATATTTTCAAAAATTAAAATATATGAAATAAAAGACATGAGGGCGTAAAATTTCATATATTTATTAGTAATTATTTTAACTCTTGTAACAAATTGTTTCTAATAATTCATCTGTCTATAACATAATGTTTATATTACCATGTATGCTTGCTCAACTATGATGGACAATATTATTCAAATGATGCAATTTATTTCTATTTATTTCTTCCCGGCACATAATTTAATTTAGCAAATAATTTGCATTTCAATTATTTAGACACGACACAAACTAAAAACAGAAAAAACATGTTTTGATGCAACTGTGAATTATTTGCAAATACTCGATGTTAAAAGAACAGACTTCCTTCCATGTACAAAAATAGAACGACGGCGTTGTTTACCCGCCAAGAAAATAGTTTTCAATTTCCACCAGCAAACACCTGTAAGTGGTGTTTCCTCGTTAGTTGGCAATTTTTCCTTTTATCGCCGACTCATATTGGTTTCTTTTGATATTTATATGGTAATTCTCAACCGAAAACAAAGTCAAACTTTAATTCAGAATTTCTCTCTGAAGTTCTAGGGAAAAGCGAAAAGTATGGAGCTAGAGATACCGCGACGGAGAGATCACAAACCGGTGGTATATATAGCATGTTTTATTCATAAGATGAAAATACATGTAAAAATAGACGTGGTTCGGTATATACATAGCTATATGTATGTCTGGTCAGCTAATACTTTACGTTATGTATTAAATAAAATAAAAAGTTTTAGCTTGACTTGTATAAAATTAAGTTTATTTCAACATTTACACATTTTCTGATGATTCGAATATCTTTCCTTGGGACTGATTAAAGTGCCGAAAAATCTATAATACTGAATTTAAGAAAGTAAAACAGATCAAATGTGAGTCTGATATAGAATTCTTGACTTCGAAATGTGAAATTTAAAAGCATCTTTATTAGTTAACACTATTCCTACCGACATTTCATGTTTGCTATTCCTACCGCGACCGGTCAAATGACCGGTCATGCAAAACCGTCATTTTTCAGTATTGAATGAAGAGTTAATGCTAGTTTAAGAGTTTATAAATACAAATACAATATATTTCTTTTATTTTATAATGCGAATTCTACATTTTATACTGTTTTATCCAATTTTTCACGATTTTTTTTCTTAGAGTGTATTTTCTGCACACGCATTTTTTAAGTTTTTGGCTGATTTTGTTTTCTCTATCATCTTTCTAAAGCATTATCTGGAATAGTTTCTGTTAGGGAATCTGTTTTGTACTTGTACTTAGTTGATTTTTTTCTGAATTCTTGTTGGAACTATACGGCAAGTTATTTGGAATAGAAAGTTCCTACCTTGTACATTGTCTTCTCGTAATTTCTTTATGTAATAACAATGGATTTATCCTGAATAAATCCAAAATAATGTAAATCCTTGATGAATTCTCTCTAAAATTCATATTTTACCAAATGATTTCTGACTATTTTATGAATGGCATCTACACCAGACCCGACGCTAATACCAATAGAATTAACTCCCGTATTAGTGTAATTTTTTCAACATATGTGTATGTAAGTGAAAATTAGAATCTTCTTTCTTATCTTCCAAAATTGTAAATATTATTTGAGTATTGAAGTCTTTGATTTTTCGTTCTGCCAGTATTTATAGCTGTTATATTGCTTCAATTGTACCTACCATCAGTTTTCTTTTACTAAAAGTTTAGCTATATGCAGGATGGTAAAAACGTTATATATTTTTTATGTCGTACTAGCGATTTTGATAATACGGTTTCATCAGTTATAAATCTTCAAAGAATATCTCAGTTTGCTACGTATACTGGATGGTTACCAAAATTTTACACCCCATTTGTGCGATTTGCAGGTCATAATTATATTTACATCGTATATTGAACGGTTACTAATATTTATACGTTTTCCTAAATACTATTGAACATGTGTTGAATAAATTTACACCTTACCTTTATTGAAAATATATGTTTGTCGATAGTAATACGTAGTCTTTTACAACAATTTTGATTGCTGTCAATGTAGTTGAACCAACCTTTGGATTCAAAACAAAACCTATCAATTTGTTGTTTGGATTCCTTCGTGAAAATCTGTCTACACATAGACATTGAGAAAATTGAGAAAACCCACTTTTTATACCGTAGAAATGCAATATTTATACTCCTTGCCTCATTTGCGCAACGCGCATACAGAATCGAAAAAAATGCATATAAATTTGCAGAAGGCAGTTTTTACCAGTCTAAATTCTTCTGAATTTACATTTTCTTGTAAGTTCCAAAATATTCTTAACAATTACTACAAAAAATCCAATCCGAACATCGTCTTTCGTACTACCGGTCAAATGACCGGTCGCGGTAGGTAAGACAGCATACAATTTTTTTTCCAAAAATAAAAATTGAAAAAACAAATTAACATTGAAAAACGTATCATACTCACATATTAGGAAAAGTCATAAAGTTTGATGACGATTCAATTACATTTGATATGAAAAATACCAATCGATAAATCAAAAACGGTCATTTGACCGGTCCCGGTAGGAATAGTGTTAAGCAAAATCGCAGTTGTATAGAGACAAACTGGTATGTATCCTAAACATATTAGAACAGAAACATTCATTGCAATGCTTTTAAAAAAATATCGTGCAAAGTATTCATTAGATATTTATTATTTATAATTACAACTATAATACAGTTATAATAATATAAAACAATTCTCAAAGTGATTTGATTAAAATTTGAAATTTCTAGATCCAAAAATATATCAATGTCATGTAAATAAAATAAAACAAAACTAGTGGTGCATGAAATGCAAACACGGGTGCATTGCTGGAACTTCCCGTACAGTAATTAAACATTCGTGAAATAAAAATAACCAATTATCAATAGAAATTTATCAATATGCAATAGCAATTGTTTTATGTATTTAAATTAATTATTATAAATACTGTAAGTTATATAGTGGTATTTTATAGATCTAATATAAGTGCTTATATTTGGGCAACGACCTTTATCTATATTTATCTACAAGATCGAAAACAAAATAAACAAAACCTAATAACTTCATCACACCGTCGACACAAGCAATATGCTTTTTGAATCACTCTAATCGGATGTGCCGTTCTATCAAAAACTGCTAATCTCTGCACTTTTTGCTCCGCATCTTTAAAACCGCTGGACCTGGCTTCGCAAAAATGTAATCGATTTTGCACCCAATTGATACATATCGAATGTTATTTGAATCATTCTAATCGGATGCGCATTTCTCTCAAAAACTGATGGTTTTTGCACTTTTTGCTCCGTATCTTCAAAACCGCTAGACCTGGCTTCGCAAAAATGTAGTAAATTATTCACTCCAATACGAATCAAATGTTTTTCGAATCATTCTAATCGGTTGCGCCGTTCTCTCAAAATTGACTGTTTTTGCACTTTTTGCTCCGTATATCGGAAACCGCTAGACCTGCCTTCGCAAATGTAATCAATTATTCACTTAATTAATACGAATCAAATGTTTTTGAATCATTCTAATCGGATGCGCCGTTCTCTCAAAAACAACTATTTTTAACACTTTTTGCTCCGTATCTTCAAAACCGCTGGACCTGGCTTCGCAAAAATGTAATCAATTATGCACTCTAATACAAATCAAATGTTTTTTGAATCATTCTAAGCATATGTACTCTCCAGTTCTCTCAAGATCTGGTTGTTTTTGCACTTTTTGCTCCGTATCTCCGAAACGGCTGAACCTGTTTTTGCCAAAAATTAACCAGCACGTCTCCCCGTCAATACAAATCGAATGTTTCTGAATCATTCAAATCGGTTTATCCGTGTTCCCGATATCGTGGAATAAAAATTGTATTCAAACACCCGCACACACACACGTCAATTTTCTCCAAGATATGCCAAAATGTTCAGAAACCTTTAAAACCTAAAGATATGCAAAAAATTTATCTTTCTATTTTATGCGATTACTATGATTTATCTTACTGGAAGTTAATAATAAAGATAATAATATACAAAATATAAAGATTCAAATATATATATGGTGATATTATAAAATAGTTAGTAGTTATCAATAAATACCAATTAATGTATGTTCAAAAACTAAACAAGTACCAAATAAAAAATATTTATTATTGCAAAACTTTGTATTGAATTGTTTTGCAAAAACAATAATTTAAGCAACGAAATTTAGTTTTGGTATTTCTTGTTAACGTGTCTGTTATATCTATCTGAAACAGTTTTTATCTTTATAATAGCTTTTCCTCATCGCAGATCTGTATTTACAAATTATGTTTATTTAAAATAGTTGCTGACGTATATTGGTTTTGTTTCGCAAGCTATTCTTTTTCAATGTTTAATGAATATTTGGTAGAAAATCTAAAATCATTTTTTGAAATTGATATAAACGATAATGTACAATTGAATAAATCTCGATTAATTTTTGGCTTTAACGTGAGTAATGATACCCTGGAACTGTTTTTTTTTATATATAAGGTGGCAAATTAAAAAATTGGAATTTATCGATAGCAAATTGCCTGTAGGCCACACCGTGCGGAATTCGAAGTTGTGATATATGGAAAAACTAGCTGTAAGTGGAATTATCTCTTAAGGCAATTAAGGCATCGTGCCTTAAGGCAAATTGCTGAAACTTCCCGTACCAAAAATTATTATTTTTTTAAAAACGATTGACATTTTTAAAAAAAATTTACTTCGAAAAAATAAGATTTTTGAGAAACTATAAATTGGACAAAAAATTACTTAAAAATTTTTCTTTTTTTTTAATTTTTTTTGGAAAAAATATTGTTTTCTTTATTTTGGCATATTTGGGAAGATCTGAACTTTTTTTCAACGCAATCGTACTGCTTTAACTGCATAAAGACAAAATATCAAAGCGCGTAAGCGCCGCGTCCCCGTCTGACGAATAAACATTGGTACGGAACCCATAGGAATGCAAACAAAATTTATACTTATTGTTAAAATCTCTATAAAATATCTGATAATTTGATGTGCATATGTCTAATGATCATTTTTGGCCGCCAAATGGCATTTTTTTTTACTTTTTTCGTTAGATCTCCGAAGCCGCTAGACCTGCCCTCATGAAAATTTGATCAATTCTTCATCTTGTCAATACAAGTCAAATGTTTTTTGAATTATTAAGATCGGACGCTCCGTTCTCTTAAAAACTGAGTTACCGTTTTCGGCACTTTTTGCCCCGTATCTTTGGAACGGCTGGACCTGCCTTCGTCAAAAACTAATCAGCACGTCTCCTTATCAATACGAATCGAATGCTTTTTGAATTATTCAAATCGGTTGATCCGTGTTCCCGAAATCGTCGACGAAAATTTGTATCCGCACATACATACACACACGTACATACATACACACACACATACACACACACACACACACACACACACATACATCCATTTTTTCTAAGGTATGCCAAAATGTTCAGAAACCTCTGAAACGTAAAGATATATAAAAATTTTCATTTCCGATTTTTTTGCGATTACTATAACTTGCCCTATGGGAAGTTAAAAACTTAGAATTTTGAGACCTTTCTATCGATGTATAATACTTTATATGTTTTCTTTACGGAAATTTCTAAACCGTAAGATCACTAGATCACTAGGACCACTAGATGGACCACCCTATAATTGTGAATTATAATATGTCTTATTTGCAATGTCTGCAGTCCAGCAGACATATATATATATATATATATATATATATATATATATATATATATATTTTATTATATATAATAAATATATTGATCTTGCGGTCGCAAAATCCAAACCTTTCTTATTAAATGAAGATTCTAACTTTGTAATACAATTATGTCACAACCAATTCCGACCAGTTGAAAACATTTTGTCCGTCGCGTCGTAAACTGCGACTCATATTGAAGAGCAGTTTCCTCACAATATGCCGAACTGGAATCATTTATTATTTACTCATCACATAACCTTATAAGCTTTCAGAAGTCAGGGATGAAAAATCGTGAATGTGAAATAAACGTTCGCTGAATTGTAGCAAACTATGACATTCGCGAAGTAAATGGTGAAGTTGAGAGAGAAAGTTTCAGATAGGTTGACAGCAAAAAAGCTGGGATATATCCAATTGTTCTTTGGCTAAATCAAAGATGTAAGTGACTATTAGATCAAATTATAGAATGCTTTGCAAGATATTTTTAGAAGCATTTTATTGACCGTTATTGTTGCAACAGTTTTTTAAGGTGATACTATAGTCCGGTCATTTAAGCTTAAATTAGGTAAGTATCTCAGAATTCGAGATATCCAGCTGTAAGTCTGTAAATACTTGTATATTGACACCTAAAAGTTATCTCAAAACCTACATATGGTAGAGTGTACGCAACATATGTAGGTTTTGAGACAACTTTTAGGTGTCAATATACAAGTATTTACAGACTTACAGGTGGGTATCTCGAATTCCGAGGTGAACTTACTATAATGACTGGACTACTTATATAACTTACAATATACAAGTATTTACATATTTACAGTTTATAACATATTGCTGGCGTTCTTTTTTCAATCTGCATCCACAAAACAGCGATTTTTCTTAACTTGTAAGATGTTCTGAAATTTCACATCTACAATTTCATTTCGAAGGCAAGAATCGTATTTGAAACTACATATTTAATGAGATTTATTTCATTAGATTCAGTTTTATAGAGTTTTAGATACTTTAAGTAATTTTTATGAAATGAATTTTTTTACAAGGATAATCGTTAAAATATGTTGCAATAAACTTAATTTTGTAGAGTTCAAATTGAAACTTCTTATTCTATAACACAAAACCTGAAATATTAGATTTACAGATATACAGCTATATAAAAGGCAGTCTAGGTCTATTTTCACATGTATTTTCATAGAAGCCAAAATATTTTTAAAAAAATATCTTAGAAAAGTCAAATAAACTAAGTTTTAACTTATGAAAGTATCAGATAATATATTAGAGTTTCAAGAGCACAACCACACATAAAAATATCTAAATTGTCTAAATTTTAGCACACTTCGAAATAATTTTGAACAGATATATCCCAAAACTATACGAAAATCTTTTGATATACTGCCCCTAAATCTGTTTAACCTTTCATTTATTCCCCATAATCAATTTCGTGGATACAAATCAAAAGAGAGGCGTAAAAACTGTTTTCATATGCACATTTTTTTCACACTACCACTTTCAAAGTCGTCATAAAATGAGAGATAAAAAGAGAAATTTTGAACGAATATATCCCAAAACTATACGAAAATCTTTTGATATGCAGCTCCTAAAAATCCCGTTAACATTTCATGTATCCCCCATGATAAATTCAATGGTAACAAATCTAATATGAGCAATATAAACAGACGCAAAAACTATTTTAATATGCACATTTTTTTACCCAAGTCCACTTTCAAAATCATCAAATGATAGATGTGACAATTCCTAAAGGTTTATCTAACCTGTCAGGAATTTCACGCGCGAGCGAGAACGCTAACGACTGAATATCCCCGTCTCGATCAGTGGCTGTCTGGAAAACTTCCCCTCTTTTCCTATTTCCTTTTTCCCTCAAACTTAAAGGGAAAGTGTAGTAAGTTGTGGCGCCCTCCTTCAATTTGCCCCAAAACCAGGTTCAAGCGTACAACGGCGCGCTCCGAAAATCTTACTAGCATTTTGTGTAAGGTATCCACAAAATAGCATTAAGAAGAGGATTTAATTGAAATTTAACTAAATTAAAATGATTTACAACGAAAAAGTTAATCAAATTAATCCATACAAGATTTTTCATTTGTTATCTTCACAAATAAAACGATCACCGATTATGTATTTTTTATAATTAGTAAAGAATAAAAATTGTAAGAAGTAATAACTACAAATATCCAGTAGAAAACTTGGTTTTAATCATAAATTAACCGTATAAAATATATGAGAATCTACAGATAATTTGTCGTTTGACTACTTTAATGGAATGCAGGTACACTTAATGATATTGGTATTTTATTTTATTTCATTTATTTATATCATTGTAATTAATGCTATGATCTTAGAAGACCTTTATATCATCATTAATTACACTTCCTCCCTTAAAAAGCAAAGAATTAATTTATCAAGTAAAGCGTCTAAATAAAAAATCAATCATAATTACCCTAAATGGCAATTGATATAAATTAAATATGTGGATCTCAATATTCAATAGCATAACTATCGATATATATTAGGATTGATACAGTATATATAAAATTATTTACAATTGAATTAATGATTTTAACAGAAAAGTCAAATTCTACTTATTAAATAAAACAAATAAACTAGTAACGATGTACACAATGTCCACAAATATCAGAATAAAGATTCTAGTTTTTCGCTCAAGTACATTTCCGAATACATATATTATATTTCGAAATAAAGATATTTTTCTATATAAAGAAATATATGATGTAAGAAAAATTGCATAGGAAACTACCTGCAGTCGATGCAGTCGAATGAGACATTTATTGATTTTAGTTGTAAGCATTTTCAATAATTTTAGCTCTGAAGTTTGCGCATATATATAGAGTAGGGCGGAGCACAAAGGTCCAATCTGACTTTAAGCAATTATATTGTGAAAACTAAACCAATTATATTACAACAAATATCATATATCAAACAAACAACTGTTTGAATATGTCCAGTAAAACTTCCATCAAATTATTGATTATAAATAAAGATGTAGCAATGAATGGAAAATAATAACTAGTTCAGAAATTGTTTGTGGAAATGTAATGTATTTAATTTTAGTATGTTGTATTAGTAGTTATTGAGTCAAGGTATACGTACAGAATGAATAAATTCCTTATAACTAGCTTAGTATCTATACTAGGGTAGCAAATTATTTTATTATGTCAGATAGAAGAAGATGGATTAATAACATTTGTGAAGCTCGAACATGCCGCCACGTTTGAAAAAACAATGGGAAATTAATTTACATGATTTTTCAACATTGCTTCATGTAGTTATGAAGTTATAGTAAAGTTACGATAAAAATGTATAAGAATGATTAAGATTAATTAGTTGTAATAATATGTAAAAATGATTGATTTTATTATCACTTAAATTCTAGTGTTGATTAAAGTCTTGTGATAGTTTATGAATTCTCTATTGATTATATTGTCTTTTAATTACACTCACAAAATTGTTTTTAAGAGTTTATGAAAGAATAGTTTATTATTCATCATTTTTTCTATAACTTGGAACTGGTATTTCGTCAAAAATAATAATCAGCGGAGTTGAAATAACTATTTAGTTAGCTTATCTAATATAAAATTGCCTTTTTTATTTTTTATTTCTTATTGTTTGCACCTTTGCCAGGGTAAAGGTTCAGATGGGCCTTCTTACCCCACCCATATGTAAGCTTTTATTAACTGTTGAACCTAACCTAAAAATATCAATACATCCTATAAAATATTTAAATGAAGTTTATTAAAGTTTAGTAAACTATACAACAGTGCTCACAATCAAAAAGCTAACAATGAAAAAAAAATTTTTGTTATGGATTTTCAAACATGGCCTTTTATGTCCCGATAGCGAAGTCGTAAAAATCAGGCGATAACTGGTTATACATATTTTCCCTCCACTTTCAAATATTGTTGTTAAAAAATTCTGAACTTTACTTGTTTTTGGAAATATCAATGGTGGACCTTATTACCCCCAGACTTTTAAGCCCCGCTCTACCCAATATATATATATATATATATATATATATATATAATAATGAGATTACAATGTATTATTACTAATAAAAAACTAGAAAAAAATTTACGTATGCCTGTAGTGACTTTGGATTGTAAATGCTGTTCTAATTCTAATGGAACTAATACGAATCAAATCTTCCAAAACTTTATTTGGAAAGGGTTTGCCGGAATCGTACGTCAGCCAGTTAGCCCGATGTGCTCGGTTGGCTTTCATAACTTCATAATCTATTTCCTGACATTACTACATTAATATTACTCGCTCCACAGTACACATTTTTATATATTGTCTTAAATGGGTTTATATATAGAGGAGCGACTACAAAACAACATATACGAACTTCTGTGTCCGTATTATATCATCTGTAAAAACATGCATCTTGTCAATTCAGCAGCTTAATGAGGTAGCATTAGCAAGCACGATAATACATTAGATATTTCTATAATAGTATCTTATAATAGTATTCAAATATACACACTTACACATGTACGTACATATGGTTATATGTATATATGTACATTCATATAAGCGTATATAATAGATGAGTAAATGTATATAAACGTACAGTTAATTCTGATGAGTTTACAAGCATATAGAAAAAAAACAATCTATGATAAAAGTTACCGAAATGTATGAAATTATATTAATTATTATACATTATAAACCTAAATTACGCGATGCTAAAAGCAACCAAAAAATGGTATCCGCACATACTTACATTCGCACACATGCATATATATACATACGCACACTAGCAACTATATTTCCTAAGGTATGCAAAAATGTTCAGAGAAGTTAAAAAAATAAAATATAGTATTTTTGAATTAAAGACATTAACGTGAAAATATGTATTCAATTCTGCGGGTATACAATTATACAATACTAACAAACCAGGCGAACTCCGTTTCACCACCAGATGGTTGCATTTTATGTAACATTTCGTTTGGTGATTAAAAGATGAAGAAAAAAATTGCTTGTTGTTGAAATTGAATAAAAATTTGCACAATACACGTGATTGATTTAATGGTTTCCAATTAAAATGTTAGGAAACGAATAACTTATTTTTTTTTTACTTTTTTTGCACAATTTCACAGTAAACACAATGCCGGTTTGTCACATGAAATTAACTGAGCAGAGAACAATGAGTAGCTGTCAAACAAATAAGTAGCAATCAAACAAAAATTATTAGTTTGTAGTACATGCTAAGTATCAGAGATGACGCTGTATGTAAAAAAAGAAAAAATGTTTTCTGCTTTTCTGTTGAAATCTTCTTTAATTTTCTTTGCTATAAACCTCACGGAGTCCGAGACCTTTCCAACGAATGCAAAATCGTCGAAATCGGTGCGTGTGTTCTAGAGTTATATCGTCAGGAAGGAAAACCCGACTTATTTTTATATAATAGATATACAATATTATCACTATTTTGAAATATTTTTTTAACTGATAAAATCGAGTTCTATCATATAGGGTTATAAAAATGTAATTATATAAACATGTTTTTTTACTGTTTTTCTAAAAATTTTCATTTGTCCCTTATTAAACCCTAGGTGGGTAAAATGAGATGGCCAGAGGGAATGAGTTCAAATGTCTTATTTTTCGTCAGAAATATTTATCAACATAGTTGAAATAACAAATAATTTAATTTAACTAATGTAAAATTTCATTTTTTATCTGTATTTCCATTTTTATTTACTATTTTTTATGGTTTACACCTTTAGCAGGGTAAAAGTTCAGTTGGTCATTTTTAACCCACCAACGTATAAGCTATTTATAAAGGTTATTTAAAAACATCTGTTGAATCTAACTCAAAAATAACTATACATATATAAAATAAACTAATAACGTATAATTAAAAAATAAGTTAAGCCTTAACCTATTATTGATTTGTAGTCTGATATCAGTTGAGTATTTATAAAATTAAACTGTTGAAAAAATTAAGGGAGAGCGCTACATTTTTTATATTGAAGCAGAATCCTTTGTATACATATATTTTTCGGCGTGCAAAAAAGGTTGGAAGCCACTGTGTAAAGGTCTCGTAAACTAAACAATAGTACTCATAATAAAAGAAATTACTTTTATTATGGATTTTCGAACAATGCCGTTTATCTCCTGATAGCAACGTTGCCTGATTTGAGGCGATGGCTGATTACAAACCTTTTTCCCTCTACTTTCAAATACTGTTTTCAAAAAAACTCCTAACTTTACTTATTTTTGAGGTATTGGTGGTGGACCTTTTTACTCGCGGGCTTTTAAGCACCGCTCTACCCTATTTTACACAGTTTTCCTAAATTTTGAATATAGATAATGTAAATTTGATATTTCCTGAGTTATAGGAACAATTGTGAATTTCAAAAGTGAAAGTAAATGAGAGAGAGTTGAAAAGATATTGAAAATTTGAAAATTATTTGAAAAATATTTATTACCCGAAATACAGATTTTCTCATCATTCCACGACAACCAGTATTATCCTGACATATGCACGTAATGCACATAAAGTGTGTATTCCATATATAATATTTACTCAAAAAACAGACTATTCATAATGACATAATTCACGATTTAAGCCCACGTGGCACCTACTAAACCAATATATACACAAGAAAACTCCACATAGTCCGAACACAAACACATTCGTATGCGTCCGGGGTTCAGCGTTCGGCGAGTGAGTGTTATATGCATGATAATACAATAATGTGGAAAGAGGATCGATCAAAAATATTATCTCCTTGTATAATCTGTGACACATGATTGACTTAATAAACGGTTCGTTCGAGTACGAATATGATATGAAAGGAATAACAGGCACATTCCAAAATATTACTTTGGACGCTGGCTGTGTGCATATGAAATGCTCGGCAGAGTACTAACTCTGTGCTCCGAACGAGTGTTATAATGGGTGAGCTGCGCCCCTCGGGTGGTAAATCGTATTCGATCCCATTTCATTGCCGGCAAACCTAAACATTTTATGCCGGTGAACTAGTTAATCAAAGACAAAATTTTACTACAATAAAATTAAGCTTAGTATTTATCGATCGGTTACGATTGCTGAGAAGAAATTTTCCAGTTCATCAAAAAACTAGCTGTAAGTGGAATTCTGTCTTAAGGCAATTAAGGCATCGTGCCTTAAGGCAAATTGCTGGAACTTCCCGTACCAAAAAATTATTATTTTTTTTTAAAAACGATTAACATTTTTGAAAAAATTTTACTTCGAAAAATTAAGATTTGTGAGAAACTATAAATTGGACAAAAAATTACTTTTTTTGAAAAAAAATTTTTTTTTTAATTTTTTTTTTTTTTATTTTTTTTTTTAACTTTTTTTTTTGAAAAAAAAAATGTTTTCTTCATTTTGACATATTTTGCAAGATCTAAACTTTTTTTTCAAAGCAATCGTACTGCCCTTACTGCATAAAGACGAAATATAGAAGCGCGTAAGCGCCGCGTCGCCGTCTAACGCGTGAACATTGGTACGGAACCCATAGGAATGTAAACTAAATTTATACTTATTGTTAAAATCTCTATAAAATATCTGATAATTTGATGTGCATATGTCTAATGATTATTTTTGACCGCCAAATGGCATTTTTTTTTTACTTTTTTCATTAGATCTCCGAAACCGCTAGACCTGCCTTTATGAAAATTTGATCGATTCTTCACCTTGTCAATACAAGTAAAATGTTTTTTGAATTATCAAAATCGGACGCTCCATTCTCTTAAAAACTGAGTTACCGTTTTCGGCACTTTTTGCCCCGTATCTTCGGAACGGCTAGACCTGCCTTCGCCAAAAACTAATCAACACGTCTCCTTATCAATACGAATCAAATGTTTTTTGAATTATTCAAATCGGTTGATCGTTGTTCCCGAAATCGTCGACGAAAATTTGTTTCGCACATACATACACACACGCACACACACACACACACACACACACACACATACACACACACTCACATACATCCATTTTTTCTAAGGTATGTCAAAATATTCAGAAACCTTTGAAACGTCGAGATATGCAAAAATTTTCATTTTCGATTTTTTTGCGATTACTATAACTTGCCCTACGGGAAGTTAAAAATCATGAACACAATTGCCTCCTGAGATACATAACAGTTAATAACTAGGATACCATCATATTTGGAGGTCCGCAGTATATTGGCATTCGATTTAGACATTTTAAGTACTGTTTAGTTTGTTTTGTTACTTTTGAATGGAAATCCGAATCTAATAGTTCTATAGGCTATTGTGCTAATTTTGACTTAATATTAGTCTGTTTGTCAGATGGCAATCGAACCAGTTGTCACATATCTCTACGATATATTAGTATTACAATTTCTGTAATAGAACAAATATTTTTATCGGTGCAGCAATGCCGGGTGAGGCCTATTCCCACTTGGAAACATATTGCTATCTATATTTCCAAGTGAAAATCATCGACCCTGCTGCCTGACAACAAGCTGCTCGAAGTGGTATCGAACCCGGGACCTCTGAATCAAGTCCCGTCGCTCTTAACCGCTTACTACGGGCGAGCCCATTCCAAGTATTACAAAAAATTTGCGGATGTTCCATAATAGAATAAGAGTAGATTTTATAAAAAAAAAAGTTGCTCTTGAATAGTTAACACAAACGTTTAAATATTGGAAATACATTGATAAATTACAAAAATAAAAACCAAAGAATCTACTTCATAACGTTTGAAAAATTTACAAACAAAAAATTTTGCAACTGAAATATCTAAAAATCTATTATCAAGGTGACCATCCCGGATTTTTACCTTGTGTCCCGGGTTTTTTAAAGCAATATTTGTCCCGGATTTAGACCGGTTGTGCTGGACTGTCCCGGGTTTTCAAAAATTATAAATTTAAATTAAATTTTTCCAATTGCTTGATAAAAAAATAATTACAACTACCGATCAAATAACTGAAAATGATATATATCATGTTACAAGGAAACGAGTATATTTATATGATGAGAAAATTGCCAAATACATAAATTCAAAGGCGGTTTAAAATGGTCTCTCATATTGATATATTGGAACTTTTATTTTCAATTTTACGAGAATTGCAAAACAAGTACTAATTTTTATAGAATAGAATAGAATATACAATGTTTACACAAGCCTCAAAAGCGAAAAAAAACATAGATAAAAAATATGAGATATAATACATTATAGGTAAAAGAAGAGTATGAAAAGTAATTGAATAATAAAGTTCTTACTAAAAGTCTGCTATTCTAATATAAAAAAATGATTCGTTTAAAAAAAAACAAAACTGTTTTTGTATTCTTAAGTAGTACTTGTTATTTTAAAATCATAGTTAGGTTATTTAGCATAAAGCATTCAAATAATATGTTCAAAAAATATGGTTACCGTGTAGTTTTCATTAGTTTGATCATTTTTTCGTAATATGTTACCAACTTGTACATTTAATTTTTATGTTCAACTCAACCTGAGTGTAAACTAATAGATTTTTAACTTCCCATGGGGTAAATTATAGTAATATTTTTTTTATATATGGGTCATTCTTTTACAAACCGGACACTAATTAACCTTGATATTTTAGAATTGTCTGAAAATTTGTTTACAAATACTATTCATAAAATCATTTGACACGTATTTCAGGATTTTGCTGAAAAAAATTTTTTTACGTAAATATTTACAATTGAAATATGGATTTTTTGCTCAATTTCTATGAACATCATCCGCGGTAAATTATATATCTCCGAATGTGCTGATCCGATCAGTATTATTTTTTTTTATTACACTCATATTGAAGTGAACTTTGTAATGATTAAAAATTTTTTTTTTGTTTTTGCAATTTTCTTAACAATAACAACCCTTAAATATTTACAAAGGTTTTACTCGGCCTTTACCCG
This sequence comes from Ctenocephalides felis, assembly GCF_003426905.1. Taxonomy (NCBI): domain Eukaryota; kingdom Metazoa; phylum Arthropoda; class Insecta; order Siphonaptera; family Pulicidae; genus Ctenocephalides; species Ctenocephalides felis. Next base: position 27,815,676 of record NW_020538040.1, read on the forward strand.
AATTGAATCGATCCAAAAAAAAACATATATTTTCTTGTTTTCTCTGCAACAAAATTCTTTTTACAATTTGTTGGAGGATTTGTTACATCAAAAGATATTAAATATTTTCAAGCGCGAGCCGCGCTTTTCACGTCGTGGACCTCAAAGACTTGTACTTATTTGTCGCTTTCGAATGACAATCATATTGTTTTTCGGTTGAAAAATATTTTATAATTTCGCTTCTGGCGAAAAATGAACATATAGTCGAAAAAAAACATTAGGGGAGAGCGGAGCTTGAAAGTTCGCGGGTAAAAAGATCCACTGCCAATATCTCAATAACAAGTAAAGTTAGAAATTTTTTAACAACAATATTTGATTGTAGAGGAATATTTAAGTTGGCTTCAACCCTTTCTGATATAATCGCTATTAAAGCTTACATGTGGGTGGGGTAAACAGACTCAACCACACCTTCATACTGGCCTAGGTGTAAATAATAAGGAAATAGTAAATAAAAAATTAAATTAAGTTAGAAAAAAGCTATTTTACAATAGATATATTGATATATATATATATATATATATATATATATATATAATTATATATAAATTAATAGTTAATTAACTCTCTTGATAAATATTTCTGACAAAGCATCAGACCAAAGGCATATCTGGTATTTTCTTTATAAAAATATACGAATAAAATTTTTATTTTACATTGGCTATATAATTTAGCAATTATTACGTAAAATTCTATTAAAATTAAAAATAAGTCGATCCCTTCTTATCCAGGCTATGAAGTAAAGACGGAAAATAACGAATTTTAAAAAAGTGACTGAAAAACATTTTTTTATTATTAGAAAAATCTAATTGAACAATCCGTCTACATTCAAATATTGTTGTTAAAAAATTTCTAACTTTACTTGTTTTTGAGATATTGGCTGTGGATCTTTTTACCCACGAACTTTTAAGCTCCGCTCTCCCCTAATGTTTTTTTTTCGACTATATGTTCATTTTTCGCTAGAAGCGAAATTATAAAATATTTTTCAACCGAAAAACAATATGATTGTCATTCGAAAGCGACAAATAAGTACAAGTCTTTGAGGTCCACGACGTGAAAAGCGCGGCTCGCGCTTGAAAATATTTAATATCTTTTGATGTAACAAATCCTCCAACAAATTGTAAAAAGAATTTTGTTGCAGAGAAAACAAGAAAATATATGTTTTTTTTTTGGATCGATTCAATTCGGGTAAAGGCCGAGTAAAACCTTTGTAAATATTTAAGGGTTGTTATTGTTAAGAAAATTGCAAAAACAAAAAAAAAATTTTTAATCATTACAAAGTTCACTTCAATATGAGTGTAATAAAAAAAAATAATACTGATCGGATCAGCACATTCGGAGATATATAATTTACCGCAGATGATGTTCATAGAAATTGAGCAAAAAATATATATTTCAATTGTAAATATTTACGTAAAAAAATTTTTTTCAGCAAAATCCTGAAATACGTGTCAAATGATTTTATAAATAGTATCTGTAAACAAATTTTCAGACAATTCTAAAATGTCAAGGTTAATTAGTGTCCGGTTTGTAAAAGAATGACCCATATATTATATTTCAAGTTTCAGTCTTCTGAATACTTTGGCATACCTTAGAAATCATGGATGTATGTATCTGTGTTTGTGTGCATAAATGTATGTGTGTGCGGATACAATATTTCGTCGACGATTTCGACATAAACATGCGATTTCTAAAAGGTAGTTATATATGCAATACCCGTATTGTTTTCCTGATGTAAACAATAAAATATCATTCGATTTATTATAATAAGATAATAATCAATAACTAAACTTTGACAAACTGATCAAAATTTCAGTAACTACCAAATTTTCAGTGTAACTGCCAAATCAAAACTAGCTCCCCACTTATAGAATCCGTCATATATGGAGAATATCTATATGAATATCATATGTGGCTTTAATTCGAATTTGTCTATAAAGCTGGGCGTACGGCGAACTATACATTGTACAGTGTGATATTGTAGTTCACAGTGATAAACGGATTTTATGTGTTTTATTTGAGATACGACGAAACTTTAATAAATTTTCTCAGTTTAACTCCGGTATTCGAGAACAAGATGAACAAAATTATAATTACTTTCTGTGATGTAATATGCAGTATATCATACTTTTGGCATTAATTGTGTCTGCATGTGATATTTCAGTAGTTAAAAGCAGAATTATATTTGCACCAACAAGATAAAGGACTTCGGTCAGAACTAAAGTTTCAAGAAAACTTTTTCATATCGTAAACTTTCAATTCCCTTATAAATAACTATTTTACTCGTCTACATCGTACCCTGTGCTCCGCATAATTTATTGACGCATTATATTCAGTTTATGTTGTAAAAATAGCAAATGACATACTTAAATTTCTAATACACAAAAGTAGTGGATTATTAAAACGCGGTCGAGTCATTTTTGAGGTAAATTTTTTATGAGATGTTCTAGAAAAGCATGAACACATTCACCTCGTCCACATACATTTATTGCTCGACGTTGTGAAAACCTGACAATAAATAGCTTTTAAAGTAAGTAATTATGGGGAATATAATTTACTATAATTGGCAAAATATTTAAGATAATAAAAAATGCAATAACTAAATGGATTGCAAGAAATTCATATTCTCATCATTTATTACCATGCTGAAAAGATTAACTATGTTGTGCATAAAATAGGTACCTACTATCTTATGAAAATACTTTTATCCCTGAAGTTTGAAATTATGTTTATATAGCTTTTTAATAAGTTTTAAAATATATGTTTTCTGCTTATTTATATACGTGTGACTAATCTAGCTATAAAAAATGTAGTTAAGATGTACTAAAAATATGTTAAAAAATATGTAATTTACTTCACCAAAATCAGAGCAGCTGAATTTCATTTCAATTTTTAAACTTAATGGATTTTATTTGATAATATTAGATATTTCCAAAAAAGACTCAACGCACGCCACATTATATAATAAGAATGCGCAATAAAAATGTATTTTTAGACTCAAGGGACTCTGTTGTGATCACCTCCTACTTGTCATGGTCGTCATTTTTCCGAACTAATAAGATGATACATCTAAAATCCAATAATAGTATTTACACTTTCGTCTGAAAAAATCTAAATTGCGCATGCCAATAACTTGTCGAATATATTCGTTCGTAATAGAATTTTATAAAATGAATAAATCATTTATAAGCAAGGTAGAGCGCGGCTTAAAGTTCTGCGGGCAAAAAGTTGCACTTCCAATATCTCAAAAACAAGTAAAGTTAGGATTTTTTTAACAACAATATTTGAAAGTAGAGGGACAAACATGTGCAATCAGCCATCGCCTTAAATCAAGCAACGTCCCTATCTAAAGATAAAATGTTTAAAAATGTATAACAAAACTACTTTATTTCGTTGTTAGATTTTTTGGTTGTGAGCTCACTGTTGTTTTGTTTATTACATTTAATTCGCGACTATGAAAAAAATAACATTCAGCTGAACGTTCTACCATTTTCTATTTACTGATTTCATCATTTTTTTAGAAAAAAGTATATTAAATTAAAGTAATTCCAGTAATATTAATCCGAGCTTCATTTCAGTTACTTGTCATTATATCAGATGATTTGACGATTTTCTAATGTCTGTCTGGCCACTGAATCGGTACATGATGGATGGTGTTGATTTTGAATAATGGGCGATGTGTTATCAGCGATTATTAATTTCGAACGGGTCTAATGGTTGATGATATTAGTCTAATTCATTTTTCTGTACTTTTGAATGCTAGTAATAAAAATGAAAATTGCAAAAATCACAGAAAATATTGCGTAATTATTGGACCCTATTTCTCAAATTTATTTTCCACAAATGCAATGTGCTTTTATTCTTTCTAACCAAAATAAATTTAGTAAATTTTTGATGAAAGATAATTGATAAATTTTAAAATTTAAATAGATTTTTTTTTATTTGACATAGGTATAATGCTCATGCTCAATTTCAATACAAGCAAAAAAAAAATTGACTTCCCATAGGGTAAGTTACAGCAGTTGTCCAAATATCCAAAATATTTTTTGTTGCGTATCTTTACGTTTCAAAGGTTTCTGAACATTTTAGCATACCTTTGTGTGTGTAGTATGCATGTATGTTTATATACAAATTTCTTTCCACGATTTCGAGAACGCGGATAAACCGATTTAAATGATTTAAAAAACATTCGATTCTAATTGATGGGAAGACGTGCGCATTAGTTTTTGGCCATGTAGGTCTAGCCGTTTCGAAGATACGGGGCAAAAATTGCCAAAATTGTGATTAAGTTTTTGAGAGAACGGAGCTTTCGATTTGAATGATTTAAAGAACATTTTATTTGTATTGACAAAATAAAGAATTGAGCACATTTGAGGTCTGGCGGTTTCGGAGATCCAATAAAAAAAAGTAAAAGATATTTGCCGGTCAAAAATGATCATCAGACACATGCGCATCAACTTATAAGATATTTTATAGAAATATAAAGAACAAGTACAAATTTTGTCTACATTTTTATGAGCTTACGCGCTCTGATATTTCGACACTAAAGCGACTTTGGAAAAAAAAGAATTGAAAATATTGGAAAAATTTCAAAATATAAAAAAAAATCTTCAAAAATCAAATATTTATTTCAGTTTTCAAAAAATTGTAAAACTTCCAGCAATTTGTTTAAGGCACGATGTCAAGCACCACTACTTCTAAACAGCAATCATAACTTACAAGTCCTATAAAGCTGCTGTGCGTACAAATTTACAAAAATTACATTTTATCTATTGAGCTATATAATCAGATCAAAATATTACTCATAAGCAAAATTGTGTCTTTTTTATCGAATTTAAAAAAATATTCTGAGCTTGTAAAGATGTTACATATCAGCGACTCGCCTTGCGAGCACGTACTGAAGTTATGAACTGCCTACAGTTCTTGTTCTGTTTTTAAACTACAGTTCTTATTTGTTTCCGTTTCTTCTAAAAATAGCGCCGTCGGAATGGTGCTCAATGGATCAATCGAAGCCGACGTTTCGCGAATGTTACCTACTATATATATTGCAGATTTGTATACACTCGTATAAGAGTCTGTGCACACTGCGTGGCGGAGGTTATAGATTTTTTGTACTAAACAAGCCTTAGCCCTTTCTGCTGTAATTCATTGATAAACAAGTAGGTACAATGAGTGAAAAGTGTTTCATGGGCCTCCAATGATATATGGAAAAACATATCCATTGACACAATTATTTTTTATATAAGAGTGTTTCGAGATACGAGCCGCCAAAGGATTCTTTGCTTCGACATACGAGTAAAGTTCGCGATGCGAGCTTTGAGCGAATAAGAATTTTCTAGAACTATGTTAATAGCAAATTGAAAATATGAAAAATTTGACCTGTTGTAACAATGATTTTTCTACCATATGAATATTTTGACGGTTTTGTTAGATTATTGTAATTTGGTTTACACTTGTTAACAAGAAACGCTATGTGCAGAGATAGAGCGCGTAGCGCATTTTTTGCAACTTTAATTATCTATTTTCCTGATTTTCCTGGTTTTCCTTCCTGACGATATAACTCCAGAACGCACGAATCGATTTCGACGATTTTGCATTCGTTGGAAAGGTTTCGGGCTCCGTGAGGTTTATAGCAAAGAAAATTGAAACAGAAAAGCAAAAAAATATTTTTTCACATACAGCGTCATCTTTGATACTTAGCATGCTACAAACCAATATTTTAAGTTGATGGCGCTTGTAGATACATTGTTTGACAGCTACTCATTGTTCTCTGTTCAGTTAATTTCATGTGACAAACAAAAAAAAGTGGTTTACCAAAGACCTCTTCAATGAAACGGATAATTCGCGGACACGTATAACGCTTCGATTCAGTATTTACTTTGAAATCACTTTCATTTACTTGGAACAGTTCAACTAAATAACACTTGATTTTTGTAATCGAAGTAAATTCATTACTGTTGTGAAAAGAAATATTTTTTTTATTTGCAAATATAAAACAAAAAAAAAGTTCTTCATATTTTAATCACCAAACAAAATGTTACATGAAACGAAACCATCAGGTGGTGAAACGGAGTTCGCCAGGTTTGCTAGTTTTTTATATATAAACCACGTCTCATAGGCCTATAATATTTTATGGGGTTCGGTTTGACTATCAACCTTATAACCATGCGAAGTTTCATCAAAATCCCCGAAGAGTAAACCTAAGAGTTCCCTTGTTAGTCATTTCAATTACCTATATCTTGATATTAATTATGTAGTAACAATTTACCCACGTGAATATATCGAGGATTATTTTAACGTTTGAAATTTTAATTATATAATAGCGATTGTACAGTTATATATGCTGAGTTTATGATCTTTGTTTTTGCATGTTTTTTGCACATTTGCAAAATATTAAACATTTTTATACCAATGGGTCCAAAAAAAAGGACCACGTCTCTTGAATGTTGAGGATGTACGAGGTAAGATAGATTTATATGATTAAATAGAAGGAACTGATAAAGGATATAATTCCAGCTATTAAGGGCTATACAATAATGTATAGCTCAGCAGCTTTCTGAACTTAAAAGGTTGTGGATAAAAATCAACTCGAAGAAGTTGCTAATAGTTCGGGAATAGAAGCTGTTCAACAAAAAACGTCTAACTTATTCCCACAAGATCATGAATAGACAGGAGCAATAATTAAATTAATAGATAGTAAATTTATTTTTAATATTCAAAAAACTCAAAGAAAACCAACCTGCAGTGCTGGAGCGAATTAATAACATTTGTAAGTATTTACAGAGGAAAAATTGCATAGCAATACAAGCGACTCGACATACGAGCTTGGTTACAGAACTTTTCAAACCCGTATATTAGGGTACCACTGCATATACAAACTTGCCTCTTGCCACAGTCAATAATTGGCTATTTTTGTAAAAAAAAATTATTATTACTATAACTATCCATCATATTATAAGTTGTATTTTGTTAACAAATATTATGTAAATAATATTATTATTTTTAAAATAGAATTTATACGAATTTTCCAAAATTGTATTTTTTCACCAAATTTTATTACTATTTCAAATCCATTAGTATTCTCATGTAGTTGAATAAAAGTGCAGAGTGAAATTTCAATGAGTTGCATACAAATAATACATAATTTACATGTATACTCACATGTTTTAAAAAACATTACATCCAAATATATGACACATATAAAATATTAACATTTTTTTGCAAACAAATAGACAACTTGACCGCGCAGTGGGACGCAAAAAATTGCCTATGTGTTTTCAACCTACATATAATGTTTGTAAAATATTGTACTGACTTTGTAAATATGTTACATCTCTGGGCTCAGCGTATTGTTCCAGGTAGATGTATGGCTAGAGGATTGGAGGTTGCTAATTTTATCAAAATCGTATAAAAAAAGTTTCATACTTTGAAGTCCTTGTTGATTGTATAAATCAGTACCTTGATACATATTTCTGAAGAATAACTCTCAATTAAAAAATTTAATCTTATTTAGTATGCATGCGTTAGTTACCCAAATATATGTATGATTTTATATACTTTTATCAGTAACTTATTTAACTGAAATTTTACTTCTACGAACGATAATATTTTATTACAATATCAGAGATTTTCTTTCTCAATTCTATATCATAAATTAAACATATGTATATAGACCATAAAACGTTCTTCGACTGAATACTAATTAACTAATGATCGAATACGAAATTCGCGTCCTCTTTAAATATATGAATATATATATATATATATATATATATATATATATATATAATATAATATATATATATATATATATATATATAATATATATATATATATATATATATATATATATATATATATTTAAAGAGGTATATATACACTATATGTTTAGATATATATACTAGATGGCCCGACGGATGTTGTCCTGTACCCACGTCTACAATTCAAAAACTAACAATTTTTAATATTCCAACCTATACTGATTCATTTATGGTCTTAACATAAGTTTTGAAAATTGCAGTCTTTTAAACAGTATAACAAATTCAGAAAAAATTATATTATTATAGTATCCGCAAGAAAAGTACAATATCAACTTGAATTTTTCCACCCAAAATACTTGTTTCAATAATATTGACTATAATTTTCACAATCTCGTACCATATTTCAATTGGTTTTTAGTAATTATACTATCTTAATTACATTAGTCTTACTAAGTACTTATTATACATTATTAGGGTAGAGCGGGGCTAGTTGAGCATAGGGGCAAGTTGAGCAATCGAAATATCTCGAAAACTATTCACCGTCTGTTTAGGCATTATATGGCGGAAAGATAGAGGTTTGGGAGAAATAAACATCCCGCGATCGCTAGTGGCCGCTGGACAAATGAGTGAGGCTCACGGGCGTTTTGTTTATTTTGAGACCAAAAAGTAAAAAAGTAATTCATCATGAGTTTTCGTCTGGTTTAGTCAAATGTTATTTATTTGTAATCAGGTAAATGTTATTCTTCCATATAATTATAGTACTTTTAATATGCACAGAGATTCTGGGTATAATTCTTATGGTTTTCTAATAAACTCACTTTTATTTTGAAATTCCGAGTTGGGGTTAGTTGAGCATAGTTGCTGAACTTGTTCTGTGACTAAGACAATTACCATTAACTTCCAGAAATTAATTATTATTTTTAAGATTTAAGCTAAGTCTATGAGTAATGATATAAAGAAATAATGATTTTAAACAAAAATACTGAATATAATGGTAAATAATATCTAAGATACAATATTGTTTTGTTGATTCTACTTTTAGTTACTTATTCAAAGAAAATTACTTTAAGTTTTGTTTTCTCTGTCAATAAAGATTATAAATATAGAACTGGTTATTAAAAAACTTATTTTATTTCATCACTAATCGACGTTGAACCTATGATTTCATTATACTTTCTTAATGCTCAACTTGCCTCACCTATGGGGTACATTGAGCATACTTGACTTTTTGCATTTAAACAGCCGTAGCTTTTAAATTTTACTTATTGCCAATAAATAGTATTAACACCTATGTTAAGCGATAAACAACAAATTCATTAAGCCGTGTAGTAATTTATTTAGACTTTTCATCAAGGAGCTACATTCGTTTAAGTAAAAAATTGCTCAACTAGCCCCGCCCTACCCTACTTAAGTTCATATTTTAAGTGAAATAATTTATCAAATCCTTCTCATATGTGCACTCTTCAATCTATGAACAACTAACTAAATATTCCACAAATAAATTTTTGACACAAGGAAACTTCTACATAATTTTATGAATGAGTAAATTTTTTTTGTATTCTGAAATAACTAAGTAAAGTAAAGAAAAATATGACAAACAAATAAAATATGACAAAAATCTGTCAAACTAAATTATACAATTTCATCTACCAAACATATACTGTATCTTATATTATTATAATTTCTTGCATATCTCAGCTGCTTTTCGGCAATAATAATGTAGATATTACATTTTTCCTATTCATAATCATGAATGTATTATACTCAATGGCTAGGCTCATTATTTGACCTCAATTCAAATTTCAAGTGAAATGACATTTCTGACAGATGACCATTCTGTCAAAACGTTTTCAGTTTCAAACAAAGATACGTTGTCTTTTGCAAAAAAAAAAATCAAATATTTCTACAATATTACGAGATTTTTATAATCATTTAAACCTTAAAATTCTCTTAACAAACTTCAAAAAGATTTATCAAAATTCGAATAACCGCGTAGGAGGAGTTTTCATTCATACATGTGTACAGAAGAATTTTATAGAAAAGATGTGTGTGCATGTGTATATGTGTGTAAGAATGAGCGTGCATACGTAGACATATAAAAATTTTAATTACCATACCAAACTGATGTGAATAAATGAATTTAAATATACTTTTATATAAGGTAAAAAATAAGTACTGTGTCACTATACTATTAAATAGAAATGTCATTTTTGCCACCACAATGTTTAAAAAAACAAAACTGTAAAACGCTCGGGTTATAAAAATAGAAGCTTATTTATTAGTGCCCAGCTCTCTGGCTATAGTATGTGGCGTATTTCAGAGAGAAGCGGAAATTGTTTCACCTATATGGCCTGGTCGTCCTTTTACTGCCAGTTGTTCGCAAACGTGTGTGGGTGTTTCGCAAAATGTGCGAACATGAACACTTTCGAAATGTTTTAGCTGGATGTGATCTGCGTAGACAAACTTGCCCAATAAATACTCTTCTGGACTCAAATTTCCATTATTTAGAACTTTCTTCTTTGTATTTTTTAATTTTTCTAGTCATAATGTTTCTTAACAAGACAAGATCATATGAATATATAGGACACGTTTCAAATAGTCTGATTGCAGGAAAATTTCAGAAATCGCCTTGCAAAATTTTTAAACATTATAATTGATACACATCAAAATAGAGCGTCCTCGAGGATTTCCTTGCCAGAGAGCTCAAAATCAGGGCCAAATTAAAAAAAAAATGTTAAAATTTCAAAATCAGGGCCAAATTAAAAGAATGTCCATTAAACATTAAATTTTGTCATTCTTAACATCACTGATATTGGTCAGAGTATTTTGTATTTTTCAAACCTTATTTTCCTTGTTATTAGAATAGGTGTAAAAAATATTGTATACAAAAAGTAGAGTGGTTCCCCGCCTTACGAGCAACTCGTCATACGTGTTTTTCGAGATACGAGCCGCCAAAGGAGTATTAAAGATCGTGCGAGTGAGAGGCGTAATGTAAACATATGGGGGTGCGAATGAAACAGATTTATTAACTTCCCGAAGGAGAAGTTTATGTTTTCATCAAAAAATCCGATTCGCTAATTTTATGTTTTCTCGACGTTTCAAGCCATTCTGAATCGAATGAGACCAAATTTGGAAAAAGTATGTGTGTGTGTGCGTGTATTTTATTACCATTTTTAGTAAGTATTGTCGTATTTGAAGTCGCATACAAACATTTAAAGTCACTTATTTATAGTTAAAAATTTCAATTAACTATTATTAATTGTTCCATTATTCTTGTTTGTCATATACAAGAATTCACACCAATTGAGATTTTTTATGTTATATATGTTTCTTATACCGTTAAAAATATTTACGTTTATAATCATAGTTCCAAACAAATGAGCCATATCTCTTGAACTAAAGCGTGAAATCATTGAAACATCTGACCAAAGTGTGCGAGAATTGGAATTGACAAGGATGTACTTTTAAAGAACTAATATAGTAATAATTTAGTTATTTGTTATTTAGTAATACGCTATATTTTTGATCTTAGCAATAAATGTTTGATTTCTTATTATTATTAAAAAAAATATTATCCTGCATTTCAATGTATTTATATGGAAAAAATTGCTTCGATAATCGTAAAATTCGACATAAGCGTGATTATGAATCGAATTAAGCACGTAAGGCAAAGTACAACTGTATTTTTATTCCACCACTAATTTGAATATAAGTATTCAACTCAATCACTGTGCAAACTTCAATATGATTTGTATAATCATATAAAATTGAATAGCAATTACAAATGTACAAAAGTAGAACTTACTAAATACATCCGTAAATCTTGTGCCATAAATTCTATACGTAGAACTTACACGTGTGAAGTGGGAAATCTCCAAAACATGTAATTATTTTTATTATGCTTCGATTGTTAACCACAGTTCTATCACAGAATAAATTTAGATAAGAGAGAATAATTTACCCATACAAAAAAAAGTAGTTACGAAGTGCTATTTCAAGCATTCAATATTGTTTAAAAAATAAATTTGTAACTACATGAAAAACATATAAAAAACATCCAGATTGCATATGTTGTATTACATTATATAGAACTGTTTAATATAAATTAAATTCATTACAAAAATTATGTTTCTCGAACATGATGCGCATACAGAGTACACACTTAAAATTACTTCTGATAGTTTTTCCAATACATAAATTACTCTCATTCCTCATTTACACTATTACAGAACAAATTGTAATTAAAATTTTAATGATTTAGCTGACTATCGGGAGAAAACTAGCTCATCTTTTTAAATTAATGAGTAATTTCTATAAACTGGATTATTATACTACTTTTGCAAGATTGTAAATTAACATAAAATATTCTGTAAAAAATCTAATTTATAGTTTTATTTATAATTAAATATGTTGCTCATGTACTTAATTGAACATGTTTTTTTTTTGAAATTTTTAATCACGTTTAAAAATCCTACCATGACGAGCATTAGATGAAAATGTATTACATATAGACAAATTATGAATGACAAAAATTAATTATTAACTTTGCTAGCTTTGAACAGACGAAGAAAGTTGATATAAATTATATTCTAAAACAAAAATAATTCGTGATAATATGAATATAAATGTAAGAAAATATGTGCCACAATTTGTAAAAACTAGAACAATCATGACCATCAAATTAGACAAACAAGTTTTTCATCTAAAAACCCATAAAGGACAACAAACAAGCTTAACAGTAAAAAATTATATTAGGGACGAAGATAACTAATTTCTTACTATGTAGACAAACATTACCTTCTATATGGACAGAATTTACTACTTTTATTATAATTATTAAAATTAAAGTAAATATATTTATTGTGATATTTTGTTCCAGACAAGGTGACTAAGTAAGACACAGTATGTTTGAAAATATATTCTAATAAATGAAGAAAAAATGAGTATAGAATCACTGAAGTCAGCTATTATTTAAATTCATTGAATACACAATAAAAATAACAAACTTTTCTTCATTCAAATACAAAGTTTATAAAATAATTATATAACATTAATATATTAACATTGCAGAAATACAACGAAATCAAAACCGTCATCGATCTTCGCCACCTTTTTTAAGAATGACAAGTTTGTATGTGGGAACCAGCTGTAAGAAATCTGCTATTCCAATCGCTTTAATTAATCAACTCTAAATTTGTGATCTACAAAAAGCTATTTATAGCCAACACTAATGCAATATATTCTCGATGTGCTATATACTAGCATTAAGTTTAAATATATTACAGAACATGCTGATATTAATTAACGAAATAAACTCGAGGTAAACTAACTCAAGATTTGTGTTTTCGCTCGCTAATATTATAACCTGCTATAAGCTACATTAACTAACTGATGAAATTTATATATAGAAGAGATCGGCTGAACAAACCAATCGTAAGACCAATATAATTACAAATATATCTAAGATAATTGATCCTCATGTGATTTCTAATTCTACTGAGCCGATAATAAAAAAATTGTCTCCGCACATACATACATACACACACATACATCCATACATACACACACTCATACACCTACATATCGATTTTTTCTAGGGTATGCCAAAATGTTCAGAATGTTTTAAAACGTGAAGTTATACAAAAAAAGAGTGCGCGTAAGGTTCACACGTGATTGAAGTAAAATTTATTTGCTACTGTACAAGTTGGCATTTAAGTAAAAATGAATACATCATATAACAATTTTGAATAATGTTTATTAGTAATATGGTAACACTCGTGATGCACATATTTATTAGTGTCAACCATTATACACATTTATAAAATGATAAATTATAAATTATATATTTGTAATAACATTAAAAATATGTATAATATTTAAAAGCAATAATGTAATTAAAGTCAAACTTCAAATATGTCATGATCGGTTTGTCATTGTAATTAGCATCTAGAAATGAACCTTTATCAGAAAAATGAAGTAATTGCTGGTTAATAAATTCTATATTTGTTCACACAGTGGATTATGTTAAACACCGCCTAAACAAATATTGTTTTCGCAACTTCACTCATCATGTAACTGTGTTTGATGAACTTCATGTAATAAAAATTAACATACATTCATTGATTGCTTGTATTTTTTTTTACTTTTTTGCTGGCAATATAATCTCATTCTGTAAACAGTTGTTATATATGTCTTGCCTAAAAATATTTTCCATTTTATTAACTTCAAAGATTTATAGAAACTATGAATAATATAGAAATAATTTCTAATCCATCTTCTGATTCAGGCATTTTTCATTAAAGAAGATTTGTACTAAGATGTAACTTTAAAATGTTTATTTATCTATGCCGAGCTCCTTGTTGATATCGGTAGGCATACGACGTTGATGCCGGTACGCATACAACGACAGATTTCTATTCACATACAAGACAACTAATCACAACCGACCCGTATAGAAATGATATCATCGAGCGCGAATGACGAATCATTGGCACTCGACTCTTATGTGCCGTAAAGCATTTCCGTTGCATTTGTACGGATTTACATCCTAGACGCGCCTAAAGAAGTTTTACTTCAAAAATTATTTTCGATTTTTTTGAGATTATTGAAACTTACCCAATGAGAAGTTAAAAATAACAATTTTCAGTGTTTTTTTTTCAAACCTTTAATATTTTTTGATATGTGATATTTCTTTTGATTAAATAACTCTTGCGAATAGCATAATAATTGCATCGAATAATCTTATCCTGAAAGGATTCCCAGAAGAATCGATCAAGCTATATAAAGACATGATATTACTGAGAAGGATATGATATTTAGGAAAATCACAGATTACTGCAAATTTTTATTAAACTTATTAAAATTTAGAGTTAAAAACGATATTCATTTAATTAATTTCTAAAATCCATATGAAATATTTATGTATCTAATTATTGTGCCCGACTCTCCCTTATTGATCTCTCCAGCAAAGTTGGAGCTACCATCGTCTTGTGTGTGCATCTCACAACTTGGTTGAGAGTGGGCCTTAATGCAGCTGTAATAAATCTTGTATGATATGATCAATAAGCAAGATTGACATTAAATCAAATTTACAGTTTGCTATTAACGTTAATGATAATATATTGTATGCAAATACTAAAGGAATAATTAGTTATTATGCATTAATATGCATGAAGATGCTAATTTAAGAGACCAACAAAATAGATTTATTTAACACGGTCGGTGCGCAATGAAAATTTTTCTATGCATTCGATGACGCATCATAATAGTTAATATGCACAGAAATGCAGACATCTCTCTGGTTGGTATTTTAAAGAATTAAAAATTCGTTTCATGAAATTGTATCCCTCATTCGCATATAATAACTTGGTCTAGAGCAGAAATTATAATATATATTTTTACTTTTATAAAATAAAAAAGCGCGGACATTCGAGAAACATCGAGCTTTACCAGAAACCTAAAAGTACAATGAAGAAGGTAAGACATATTGAACACAAAAATTTCTGTACTGATATTTTTTTAGATTTGGATATGAAATCTCAAAAAACTATATAGAGAATTTTGCTTGTAGAAATAATGCATATTTCTAATTGCTAAAATAAAGTGTAACTAGTGGTGTATGGCATCGTGCCTTAATGCAAATTCTGGAACTTCCCGTACCGTAGTGAAATATTCGAAGAATATTAAATATTTTCAAATAGATTATTATAAATACAGTACCGTTCATTATTCGTATTTTATAGACATATTATAAGGGCTTATGAATTGCACGACGACGTTTATGTATGTTTACAAAAAAGTAAATTATTTATTTGAAGTTAATAAGTGAGCTTAAGCTAGTATGATATGTTAAATGAAAATCCTAATTATTTTCGATATTTAAAAAAAAATTAGATTTTTTTAGAAATTAAAAAAAAATTAAAAAAAAATCTTTTCCCGAAAGCAATCGTTTTGTCAACACAAGTAAAAACTGTTTTGAATAGTTCAAATCGGATGTTTAGTTCTCTTAAAAACAACATTTTTTTACACATTCAGCTTGGTATCTCCGAAACGGCTGTACCTGCCTTTGCTAAAAACTAAAACGAGTTGAATATTTTTTGGGTAATTCAAATCGGATGCTTCTGCACTCTTTGCTCCGTATCTACAAAACGGCTGAACCTACCTCTTCCAAAAACTAATCAGCGCATCTCCCTATCAATAGGAATCGAATGTTTTTTGAATCATTGAAATCGGTTGATCCGTACGCCCGAAAAGGTGGCCGGAAAATTGTATTCATAAATACATACACACACAGACCCATTTTTTCTGAGGCATGTCAAAATTTTCACTTTCAAAACGTGAAAAATGCAAAAATTTTCAATTTCGATTTTTGACGATTACAATAACTTACCCTACTAATAAAAAAATTTTTTTTACCCATATCCAACATTAATATAACCCGTATTCATAAAAACTCAAATGAATAAATTCTCAAAGTTAAATTGTTTGAGAACAAAATAAAATTTTATGCTAACGCTGCGAGATATTTAGTATTATGTAGTAAAAGATTTTTCTACTTCTTGTTTGTGTTACGTAAGGAACAGCATCAAGAATAAAAAATGTTTTGAAACAAATTTCTTTGTAGTTGTACTATTAATTTACGAGGAACGGTATTTCTGTAATGTGATTAATAAAATAAGAAACAAATTGAATAAAGATAAGAAAATAAGAAAATTGAATAGTTTTCTATCTTAATATTCAACCCAGACTATAAACTTAATAGCTAGTTCCATTACTTCAAATTACAAAATATTTTTTAAACATCGCAGATCCACATGAGAGAAATTTGCCTAGTAGTATAAAGTATAAAGCGTTTAACTATATTATTAAGCTTTAAGTTCCAGAATACTATTCTAAATCTATATCTACTTTTATTCAATATACATTTTATTTGCAAGCATTGAAGTCGGTAGTTGATTCGCAAAAAATATAAATAATTATCTCAGTTACTGACAATGAGATTTACGGAGCGCTTGTTCACTGGTGCTTGAAAATGGATTTTATATCAATGATCCTGATTAAGAGTCTCTCCAGGAAAAAAGAGAGAAAAACTACATCTTCGTAAATGATTTTTTAAAATATACTTATAAAATAAAAACAAGTCGGCAGAAAGAAAACTAGATGGTCACAAAAAATATGGAATAAAATTAATAAAATTTGATAAGTCAACTTTAATCAATGTTAAGTATTCTATTATTTTAATGTAATAATTAGAGATTATTTCTTTAAATAAAGTAGATAAAGTAATTACATAGACAGTTAATAATAAAAACTTGGTTTCACAGCGTTAGCTAATAAATAATGCATACTAAACTATATCACTAAATGGCAGAGAATATAAATAATGAGATGTATTATATACATGAGATTTTTATTTTAATATATGAGTTATACATTACGCATTTATTAACAGCAAACAAAGTCCCTAAAATACTTTTATTAATAGATCAATAAAAGTGGTTTAACAATAAAAAAAATTGATAAATTGATTCGTACACCTATTAACTCATTGCAAGAAATTTATAAGCAAATAATGCTATTTCCATACAAAGTTTGATTGAATTGCGCACTATCTAAAAGTTAATATTAAGAGCTTTTTCTGAGAATTGTTTTTTATTTATTTGGAACCATTTGAGCTCTTGGAAGCAAGGAAATTTGAAAATGTCCATATTATGGACCACCCTAACGTATATATATATATATATATATATATATATATATATATATATATATAATAAATATATATATATATATATATATATACCGTGGTATTTCGCCTTGCAAACTTAATTCGTTCCGTAACCACGCTTGCATGTTGAATTGCTCGTATCTCAAAGCAATTTTTGCCATTTAAATACTCAAATACATAATTTATAAAATATAGAAAATTGCTGAATGAAAAATGACTAAATTATCATTTTACTAGTTTCTGGTTTTAAAAAGTTATACAATATTTTTTCTTCAACTTGTTATAGTAATCCGAGAACCCTGCCATTGTAATCCTGAGAACTTGATATACTGAGTAAATTAATAAAATTAAAATTATAAAAAAATGGGTGTAATTTAATAAGTAATGATTCAAAAAAATCGATCATTTATAATTGATTTAATTTTTTGAATTATACCCATTCGTCCTCCAATGCTTTATTTCTTAGTATACTTTAATTGGTATATTTTTAAAATAAAAAAGAAAATTTAGGAGTAAATTCTAGGATAAAATAGAAATGTTATGGTACGGGTCTACCTTTGTACGAATTCGTCAAAAAGCTATGTATTTGCTGTACGATCAGGTGTTTTACACATAAAACCTAACTTCACGTTTGTGTTATCAATGAGACATCAGAAAGTTGCACTTAGGATAAATATATTATTTGTCATTCTTGACAAGAGCCTGAAATAATATTTATTATTATTGATTACGACTTGCTTATGAATAAATAAATAAATAAATGGTATTGCAAAAATGACAAAAAATATGATTCGTCAATCAACCCTAGTTGAACCTTTTTTCGGGATGCTTTTAATCCACAAACTTTTCAACTTTGTACCACATTGTACGAACAAATGCACAACATTAATATTAATAAATTGAAATTTTCACATTTAAAATAATTTACTTCAAATATTTGTATGATAGTTAAATGCGACTTCACATACAAAAGTCCTTGTTACACCTGATGAACCTATTTCATTCGCACCCGCAAGTTTACGTTATGCCTCTCACTCGCACGTATCTCGAATTTTGCTTGTATGACAAAGAAACGAATAGTTCCTTTGGCAGCTTGTATATCGAATTTTGCTCGTTTGACGAAGCTACAAATCGTTCCTTCAGCGGCTGGTATCTCGAATTTTGCTCGTTTGACGAAGCAAACAAGCTGCTTTTTTGGCGACTCCGTATCTCGAAAATATCTTATGACGATTCGGTCATAAGGCGGGGTCCCCCGGGGTGTATATATTGTCCTTGTAAGACTAATAGGAATTATCAAAATTGGAATGTGAGCTTATTGAAAATTAAAGAAACCTAAATTTTTTTTTAATATTTGATTTACCAAAACCTAAAAAAGTATTACTGGCATCGAAATTGTTCGGACGTCTTTTCGTTTTATTATATTGGCCATGAAGGTGACAAAACTTCAGGGCATTAAGCTTTACACGGAATGGTTGCTACCACTGGTAGAGAGGGTAGCGGAGTGTTTGAATTGAACTAGTTCTTCACTTCTAAAAGAAAAGTCCGCTTAACAACATATAAATAACCAATAAAAATAAATATATCTTCTTTCATTATAACTTAGTAATACAGTCCACAGCTACAAGAGTTAAATTATAACTCAACAACCTGAATTATCGAAGGAGAGTTTTAATAAATTCTATAACTACGTAACAAAAGTACAGAAATATAAAAATATTTTTAGTCTAAACATAAAGCATCATAAATAAACAGATTCATTACTATATGTATAATTAAAAGAATTACTCCAACAATAATTGAATTATTCGATTTCCACACAAATAATCAATCTCCTCCTCTCAGACAGTCCTAAATATATTTCATCTGCACCTATCGTCCCATCATTTATCCACGAAAATCTTACTTACACCCTAAACGATATTGCGCATTATATTTAATCCGGGCGGCAGGAAAGAGACGCCCGGGAAATTCATCGCGATGGAACGAAACGACAAAAGTATATTTCCGCGGAAAATGCCAAGAAAAGCGAATGGAGCGACAAAGCCGCACCAAAGCTACAGCATTTGTTCATAGAACAAAAATGTCGAGCTCAAAAGCTGTCTCGGGACAAATAATGAACGTTTATATTATTCCTGTATTTATTATGAATTTATTTTTAATAGACTTTGTTAAAGGTATACTGCATAATTTTGCAATTTTATTCTACATAAAAAGTGACTGGAGTTATTTATAACTAATTCCTAAAAAGTGGCGAAGAACCTTCTTCCCGTAGGCTAAGTTATTGTAATCGTTCAAAAATCGAAATTGAAAATTTTTGCTTTTCTCGACGTTTTGAAGGTTTCTGAACATTTTGGCATACCTCAGAAAAAATTGATGTGTGTGTGTATGTATGTATGGATACAATTTTTCTGATTTCGGACGCAAGGATCCCGATTTGAATGGTTCAAAAACCATTCGATTCCTATTGATAGGGAGATGTGCTGATTAGTTTTTGGCAAAGGCAGGTCTAGCAGTTACGAAGATAAAGAACGAAATCGAGTTTTTGAGAGAACGGAGCATCCGATTTAAATGACTTAAAAAACATTCAATTAGTAATGATTGGGAGAAGTGGTTATTAGTTTTTGCAAAAACATGCCCAGCCATTTCAAAGATACAGAGCTAAATGTGCCAGAAATGGCAGTTTTTGATGTAACAAAGCGTCCGATTTAAATGATTCAAAGAACTTTCTGCTTGTTTTAATAAAATAATTGGTTTTGAAAAAAAAATTTGTTTCAAAATTTTTTTTTTCAAATTTTTTTTTCAGAAAAAAAATTTCTTTTTGCCGAAAATAATTCAGATTTTAATTTTAATTATGACTAAAGTTCTAATATACTTTTAACAAATAATTTCAACTTTGCAATTCAGTTTATATAATTCTTATAAATATTAAACAATGTTACAAAATTCATAAAAATCTATTTGAAAACATTTAATATTCCTCGAACATTTCGTTACGGTACGGGAAGTTCCAGCAATTTGCCTTAAGGCACGATGTCATACACCACTAGTTAATAGTCTTTATTAAAAATACTATGTGTAATTTTTATTCAGAGATAATAGTGATCCACTATGGCATTTCTCAAAATAAATCATATTTCGGTATTTTTACAATATATGTATTATTAGTATCCTACAGATCTATGTGGTTAAATAACTTCTTTAAATAAATTGATTCTGAATATTTTATAATAAAATATTTTATAAAATACCCTATGTAACCTAATAGATTCATCCTTCTATTTTTATCCGAACAGATGACCTTTGTCTGAGCATAATAAAATAGAATCTTATTGTAAATTGCTCTTAAAATAAATTTCAAATAATTGGTAATTCTGGATGTGATAAATCTAGCTTTCTCCTTCAATAATTTTTTTTTATTAATCAATATATAAGTATATTTAAAATAATTATTAGTAATACTAATAGTTCGTTATTCGCAAATTTAAAACCATATTGATTTTGTATAACATTGAGATCAAAAATGCACTTTTTGTACCTATAACTACATAATAATAATAATAAATGGTTGTCTACCCGAAGGCAGGTCCATGGAGCGAGAGCACTACAAAACTACATATATTTATGGATTGCCTACATTATCAGAGATTTAAAATTAACATATGAAAAGCTCAAAGATAAGCTCTGATTGAGGAAAACTTTCTGGAAAAGTGAGCTTTGAGCACAAAACTACATAATATTCACGAATTATTTCTATTATCAGAGATTTAAAATTAACATATGAGAAGCTCAAACAAAAGCTTTGATTGAGGTAATTTACTAAAAGTGAGCTTTAAAGAAACACATCTACTATTAGGTTCGTGATATTTTAAAATATCCCATAAAAATTTGAAGTAAAAAAATATTTTACCTAATAAAAATATTAAAAATGAACAGAACATTTAAGTCTAGTATGCACTAAAATTCATGTAAGATACACTTCATTTACTCCGTATTATAATAAACTTAAGCCAGATTCTAATTTGAGTTCCAGTTACAACAGAAAATTACAGATATCCAATATAATATTTTTAGTGAAGTAATTATAAATAATTTTATTCAATATAATTTTCTTCGTTATTTTTAAAGGTATTATGACATTCTCCTCAATGTTCGTTTAAACATATGCGCTTTAATATAAATAGATACTCGATATTTGCAATTCGATACATGATATGTAATGAATGAAATGTATCAATACAGATGTACTAAAAGAATTAAATTTCAATATATTCTCCGCCCATTTCTATAATGAATTTCTATCTCCCAAAACGTATTCATCATATATATATATATATATATATATATATATATATATATATATATATATATATATATATATATATATATACATATACATACATATGTATATTTTATGTATATACTACATATATCCCACTTCTGTTCACACGTCGCAAAATTTGCCTAATTTGCATTGATGAAACATTGTATGACGCAAACGGGCTGAAATTTTTTTTGTTACAAGCATCTGTATTTGCAAAATTAGAGATGAGTGATAGTTAATTTTTTACTTTTAAAAATTTCCAACATTAATTCGAGTTTTTTTTATTTTGATAAAAATAGAGGTAATTAGGCCCGTTAGCGTAACAATACATATTTATAAAGCAACTTAAATATGTTTGTGATGCATTAAAGTATCAACAATTTAAATAGTAAGGTGAGAATCCCCTTTAAATTCACCAATAGTACTAAAGAATTTTAACTGTAACTCAATAAATACACTGATATTCATGATAAATCGATAAAACTTTTAAATTACATTGTGTACGAATTATTAATTCAAAATTATAAAAATGTTGCATATCTTAACGTTTCAAAGCACATTGGTACACTTTAGAAAAAAATGGAAGTATGTATGTAGGTATGAATTTTCGTCCATGATTTCGGCCGCAAGGATCAACCGATTTGAATGATTCAAAAAACATTCGATTCGTATAGATGGGGAAACTTGCTGGTAAGTTTCTGTCAAAAAAAGTTCCACCCGTTTGGGAGATACAGAGCAAAAAGTGCCGAAAATTTAAGTTTTTGAGAAAACGGAGCATCCGATTCGAATGATTCAATAAACATTGTGGTTGTGTTATGAGTGTAAAGAAAGGATTAGTTTTCGGTGAAAGTCATTATTTCTATCATGCCAAAATTTCGAAATAAAAAAATAAATAAAATTCACTATAAATAGCTGAAGCTCACTTAAAATAAATAATTTTAACTTAACTATAAATAATTCGACTTAAAATAAATAATTTTGCAATTAAATTAAGTAAATACTACTGATAAAAGTTACGGTATTTATAATAGAATATTTGAAAACATTTAAAATTCTTCGAAAAATACAAAATATAGCATGACCTCGAATGTTAAATCCGTTACGTGAAGTTCCAGCAATTTACCTTCAGACACGATGCCATACCGCATTAGTTATATTTTCAATTGTACGTTCTTTGTATCATATTTAATTTAGTGTTAAAAACCTATTACATATGTAAGTCTTTCTAAAGATATTAATAAAAATATATTTCTAGAGATAATAAAATATAATATTTTTACAAGGGCAGTGATAACTATATTGACAACAAATCAACTGCAGAGAAATGTGAATGATAAAGTTATATGTAACTATTATAACAGATATAATCGATAACAGCTGACTATTCAAAAAACAACGAAATAGAAACAGATGGTTCAACAATCTATACAGAAAATATACTGTTTTCAAATTGAGAAGAAAAAACTCTAAAATATATACAATAATTGTACAATGAAGATACAAAATAATTAAATGTATAATGTACAATAAATCTACAATATAATATGATGTAAATGAACAAATTCACTAAGGAACACTTCCATAAATGAGATATAAATATAACATATCTATTGTATGCACCGTTTTTTTTTCTATCACAATAAAATAAAAACTTTAGATTTTAACATTTGTTTGAACTATATAAGCGAACTCTAAACATTTAAAACAAATATTGTACGAAAAATATTGTACTTTTTATTAAAATATTTATAGAATATCCGATAATGATATGAATGATCATTTTTGACCACCAAATCGCTTTTTTTGTAACTTTTTATTCTGGATCTCCGAAATTGCT
The DNA here is from genome assembly GCF_003426905.1 of Ctenocephalides felis. Taxonomy (NCBI): domain Eukaryota; kingdom Metazoa; phylum Arthropoda; class Insecta; order Siphonaptera; family Pulicidae; genus Ctenocephalides; species Ctenocephalides felis. Next base: position 27,839,357 of record NW_020538040.1, read on the forward strand.
TGGCCTGCCGTCCCAAAAATTTAATCAATTCTTCATTTCATCAATATAAGTGCAACGTTTTTTAAATCATTTAACCCTTTCCACTCGTAAATTACAGAATTAATAGGTATTTTGCCGCAGAAGCGGCGGCATCCGAGTGGAAAGGGTTAAATCAAACTCTCCGTTCTCTCGAAAACTGAATTGCAATTTTTCGCCTGACCTGTCTTTGCCAAAAACTACAGCACATCTTTCTATCAATAGGAATCGAATGTTTTTTGAATCATCAAATCGGTTGATTCGTGCTCTAGATTTTAGAGTACTCCCAGAGTAATCCCAAAAAAATCGATTTTTTTTTACATATCTATACGTTTCAAAGGTTTCTGGACATTTTGGCATACCTTAGGAAAAATTGATGTATGTGTGTGTGTATTTGTTTAGTATGTATGTATGTATCCGCACATAAATACATACATACATACTAAACAAATACACACACACATACATCAATTTTTCCTAAGGTACGCCAAAATGTTCAGAAACCTTTGAAACGTATAAATATGTAAAAAAAAATATTTTGGATTTTTTTGCAATTACTATAACACTCAGGAAGTTAAGTCTTCTACAATTTATATTGCATAAAAACTCAAGTGATAAAACACTAAATACAGCTACCAACTGCGACCAATTTCTATGTATGTACTTTTTCTATAATTTCAGTAACATCCGCCTAATAACATCTTTTATTTCTGTTCATAATTCTGTAACTTTTTTGTATAAATTTACCTTTTCTTATATTACAATTTTACTTATTTTACTTATTAATTTTATTATTATTATTATTTGCTTTTATTTTATATTAAATCAACATATTACGGATATCATTTTAGTGAAAATTCTATCCTTTATTTTGTGCGCTCTTATTAAAAAATAGACCATATAGCAAAAAAAAGGCTAAAAATACTACTAAAATAACTTAAAATTATTTTCAAAATATAATACTGTTTATCACTGCTATATGTAATTTATTCAACTTTTCGATGCAAACTGAGTCATTATTTATAAAATAGCCTGTGCCTCACAGAGTATGTTTGTCCACTGAGGTGGACAGCCGTCCCCAAAGTGTAAATATATGTATGTTATGTAATTTAAGAAACTATGTATGTACATACATAAGAAAGTTTCAAACTTTTAATAAACATTAATTTCGTTGATATCTATGTAACGTAATTGTTATTTTTTATAAATAATAACATTATTCTTCATACATTCGATTATCCGGATTTTCGATTATCCGAACAATTAGTCTGGTTAATCGAGATTCTACTGCATACGTATAATTTTTTATGAACACTGAATTAAATTTATTTAAAAAAAATGTCAAAACAAAATTAATTCATTAGGGGAGTTTTCGGGACTCGTTTTTGTTGTTTGCCTTTTCGTGTTTGCGAGAGCCTATTTCTACTACCTGTTCGCCAGGGGTTTCGCTTTTCGAATTCTCACTTCCCAGAAGGTATTTGTTTACTTGTCTATTTTCGACGATTTACTTTTGTCGTCGTTAAGCGCCACGCAATTATTTTTTGTGTCCTCGAAATAAATTTAGGTCGAATCATTTAGAATATTTTCGTGTACTTGTTATTAGTAATAGTAGGTATGAGTTATATATGGCTATTTTTTTATTATTGATGCTTTTGCTAGAGCTTTTCAAGTACACACTTATTATTGTACCCTAAATATCTAAATATAGTAATAGATCACTTGGACAAATAAATACATTAAACTTACTGTAATATGTCGGCATAATATGCTCAAAGTACCTTGAAGCCGTTTTTAACTTCCCGTAGGGTAAGTTATTGTAATGGGCCGAAAATCGAAATTGAAAATTTTTACATTTCTCGACGTTTTAAAGGTTTCTGAACATTTTGGCATACTTCAGAAAAAATGGATGTGTGTGTGTATGTATGTATGGATACAATTTTTCGTCCACGTTTTCGGGCGCACGGATCAACCGATTTGAATGGTTTAAAAAACATAAGATTCCTATTGATAAGTAGATGTGCTGATTAGTTTTTGGCAAAGGCAGGTCCAACAGTTACGGAGATAAAGAGCAAAGAGTGCAGAAAATAGAAATCGAGTTTGTGAGAGAACGGATCATCCGATTTGTATGATCCAAAAAACATTCAATTAGTAATGATTGGGAGAAGTGGTTATTAGTTTTTGGCAAAGGCAGGCCCAGCCATTTCGAAGATACGGAGCTAAATGTACAAAAATGGCAGTTTTTGGGAGAACTAAGCGTCCGATTCAATTGATTCAAAGAACTTTCTGCTTGTCTTAAAATAATTGATTTTGGAAAAAAAAAATTTGTTTCACTTTTTTTTTTTAATTTTTTGTATATCGAAAATAATTCAGATTTTATTTTTAATTCTGACTATAGTTCTAATATACTTTAAACAAATAATTTCAACTTCGCAATTCAGTTTATATAATTCTTATAAATATTAGACAATGTTACGATATTCATAATAATCTATCTGAAAACATTCAGTATTCCTCGAACATTTCGTTACGGTACGGGAAGTTCCAGCAATTTGCCTTAAGGCGCGATGCCATGCACCACTAGTTTGATATTGCTTTGCACGCACCGAACAGAGGACCACTGTATTTTGTTGTACAGTAGAAATTCTATTAACCGGACTAATTGTTGTCGATAAGCATTCGGATAATCGAATATATGAAGTAAAATGTTGTGTATTTATTAAAAATTATAAATACAAATATAGATATCAAATAATGCTTATTAAGAAATTAAAACTTCCTTACGTATGTACATACATATTTTCTTAAATAACATTACATACTAACGCAGCATTAATCATACTAAAATTCCACTTGTTCTCAAATTCCAATGTGAAGTTCTTTGATTTGCCGAAAAATTATTATGAAGCGGTAACAATAATAGAACCCTTTATAGAGTAGAGTAGAGCGGAGCTTAAAGGTCGGCGGGTAAAAAGGTCCATTGCCAAAATCTCAAAAACCTGTAAAGTTATGACTTTTTTTTAACAACAATAATTGAAAGTAGATGGAAAAAGATGTATAACCAGCCATACCCTTTGATTTTTGCGACGTTGCTATCGGGAGATAAATGGCAATGTTAGAAAATACATAATAAAAGTATTTTCTTCGGTTATGAGATTTTTTGGTTGTGAGCACTGTTGTTTAGTTTACGATACCTTGATATAATTTTTAAATATACCTTATTCAGCTGTTTTATAAGATGTATTGCTATTTTTAAGTTAGATTCAACAGTTTTTTTTATATAACCTCTATAAAAGCTTACACGTGAGAGGGGTAAAAAGAACCAACTGAACCTTTACCCTGGCAAAAGTGTAAACAATAAAAAGTAGTAAATAATTAAAGAAAAAAAAACAATTTTACAAAAGACAAGTTGAATAATTAGTCAGGTAATAGTTAGGATAATATTTAGTTAGTAAATACCAGATCAAGATTATATACAGTGTTGTGTAGTCTTTGTAAAAAATGTACTCATAAGATTTATATTTTGCATTGGTTGAATAATGTAGCTATTATTTTCTAAAATTTCTTTAAAATTGAAAATAAAGCCTTGGACCAGTATGCCCCGCCTATGGGGTAAATAGGACCAGCTGATAATTTTTTTGAAAAACAGGGAAAAAATACATTTCTACAATAATGATTAAAAGCTGGGAGTTTTACTGAACATAGTCGGATAGCTGTTTGTTTGATATGTGTTATTCGTTGCAAAAAAAAAATAGTTGAGTTTTCACAATATGATTGCTCAAAGTCAAATTCGACCTTGGACGCCGCCTTACACTATAAATAATCTCTATTTTTGCTCAAATATAATTAATATTCTTCAAAAATACGTCTCAGAAAATTATTCATTATTTGCAATAATAGTTATTTATTTTACTAACTAAGAACGCATTTCAGTTAAATATTTGTGTAAAATATAGATACAAATTAAATGCAAAGTTCTTTGATATGCCGAAAAATGAATATGAAGCGGTAAACATAACAGAACCATTATATTTAGAATATCTATTATATTTTTGTTGAAATATACTTTATATTCTTCAAAAAGTGAACTCGGAATATTATTTTGTGTTCGCAAAAATAGTGTTATATTTTACTAACTACTAACGCATTTTAAATGATACAAAATTCTATTTTGTTCAGTAGAAATAGAAAATTTTCACATTTTTGTGAAAAATCAAATCATATAATATAATATATAAAAATCAAATCAAATTATATAATACAAACAAACATGATATAGGAAAAATGTTCAAAAAATACAAGTAAGGCAAAGCGGGGCTTCAAGGACCACCACCGATATCTAAAAACAAGTACATAAAGCTCGGAATTTAACAACAATATTTGAAAGTGCAGGGTAGAATACGTGTAATGTATTTATTTCGCAAAATCTCTTTGTAATTAAAAAAGACGTTTGATCTGTTTGCCTCCTGGCAGTCCCATTTTACCCCGTAAAAAGGAAGAGACAATAAATTTTAGAACAATAGTAAGAAAGCACATTTCTATATATAGGAATTTGTAATTTTACTGAACATAATACGACAGTTGTTTGTTTGATACGTGTTATGTGTTTTTTTGATGTAGTTCATTTGGTTTAGACGGTATAATTATTTAAAGAGTCTAAATTGGACCTTTCTGCCCCACCATAGTGTTCCCTATATTGAACAAGTAGGATGTAAAGAGAAGAAAGAGAAATTTGAAGGTATATAGCAAAAATGGTGGATATTTATTGCGTATAAACCTGGAATATGTGCGTGCGAACGTGTGCATATGCGTACTAGGATATTCAGCATAAAAATGTAAACATTATAAAATAATGTTTTTTTCACTACAATCATTCGTTGCACAAACACAACATATGATTTTGTGATCTAGTACAGTCGGTTTTCGAACTCAAAAATCGTAACCTGAATTATGTTCGGAAGTCATTCGAAATATTATCCAAGTTAATTTAAATGTGCTCACCTTAATTATTCCACGATTAAACGAGGCATGTCTTGGAAGTTGTCGTTCGCGTTCTCTCGATGATTTTATGTTTCTCTACACATTAAATATATAACACCAATATAATATACTAACACTGACACACAGAGACGTTCGTCTAACAGCCAAAAAACATTCCGAACGAAATGTTAATTAAATTCTCAACACAGACACTACCGAACAAACTTATAACAATCAACTGGTTGAGGAGAATAAACGGCGCAGAAAATGTACGCCGGATAAATGTAATATGGAGAACTGTTAGGAAAAACACTAGAAAAACAGTGATAAAGTGAATTAACTTTGCACAAACAACACTGGGTAGATTTATAAACAAATAACACAAAAAATGTTAACAAAAACGTAACAAAAAACGATGGCTAACTTAACAAAAACACTTCCTGAACTTAATGCACCTTTATTGTTGAACTTGGACAACGAATTTGTTACTTAAATAAACAACCGGCTCTTTTAGGTTTGAGTAATTATTAGAAATTTACCAAATGTGTAATTTTACATTGTATTTTTATCCAATTAACTTTATTCGGAGCGCTGCTTCAAAACAGCGTGCGCTCCGCCGTGTGGACGATTCGATACTGACTTTCGAAAAGCGAAACGAAGCGCTTCTCCTCTCTGTCTTCGTCGGGCGGATTCGGATGTGACCTCGCCTTTCGGGCGCTGTTGCCAACTCTTGGTCGCCGTTTCATTCGTGCCGCGAGCTGCAAGAGGCGGCACATCCGACCAAAAGCCACGCCCTCGAAATCTCTCATGTTCCTGAACAATTGTTTGTCACGACCACTGGCGACGCCATCAAACAAACGCGGAATTTTGTTGCGTTTTAGCGTTGTAAATTTGACATTTGATGCCGCTTTGCGTTTTTATGTATTTCGCATCAATGCGTGCTGATAGCGCTGATTAAATGGACGAAGTCCTAGCCAGAACTCGAATGGTCGACTCCTTTTGATAGTGTTTTTATGATTTATTTATAATATACGGGCAGATTGCAATCTCAAAAAATTATTCCGGTTCTTACCGTAATGTCGGAGTCTTTTTTAGCCCACACGCCGGAGCGGAAAAGGGAAATATTGAAATGAGCTCGCGTAACAGCTTATTTTTAAACATATTTATAGTATGGTAGTAAAATGGTCATTCATCAGGCATTATAGCACCCAGGGCAGGAACACAGAGGTAAGGCTTAATATTAATCAATGATACGCCGACTTAAAAATTCCTTGATTCAAGTCAGATAAAAACCCTGATTCGTAATATAGTTCGAATCAACTCGAATCGAGCTTATATATCGGCAAAAGAACAAAAAAAACTCATCGATGTATTTATTTAGTAAATGTGATAAAAATTTATTGTGTAAAGTATGGACCAATAGAAAATCAACCAAAATTACACAGAACCACGAAATGAAAAAGTTGTCTGTATTGGGTGCGCGATATATATTTTCCAAAGCATTTTTTACCGAAGTTGGGGGTCAAACTGTAAAAAACGGATTTTCAACATAATAAACAAAATATTTATCAACTGTTTCTACTATCGTACATCTCGCTTTGGTAGTTATTTCTGTTCAATTTATTATAATCCAACTAATTGTTTCTTGAAATATAGTCGTTACAATTGGGATAAACGCAACTGTTTGAAATACAGAATATTTTATGGGCATATTTTTTTTTTTTTAGAAAGATCACACTGGATACAACTTTCGTATGGAGCTTAATGAGAAGAATTCATCGTCATAGTTGAAATAATTATTAATATAATTTATCTCTTGTAAAATTTCTTCTTATTTTCAAATTATTTAAAAACTTATTTACTATTTTCTTATTGTTTACACTTCGCCAGTATAAAAGTTTAAGTGATCCTTTCTTCCCCAACCGCATGTAAGTTATTCTAAAGCCTAGTTAAAAAAATTGTTGAGTCTAACTTATAAATAATAATACATCTTATAAAACAGTTGAATTACGTATTCTTAAAAAATATATTTAGGTATCGTAAATTAAACAAACGCGCTTCAAAACAAGAAGACCAACAAGGGAAAATAATAAATTGGTTAAAATACTGACAATGTAAGCGTTTATCTTTTGATTACGATGTCGCCTGATTTAAGGGGATGACTAATTTTAATGATCATTTTTCCTCTAATTCAAAATAGTATAGTGAAAAAAAATCCACACTTATTTTGTTTTTGGGATAATGGTTGAAGACCATTTTACCCGCTCTACTCTATTGCACAGTTGCAATATTTTTAGTAAGACGATAGAAGTACAACATGTAAAGGTACACCAAATTTCACAAATACATGGTTTAAAATACATTTATTTGCCTTCAAAAATTGTAGATTTCTTAAGTTTAGGAAATTTTAGAAAAATAAAAAAAACACTAGTAAGAACTAAATTTTCAAAATTAGAAAAAGTGGTATCAATTTACAACTTTAGCAATTACGAATATAATCTACTAATCAAACACGAATAGACTACATTGCAAGTATTATAAAATATAAATTTATTATTTATATAAAATGCTAAACCTGTTTCTTCGTAGCTAATACCTTCCACACCCTGTTGTATAAGGTTAATTAATGTTTTTCCTCCAATAACGTGTTTTTAGAATAATTCTTACTTCTCTGATCGTTAGCGATTTTATTAAAACTAAATTCACGAAGCGTGAAAACTGATAATCTTAAACTAAAATAGATAATAATTAAACTAATTAGAGACATTTACGTCGTTCACGCTCTGTAAACACAATATGTGCCACGATTCTCGGAATATTTCTGATCAGAATTCTATGAAGTTTCGTCTACTAGGCCAAACAGAAATAGATTCTAATTGGAATCGAAGCTTATGATTCTTGTTAAATGGAAAATAATGATAAATCATCAGCGTATAGAGCAAGAACGTCCTTCGGCGACATGGTATTTATTTAAATGCTCAAATTATACGTTTATGTCGTTATTTTATCGATATTTTATGTCCCTTTAATATGACTTGAGATTGTATAATTAATATCTAATGAAAACGTATAATGGAGTTTCAAGCCATATTAAAGTAATTCCGTAATAATTGTATGTTTTTAAAAGAATTTAGTGCTAAGCGGTATTTTGCCTTGGGGCAATTTGTATTATTAATCAATTCAGGTTTTCATCTTTAAAATTTGATGATAGAATTTTATATTATTATCGAGGCACTCTATTCCAATTTTGAATGATGTTTTATAATTGAACCACTTTTAGGAAGACCATAATATTTAAGCATGTTTGATTTGACCTCTATGATCCTCCAATTAAAAAATAATATTATTTTTTCTGTACTTAATAACCGGCTGAGTCAATCTAAACTAATCATCACGATTCCTAACTGATATATTTCAATCAATTTTTGAATTTTCAAAATTGGTTCAAGATTTTTGTCTAAATCGTGGACAAATAATTATGCCCTATTTTGTTAAGTATAAAGAACTGGCTCGAGCGATCGTCGCGAAAAACTATCCAACGCTAGTCTTATTCGAGTTACATCAAATGGTTTCAATTGTTACCTACTGAGTAGCAAACTTCAACAAGTCATCTTATTGTCTTTTAATGTCATAAATTGTTGATAGATATTAAACTGATTCAGTAAAACATTTCTATTTTCGCCGAAACTTGCTATAAAGACACTTTTGGAGCAAACCAAAAATTTTCGAAACGATTTATTTAATTTTGTAGTTACATTTAAGTAATCATTGTTACCCAATTATTTATATATTAGAAAATTAATTTAATCCTAATAAAAATTTAAAAAAGATAAATGTTTTGCCGTTTTCTGTATATTGGTAGACGCTCGAGCGCAACCATTGATTGATTCCTATTAAAAATTACAAATATATAACAATAACATATTGTTTGATTAATATTCAGAAAGACGTTTTAGACGTGTCCATTTATAATCTAAAAAGTCGTTCAAGTTTAATTTATTATATATACAATCAATGTCTTCAAATTTTATCTAAACAAAGAATCAAGTCAAGCTCTTTATCGTATAAAACACAAACAATATTTTCCTGAGCGTTAAAGAGCATTTTATTTTATATATTCGGTATTCGGCCTAATATCAAAAAAGGTGCGGAATATGCCAAATACCGAATAGTAACCGAATATTCGGTTGAAGTCTAGAGATTATCGTTATTTCATGAAGACCATCATTTTATTTTTTCTATCCAGTAGGTATAAAAAATCATTAAATAGTTATATTTTTTTGAAACATACGAGGTCTGTTCAAAAAGTACCCGGAATTTTCGTTTTTTCAAAAAAATATTTATTTATTCGTCTACATTAATGTGGTCCCCTTCAAAGTAGTCCCCCCCAGATATAATACACTTATGCCAGCGTTTTTTGCAATTTTCGAAGCACCCTTGATATTCACTTTTTGATATGTCCTTGAGCACTCTCAGCGATTTTCTTCAATCGAGGAAAACCGCCGTCCTTTCATGGGTCTCTTCAACTTTGGGAATAGGAAAAAGTCACACGGAGCCATATCTGGTGAATTTTTGCACTTTGCAACACTTTATTTCATTTTTTACGCAAAATTTAATACAAATTCTTTGACTTTTCAATTCTTCCATTGTAAAAATCGCCGAGCTCAGAAAAACACGTCGAACCTTAGCGACTACCACAGACAAAGTAAACAGTGAATATAGCTGAAAATTTCATCATACTTTAGGGGCATGTATACCAACACAATAAAAAAAAAATTTTGACTAGCTCAAATTTTCCTGATAGCTCAGTCACGTTTTTGATATTTATGTTATAAAAGAATGTGATTTAGTATCATAATTTCAATGTACGACTTCCGTCTATCAATCTCCTTCTTCGTTTATCTAAATATTTATCTAAATGTTCTTGATCGTATAAATAAAAGTATCAAACTGGCATTATCGCTGTTGCACTATCAATGATTACCGTTGACATCTACATATAAATAAAATACACGTGTGAAACGCGAATGAGCATATTATAAAGTCTGTATATAGAATTAAAATGCGCAGATTAATTACTTTCTGAAAGATAATTTTAAATTGTATACATAAGTGATCTAAAGTTTTTTGTTGGATTTTCATAAATGTCATAGTAAATTTTATTGGTCGTTACTATAATTCACTAATTATAGTATGAGAAAAATATTATAGTAAGAAATTAAATAAAATGATCTTGGTTTGCAGTATGTTGTTAACCAGCACAGCATTGACGATGCTATACTTTTTTATAACATCTATATATCGCGTTTAACTCTGGATTGGAAAAAGTGCTAGAATTTCTGGTTTTATAAACAGGTATAAGAAAATTTTAGATTTTAGAAAAAAAAACTGAAGATTTGAAATTTTAATTTTTTGCTTTTAATCATTCTAATTGTGATTGTAATTGATTAATATGATTGTAACGTAGAAATAGTATAAATAGTTTGTTTAGGTAATAATACATTATACTAACTTTGCATATATGATGCGGTCTCTTATACTTTTTGCCGTATGAAAGAGATAAATTTCATATATATTAGTACGAAACCTCAGATTAGATAAAAAGCCAATATTCATTTGCAAATTCTTCAATTAAAACCTGGTAACAGATGAAATTTTTGCTTAAGAGAATTGTTACAAATGTAGTAAGAAAGTAAAATTTTGTTAACAGTTCATAGTTCATGCGAAAGCTCTATGAAGAATCTGGTATGTGTTTATAAAATATTCATATTTACCCTAAAATGATGGTTTTTAACTATTGACTGTCGTATCTCCGAAAAAGCTATCAAGGCTGAATCAATCAACGTATGTTCATTGTATCAATCATATCAATGTACATTAAAAATGCAAATCGAATATTTTTTCAAAATTCAAAATTTTTTTCAAATGTATAAATCGTTCCTGAAAAAGTTATAACCTAAAATTTTTATATACAAATAATAAATAAAAGTTAAAAACTAACGTCCTAATAACTATTGCTATGGTTGAATGTGCATTTTACAAGTAATGAATTATTAAAATCAATCTACGGTTTAACCTTTTTAGACAATTTTTGATAATTATTACTATAGGTATTTAACCCTTTCGATAAGGAAGTTTTTTTGCACAGAAATGTCGCTGCTGTACGGAACAGCGTGTCAATATGAATAAAAATATGTTAAAAAACTAAAAACTACAATTCTTAATTGTTTGACTCATAAGTCCTAAATCATATAATAATCATAAGTCATATGCCATATGTTTTATTTTAATAATATGATAGCAATTGTGATGGCTGATAATTTTATAAAAAATGATAATAATATTTTCCCTGTGAAATAAATGTACATAAAATCGAATACACTTGCTAAAATCTTGAAATAAAAGCAAACAACGTGTCGTCTATGGACGACATCCGTACATACAATGCGTCACGTGGATGTCGTCCATAGACTACAATTGAAGCGAAAGAGTTAAGCACAGTTGCCATTGAAAGTGAATTTGGGTAAAGCCTGGATAATTATTTTTAAATCGTCATTCAACATTAAAGGGAACGTATAACATGATAAAGAAGATTGCTAAATTTGTTCGATATCTCTTGTTCTTGGTCAATTTCAAAATAATTTGTTTAAATAATTATTTTTTGTTTTGTACGGACTTTTGCACATTATGTGACAAAGTGTTATAAATAATGAATGAACATACCGATATTTAATTCTATATAATATTATAAATAGTGTTCTGCAACACATGTATCATGAAGACTAGTCTGGTATAGCGGAGGATTAGGAGCATATATTCCTTGCTTGTCTTGTCTGAATTTAGAACAGTAAACTTTTGTGATATATTTTTAATTTCAGTAAATAAGAAATAGTCCTTATCAAAAATAGTAATAAAAAAAAAGGATAAAGATTCGTAATATTGCAAACAAATACTATAACGTGCTATAGTATATTATCAGAATTACTAACTAATATTCTATAGCATAAATCAAAAGAAAACAATACTAGAAATAAGGTGTCTAAAAAAGTCTAGAAATAAGAAGTCTGATGTATTTAATTATAAGGCCAATAAACAAAAATGTCTAGAAAAGTAAAGATAACTGAGAACTGAAAATTGATAGTTTAAACCATAGCCAATAATATACAAATACGTTCAAAAAAATGAACTAGCAATAAACTTTTTAAATAAAAGATAGATAATTTTTTGTTTCTCCAAATAGCGTAATAAATGCCTAAAAAAAATATAGAAGAGTAGTATTTAGTCCACCAAAAAACCACAGTAAATTATCCCACATAAAACATAAATAAGGAAAAATGAAACCATTTTCTGCAAAACATGTTATTTATTTTATATAATAGATATAATTTTGAAAACATTTTAATCAGTTTGCTATACTTATAATATGGTCTTATTATAAGATGACGCAAGTTATAAATCTCATTTGGTACTGAAATCGTCAAAAAAGTTTTTTAGTGTAAAAATTTGGATAATATATTTTAAAAGCACAGCTATTGTAGTTTGTGTTTGAATAAATAGTTTTTCTTATAGGGGTTGAATAATATGTTTCTTTTATATATGTATATATATATATATATTCATACGATCCCAATATGAGTAGGTTTTTTAATGACATTTAAAATCTCATATATCTTTTTTAACATATTCGGTCCATAAGTTGTTTATACATTTTATACACGTGTTTCAATATTCTACCTTTTCATAGTTCCTAAAAAAGTTTCTTTTAATAAGATAAGAATAAATAGAATTGTTAGCACTCTATGCAAGATTTTGTAGAGAAATTTATCAGGAACTATGTAACACCAAATAAATCTATTTTTATAATGGACTACAAGAAAAGTGTCAAACTCAAATGTTGCTCTGATACAATTTCTTATATTATTGTCTGTAAATAATTTAAGGAAAGACAAGTCTTCTAACATAATTAAAAAATGTCAACAAAAAAAATTGTTTAAATTAAGGGGCTAATTTTCTTATAAAATAGACCGATGTTACGCTCCTTTCTTCATATAAATTGGTAGTAAAAACTGTCGAAATGTTATGTATTTGCTGTGCGATCAGGCGTTATGCACTTAATACCAAATTTCACGTGTGTGTTATATTTGCACATCAGAAAGATGCATATATGATTTTCTATCTAAGTTAGGTTTTATATCTAAAACGCCTGACTGGACACCAAATATAGTTGATAGATACGTTGTTTTTGCTACAAATTTATATGAAGAGAAGAGCTTTATAAGAGAAATTGACTCCTGAATCTAAAAAATACCAAGTTCAACTTTGTAGCTTAAATTTAAAGTTTTTTTTAGAATCAATTCGTATTTGATCAAATTTGAATTTGACATAGTTCATGAGTTACATTTTAATAAACAATAAGAACTCAATATATATATATATATATATATATATATATATATATATATATATATATATGATAGATTTATTTAGATATGTTTTCCATGCCCATCAATACTTCTATCTTTCTATATTATTATACTTGAATATACGTTTGTAAGAAAATAATTTTTCTAACAAATGAAATTTTATTTTTATCATTTATTTTTAAGTACATTTTGATCAGTTTTGATCAGTTGTTAAACTTCTTCACTTATATCTTCCCATAATTTTTCTTTTTTTTTATAAATTACTTACATTTACTAAGCAAACGTATTGTTTTAACAACAAACATTCATTAAATTTAGGACCTTTATATACAAATGGTTTTATAATAGTTTAACAGATTAAAGCTTATAGATTCTAGATTAACAGATTTTTAAGATTACAGTCTATCATAGATAATATGAGTCTGTATAAGGTAACAACATCAGTGCATTCGCCATAGTGCGTTTATAATTATATTTATGGGCTTTTTATTAGTAACGTCAACTAAATATAATCTTAACTAGATTCGAGCATTAGTAAAGAATTATTTCGTTTTCACATTTTCGGAATGATAAAAATATTTTCTAGAGTTTTTAAATCTTTCTCTTCAGCCGGTAACTATCATCATATTCGCCAAACTAAATTTTTGTACCAAACAATTATACATTTTTAGAACATGATAATTTTATAGTGCTTTGAGATATTAATACTACATTGTAATCAATTAATGATTTTATATATTAATAATTAGATAAAAGTTTTGAATACACAATATGTTAAACTCGTGAGCTTTTTGCAAGTCTTAGAAATCGCATGAGATTTCTCTTTACCTTACAAATACCTCCCAGTAAAATTATCTTCACCGTACAATTACCTTTTAGTAAATATGTGCTTTCTTAAGAAAAAAATAAGCCTTTCTTCGGGAGGAAAAGCTTACTCAAAATTCTGAGAAAAAAAATTCACAAAAGGGACGAAAATTGATCAAATGTCGTGCGGGAAGAAAAATGATTAAAAAATGATGAATTACTAAAATAATTAATACATAATAGGGGTTATTAGAAAAAGAGTGAAAATGTAGGGTTGTATGAAGATTTCAATTCCGCATTGTAACCGAAAATTGGTTCCAAAAATTGAAAGAAAATGTTAGTGGTCGATGACACTTATTAAAATTTTTTATTAAATTATCTTTTTAAGTTAAATTTGGACTTTACCTTAAGCTCTATAAACTTTGAATCAAACCTCTAGAAAATCTGAATTGAAATTCAGTGAAAAACATTCACTGACTGAAAATTTGTGTAGGAAGGTGAAAATTGAAGACTGTATTTGTTGTTTAATTACGCATCACAAAAAAATTAAATTGAACCAAAAAATTAAAATAAATCTCAATTATAACCAACCCTTACTATTTCTCAGTCCTACTGAACGTAGGACTCGTATAAAATTTAATAAAAATTTGTTTCGAAGAAGTATGATGACTAACACTATTGCATTTTTTTTATAAAGATGTATAAATTTTGTTATAATGTACCATTCAGGTAATAAACAAAAAAACCACAGCACTTTTCAGCAACATGTTCATAATTTTGATGGTCATTCAAAATAATATAAATACTTTCAAAATTGGTTTATAATCATTCAAAATAGTATCTTGATTTAAATTATGTTAGATGTTCTAAAATTGTATAATTGCTTCATAGATTTAATAAAAATAATTGGAATAGTTATTTCTTTGTAAATGTTGTGTACATTTTGGAGAAGACTTGAAGTATCTCATTAAACAAATAATTATAATTGTTCAGCAACAATAATTATTCATTTATTTCTTTAGTGCTGAAAATAAAATATATATTTGAATAAATATAGCGGTTTTTTATTTATGTGATGGAAATTGCGAAAACGAAAAAATCCTCGACCTGCATCGACAAAATTTATCCATTTATTGAAAATGATCCTAAAGCTGTCCCATTAGTTTAGAAATCAATTTAAATTAACAAAAACTTTCACTTATTATAACTATGATTAAAAAAACGTTCTGAAGTTTTTTTTGGAATACATCATCAGTTATATTTAAGTTTGGAAGCAATACGAAGGAAGCATAGAATTAAAACTTAATTATTCAAACTAAAATTTTTGGCAAAATCTTGAAATATTAAATATTTTATTAAAAATCACAATGTTTTAGTATTATTTGAAAATATTTTGGGCTTACATAGATATTTTTTTAATTTAATTTTTGTTATTTTCATCGATCTCTCAATGTTTATACATTTTTATACATTGTGATTCTTTTTTATATAAATATATTTACATAATAGAATATAATATATAGCTAACATTTAATATACATGGCCACGGTAATGGGGCAGTTTTATAATGCAATGAATGATATGGTTCATCAAACGTTTATAAAAATATCAAATGCAATCAAATATTTGTATTTTGAATTAATTATATAAACCAAGCATAATTCAGATAAATAAGTATTTAAAATTTGTATTTAAACCGCAACAAATAATTAATAATTAATTTTTAATCACTAAGTCCAGAAATCAAATAAAAGCCAGTCATTGAATTATAAAATTAATTGCCAACAATATTTTCTCCCAATATCTCATACACTAATAATTTAATTATGCGTACAATATTTTTTCAATATAATATGATGTTTTATACAATATATAATATCAAAATATAATCATACAAAATAATTCAATATGATTTTACCTATATATTTTAAGTTAAGCCTATAATTTAATAATATTATTTTAAGTGTCTTACAGAGACTAATTTGAGACGGTTTTGCGTGCATTTTGAAGACAACAGGAATAGTAATCTGATTTAATCAGATGTTTAACTTTTATTAATAATTAATTTAACATTTTCATAGTAGTTCCATTAGGCTAATAAATTCAATACAAAAATTACTTTTTATGTAACTTGTGTTCCAATTTAGTAAAATATATGGAATATTAAAACTATTTAAAGAATTTGGCAATCTTGAGTAAGTATACGAGTTCAGTCTTTGGTGGTAAGTAAATTTTCATATGATCTATGAATGAACATAAAAAATGATAGGATGCAATTTAATGAAAAAAAAAAAAATAACGAAACATCAAAAGAACGTAAGAAGTTAAATTTATCATTTATTTGAAATTTTAATTAACGATATCATATACATTGTCGAAATAAAGATGCTTCAAAAGAAATAAAATGCAATTTTAAATTAAAAAATTATGATAAAATATGATCATAAACATTCGCGTCTATAAATTAATTACCAATGACTATCTTAAATATCTATTGTATTCAGTATATTATAGTTAATAATATTTATAATTCTAATAGAGTTTTGGACATATCATTGAAGTAAATACTTAACACTGCTATATGGAACTACTACAAACTAATTAATAGATTAATTTTTAATGTTGTTTTTCATAGAGAACTATGTTTCATATATTACATATTCATCTAATTTGGGTGAATTGACTCTATACAGATGGTATACCATTGCACTTTTTGTGAAAAAAAAATGTTAATACGAATTGTAAAAGTAGCAAGTAAATATTTATGCAAAATAAAAGCGGAAAATAACAACAAATTCGGCAAATTTTATAAATGATATATACGTATAATATATCGCTAGTATTTCACAATATTCATATAAATAAATAACGAAAATAGATGGCCAAATAAAAATGTTTTTGTAGAAATAATGCATATGTATTAAAATAAATAATCAATGAGTACGATATTCACGATTTATCATTCAATTAAAATGAACCCTTTCCACTCGGATGCCGCTGCTCCGGCGACAAAATACATATTAACTTTGGAATTCCCGAGTGGAAAGTGTTAATAGACAAAATAGGTAAATTAATTAAAATATTGCAATAGATAATACTTTGTTTATAACAATGATTTTCTACTAATAGTTTGTTTTAATTAATTTTTAATCCAAAAGTAATTTGTTAAAAATTTTCTCGAATTGGCGAGGACAACATTATTTGAATACCCATATATAAATATGAATACCAGGCTCAAAAATAGCAATCAAAATCTAATTAATTTGTTTAACTAGTATCAATACTTCCAATTAATCCTCGGTATTTAATTTCACATTTGTTTAATTTATACAATTATTTTTTTAAACTTTATAAATACAATATGATAAACTTTGCAGTCTACTTAATTTTGGTCAAATTTATTATGATTTTAGTTTCAAAATCACAATGCTGTACAGAGTCAGTTCTCAATTTTGTTATAAATTGTTTACTTTATAAAACATTAAGGGACAAATACAATATAATTATCTCTAACAATAATACGTAGTTACTATGTATATACTTAAATTTAAAATTTATCTATATCACACAGGTTGTCCATTTTTTCCAAATAAATAGTCAGTTTTTTAAATATTTTAAACATATTTTAATCAACTGTATATTTAAATAAGTTATGTTACTTAAAATAAGCTCGTAATTCTTATATCAAATATGTTAAATATGGCCTTTTAAAAATACTTGGTATCATTTATCAATTCTGTAAAAAATTTTAACATATCGATTAAATTTTTCATTATTAGAGTACTATAACTTGTTAAAGTATACTGTAATAACTTTCATTTTGTTTGAGGCTTAATCATAATATCCAACAAGTACTTCAACAAATTCCGTAGAAAGTTTTAAGGTATATCAAAATATACTTATAAAAATATTCAAAATTATTTTTTGTCTTTCCATTTAGCATTTTTTTAGTTTGCCAGATTTTTACCAGTTAAGTGTCCATCGCTGATATTATAGTGGAAATGGAAATAATAGAGAGAAAAAAAAAAAAAACGTTGAATTAAATTTCCAATTTTTTTTTTAGATTTAATTCAAATATACATTTATAAATATCATTCATTATATCAAATTTTGTATATTTATGTATAAAAATATATTTTAATAATATGATGATATGTTGTATGTCTCCTGAAGAAAATTACTAGATGAAATTTAAATTTGACAATTTGTACTATAATGACAATGACTTTTTTGTGCAGATATTGCTCTCCACCATAATTTCACTTTATTCTCCAGTATCACAATTATAAATCTGTGCAACAAGAAATTTATAATATTTCTATAAAATGCTACATGGAAAGTATTAATTATATATCTAAATAATTAAGGTATATATCAACAATATAAAACGTAATTTGGTCAAAAGTTTCGTTACTATTTTTTAATATGGATCTTCTCTAATAATTGATATGACTAACTAAATTTAATTTTATGGTCTCAGTTATGCTTCTATATTAGTAAAAAAAAATATAAAAAATTAGAATAATTATTAATAAATAGTTTTATTTTACTGGAATAATATTGGAGCGAACAATTGAGGGATTGAGTAAAAGTCGAGTTTATTTGAATATATAAGAAAAAAGTCTTGCTTGAGTTTTTTTTGAATATATGAGATACCTCGGTTTGATTAATCTCTATCTTCCTAAATATCTCTGAATGAAAAAAAAATGTAAAAAGCAACAAACAATTGCTGGTGGAATCCAAGTAAATAAAAAGCTTCTCATTAATTCAATAATTCGAAAAGTTAACTAGATAGTTCAAAGTAAGATGATTTGAATCCAATAAAAATAATGTTGATTTTGAAACACATGATTACATAATGTAAAATAGACATATGTGAAAGCACATTGTCGTATATTTAAAAATGAAATAGCTTATCAACGCTACTTTTTCCTTGGTTTTGATAATAAATTTAATAGGTATGATACTGGCGCTGTGTTACTATTAATTTGGAAGTCAATAAATAAAAAATTTAACATGAAAGCAAAGTATTGATAGCAATAGGATTTGTTTTAATAGTTGGAATGTAGAACCCCAAGTTAATGCTTATTCCGTAATCTTTACTGAAATTGGTGTAGAAACCAAACATTTTTTCCTAGGTTAGAAAGTCTGACCCACCTCTATTTTATTGGTTAATTTATTAGATGATGACTGTATGCAAAAATCAAATTCAAAAGAATATATTTTGTAATTAGAAGTTATTATATTTCGATGTATATTTTAAATTAAATTGTTTTTTGTTATATGTTGCTTTGTAAGTATTTGATACTTATGCCACGTGATTATTTGATTTCTTCATATATCATTTAAAAAAGAAGATCCTTATTAAAAAAATAAGATAACATTTGCAGCTTATAATTCATTCAACGATTAAGTTATGTGCGTTTGTCTTAGAATTGTGTTAAGCCACAATTCCAATTTTATGTAGTCTTACATCTACTAGATAAAATTAAGCGGTAGAAGATTATATCGATTTTTTCATATATGTATATACATATATAAATATATACATACATTTGTCAAAGGACCGGGCGTACCGATAAATATTTTTTAGAGTAAACAAGCAGGTTTTTTTCTAGTCAGTCTTACAGCACACTTAGAACACGGTTAGAAGTCTTTTAATTTTTTTTAACACCAATCTTATAGTGTTACATGAAGACAGATTAAATACCAATTTTATTAAAAATATATTTGAACTTGCTCAAATAATAATAATAAATTACGATGTGAGTGGTACGACTGAATGAAAAATTTAATATTTATTTTTAACCGATATTTAGTATAAATTTCATGATTTAATATTGACGATATCAATTACTTTTGCATCTTTCAATATCAAACTATCGTAACCTTAAATTCTAAAAATGGTATAAAATTTTAAGCTTTAGTGAATTTATGGAAAAGCTGTAAAGCAATATGCAATTTGTATTTTTATATGATTTAGTAATATATAATATATAACATTTAATTATTAGAAATCTTGTATAATTTACAACATTAATCCTTTAATAAAAACCGTTAGTGGTACTATAAAATACATGAATATTTTAAATGTATTTTAACCCTCTATAGGCCAAACTTCTGTTTACATTCAAAAAAATCAGGGAAAGTAAAAATCAGTAAAACTAAATCAGTAAACTAAATTATAAACCTAAATGTGCACATGGAAAATAAATTCGGTTTGAACGATTTTTTTTACTTTCAAATAAGAGCGTTTTATAATTTTCGTACCTTTGTGTATGAAAATGTTATTTCAGGTTGAAAAGCCTAGAAAAAAGTCATAAATGTTGAAATGGATTGTCTTGGCACGGAAAGCCATAATTATTTGGGGAAATATTGAGAAAATTTAGAATGTGACTTGAAAGTTATGTGGACCCATAGAGAGTTAAGGACCAAAAAGGACTCAAAAGTATTACCATAAGATATCACAAATAATATGACATAAAAGTGTAAAGTTTTGAAAAACAAGTTACAGTTTTGAGATTGATAAATATGCCTTCTCTAAAGATGAAAACTGTAAATCACCTTCATGGATTTTACAAAAATAAGTGCATGTAAATGAACATTTCCTAAAGTATACGTAGTATAAATAGAAAACTTTATATTTAAGTACGCTTAATCTCTAATTATCAAACTACGTTAAGTTTTCGTACAAAGCTATGTTAATAAATTTTTAGGCAGTAGTTTATACAGAAAGATATCGAGTTTTAATTTTAGATATATAGCGTCAATATATTTAACAATTTTAGAAAAAATATGTATTAGTTCTAAATGTAGCTTTACGCATATGTTGCAAATAGCGATCTAATTTATATAATTTTATACGCAGTATTCACCATTCTTCAGAGATTTTGGCATGCATCGTTCAAATACCTTGTACGCTCGGTCATTTGACACTTTACCGTAATTCTTAAACGTTAATATGAATGTTCAACGTTTTACAATACGTACTAATAGTGCACGGACGTACGCCCTCAGTTACTTGACGTTCTCGCCATGGACACGAATTTTTGGGGGTACTCGAATCATTTCGAATTCACACGATCTAGACATGTCCAGATAAGCAATCGGAACCGATTTTGATTCAATCGGGACAGGAGCATTTTTAAGAATAATTTGTTTCTCGATATCTAGACATTTCTAGTCGTGATCCTGTCCTATGTGTCCGCATTTTTGGGTGCCTCTTTTGGTGATCCGATCAAGAGAGCGTCCAGTTCTGGTTGTTCTCCGGTTGGCTGATGTTCTGTGGAAACTAGGCGATCTATGGAAGAAATAGCTCGGTGCTCCGGAGCCACGGAAACTCCGACGCAATCGGCATCGTGAGTGGCTATCGGGCGACGCATCATGAAGGACAGACAACAACATCTGAACAGAAACGTTAAGTAAAAGTGACAGACAGGAAAATAGACACAGAGTCACAACAGATACACAAGATTAGATAAATATAAATAGGTAGTAGAAATGAGATTTTGTTTTTATGTGCATGCATTTAAAAGTATATTTTTGGTACCTGTCCCATAAATGAAGTTTCAGAAAAACAGATATAACAAACACACAAAACCCAAAGCCAAATTATATTCTACAAAACCATATGCAAATAGGGGAAATATGGACAAAATGACGTTTTGGCCTTATTTAAAAATTGGCTAGATTTATTAATGTTCCCGCGACTAACGTGAAGAAAGACATAATCAAAACCCTGTCAGATGTTATGCGTCATTGTCACAGTCTTGTCGAAGTAATCAGTTTGGTTTGGTCATATTTTTGAGGAAGTTTTATATCGATATTTACAATTACTTCTATTAAAATTAATGAACTTATGCCAATACTAGTGTTTTGGATCAATTTTACTGCAATAATCAGGTGTTTGATGGAATTTTGATTATGAACAATATCAAATAGTACTATCAACAAGTACTGTAAAGCAGTTTATTCGAGGACAAAAAATATATTCGAAACCTGTAAAAACTTTTTGTTGAGTTTAATAAAAAGTGATTGGCTTTACTACTTCTAAAAACGTGAACTCAACAACAGGAGAGCGTAATTTCAAATATGGGCTGATTTTGCTGTGCAACAGACCAATGTTATGATAAGGCCATGGTACGCTCCAACTTGAGGGGCGTCCATTAATCACGTGAGCGAGTTTTTAAGGATTTTTGGACCCCCCTCTCCCTTGGTGATATTCAAAATTAACCGCCCCCCTCCCCCACCAAACATCACGTGTATTTTCAGTTACGTGATAAAACTGTAATTTTTTAAAATTTTATTTGCAAATGTTTGATTTTTTTAAAAAAGCAGTTAAAAAATAAATACACGTGATATCTTACTATACCCCTCCCTCCCCCAGGTGATATTTCGTAATTTTTTGTCAGACCCAAAAACCTCACGTGATTAATGGACGCCCTCTTGCTTAATCATACTGAATACTGTCAAAATGTCATGTATACGCTGTGCATTCAGGCGTTTTAACATACACTGCAACGTCACTTATATGTTATGAAGCTAGGTCAGAAAGACCCTGTTATCTAAGATCGGTTTTTTGATATTTGTGCGGTTTCTAGGTTAGGTTTTCTATCTGACAAACTGTGAAAAACGCCTGACTGCACAGAAACCAAATGGCTTTTGTCAATATTTATCATGGAAAGTTCTTCATAACATAGCCTTGCCATAGCATTGGTCTTTTGTGCGGCAGAATCGGTACATCAGTTTCTAAACTTTTAGGCACAACATCAAATCTTGATGTAAAATTTTATAATGAGTTAAAAATTATATTTTTATAATAAATTTGGTTAATATGAGTCAACTGATGACTTACATGCGGAAAGTATTTTTTGAAAGCAATTTTTAGCATTTCAATATTACAAACTTAAAATAAGTTTATACTCAACTTCATGCTTACGTACTTTTAAAAATCATAAAATTTTATTATATAATATTTAACTATGTGCACACTTGTTTGCCTTGAATTTTTAATAATTATCAACAATAAAATTAATTGAAAATTATAAGATTTTTTTTTCTTATAAGATTAAACATTTAACGCCTAGCTACCTAAGGTGATTCCAAATAAAATTATACTGTTTTTGAAAATATACCAAAAAATTTGAAATAATACAAATAAATTAATAAATAAGTAATTTTCTATAAACATTATTACATAATATTGCATTTAAATTTATTTAATTTAAATCTATTCAAGAGACTGATAAATTATAACATAAGTTAAAAATTTATTAAATTAGATTGTTAGAAAAATTAAGCGGGGCGCAACAATCGGAAAAACCGGGCGGAAGGTGGGGCGTTACTAAAAGGTTGAAAACCACTGATTTAAGGTTTAATTACCAGGAATGTGATTAAACTGATTTAACATTAATTGCTAGATATATGAGCTATCCCTTACATTTTGTTTTGGATATTCTTAGCCGAGTCAAACTCTTAACACGTTCTGTTTTAGAGTGATGTGCGGTAGATGGCGTAAATGTTTTGAGGAAAACAATATAAGTTGTAATAATTGGAAAACATTCAATAATCCTGGTGCAGCTAATGTGAAAATAGCAGTAACGAATTAAAATAAATTGAAAGATATCTAGGAACATTGGGATTTATTTTTATGAATATTTGCACAGAAATGCAAATTAAAATTAAAGTTCTAATAAGGCACTTTTGTTCTACAGATTTAATAAATGAAATACTATAAAATACACATATAATAAATTAAAAGCATTCTAAAAGCGATTTCTATCATTCCACATGATAAAACAAACTCATATTGAAATAGTTTTAGTATGCATCTCAAAGTTTTATAATAATAATGATAAATACATATAATAAATTATATACATATAATAAATTAAAAGCATTCTAATGACGATCTCTATCATTCCAGATGATAAAACAAACTCATATCCAAATAGTTTTAGTATGCGTCTCAAAGTTGTATATTGATAATAATGAATGAAAATGAATTAATATAACTGTGACGAAATGAATTCATATATAATAAATATATAATAAATTAGAACCACTAACCTGACACCTGTGAGAATTAGTCCCAATACCAGTATTGATCCTCCGGCACCAAGAAGTAAGTATCTATGGTCAGCCGCCTCTGCACCAGGGCTAAGCTGGACAAGCCCAACTACGAGAACAATTGCTCCAAGCAATAAGAGGCATACGACTACTTGAAGAGCTGATACCTAAATATCGATAGAATACATTAATATATTAAATCCTATTAATGTTTGTTATGGATTTCCAGTTATCTATATTAAAATAATCGAATACATATAGTAGTAATTTTTTTCTATTATTTTTGTTTCTAGAATTTTCTATACTAACTTAATTTTTATAATTAAACCACATCTCATAGGCCTATAATATTTTACAAGGTTCGGTTTGACTATCAACTCTATCACCATGCGAAGTTTCATCAATATCCCAGAAGAGTAAACCTGAGGGTAAGTCTATTTCTAATAAATTTTCACATTGGTGACGCCAACGAGATAGAAAGGGGAGCAATATGGCAATTCGAGTCAGCCTTGATCCATGGATTATAACAACAATATATTGTCATGACTGTTGTACAAGATTTCTCATCAGATTTTTAATATTGTTTTTAAATATTTATTAACTGATAACTGATGATTTAGAAATAGTCTAATAATAATTGACCATCTAATGTGTTATACGTATGAAAAGTCGGGTATTGAATTAAAAAAATACCCATTGTGAAATAATCACATAGTAACAAGATACTAAATACATGGAGCCAAGTTTTCTAAGTTGATATATTAATAGCATGAGTCAATCATTAATGTTCTGTGTACGTATAAAAATAGATAGAATTAAATTCTTGTTCAATAGATAGGAATTGAATTGTTAAACGACGCCTCTATCTAGCCAATGAACAATAGCGAATAATTTGAAAAAAAATATTATTGAATAATTTGATATGTAATATCGAAAGCTATCATTAAATTTACACTTTGATTGGAAATAGTTTCTAGTAAATCTCAATAAAAGAGAACATTTATTTGGATACTATCTATCAACTGCGCTCTTAGTTCAAATTATCGCATAGCACAAAATATTGCTATATATATTATTTGGTTTAAAAAAATTATGAAAACATATTGTTTTATTCACATATACATTAACAACTGTCCAATTAAGGACATTTAGCAATTTTGATTATTAACAATTATTAGCTGAAACAGAGACGTCGTATAAAATGATGAGATGTCGGAAAGACGACTCAGTAGTTGTTTTTCCATTCGTTATGTATAATATTAAAATAGTATTGTAATAAAAACTCAAATACTCTTTAATAAATATTAATACTAACAATATGTTATTTAGGCGGTAGTTCTCAGTTTTTAAGGAATCGGCTAGCAAATTTAGGATTACATCTTTTACAGTAGGTGTGTTCGTGTCGAATCAGCCAGTTAGGAAAATATTCGATGGCGATGTTGGGGAATATTTTCTGAAATTTTTGTATTATATCTATGTTGGTTTCATGTGCACTGCCCCATAATTGGATGTTGTACTACCAAATAGGCTCCAGTATGGCTTAAATAGTAATTTGTGAAGGGGCACTATATTATATATGGTGCAAAGTTTTATTTAAGCTATTGCCGATTTTTCTTAATATGAATAATATATAAAAATGATAAATTTATTCAAATTTGGTCGCAAACTGTTGAAAATCAGCTATAATTCAACAAAATGACAGTATCTGTTACAAAAATTTATGGACAATTAATTTGTTCGAAAATGTGATAGGGTAGGGCGGTCACAAATGTCCAACTTAACTTTGAGGAACTATATTGTGAAAATCAAACCAATTATATCACAACAAATAACACATATTAAAGTAATAACTATCTGATTATGTTTAGTTTATCTGTGTGTTTTTTGCTGTTTTTCAAAAATTTGTTACCTGGTACTTTCTACTCAATATACTGAATGAAATGGGAAGGTCACGGACAAACAAGATCAATGTCTTATTTTTAATATTAAAAGAATTTTGCGAAATAAACGCTAGATAATTCAACCAATGCAAAATATAAATTTGATGGGTACATTTTGCACAGAGATAACACTGTATATTATCTTGATCTGGTGTTTCGTTAGAAATATTCAACAGCAGAGTTAACTACTTATTTAATTTATCTGTTATAAAATTGCTCTTTAACGTAAGTTAAGGTTTCATTTAATATTTTTTATTGTTTATACTTTTGCTATGGTAAAGGTTCTTTTGGTTCTTTCTACCCTATTCACGTTGTACAAGTTATATAAAAAACTGTTGAATCTAACTTAAAATTAACAATCTTACAAAATAATTAAATAACGTATACTTAAAAACCGTATTATGGTATCATAAACTAAGCAACAGTGCTCACAACCAAAAAAAACAACAATGAAAAAAAAAAACTTTTGTTTGGAATTTGGAACATTACTGTTTATCTCCCGCTTAGCAGCGCCGTAAAATCCAGGTGAAGGCTGGTAATATATCTTTTTCCCTCTACTTTCAAATACTGTTGTTGAATTTTTTAACTTTAGTTTTTGAGATATCGGTGGTGGACCTTTTTACTCCGCTCTACCCTACACAAAGCTGAAAGAACACCACCAATGCCTATGCAATTATAATCGTACTATTATCTAATACTTAATATTTAATGTTTCTAACATTTCGATATGTATGTTTTTTAACTTCCCGTAAGGCAAGTTATAGTAATCGCAAAAAAATCGAAAATGGAAATTTTTATATATATTCAGGTTTCAAAGGTCTCTGAATATTTTGGCGTACCTTAGAAAAAATGAATGTATGTGTGTGTGTGTGTGCAGATACAAATTTTCGTCGACGATTTCGGAAACACCGATCAACCGATTTGAATAATTCGAAAAACATTCGATTCATATTGATAAGGAGACGTGCTGATTAGTTTTTGGCGAAGGCAGGTCTAGCCGTTCTGAAAATACGGGATAAAAAGTGCCAAAAACGGTAACTCAGTTTTTAAGAGAACGGAGGGTCCGATTTTAATAATTCAAAAAACATTTTACTTGTATTGACGAAATGAATGGTAAAACTTTGGGAAGCCAGGTACAGCGGTTATGGACTCTCAATGAAAATAATTTAAAAAAATGTCATTCGGTGATCAAAAATATTTATTGGACATATGTACATCAAATTATAAGATATTTTATAGAGATTTTAATATTGCGTACACATTTTGTGTAAATTTTTTTGGGTTCCGTACCAAGATTTTTAATTTTGAATTTTTTTTTATATGGTTCAAACAAATGTCCTCGACATTTTCTACAGTATGGAATAACCGATTTGTATGATAAAAAAATCATTCGGTTTGCACTCGATCGCGAAGTGTTTTTGCTAAAGGCAATTTTGCCGTTTCGGAGGTATGGAGCGTAAAGGGTGTAAAAACGGTTATGCAGTTTTTGAGATAACAACGGATTATCCGATTACATTAATTCAAAAAACATTTTGCTTGAGTAGATGGTGTGCAAATATGCATTTACAGAAATTTTAGAGAATTTGAAAATTTAAAAAAAAATCAAAATTTTCAAAAAAAAATTCAAAGTTTCAAAAAATTCAAATTTTCGAAATTTTTCATACTTTTCAAAAAAAAACTAAATTTCAAATGATTAGAAAAAAATAACTTCTTACAAAAATTTTAAAATTTTTCGAAAATTAAAAAAAAAATCGAATATTTTCAAAAATTTCCGAATTTTCAAAATATTTAAAAAAACGTTCTTTTTAGATTAAAAACAATTTTAAACTTCGAAAAAAATCTAAATTATCAAAAAACTTCTAAATTATCAAAAAAATCAAATTCTAAAAAATGGACTCTTGTAAACGTACACATAAGTTGTTTATGAATTCCGCTCATCACCCAATTTAAAAAGCACTTATAAATTTACAGTATGTATTTATAATAAATAATCTATTTGAAAATCTTCAGAACAATTATTGATTAACTTCCCGTAGGGCAAGTTATAGTAATCACAAAAAAATCGACTAGCTGTAAGTGGAATTCTGTCTTAAGGCAATTAAGGCATCGTGCCTTAAGGCAAATTGCTGGAACTTCCCGTACCAAAAATTATTATTTTTTTAAAAACGATTAACATTTTTGAAAAAAATTTACTTAAAAAAAATAAGATTTTTTGAAACTATAAATTGGACAAAAAATTACTTTTTTTGAAAAAAAAATAAAACAAAAATATTTTTTTTTGAAAAAAATTTAATTTAGTTTACATATCATTATACTGCTTTATTGATAAAGATTGAGTTTTACGTAATTGTTCTTCTATTGATAAGAGTCCACGATTTTTTTTAATTGTTTTTTTTTAAATATACCATCAGAAATTACAAAGTTCTATAAGCCTTTGTGTCAAAATTTGTATAGAGCAAAAGTAACGACCTTAGAAAAAAATTCTGCTAAAACTTATCTATACATGTCAGTATAGAGGTAAATCCTTTCATCAAATCTACAATGATTGCAAATTTCTTCAATCATATAGATCATTTTATAATTAAAATATAAATAATCTATAATTATACAGATTTTATATTAAAAATTTTAATAAACCTTAGATACTATTGAAACTATTTATTTTAAGATTTCTGTGCAAAATTAGAAAAAAGTGTATTGAAATTTTTTTACAAATTACCACAAAATCTACATAAAATTTAATCTACACACAACACAAATAAAACACATTGTTAGAAAAAACTTATATTTAAGTAATTATTAAGTAATTTAGGTACCGTAACAAAATCAATATGTAATATAAATTATATGTAACATCATCAATTATGAAATAAATATATATTTAATCATGCCATCTCTCGTAGAGTATTTCTTCAATATAAATGTATTTCACATTATTTTTTATATTTAATATTATTTTATGAAAGCCTCTAGAGGTATTTTATTTTCTTTGCTCAGTTCTGTGAAAACAAATACAGCTCTTTGGGGTTCCCAATTAGTCTCTATCAGACATTTTTCTGACCACTCGAGCTTCATATTGGTATACTCTGAAAACTGCTGAATAATTTGTTTTTTATTGGAATCATCAATCACAGCCGGATTTGGTACTTCAGCAACTGGTGAAGCTGATACAGGTACAGGTTGCACAGAGGTTCCTGCTACAGGAGCTGTTGGAGCTTGAAAAGCTCCTTTAATTTGAGAAGGTGTTGCAGTATTTATAACCATTTCTTCACTTATGATACAAAATCCAGATCCAGCAGGAATAATAGTCATTACTTTTAGGAAGCATCGAATTGGTGGATCGCTTTCACCATTTAATTCTTTGAAAAGTCCAGATACGGAAAGGAGCATCATGGCAGGAGTACAAACAGTCAGATCTACTTGAAATGATGTAGGATCATGTTGCGTTTTTGGTAATGCTGTTAAATGTCCTACAACATGCAAGCGGCTTTCTTTTAGTGTTCTGTGTCTTGAAATAATATCTCGACAGCGAAACAAATTACGATTAACTTTATGGTAAACAGTATTCTTTTCAGTGGTGAAGAAAACAGATACGGACAATCTTGCATTTTCATGATATGCATCTAGCAAGGGTTGTCTGCTCTCAGAATCATAAATAGTAAAATATTGCAGCAAAAATTGCCGAATAATACCCTCAGCGCCCGCATTGCAAAGAAAAGAAGCTTTAGATGTAGGTAAGTCAACAGCTTCTCCCAAATCAAATGATATCTGTGGTGGAATTTCTGCTTCGTCCAATTTCACCAACTTTGGAAAGAGTTTTTGTACTTCTCTTACATAAACACTAGGATCTCTAAATTTGCCTTTTAATGGATTTCCTTCCAAAATCAGTTCCATCAACGGCAGCTTTTTCAAAACCTCTAATAGACTTGTATGTACCAACTTATTATTTTTTAAATGCAATATTGTGATGTTAGGTAATTTTGCTGTTATACATTTCATATGATTTGTAAAAGAAATATTATTGCTATCTAAATTTAATGCTGTTAAATCTGGTACTCTTGAGGCTATTATACCAATAGCTTCAATCATAACTTTTGGTCTAGCCAAACAGCAATACACATCAGATAATTCAGGATCAGTATGAAAGCTAGACAAGTCTAATGCTTTCGCAGCAGGGTTATATCTTTTAGCAAATGCTGCAATCATTTTTTCACGAAGGTTCTCGTCGATGGTAAGTTGAGGTATCCCAGATCGAACTTTTATAATCATTGTTTGTCTATTTGGTAAAGTAATTAATCTATCTAGCTTCAAGATTTTCTCTGCAATAGAAAAACTATCAATATAAAAGATAGCTTTATCTTGATCTAGTTTGAAGTACAGAGGATGAAACGGATCAGGTTGTATACGACTATAAATAGTTTTAATTATGAAATCCTTGTCATAATTTCTCATGTACGGTATCATTACTTCATAAAAACCTGATGGTCCTGGCAATAATTTTTTATTGGGCAATGTCGAATTACGATTTCGTCCCTCATGTCTGTCTCCTCTCCTATTTCTTTGATTTATAGGTCTGACCTGGGATGTACTCAATCTAGTCATGTCAATATTTTCATTCAAAAGGTGTGCTCGGTCTGACACTTCATAATTTTTGAATTTCTGACCACCATGATGACGATTTTGGTTTGTCTTAAAGCTAATACGACGAGTGCTATCTTTCGTTCGGTCATCATGTTCATCTTTAAATCTGCTGTTGAAATGTGTGGAATTCCAGCTTCCTCTATTACCATTGCCCCTGTAACCACTTCTTTTAGACATGTCTCCGTGGCAATATTACCCTTTGCAGTATAGTATTTGCTAATTTGCAAGCAATTGCTGCAGTTTCATATACGATTGAATGTCTTCTACGATACTTCTTGACAAATAAAAATCGTATTATATAGATTTATGGGTTATTAATCTTATTGAGAGCTCTTAATTATAACTTAATTTTACATAGCGGAAAAAAACAACAAATGTCAAATATAGGTAGCCATTTTGTTCAAGCATTAATGCATAGTAGGCGTGAAGTTCGCTGATTTTATAACAAAGTGAGCCATAGCCAACTTCAAGATAAAAAATGACTAGTTTGAATTACAACTAGAAATAACTAGTTGGAATTGGTATTTTGCCTTGAGACAAGTTACATAAACTTCCTGATATGTGTAAATAATCGACTCAATAAAAAATAATTTATGAGTAATTAAAAGTATTCCAAAATCTGTTCACATACATACGCGCGCGCACACACACA
Organism: Ctenocephalides felis; assembly: GCF_003426905.1. Lineage (NCBI taxonomy): Eukaryota > Metazoa > Arthropoda > Insecta > Siphonaptera > Pulicidae > Ctenocephalides > Ctenocephalides felis. Next base: position 27,870,877 of record NW_020538040.1, read on the forward strand.
TACATACACACACATACTTTTTCCAAATTTGGTCTCATTCGATTCAGAATGGCTTGAAACGTCGAGAATACATAAAATTAGCGAATCAGATTTTTTTATGAAAATATAAACTTATCCTTCGGAAAGTTAAAAAATTAAATAGTCTATGAACAGCTTAAAATAATTTCTGATAAACCAATATTTTAGGTCACCTATCAAAATAAAAAGTTTTTTTATTCAACGGCAAAAGCAAACGGTAGTACAAACAATTTTGCATTTATGAAGTAGTTACTGATTTCAATTATCAAAAACAATTTTATTTATTATAATCTTGGAAAAAAGGTTAAATGATATAATTATCTTTGAATTCTTTTAAGATTGTTTTTAAATAAATAAGATAACTTACGAGATATTCCCCAAAATATAAAAACAAATGCCATTACATGTTATGCGCGTACGTTATATTAGGTTGTCAAATATCTCCCTTCCGCTTTTTTGCTATTGGTTTATAATACAAAAAGGCGGAAGGGAGATATTTGACAACCTATTATTCAATCGCGATTTTTATAAATAATAAATAATTATAACCGTTTAAAATTAAACTAGTGGGGCGCATAGCATCGTGCCTTAAGGCAAACTGCTGGAACTTCCCGTACCAAAAATTGAAAAAATTTCACTTCGAAAAAATTAGATTTTTGAGAAACTATAAATTCGACAAAAAATTACCTCTTTTGAAAAAAAAGGGTTTTCTTTATTTTGGCATAGTTTGGAAATACAGAAGTTTTTTTCAAAGCAATTGTACTGCTTTAACTGCATAGAGAAGAAATGTCAAAGCGCGTAAGCGTCGCGTCGCCGTCTAACGGAAAAACAATGGTACGGAACACATAGGAATGTAAACAAAATTCATACTTATTGTTAAAATCTCTATAAAATATCTGATAATTTGATGTGCATGGGTTTAATGATCGTTTTTACCCGCCAAATGGCTTTTTTTTTACTTTTTTCATTAGATCTCCAAAACCGCTAGACCTGCCTTTATGAAAAAAGCAATGTTTTGTCAAATTTATAGTTTCTCAAAAATCTATTTTTTTCGTAGTAAAATTTTTTAAAAAATGTTAATTGTTTTTAAAAAAAATAATTTTTGTACGGGAAGTTCCAGCAATTTGCCTTAAGGCACGATGCCATGCGCCCTGCTAGTTGAAACATAAAAAAATGCGTAATATTAACCTTTCCGCACAAGTAGTACTCGGGCAGCCCATCTCCGTCGCATCCCGCCGGACTGGGCCCGTATTGTCCGCTGGGCGAGGGGCTCGGCGTGCCGGCTGCGTTGTGGTGCGGTGCGCCCGGCAACCACGCACCGCCCAAGTACAGCTGGTTCGGGCGCTTTGTGCGCTTTTCGGCACGGCGACGCTCGTGCCGAACTGCCACTGCGGGCATTGCGCCGATCATTGTGCTGAAAAAAAAGGATACACAATTTACTCTCTATATTTTAAATGTATTGTTATTGTTGCATCAAACTGCCGTACAAAGAGTGAAATTAACGTCTCTTTATTTTATAAAATTGTTCATGACGTACATACAATACAGCACATATTTTTGTATCGCATGGATCAATTTATAACTAGTTGTAAGTAAAATTTTGTCTCATGACAAATTACATAAACTTCCGAATACGTATACAAAATCAGCTTGATTAAGAATTAAAATTCAGCTATATAGGTAAAATAACTAACTGCTTATTCCAAAAATAAAGTATTTGCTTTCACTAAAAAATACAGCACAGTTTGAAATCTTTTATTGCATTATGCGCGATGATACATCATATATAATTATATGGTTGTCTACCCTAAGAGTATTTTACATTTTCTGCATTTGTTTCTATTTCTATTAATAATTATAATTAATATAGCAAGATGTACCTAAAAAAGAAAAACTCAACAAAATACATCTCCCATGCTTGAAAAAGCATAATAAAATAAAAAACAACGTATGAGAAAGAAGAAAAATTGCAAGACAATACTTGGTTGATACAGAGTTTCCACTAAAAAATATTCAATACGATTTCTAATTGATGTCTTTCAATAAGGTGACCATATTTTAAGTCAAATCCGGGACGGCAATTTTCAGTTATGCTAATCAGGGACGTCGGGGGTGGGGGAGGGTATGTTGGTATGTAGTTTTTCTAAATGAATCTTTTTTATCATAATTGCGAGCTTAAAGTAAGAGCTTTATACTTCGACTATTATATGCAATACTTCTTTATCTATGATATTATATCTTATATTTTTCGATCTATATGCTCTATTCAATTTTCTTCATAATTTGAAAAAAATTGCATCTGTTAGTTTGTTTTCTTAATTTTTGTTAATTCAACCTTTAATTGTCGGAAAACCGAGACATCCGGGACTGTCCCGGCCAATCCGGGACGTATAGTCACTTCACTTTAAAGCATACTTATAATATCTGTAACTGTACAAATTAAAATAATTTGTGTAAGATATTTCATCTATTTTGTGTTCTGAAAAAGTATTTAAGTAAGGACGTCAACTGTAATCAGTACCTACGGAAGCACGAAACCGACATATGCACGTAAGGCATAGATTCTGATTAGAATTGCTTAACGCGAGACGCAATTTCAAATTTCAGTAAATTTTTATAATTCAACAGCTTATCGTAGACCTATAATATTTTAGGAAACATTCTCGTAAAGCTCCTTAAAGAGTATTTATTGCAGTATTTTCTTATTTCTCGGTTTTTTGAAAACTAATAGGTAAATTGACAAATATTATAAAAATAAACGAACAAGAGCTGTTTTTTCAAATTAATCATGAAGAAAATTGAATAGAATTTTATACAAAGCTCAAAAGCGAGAAAAACTGAGATTAAACACAGATAAAATAGTATTACATATAATTGAATAATAAAATTCTTATTAAGAGTCAGCAATCCCGATAAAAAAATTGATTCATATAAAAAAACTGATTTTTAGTAGCATTTGTTATTTTAAAGCCAATACCCACCGCCCATCGAGTCTCGGATTAGCATAACTAAAAATTGCTATCACGGTTTTGACTTTAAAAAAATATGGTCACCTTAGCTTAATATCAAAAGGTTAGACGTACCGTACATTGCTAGGCGTAACGTTATTTGAACGTGTTTCAAAAATCTCGATAAAGTCTATTTGATTCAAATTCTGTAAGGTAGATTTTATAACATTTGTTCACGTATTATGAATAAAATAATAAACTAAAATGAATACAAAATATGACGCTTTAACGGTGTCCACTAGGGTTTATACAAAAACCGACATTTCAGAAAACCGGTTTTCAAATTTTAATTTTACTAAGAAACCGGTTTTCGAATTTTATATAGAAAATAAATTTTTGCTCGAATATTCAGTAATTTATCTGCAAATTTAGTGTAATTTAGAATAGTATTTGACTGAATTTATTTATTGTTCAATTTTATAGATAGTAAACGAAATTATTTTAATTTTAATTAGTAGAATTAAAAAATAATATTCATCATTTTCACATATAAGAATGAAAATATTTTTATGATAGTGAAAGGAAAGTTTTCGAATGAATAAAAATAATACATTTTTAAATAAAAAAAAAAATAAAAAAAATATTAGATACATGTTGATACATACTTGTTAATACCAATTTTAGTTTTAAAAACAATTAAGTTAAACTTTTATTTCTGTTCCGAGCAATTTTAATTAATTAATTTTAAACATTCTAATTGTTTTTTGTTTAATAAAATATGATTTAAAAAATTGAGAACGTCTATCGAATTGCTACTTAGACGTGTCCTTTGTAACTCACAAAATTTCGTGAAATAGAAAATACTCTCATACTTGCGACCAAATTATGCTTAATTGTTTTTAAAGCCTGATATAATAATTCTAAGTTTTTTTGTCTTTAATTTGTGGTTTAAAAGGGTTTAAAACTCTTTTTTTGTTTGAGTAGAGGAAGTTACTTCTTCAAGAAGTCACACTGATTTTAATTAATATACACACTGGTATAAAAATCTAAACTATTATATACAAAACCTTACTGGGAACCATTGCAGACTGATGAGATATCAAATGCTATTGACACGATATGATTTCAAGAATCAAAACGCTTTCATCTATCTTTTATATTTGGCTATATTTGTCATTTTCCATTTATAAAGTGAAAACCGACTTTTTTCACTAAAAAACCGGTTTTCGAATTCCACCATTTTCGCCGGTTTTTGAAAACTGACAAACCCTAGTGTCCACATATTGTGATGAATATTATTTTTCCGCAGCATTATATTCACACCAGCAGGCATCATGGCAAAATATTTATCTGCGTATTATTGATAAATCAAGCACACCCTCAGCGTCGAATCTCGTATCCCCTTGCGAGGCTAAGTGGCTGTACTTTATCATATTTATACACGCCATTGACATATATTTTTGGGCATGGCCCGGCGCTAAAATCAACAATGATCTCGCATGATTGCGAGGCATTTACGCAGTGCTGAAAATATTATCCAATCCGTCATAAGAACTACCGCTTTAGTTATTATCAATAAGGAAATACTGCAATAAATACTCTTATGAAGTAGGTACAAGAAAATGTAGCAGAACAGTAGAATGCTTGCACGCAATGTAAATTTTTTGAACTTCAGCATAGCAAAAACATTCAACATTCAACGCAAAGAAATATCATGTATAAAATATAAAATGGCAGAATAAATAATCAACTAGTGGTGTATGGCATCGTGCCTTAAGGCAAATTGCTGAAACTCCCCGTACCAAAAATTAAATTAAAATATTAAAAAAAAAAATTAGACTGAAAAAATTAGATTTCTTAGAATTTTTAAATTTCTGCAAAAAAATGTTTTCTTTATTTTGAGAATTTTTACTTTTTTTCAAAGCAATCGCAGCTGCATTGAGCCAAAACTTCGAAGCGCGTAAGCGCCGCGTTGTCGTCTAACTAATCAATATCGAACGGTTTTTGAATTTTTGAAATCCATTTATGTTGTGTGCTAAAAAGTGAACGAAAAATTTTACAACTTTACTTATAATTACAAAGGAACAGCTTCACCGATCGTCGTGATTTTTGAAATTAATCCAGTTGCTTTTGAGAAAACATCGACAAAATGTCAAAAATCAGCTCACACACATACTTTTTCCAAATTTGATCTCATACGATTCAGAATGTCTTGAAACGCCAAGAAAACTTAAAATTTGCATATCGGATTTTGTGGCGAAAACAAACTTCTTCGGGAAGTTAATATAAAGAAACCAGTATAAATAACATCTCATAGAATTGTTGTTAAAGTTACACTTACGAGAATGGCATGATTTAATATGATGTTGCTTTGGTGCCAATTTTCGGATAAAATAGTTATGTTATTCCTGATTTCTTTTATTGTGTAATCGCATGAGTCGGTAGTCACGAATTGTCAAACAGCTAGTCTTCGTTGTTTGTCTGAGCATTTCGCACAATATCAATATTTAAAACCTAACCTCCAAATGGCATGAAATAAACAAAAACTCAATTGGAGGCTCGAATAAAGATATGTCGTGCCGTTGTATTTTCAAATTGAAAATTAAACTTTGAGATATTTGGAAACTTCAACATCTTCAAACATCAGAATTTTTGTAAGTGTATATATTGTATTGTGCGCCCCTGTTATCGAGGGGCTTTCAAAAATTTATTGAGTTTCCTCAATAAAACGGAAAGGACTGGAATCAGCTACAACTCGTGGGACGATGTCAGATGATCTTCGAATCGACCGACAACGCCGCTGAAATAAGTCCTCATACGGGCAATATTTTACATGGGCGAGTTAGCCAAAACATGTTCTCATACGTTCTATATGAGGTATGGTGTTCCGTATTAGAGTTGTTATTTTATTGTTTCGCCTTAAAAAAAAACATTTTATATGAAGATAACTTAGTTAATAATGATAATATAAATATACTAGTTGAAAGTGGCATTTTGTCTTAAGGCAAATTGCATGAATTTCCCGAAATGTGTAATAAATGACTTAATCAACCGAAATTGAGATTTAGATATTTAATTAATTGTAACATAACACAACTAGAAGGAGTTTTGTAGACTTATTTTTCCTCTGAGTTCAATTTTTTTTTAAATTTATGATATTCAAATTTTAGCATTGCTTTAGCTGCATTGAGTCGAAGTATCGAAGCCCGTCGTCGTCTAACGAACAAATTATGTTCCAGAACCCATAGAAATGTGAAGAAAATTTATACGTATTATTAAAATCTACATAAAATTTCTGATAATTTGATGTGCATATGTATAATGATTATTTTTGACCGCCAAATCGCATTTTTCAATTCATTCATTTTGTCAATACAAGTAAAATGTTTTTTGAATTATTGAAATCGGACCTTCTGTTCTCTTAAAAACTGAGTCACCGTTTTTGGCACTTTTTCCCCGTGTCTTCGAAACGGCTAGACCTGCCATTTCCAACAATTAATCAGCACGTCTCTTTATCAATAGGAATCGAATATTTTGTGAATAATTGAAATCGGTTGACGAAATTGTCGACGAAAATTTGTATCCGCACACACACACACACACGCACCCGAGCGCTCACTTTGTTTTTCTAAAGTATGCCAAAATGTTCAAAAACGTTTGAAACGTAAAGATATAAAAAAAAATCATTTTCGATTTTTTTGGGGATTACTATAACTTACCCTACGGTAAGTTAAAAACAAAATAAAATTCTGATTGTTAGAAAGAATTTCTGATTGTCTGTAATAAAATAAAAAAAATCTGGTCAAACACTTTTTCGTATCTATTTATATTTCAGAAAATTTTGTGTAAATTCTTAACATTTAGCTCTTCAGGACATAATAATACAAATATCTGGTGATGTAGACAAAAAGCACATCAAATGCAAGTAACTAAAATTAAGCAATGAATCAGTTAAAGAAATCCTATTTGATTTGAATCAAGCATTGAATGTATAAAAAATGTATTAAATTTGTGAGAATTGTAGGAAACGGTTGCACATATGCTAAGTGGATTGGCAACCCAGATACGAGTATATGTTCTCAATTGGCTAAATTTGCATGCAATGTACGAATATTGTCTTGACACAATTGCTTCTAAATTATTAAAGGAATGCACCTGTCACCATGTACAACAATTCGGTATTCTAATATTAATGGTATATGCTATGTTTTTCAAGTATACTATAGCTTTTCTCACATTCAGATATTTGAATTATTTTTGTTTTTGGTAATACTAATGGTTCCAATCCAAAAAAGAAAGTGAAGTAGTATGAAAGCAATTTTACTACAAGTGTTTTTAGTTCATTACTTGCTATATGAAAGCACATTTTTGAACAAATAACTCAAGGTAAGATGGCATCTAATAAAATAATTCAAAAGTATTTAAAATCATGAACAAATTGTTGTAAAATTGCTAAAATGATTTTTAGTACCTTTGCCATATACATGAAATTTAAAATTTAAGAGGAAATATAAAAATATTTCATATAATATTGCAATATATAAATGTCATGATGATCTAAAAATCGTCAAGAAGGCTTTGAAATTAATTGATTGCATATTGAATTATTTTATGAAAACCAGCATTGCACGATACTATATGGAATGTAATTAGAAAAATTAGGAGAAAGTAGCATATATTATTTTATAATTCGTTACATATACGAGGTGTGTTCAAAAAGTACCCGGAATTACTAATAATTAAATTTCGCGGGTCTGGAGTGTCTGATTGTCAAAATTTTTTTTTATTGTGTTGGTATACATGCCCCTAAAGTATGATGAAATTTTCAGCTATATTCACTGTTTACTTTGTCTGTGGTAGTCGCTAAGGTTCGACGTGTTTTTCTGAGCTCGGCGATTTTTACAATGGAAGAATTGAAAAGTCAAAGAATTTGTATTAAATTTTGCGTAAAAAATGAAATAAAGTGTTGCAAAGTGCAAAAATTCACCAGATATGGCTCCGTGTGACTTTTTCCTATTCCCAAAGTTGAAGAGACCCATGAAAGGACGGCGGTTTTCCTCGATTGAAGAAAATCGCTGAGAGTGCTCAAGGACATATCAAAAAGTGAATATCAAGGGTGCTTCGAAAATTGGAAAAAACGCTGGCATAAGTGTATTATATCTGGGGGGGACTACTTTGAAGGGGACCACATTAATGTAGACGAATAAATAAATATTTTTTTGAAAAAACGAAAATTCCGGGTACTTTTTGAACAGACCTCGTAATGAAAATAAAACAGTTCGATTTAAGTCGTACTTTCATATGTAAATTTTAATTCATACCTTCTTATTATTACGTGTATCGCTTAATAAGAAAAAAAGATTAATGTTCACATTTGGGTCAATGTTAAAAATAAGTATGCACGAACAGAATACTCTCATAAGTACGTGCTGTTTATACTATTTTCTCATAATCTGACCGTTATAAATTTTATTATATTACCAACTCATTTAAAACAGTGAGATCATAAAATTATAAATAATATTTAAGTATGGATTCAAAATAATAAATATTAGTAATATAAAGCATACCTTGCTAACTGAAGTTTTCAGTTCGTCTTATATAACTAACTAAAACTGTACTAGTAATTAACTATAATCTGTTAATTAGTAACAGAATATTATATTGCTTGTGTAGTAAAACTAATTAGTTACTATAATGATTAAAACAAAAACAATAATTGTAAAATAAGTAAAAGATCTGAATGAAAATAAAACTAAATAATGATGAAAAATTATAATTATTGAAAATAAATCATTTTCACATAAATTAAATTACGTTTTGTATAAAATTTCTAGAGCAAGCGATGACCAATCATAGATATTTAAAAAACACAATCTTAAAAATCTATTTTAAGATTTTGATTATTTAGATAGAAGTGCAATGATCCTTTGAAGCTTCGTCTAGGAATTGAATAAAACTTTCTATATTGAGATGAACTCAATACAAACTTTTGTTTTCAAATGTCTGCTTCATTATTTACATTGCCTATAAATAAATAAATAGTTTTAATTAATTTGAACTTTTGTGATGTTCTGATATAAATGAAACGCACAAAATATATACATTATTTACTTGTTAGTTATTTATCATGTATGTTACGTTTTAATTAGTGTTTATACATAATTCATAGCGTAAATTTATTTAAGGTGAGCAAATAACAGAATTATTTTCTACAATATGACAATCGCAAAAGACAAAAAGAACTAATTGTAAGTAGCATTTTTCCCTAAGGAAAGTTGCAGGAACTTCCCGATACGTCTACATAATCAACTTACTTTTTCCAAATTTGATCTCATACGATTCAGAATGACTTGAAACGTCGAGAAAACTTAAAATTAGCATATCGAATTTTGTGGCGAAAACAAACTTCTCCTTCGGGAAGTTAATATAAAGAAACCAGTATAAATAACATCTCATAGAATTGTTGTTAAAGTTACACTTACGAGAATGGCATAATTTAATGTGATGAGATGATGCTTTAGTGCCAATTCTCGAATAAAATAGTTATGTTATTACCGGTTTCTTTTTTATGTAATAGCATGAGTTGGTAGTCACGAATTGTCGAACAGCTAGTTTTTCCTGTTTGTCCAAGCATTTTACAGGATATCAACTTCTAAAACCTAACCTCTAAATAGCATAAAATAAAAAAAACTGTCAATTAGAGGCTCGAATAACGATATGTCGTGCCGTTGTACTTTCAAATTGAAAATTAAACTTTGAGATATTTGGAAACTTGAACATCTCCAAACATCAGAATTTTTGTAAGTGTATACTATATTGTATTGTGCGCCCCTCTTATCGAGGGGCTTCCAAAAATTTATTGAGTTTCCTCAATAAAACGGAAAGGACTGGAATCAGCTACAACTCGTGGGACGATGTTAGATGATCTTCGAACCGACCGACAACGCCGCTGAAATAAGTCCTCATACGGGCAATATTTTACATGGGCGAGTTAGCCAAAACATGTTCTCATACGTTCTATATGACGTGTGGTTTCCCTTACTCGAGTTGATATTTTATTGTTTCGGCTTTAAAAAACATTTTATACAAAGATAACATAGTTAATAATGATAATATAAATATACTAGTTGGAAGTGGTATTTTTTCTTAGGGCAAGTTGCATGAATTTCCCGAAATGTGTAATAAATAACTTAATCAACCGAAATTGAGATTTAGATATTTAATTAATTGTAATATAACACAACTAGAAAGAGTTTTGTAGACTTATTTTTCCTCTGAGTTCAATTTTTTTTATTAAATTTATGATATTCAAATTTTGACTCATCACATCACACAAATTTGAGAAACGACAGTCCTCATCGAGATACATCGAATTAAATTTTTGAAATTGGTTCAACCGTTTTTGAGGAAACGTCGATTTAAGGTGAACTAGTGGGGTGTATGGCATCGTGCTTTGAAGCAAAATGCTGGAACTTCCCGTACGGTAACGAAATGTTCGAGGAATACTGAATGTTTTCAAATAGATTATTATTAATATTGTAACTAATACTTATAATAATTCTATAAACTGAATTACAAAGTTGAAATTATTTGTTTAAAATATATTAGAACTATAGTCAGATTCAAAAATAAAATCTGAATTATTTTCGATATACAAAAAAATTTTTTTTTTGAAAAAAAAAAACAAAAATTTTTTTTTCCAAAATCAATTATTTTGTTAAGACAAGCAGAAAGTTCTTTGAATCATTTAAATTGAACGCTTAGTTCTCTCAAAAACTGCCATTTTTCACATATTTAGCTCCGTATCTTCGAAATGGCTGGGCCTGCCTTTTCTAAAAACTAACAAACACTTCTCCCAATCATTACTAATTGAATGTTTTTTTAGATCATTTAAATCGAATACTGCGTTCTCTCAAAAACTCGATTTCTATTTTCTGCACTCTTTGCTCCGTATCTCCGAAACGGCTGGACCGAAAAATTGTATCCATACATACATACACACACACATTCATTTTTTTTGAGGTATGCCATAATGTTCAGAAACCTTCAAAACGTCGAGAAATGTAAAAATTTTCAATTTCGATTTTCGGCCCATTACAATAACTTACCCTACGGAAAGTTAAAAATCTGTTTTTCACACACACAAACTATTTCCACATTATAATTATATTGGTCTCATTCGATTCAGTTGACTTGAAACTTCGAGAAAACAAAGTTAGCAAATCGAATTTTTTATGAAAACATAAACTTCACCTTCGGGAAGTTAATAAATTAAAAAATGCAAAATAACTACCTAGTTAACTAGTCAAATGTTTATATTCCATATGAATAAGTAATGTGATGTGATTTCATGTAAAGTTATTTTACTCAACTTGATAATAAAACATGAATGAACATACGAAAAGTAGAGATCTGTCAGTTCTTGGCTCTTGAAAGTTCTAAGAGAAATATAAACAGACTATCGTTTTTATGTTTATTCTCCCATAAATTGGGTTATGGAAAGATCCATTAGTTTTAAACTAAACGTAACAAAAGATATCTTGTACAAAGCATTTAACAACCAGAAACAGAGACGAGAGCACGCTATTTTAGGGTTGACGAGTATAGTTGAAACGTGATGTGCGTATTCTCTAGTGTCAGAGAGACGTAATTGGCATTTCGTATATTAGCTATTTATTTAACATTCAACTAGTAGTATATGGCACGGTCGAAAATGCCAGTATTTGATACAAATACATTCTATTGGGTGTACAAATGTAATTCATTAAGTCTACCAAAATTATCAGATATTGTTTAATATATAAATGATATAAATTTTTAACTTCCCGTACTGTAAACTATAGTAATAGTCCAAAAATCTAAAATGAACATTTAGAATATCTTTACGTTTCAAAGGTTTAATTAAGTTTTTAAGAGTATAGAGCATCCGATTAAAATGATTCAAAAAAATATTCAATTCGTAATAATAAGGAGACGTGGTAATTAGTTTCTGGCAAAATGTGATCTTCCATTCTCGAGATACAGAGCCAAAAGTGCTAGAATTTTAAGTTGTTGAGAAAACAGTTCATTCGATTCGAATTATTCAAAAAAGCATTTTACTTGTGTAGACAGTGTGGAAAAAACTATTAGTTTTTTAATAAAACTTTTTTTTATTTCTAATTTTTTTAAATGCCGAAATTGATTTAGATTTTTAATTTAAATTCTAGTTGAAATTTAAGCTCACCTATCACATACTTAAATAATTTTAACCTAGCAATTCAGTTTATGTAATTCTTAGAAATTTAACATAAGGTCCTTTAATTCGAACTCCTCTTAATTAAGTTTTGTTCAATTTGCTTTTTATGTAAATATATATATATATATATATATATATATATATACTCGTATATATATATATAAACTTCGTTGTAAAATTCATAATTTTCAAATAGATAATTAGTATTTATAATTATCTATTCGAAAATATTTAAAGTTTTTCGAATATTTTATTATACGGTTCCTGAAGTACCAGCAATTTGTCTTAAGTCAAGATGCCATGCACCTCTAGTTTTTTTTTTTTTAATTTTCATTCGAGGGAATTTATAAATTTCCCATAAAATCCCTTGTTAAGGTCTTCGCTAATACTTGCCCGCGCATGTTAGAGAAAATGAAAACCATACATATTTGAAAGACCTTCATTTCCACTACAAGTAGGTCAGCAGGTTAGTAAAAATATTGTAGGCTACGGCGCAACTTTTCCTCTCAAATGGTTTTGTAAATTTACACCATGGAGTGTTTTGTGGTTAATTTTTTTTGCCCCTTTATCATATATAGGATTTTAATAGTATTAGAGACATAAACGTACAGAATATAATTAGTTCCCTCAATGAATTAATAATAATGTATAACTTAAAACATGTATCAACAATGTACAAATACGATGTATTTTGGTTGATTAAGTGAATTATTACACATTTCGTGTAATTCATGCAACTTTCCTTTAGGCAAAATGCCACTTTCAACTAGTATATTTATATTATCATTATTAACTATGTTATCTTCATACAAAATGTTTTTTTTAAAGCCGAAACAATAAAATATAAACTCGAATAAGAAAAACCACACGTTATATAGAACGTATGAGAACATGTCGTGGCTAACTCGCCCATGTAAAATATTGCCCGTATGAGGACTTATTTCAGCGGCGTTGTCGGTCGGTTCGAAGATCATCTAACATCGTCCCACGAGTTGTAGCTGATTCCAGTCCTTTCCGTTTTATTGAGGAAACTCAATAAATTTTTGGAAGCCCCTCGATAAGAGGGGCGCACAATACAATATATACACTTACAAAAATTCTGATGTTTGGAGATGTTTAAGTTTCCAAATATCTCAAAGTTTAATTTTCAATTTGAAAATACAACGGCACGACATATCTTTATTCGAGCCTCTATTGACAGTTTTTTTTTTAAATTTTATGCCATTTGGAGGTTAGGTTTTAGAAGTAGATATCGTGTAAAATGCTCGGACAAACAGGAAAAACTAGCTGTTCGACAATTCGTGACTACCAACTCATGCGATTACACAACAAAAGAAACTGGTAATAACATAACTATTTTATCCGAAAATTGGCCGTATGGCAAAATCTCATCACAATAAATCATGCCATTCTTGTAAGTGTAACTTTAAAAATAATTCTATGAGATGTTATTTATACTGGTTTCTTTATATTAAATTCCCGAACGAGAAGTTTGTTTTCGCCAGAAAATCTAATATGCTAATTTTAAGTTTTAGCGACGTTTCAAGTCATTCTGAATCGTATGAGATCAAATTTGGAAAAAGTATGTGCGTGTGCGGTATTTATGTGAGCCGATTTTTAACATCTTGTCTATGATTTCTCAAAAACGAGTGGATCGGTTTTAAAAATCCTTAAAATTCCCATACCAAATAGTTGGGTCGGGATCCAACGTAACGTGAATTTTTAGTACCTAGTAACAATACAAACTTATTTAGATTATTTTACTATACGGTAGTCAACTAGTCGTAGTAGTAATTCAAGATTCCGCATCTACGAGGGTTACAATTGCACATTGAAATTCGAGTAGTTTTCTTAAAAGTGGTTTCAGTGTCAGTAATGATTTAGTGAAGATAACGTTACCAATTATTAAACGACGACGCGGCGTAAAAGGTCGCGGCATATATATGTATCTCTTCCCGAACATATTTATCGTTCTCTAGTATCGATTTTCCCGTTTCAGTCCATTTTCAGCGGATGTCGAGAAAACCATCCCTTAGCATTATCTTGCCCAAGGGTACTGATGAAGACACTGAAGTCATTGCGTATATAGATAACAAAACATTGTGCACGCACTGAATAGAAACTAACAAAAATCTTTGTATATAGAGAAATTATAAACTTAATGGCAACTAGCTGTGCATGGCATTGGGCGTTAAGTCAAATTGCTGGAACTTCCCGTACCGCAATTTAAAATTTTAAAAAACTTTAAATTTTTTTGAATGTTTTAAAAAAATAGTGTGTTTTGAGAATTCTGAAATTTGAGATATTTCCTAAATTTTAAAAAAATTTAAAAAAAAGTCGGCTCGTTCTTTAAACCCATTCAATCCTGTATGATGCATAAGGTCAAAAATGTTGAGCATATATTTGTTTGAACTGTAGGAGAACATTAAACAAATCTTACAATGGAAACAAAATTTGTGCTTATTATTAAAATCCTGATCTGATAATTGAATGTGCTTATATTCAATAATCATCAATGATTTTTTTTCAAACATTTTCTGTATACCCAAAACCTTCGGACCTGCCTTTCCAAAAATCTAACAAATTCTTCCCTACATCAGTAAATGCAAGTTCACAATACAAGTGGTATTTTTAAAAAAACAATGTGTAAAAGTGAATCTTTCAAATCGAACGCTTCATTGTGTCAAAGTCAGAATTGCATTTTTTTTTCACATTGTGCACCATATATTCGAAATGGCTACACCTGCCTTTGCTAAAAAGTAATCAACACGTCTTTTCATCGAATCGATTTTTTTTTTAACTTCCCGTAGGGCAAGTTATAGTAATCGCAAAAAAATCGAAAATGAAAATTTTTATATATCTTTACGTTTCAAAAGTTTCTGAATATTTTGACATACCTTAGAAAAATTGGATGTATGTATGTGTGTGTGTGTGCGGATACAAATTTTCGTCGACGATTTCGGGAACACCCATCAACCGATTTAAATAATTCAAAAAACATTCGATTCGTACTGATAAGGAGACATGCTGATTAGTTTTTGGCGAAGGTAGATCTAGCGTTTCCAAAGATACGGGACAAAAAGTGCCAAAAATGGTAACTCAGTTTTTAAGAGAACGGAGCGTCCAATTTTAATAATTCAAAAAACATTTTACTTGTATTGACAAGATAGAGAATTGAATTGAAAGAATTTTTATGAAGGCAGGTCTAGCGCTTTCGGAGATCTATAAAAAAAGAAAAAAAAATGCCACTTGGCGGTCAAAAATGATCATTAGACATATGCACATCAAATTATTAGATATTTTATAGAGGTTTTAACAATAAGTATAAATTTTGTTTACATTCCTATGGGTTCCGTACCAATGTTTATCCGTTATACGGCGACGCGGCGCTTACGCGCTTTGACTTCACGTCTCTATGCAGTTAATGCAGTACGATTGCTTTGAAAAATAAAGTAAAAATAAAGAAACCTATTTTTTTCAAAAAAATGTTTTAAAAAAAAGTAATTTTTTGTCAAATTTATAGTTTCTCAAAAATCTAATTTTTTCGAAGTAAAATTTTTTCAAAAATGTTAATCGTTTTAAAAAAAAATAATTTTTGGTACGGAAAGTTCCAGCAATTTGCCTTAAGGCACGATGCCATGCGCCCCACTAGTTTTTTAACTTCCCGTAGGGCAAGTTATAGTAATCGCAAAAAAATCGAAAATGAAAATTTTTATATATCTTTACGTTTCAAAGGTTTCTGAACATTTTGGCATACCTTAGAAAAAATGGATGTATGTGTGTGTGTGTGTGTGTGTGTGTGTATGTATGTATGTATGTATGTATGTATGTATGTATGTATGTATGTATGTGCGTGTGTGTATGTATGTGCGGATACAAATTTTCGTCGACGATTTCGGGAACACGGATCAACCGATTTGAATAATTCAAAAAACATTCGATTCGTATTGATAAGGAGACGTGCTGATTAGTTTTTGGCGAAGGCAGGTCTAGCCGTTCCGAAGATACGGGGCAAAAAGTGCCGAAAACGGTAACTCAGTTTTTAAGAGAACGGAGCGTCCGATTTGAATAATTCACAAAACATTTCACTTGTATTGACAAGGTGAAGAATCGATAAAATTTTCATGAAGGTAGGTCTAGCGGTTTCGGAGATATGGAGGAAAAAGTAAAAAAATGAGCCATTTGGCGGTCAAAAATGATCATTAGACATATGCACATCAAATTATCAGATATTTTATAGAGATTTTAACAATAAGTATACATTTTGTTAACATTTCTATGGGTTCCGTACCAATGCTTATGCGTTAGACAGCGACGCGGCGCTTACGCGCTTTATATTTTGTCCCTATGCAGTTAAAGCAGTACGATTGCTTTCAAAAAAATTTCAGATCTTCTACAATATGTCAAAATACAGAAAAAAAAAATTTTTTTCAAAAAAAAAAATGTTTTTTTAAAAAAAATTTTTTTTTTCAAAGAAAAGTTATTTTTTGTCCAATTTATAGTTTCTCAAAAATCTTATTCTTTCAAAGTAATTTTTTTTCAAAAATGTTAATTGTTTTTAAAAAAATAATAATTTTTGGTACGGGAAGTTCCAGCAATTTGCCTTAAGGCACGATGCCTTAATTGCCTTAAGACAGAATTCCACTTACAGCTAGTTTTTGAATCATTCAAATCTGTTAATCCGTGTTCTCGAAATCGTCGATGAAAATTTGTATCAGCATATACACACCCACATACACACGCGCATGCATGAATTTTTTGGTATGCCAAAATGTTCAGAAGACCTTAAAATGTAAAGACATGCAAATGTTGGTTTTTAATTTTTTGCAATTACTGTAAGTTACCTTACGGAAAGCTAAGAAAATCATCTTTTGAGGAGGAGGTAGGAAAATTTTCTAAACGCTAAATAGTAAAATATTTCCATTTACCGACCGCAACTTTGATATCGGATACCACGCTTCAATCAACGTGAAGGAAATCATTCGATAAAGCAAATAAAGCGGTATTTATTATTACCGGCTAGTTTGTATTCCAAGTAGTTTTTCTTCCGCGATAACATAAAATAGAAGAGCTAAAATGTTGCTGTTTTCAATGTAGAGTGTAAATCTGAATAGTAGCTAAAACTTTATTATCAGATTTGAGCAGAGTCATAAAAATAGCTTTTATAGGCTTTAACTACATGCTACAGTAAAAACTAAATAAAAATGTAGATAAAAATCTTATTAAATAGAGTCTTAACGATATTTTTTCCGTGATTAGAATAGATACATATACACTTTACAAACATCAATTTGAATAATCGCGTAGTATTGCAAAATTTATTCAAGTTTTGAAATAAAGAAATTCTAAAAATATTGTGTTTATAAATTTACTAGCAAAATTTTAATAATAATAATTATGTAAAAATTATATTTAGGTGTAAGTCCAGATGTCATAGATACAAAACAGAGAGAAGTTATATATGTATATGTATATATATATATACATATATATATATATATATGATTGATTTCTTGGAGGGCGTAACATCAATTAAAAAATAAGTAAAGTAAAGATTTTTTTCAAAACTTTCACTTTCACTAACACATATTAATATAACTTGTAAAAATTAATAATTAGAGACTAGAGAAAAATAAAGATGTTTTGAAAAAAATCTTTACTTATTTTTTAATTGATGTTACGCCCTCCAAGAAATCAATCATACATTTCAACATCAAATTTAAACATTTTCAACATATATATATATATATATATATATATATATATATAAAATTTTTCAGAACTGTTTCGGCTTGACGTCAAGGACTAAAACACCCTGTATATATATATATATATATATATATATATATATATATATATATATATACAAAAACATTGCAGAAAGCTCAACGATTTAGTCTATTGCGAGTAGATGCCTCGATTTTGACAATAGCTACCCTATGGGATTTCTACATCCCGGAAAGCTTTGCCGAAAGTGGAGAATCGAATTGTCTATTCCATTTGCTAAACTTTATTAGACAAAGTTTGTAAATATAACCTGAATTCAATATGAATGTTTATAAGATTTTAATGATTTAAGAAATTAATTTTTTTGCCATAATAATGGGTAGTACTGCTGTAAGGCAGGTCTGTGAGCTGAATTAAACTCCAACTCGATTCAGGAAAGAAATATAGTGAAAGTTTTTCCTATTTCCATTTTACACAGCAGTGCCCGAGGTGGGCATATTTTCAAATGGAAACATATTTTGATCTATATTTTCAATTGAAAATCGACATTGAGCTGCCCGATTATAAGCGATTTAGTAATTATGAAGTCGAGCAAATTTGTATTCATACGAGAATAATTCTGAATTTGGCGATGCGTTTTTAATGATGCACGCATGATCATCGTGAGAAACACTAATAAAAATGAATTTTATTACATATCTTGACGATTCAAGACCTCCTAAACACGGCATGTCTTACAGAAAATGGATGTATGCGCGGACGTTTGTATATGCGTGTGTATGTGCGGATGCAATTTCTCATCGACGATTTCGAGAGCATAGATCAACTGATTTGAATAAAAAATATATTATTTTTTTTGAAATGCAGGTCCAGCGATTTCCGAGATCCATGAAAAAGTCGAGAAAAATGTCATTTGGCGGTCGAAACTTATCATTAGACATATGCATATCAAATTATCAGATATTTTATGGATGTTTTAATAATAGGTACAATATTTGTTTTCATTTCTATGGATTGCGTACCAAGATTTATGATGTTTAAAGTTCACTTATATATTTCAAACCAATGACCTCCACATTTGCGACAGTGTGCTTCAACCAACTTGAATGAGTTCAAAATATCACAAATTTGAAAAAAAAAATTGAACTCAGAGGAAAAATAAGTCTACAAAACTCCTTGTAGTTGTGTTATGTTACAATTAGTTAAATATCTAAATCTCAATTTCGGTTGATTAAGTCATTTATTACACATTTCGGGAAATTCATGCAACTTGCCTTAAGGAAAAATGCCGCTTTGAACAAGTATATTTATATTATATTATCATTATTAACTATGTTATCTTTATATAAAATGTTTTTTAAAGTCGAAACAATAAAATATCAACTCGAGTAAAGAAAACCACACGTCATATAGAACGTATGAGAACATGTTTTGGCTAACTCGCCCATGTAAAATATTGCCCGTATGAGGACTTATTTCAGCGGCGTTGTCGGTCGGTTCGAAGATCATCTAACATCGTCCCACGAGTTGTAGCTGATTCCAGTCCTTTCCGTTTTATTGAGGAAACTCAATAAATTTTTGGAAGCCCCTCGATAAGAGGGGCGCACAATACAATATATACACTTACAAAAATTCTGATGTTTGGAGATGTTGAAGTTTCCAAATATCTCATATGCATATTAACTTATTAGATATTTTATAGATATTTTAGTAATAAGTACAATATGTTTTCATTTTTATGGGTTGCGTACCAAGATTTATGATGTTTAAAGTCCACTTATATATTTCAAACCAATGTCCATTTTCAAAAAATTGAAAATTTTCATGTTAAGGGAGCGTCCATTAATCACGTGAGCGAGTTTTTAAGGATGTTTGGACCCTCCTTCCCCCATGGTGATACATGGTAATATTCAAATTTGCCTCCCCTCCCCCACCAAACATCGCGTGTATTTTTAGTTATGTGATAAAACTAAAATTTTTCGATTTTTTTTGAAAACGTTTGATTTTTTTTAAAAATCAGTTAAAAAATAAATACACGCGATATCATACTATATCCTTCCCTCCTACACGTGATATTTCGTGATATTTTGTCAAACCCGTCCTCCCCCTAAAAACCTCACGTGATTAATGGACGCCCCCTAAAGCAATTTGCCTCAAGGCACGATGCCATGTAGCATTAGTTATTACTATTTTTATGTTGTTACAATTGTTGTTATAATCTTCTTTACTTCATACAATTTTTATTTCATACATCTCAGCATATAAGCTTATAGAATAAAATTTCTGTCCTGATTGCTGAATAATAATGAATGAATATAAAAAGCCTATTAATTATTGTATTAACTTTCTTTTAAACCGCAAGTTTCACCTCATTCATCAAATTTATTCTACACCCGACCCCTATTCAGTTGGCACAAAATAACAGTCTGAAAATCATAGCTGCACAGAAAAACGAATATTACGACATCCGCTGATATAAGACGCCGTGAAGCGAACTATGTCGTCGTTGCTTTAACCATAAAGTGGTTTAATCGCAGCAAAAACATTGAACGAGGCGACCGGCAATAAAACGGGTAAGTGCATATTTATATAGGACTCACTAAAGGTCTGCTGTTTCGTTCCCGTTATCTTACGATCGCGCCGGCATCAAGTGTCGTATCGCGGTAATAGCTTCGCATCCTAAGGACAAAGTAACGATGGGAGAAGATGACGACACTTGACCGATTTTAGATTAAGCTGTTTCTATCTTTTATTGCGAAAATATTACAAAGTTATAATTACTGAACAGTACCGAGTACCGGATATCTTCCTATAGAATTTGTTATAAAGTTCATTATGTGTCGCTGTTTATAATTACATGCTTTTCATTTCAACTGGGGGGTGTTCTTTTTTTCTTACAAAAATGCAAGGTATTTGTTTTTGTTTTCCTCGAAATGTATTTATCATAGATACATGCGGCTTTTTTAAACAAAAATTACAAAATCATAGAATATTTTTTAACCAGGGGACGACAAAGTCGGCCTGGCAAAATCAATCTCTTTTGCGGTGCCACAGATAAATCCGTTGCGCATCGCCTGACACAAAAAAAAACGAAACTACGTTGAAGAAGAAGTTTGAATTCAGTCCCCCTACCAAAATGAAAGAAAAAAAGCAAGAAGGAAAAAAATGGCAGCTATTAAAAAAAGTGTTAAAAAAGGCCTTTTTTTGGGGCGAAAAGCTTCGCAAATTTTTTTTGGGTAATGTTATCAAGTTGTTTAAGGTAGGGGAACTAGGTATTGCAGTGGTGAACAAATTAAAAAAAAATGCAAGTCAATCCGACTTGTAGTTTTTTTTTTTTAGAGTTGTGGCACCGCATTGAATGAAGTCAATTTGAGAAAAACGTATTTAAAGTTTTTAATATAATGTGCTAAATACACCATTTAATTTAATGTACTAAATACACCATGGTGTTCAAAGATGCTGACACATTAAAAAGGTCATCTGCATGAGGTGTTATAATGAAAAAAAAAGAGAGCAGCTGGCATACAATAGCTCCGGAACGATGAACGGTTATAATGAAAAAGAGAGCAGCTGGCATACAATAGCTCCGGAACGATGAACGGTTTCAGAGGATCAAACATATAGATATATATATATATAAATATAACTTCGTCAAAGATATAGATATTAAGATGATTTATTTAAAAAAAAAAAAAAAACGAACAACCCCCTTAAGGTAAATTGCTAAAACTCCACGTACAGTAATGTAATATTTGAAAAATTTTAAATGTTTTCCAATACATTTTATTATAAATAATGTAACTTTCATTTTTCGTATCTTAAGACAAAATATAAGAGTTTATAAATTGTACGACGACGTTGATATATATTTACATAAAAAGTAAATAAAAAACAATCAAGCAAAGTTGAAATTAACGGACCTTATGTCATATTTCTGAGATTTTTATATATTTCTAAGATTTTTATATATTATGGAATCGATTCTACCGCATAATAGAAAAATGTTATGGCAAGGCCATGTTACGCTCCAACTTCCATACATTATGCTACTGAAGCATACTGAATACTGTCAAAATGTCTTGTATTTGTTGTGCATTCAGTCGATTTATACATAAACTGCAACGTCACTCCTATGTTATGAACCTGAGTCAGAAAGACCCTGTTATCTAACATCGTTTTAATATTTTTGCTGTTTCTAGGTTCGGTTTTCTATCTGACAACCTGAAAAATACGCATGACTGCACACCAATCACATAGCTTTTCTCAATATTTAGTATGGAAAGTTCTTCATAACATGGCCTTGCCAAAACTTATGCGGCAGAATTGGTCCCTATTTCCAAAGTTAAAATTATTTGAAGTATATAAGCGAGATTTAGAATTTTAAGCAGAATTAAAATCAAAATCAAAATCATTTTCGATATTTAAAAAAAATGTTTTGGAAAGTAGATTTTTTTTTTCAAAAATTGATCCAATGGTCCAAAACCTTGCACAAAAAGTTGTATCTACACATACATATACACACGGCCATTTTTTCTAAAGAATTCCAAAATGTTCAAAAACCTCTGAAACAAAGGTATGCAAAAATTTTCATCTTTGATTTTTGGACGATTACTATAATCTTTGTTGTACTAAACTTGCAGGATATTAGATCTATATGTTGTGGGTAGAGATGGGTTTTTCATAGGATTAGAATAATATTTGCTTTCTTCCACGAGACTGGAATATGAAGAAGATGTAGAATTTCGTTGTACATCTTTATCACGTTTCTGAAGTCTATCGGCGGAAGTTGTTGTAAAAGTTTAGTTTTATACTTACTTCATCGACACCAGGAAATTTACCAGATTTATATTTGCCTTATATTTGCATTATGATTTCATAGAGCTCGATTGTTATTGGTATTTCAGGCAAGTCAACTACTTCTTGAGCTAATATTTAGATTGAATTTTAGAGCAAAAAATTACAAGTTTGTAGATTAGAAAAAGACACTTTAAAGTAGTCGACAAAGATGTAGACTTTGCCTTGGAAAGTGCAAGCTCATAAACCATCAAACCACCAAACCAGATTCTGTATATGTATCTTCTAGTATATTTTTTGCCAATATAAGGGTCTTTTTAGTTTATTTTTGGGTTATGTAAAGACTTATTAGTTACAGAAATTATAACTATCGAGTGATCAAATTGATATCGAATGACATTGTCTTAAGAGATTACATAACAACAACTTTGATATTATAAGGATAATGTCATTTATAATGGTTGACATAGATCCACTATATCGTGTGCATCACTAGACCAGTAAAGTTCGTCTACCAGAAGACACGTGTAACAGATTGTTATCTAAAGTAATTATTTTGGATCCCCAACCCGTTGTGTTCTCATCGCGATATAAACGTTGGCTCCAGGGCAATTAAAAAAACTATCGAATTGCGTGCTCCAAATTTTATTTTGGGTCGACAGTAAACTGCGGTAGGCGTTAAGCGTTGTTTTGGATGTTTATTATCAAAACAGCGTATAGTTTAAATAAAATGTTATTGGACAGTTCTTAACATGACTCTGTAGGAAATTTGGAATAAATTGTTTCAAAAGAGGTGTCTACGCTTTTGCAATATTATAAGACACCAGAGGGATAGTATTTGATTATCAATAATGACTGTACGTTAACATATTACTATAACACTGCATGCAAATTGTTTTCATGTCTTATATTTTCTCATTATATTACCATATTACAATCAGATCTGGACGCCCAATCATTAGATTGGCATTCGATTTAGATTTTCTAAGTACTACCAAAGATTTGCTGATGTTCCGTAATGGAATAGACGCAGATTTTAAAAACAAACCGTATCATCTATAATTTATTTTGAAGATTCTTCTTCAGGATAATATTTCATAGGTCTATGAACAAATAGCTAGAAGCGATCTATTTTACTACGTGACTATTTATTGACAGTTATTTTGGCAAATAATCTTTACCCATTTCTTATTAAAATCGGAAAGAAGTATTGTAAATTTGGGCATGCAATTCGGTTTTTGTCTTAGACAATAATATAAACTCTTCTGTACATTTTAGAGCCATAATAAATCCTTTTAATAATGTTATTATATTACATTTCTAATGTTTTTGTGTCATGATATGAAATAACGACATCAGTCGCAAGAAAAATATCCAAAATTAAAAGGCGACAGGAGAAAAAGGTCCTGAAGCAATGCAATATATATTGCATTTAGTAGTGATAAATTATCTTTTGTAGCTCGAGAAGTAGTTAAATATCGTATCATGAAAATAGTATATGAAAGACACGATATAATATATAAAGCAGTATAAAAGAGATTATTATAGAGTAACTAACTAATTAAACTAGAAAATTCTTTCAAAGATAAATACATACCTAACCTACTATAAGTGCAACAACAACATTATTAACTTACCGTAAGGTAAGTTATAGTGATCGAACAAAATAGAAAATGGAAATTTTTGTATATCTTTACGTTTCAAAGATTTGTGAACATTTTTGCATATCTTAGAAAAAATGCATGCATGTGTGTGTGCGCGTGTTTGTGTGTGTTCAGATACAAATTTTTGTCTACGATTTCGTGAACACAGATCAACCTGTTTGAATAATTCAAAAAACATTAGATTCGTATTTGCGGGGAGACTTGATTATTAGTTTTTAGCAGAGGCAAGTCCAGCCGTTTCGAAGATACGTTGCAAAAAGTTCCTAAAATGGTAATTCAGTTTGAGATAACGTAGCGTCCGATTTGAATAATTTCGATTTTTAAATTTTAATTAAAAATTTAAGTAAATTTGCCGGTCAAAAATGATCATTAGACATATGCACATTAAATTATCATCTATTTTATAGATGATTTTAATTATAAGATTGAATTTTATTGATCTTTCTGTAGGTTCCGTGCCAATATTTACGCGTTAGACTGCAACGAGCTTCGATATTTTGTCTCTACACAGCAAAAGTAGAGCGATTGCTTAAAAAAAAAATCAAAATTTCCAAAATATTTCAAAAGATAAAAAAATTCAAATTCTTCAAAAAAGTTAAGTTTTTTCAAAAATTTAAAAATTCTCAAAAATCTAATATTTTCAAAGTTTTAAAAAGGGAAGTTCCAGCTATTTGCTCGATTTGGCACGATGTCAGATACACCACTAGTTTTACGTCAGTTCAAATTTTATATTTCTAACTAAGGTAAGGGGCCCAGTTTCTGACCTTTTTAGAGTGACGGTAGAGGTTAACTATAATAATTAATATAAAACTTAACTTAATGAAGAAAATTATAATTTTATCTATTAGTTTAGGATTTTTAAAATAAAGTAATGTGCATAAAAAAATTATTTGAACTATATTTATATTTTAAATTGACGTTTTAAAAATTGACATTAAGAGCTCCAGTTTCTGACCCTCAGAATTCTTCGTGTGGCAGTTTCTGACCCTGACTGTAGCCCAATTTCTGACCCTCAAATTTAATCATGATTAAGTTATGAAGTGCTTACTAATTTTAAATAAACTGAAATTATTATTAGAATAAATAAATTAAATATTTTTTCTAAAAATATACAGTTTGTTAAAATTTAACGTATAAATAGTTCAAGCCTTGTTATAACATATTACACAAACTAAAAAATTAAAATTAATTATTTAAATTACTTGGACTTTTTTTTTTATTTTAAGAGCTTTTTGTTTCTTTTTTTCTTCAAGTTTTTCTTTTTTAATTATTTTTTCTGCCTCCTTGATGGCTTTATTTTTGGACCTTTCAGCTTTTTTCAATTCTTTTTCTTCTTCTAATTTTCATTTAATTAATTGTAATTGTATAATTGTATAATAATAAAAATATTAGTAAACTAAAACAGTCATAATTTAAGCGTTGATAAAACTGACATTTTTTTATTAATAATTTTATCACTTAAAAGATGTATTTACAAGATTTAAATACAATCTTTCATTTATACCAATGAATATTAAATGTAAATTTATCACTTTACTACAAAAAATAGTAAAAAAAATATAAGATAACAATAAATATTATTATTTTTACATTTAATGAACAAGTGACTAAAAACAGGTGACAGATAACCTAGCTTTTAGAAGGTTAGAATTGCAGGGTCAACAACTGTGACATACACTTAAAATTGAGCCTAGTTATTGACCCTCAAATTTCAGTAATAAAACTAAATTTAATATGTTTTATAAATATTTTAAAATAAATTTTAATTAATTATTGACTTATTTGTATATTTTTAGTTAGATTTTCGTACTTACATCATAATTAGTGCACGAACTCAATTGTCGTAGCTCCTTACATAAACTGTTTAGACTAAAGCTAAAAAATGGCTTCCACAGTCACTTTTGGTTTAAAATTTTTTTTTTATTTAGTTAATATTTTTTATATTTTTTTAATTGACATTAATGAGGCATAGTATAAATTACTGTCAATTAAGAAAAAAATTATTTTCACATTAAATGTATAGTTTTTTAATTAATTCCAAAAAAAGTTGAAAAGGTCAGAAACTGGGCCAGGGTCAATAACTGGGTCTTTTACCTTAGTCGTAGTTCTTCAAGATTCCTCATCCATCCAGCATACAAATGCATACAGAATTTGAGTAGTTTTCCTCAACGATGTTTCAGTTTCAGTCATGATTTAGTAAAGATAGCGTTACCAATTATTAAACGACGTCGCAGCGTAAAAGATCGCGGCATATATCTGTATCTCTTCCCGAACATATTTATCGTTCTCTAGTATCGATTTTCCCGTTTCAGTCCATTTTCAGCGGATGTCGAGAAAACCATCCCTTAGCATTATCTTGCCCCTCGGGCAAGACGAAGACACTGGAGTCATTGCGTATACAGATAACAAAACATTGTGCTCGCACTAAATAGAAACTAGTCAGCAATTTTATAAACAATGCGACCTTCTCCAATACCTTTTCGCATTTATATACTAGATTATAAGTAAGAACTGCGCATACCATATAGTTTAGAAATATACTGATAAATGTTTTAATAATTATAAGTTACTGGTAGTTACTTTCGAACACAATATACTAGTTAGTAGATCTATCAAATTTTACGTAGATATGAAATATTTGAATTTTAGAATAATTTATTCATCATTAAAATTAAGTGTTTCAAGATTCAAGGTTAACTATCGTTTGTCTTATGTTCACATATTTGACTTTTGATTTAGTATGGAAGATTAGGTACAGTTGTACTATTTTTTTATCAGGAATAAATTTATTAGTTTACCAGTTAGCTGGAAGGAAAGTAAATTAATTGGCGATTTGAATATTTTACTTCGAGGAATTATATTTGTGGATTAAAGAATCAAATCATAGGAGGCGGTATGGACGGTTGTGACAAGCATAAACATAGGTTATAAGACAATAGGTATAAACGCCATAATAATTTATAACGACTTTTGTTGTCTAAAATATGTAACATTATACAACATAATCATTTTAACAAATCACATAGCTTATGAATATAATATAACCATATATAACAAAACTTTTTTTTTTTAAATAAAGTGTACAAGTAATAAACTGAACTATGCAATCACTTACTTTCCTATAATTAAGAAGTAACGACTAGAGTAACATCACGACTAGAGTTATTAGAAAATTCTTCTTCAAAATCAGTGAAAAATATTAATAATTACCAGTTTACTAATCAGTCGAAGTACTACCGTAACTGTGTAACAATATACTGAGATCTTGTCATAATCATCATTAAAATGGCGACGAATGTAATAGTGATTATCACCTGCGCATTTTACATGGAACTAGAAACCGCATGTTGTCTTAGCACTTTATCTATTTTACGCTAACCCTACTTTCAGAATATGAGCTTCCACAAACCAGAATCTTTATTTTCTTGTATTGCTTGTATCTTTATTTTTTTCCTTCGTTTTTTGTCTTAGTTTACTTAAGTTTTTCTTTACATGTTTAACCTTTCCCAAACTAGCTGTAAGTGGAATTCTGTCTTAAGGCAATTAAGGCATCGTGCCTTAAGGCAAATTGCTGGAACTTCCCGTACCAAAAATTATTAATTTTTTAAAAACGATTAACATTTTTGAAAAAAATGTACTTTGAAAAAATAAGATTTTTGAGAAACTTATGGACAAAAAATTACTTTTTTTTGAAAAAAAGAATTTAAAAAAAAAAAAAATTAATTTTTTTTTTGAAAAAAAAAAAAAATTTTTTAATTTTTTTTTTTTGAAAAAGAAATTTTTTTTCTTTATTTTGACATATTGTGGAAGATCTGAACTTTTTTTTCAAAGCAATCGTACTGATTTAACTGCATAGGGACAAAATATAAAGCGCGTAAGCGCCGCGTCGCTGTCTGACGCATAAGCATTGGTACGGAACCCATAGGAATGTTAACAAAATGTATACTTATTGTTAAAATCTCTATAAAATATCTGATAATTTGATGTGCATATGTCTAATGATCATTTTTGACCGCCAAATGGCTATTTTTTTTACTTTTTCCTCCATATCTCCGAAACCGCTAGACCTACCTTTATGAAAATTTTATCGTATCTTTATCTTGACAATACAAGTGAAATGTTTTTTGAATTATTTAAATCGGACGCTCCGTTCTCTTAAAAACTGAGTTACCGTTTTCGGCACTTTTTGCCCCATATCTTCGGAACGGCTAGACCTGCCTTCGCCAAAAACTAATCAGAACGTCTCCTTATCAATACAAATCGAATGTTTTTTGAATTATTCAAATCGGTGGATCCGTATTCCCGAAATCGTCGACGAAAATTTGTATCCGCACATACATACACACACGTACATACATACACACACGTACATACATACACACACACATACACACACACACACACACACATACATCCATTTTTTCTAAGGTATGCCAAAATGTTCAGAAACCTTTGAAACGTAAAGATATATAAAAATTTTCATTTTCGTTTTTTTTGCGATTATGTCACAACCGTACCCACAAAATTTGTCACAACCGTACCCAAAGCACACTTTTGGAGATAAATCATCGTTATGATCGATCTAAATTATCTACGCAAACAGTGATTGCTGGTAATTAACTCCTAATGCTCAATTTATAGCAAAATAACAAACAAAGTAATATATTTGTATACAAGTAACAGTTATTATTAAAAGAAATCTAACAAACAAAAAAACTTACTTTTGACTATAAGCAATGTGGTCTATAGATCATGTTAATGTAGGGAGCTCACTCAAGACAATAATGAAAACTTGTTCAAACAAAGATACTTCATCTTTCTCGCTTTCGACCCTATCTCAAAATCAGTAGGTATAGTTTAACTGTTATGACGACTGTCACTTCCGTACCGTGGCACAACCGTACCCAGTGTCACCCTAAATTAGAAGATACTATTACAAAATAACTAATGATTTTGAAAATTGGTTATAAACTATATAACCTATTTCTCTATATTATCTGGGATTGTGGCAAATTTATATTTCATAATAAAAATGTCATAATAAAATAATAATTATAATTATGCATACGATATTAATACTCTTAAGAGTTAATCATTTTAAAATATAATTTATAGATTCAGGACATTTTTCAATTTCCAATAATAAATTACTTTGTACAAAATATTTCAAGTCATTGAAAAGAAACGGTTGCGACTGATAAACAATTAATTGTCAAATGTACTTTGTTTATAATAATTAAAACAGAATTGTCTTCTTCGTTATACACGAGTACATTAAAATGTGATACAAAAAATCTCGACAATGAAATCTGCAACGGCATTGAATAAGACGAAATAAATATGTAACACATTTTATTCTACAGCATAATACAAATAGGGAATATAGTCGAAAGTGCGTAGTATGTATAAGAAGATCTTTTTGCGCACAACACAACACAAAATATTCTGCCTCATGAATAACGATGTTCGCACTAGAGAGCTGAGAGAGGGTATGTTAATGATGTTTTGTGAATAAATGTTTTCATTTCGTTTTTATGTTGTAAGTATCAGAATGATGATGTTAAATCAACTGGTTTATTATATATACTTCGCAGACACCAAAATAAATCTAGAGATGTTACAAAGCAAGATTGAAGGCGATGGTCGTTTAAGATTATGCCGATAGCAAAATTAATTATTCGTATTAAATGGAAATAAATTAGCATAAACTTTTCTTTTCTTCCCAAACTAAGCTCTATTAGTGTTACTACTTATCAGAAAGTCATTGTTATAAGGTAGAAGTTATAGTCCGCGGGTAAGAAGATCCACCGCCGATATCTCAAAAACAATTAAAGTTAAGAATTTTTCAACAGCAATATTTGAAGGTAGAGAAAAACAAATGTATTTAGCCAGCCATCATCTTTATTATTACGACGTCGCTGTCAGAAGATAAATAGCAATATTTGAAAATCCATAACAAATTTTGTTGTTAGTTTTTTTTGGCTGTGAGCACTGTTGTTTAGTTTACGAGATCTTAATATAATTTTTAAGTATACGGTATTAAATTGTTTTATAAGATTTATTGTTATTTTTGAGTTAAATTCGGTAGTTACTTTTATATAACCTGTATAAAAGCTTACATGTGGGTGTGGTAAAAAGAATCAAATCAATATTTACTTTGGAAAAGGTGTAAGAAAAAGGAAGTAGATTATATTTTATACAAAATAGCAAGGGGTTAGCATGCTTAGCAGTAAATTTTATTAGCGTTACTTCTTGTAAGGTGACCATATTTTTTGAAGTCAAGCCCGGGACAGAAATTTTTAGTTATGCTAATCCGGGACGTCGGGGGGGAGGGCGGGTGTAGGGGTGCTATTCAAGGATACAATAAAAAATGTTTTTTTTTAAATGAACTTTTTTTATTTTAATTGCGTACTTTTAAGAAGATTTATTAAGCTTTATACTTCGACTATTACATTCAATACTTCTTTATCTATGATATTATATCTTATAATTATTTTTCGATCTATATGTTCTATTCAATTTTTTTCATAATTAATTTAAAAAAAGTATCATCTGTTAGGTTGTTTTCTTAATATTTGTTAGTTTAACTAATAATTTTCGAAAAACCGGGACATCCGGGACAAATATTGCTTTAAGAAAAACTCGGGACACAAGGTGGAAATCCGGAACTGTTCCGGCCAATCCGGGACGTATGGTCACCTTACTTCTTGTCTTGTTTAAAAAATGGTATCCGCACACACACATACATATGTTTTTTTCTAAGGTATGCCAAAATGTTCAGAAGGCTTTAAAACGTAAACATACGCGAAAGGGTTCATTTTTTGCGATTACTATAACTTACCCTACGGGAAGTTAATAACAAAGTCATCGTATAATAATGTCGAAAAATAAAACGCACTGGAATAGAACATTCTTAGAATACATTCATGAGTAGTGGAAAGTTTAATAAAACTGCGTATTTATTATTCAAGTAGAGCTTGCAAAGCACACAAATGTATAACTATATTTATACAAGGCAAATATGTATATACATAACAAGCATTTTATTATATTTTGTGAAACATGAAGGGATATATATTTATTCATGTATATTTTGTATAAAATACTATTGTTTAAATACAATTGAATGATTGAATGAATACTGAATTTTCGTAAGTGATTTATTAAATTATGATTGATCTTTCAGATGCCACAATTTATTATTTAGTAATTGTTAAAGTTCTGAAGATTATTTCTTCTACTAATTTGATTGGAATTGTTTGAAATTTTTAGTAATATATATTATATTTTATATAATATTTATTGGACCAGATAACTGTGTCCCTCATATCAAACAGTTCAGTTTTGTGTTAGAATCGAGCTCATGAAGAGTATATTCGTCAATTACAGATTAAGTTGCGATAGTAAGATATCGAATGAAAAATGGGTTAATTGTACAACAATTAAAAAATATTATCACTATATTTTTTTAAAAAAATATGTTCACTATATTTTTACTTTTTTGTTTACATTAAACCCATATTTCATACGTATTAAACTCAAAACGGATTGAATTCAATAAAAAATTATACATGTGAATGTAAGGAAGTAAAAACCAAAAACGGATAAAAACATAGCACATATTTTCAAGTTAATACCAAAATTTAATTAAGATATAATTTAGTACATTAATAAAAGGTGAACCACTGGGTTTTCCTTTTAAAATTATATGTTTTTTGTCAAACTAATTACTCAATGTTTTTTATTTAGACAGATTGTAATTTATAAGAAAATAAATAACCGCAAAATACTCTGAATATCTTTTAATTCAAATAGCAAATGATCATAATTTTTTACGGAAAATTCTGCCACTTCTCCATGACGAGTATAATCGTCAATCACAGTTGACTGGTCAAGAAATTAAATCGATTAATATTTGCTTTACATGCATATCCAAACATTCGTAATTATTTACACTGATGAATAAAGAATTTGACAAAACAGTAAATTTACAATGCATAACTACCGAATTTCGGTTTAAAAAAAACGAAAGTTTTATAAGAAAAAAAGAGACGTAGAAAATTATATATAAACTTTCAAGGAATCGATGGGTTAAATAAATATAAACACACATATTTTGGAAATATATGTATCACTTTTTTCCCAAAAGAAAGGATATTTATTTGATGTTTGCGGTGCTAATAAAATGCCATGCCGTAAATGATGAATGAGAAATGTCCCTTTCGCGTATGTTTTGTCATAAAAAAGGTTTTAACGCGGTCCAAACACCTTTCCGGTAACCTTTTTTTCACGCGTAACTGACAATTTTTTCCCGAACAAATATGATAAGGATGAGATGAGTTTTGTTTAACAGTGATATTATAATTTGACGTCGGATCACAACCGCGTTTTAGAAAGCGACGAAATAAATAATGGTACATCAATTTAATTGAATTAGTACATTAAATAAAATATATTTTAAACAATATATTTAAAATATTTGTAAAAAAAATCTAGAAAATTTTTATTATTGAAGATAACTGATTCTGAATAAAGAAAATGTGGTAGATAAGCGAAAGAGGCAGCTAGCACAAATTAAATTGAAGGTTTACCCACTGCAACGCATGCCAAATATAAATGTTCCTATGACATTAACACTTTCCACTCGCGAATTCCGAGATTTATATGAATTTTGTCGCCGGAGCGGCGGCATCCGAATCGAAAGGGTTAATCTGAAACTGATATCTCATCCAAATTGAGTTTGTACATTTGGATATTCAGAGTTTGTGTATTTTGATATCTATTATTATCTGAACATTCATTTTTTTTAGATTGTTTGGCATGCTTAGCAAATTGAGTGCAATTTCAAAAACTCTGGAAAAAATTACCGCTTTGCTTTGGTTTGTATGGTACCTAGTTTCCTCTAAAAAACGAATTTATCGTCTTTCTTCGACTGATAAAACTGCAAAATTACAGGAAAATTTTAGTCAAAATTCAATGAAAAAGTTAGAAAAAAAACGATAATAGAGCTATATACGAAATGATTGGGTTACTGAGATGACTATTATAAAATAGGAATTGGTGGTAGAAGAGTGAAAATGTAGAGTTGTATGAAATATTTATTTTTGCAATAAGAAAGATTAAAACAAAGAAAATGGACCCAAAAATTTGACATTTGAATGGACCCAAGTGGGATTTGACAACTCTTGATAAAACTAAATTGTTTTTTAAAGTAAAATTCAAGCTTTATCATAAAATAAAAAATCTGAACTAAACTTATGCCAAAAAGATTCATTGACTGAACCCAAGGAAAAAATTTTTTCTTATTATTATGATTTTTACGAAATAGAGGTTTATGGTGGGAGGGTAACAATTTAAGGTTGTATGTGTTTTTTGATTACAAATTATAAAAAAATAATGAAAAAATTGGAAAAAAAATCTTAAGGTCGGCTAATCCTTATCACTTGGGGGT
Source organism: Ctenocephalides felis (assembly GCF_003426905.1). Lineage (NCBI taxonomy): Eukaryota > Metazoa > Arthropoda > Insecta > Siphonaptera > Pulicidae > Ctenocephalides > Ctenocephalides felis. The sequence goes on from NW_020538040.1 coordinate 27,904,717, forward strand.
ATTACAAATAAATAGTTGTCCGATTCTCAATAGTTAAACGAGATTATAGATTATATCATAGAAATCGGTCAAATCGTTTCGTATATAATCAGTTAAATATGAATTTCTTAAGGAGTATTTGCTTGAAATTAGCATTATATTTTAGGCGGCCTATGATGTGTTGAATATTTTGGGTTACCACTATATACATGGTATTACAAAAATACATTCATTATAAAGGTTCCAAAAGTAGGTATAAGCACTAACGTTTATATTTTTTAGCTTAATTTTATTGCAATTTAATTTGTTTAATTAATATCTTTAATATAAATTAAATATACCGTTAAACTTAAATTTTTGATATATTATAGTAAATAGTAAAATTTAACTAAAACTTTTCAGATAAAATCCTAATAAAATTAGTTATTATAACATACATAATTTTTCATTGATATATAATATGGAAGAAACGAGGTTCAATTTTGATCTGTATAATTTAACAAAAATTATAAAATTGTTTTGAACAGCAAAATCAAAATCAATTTTAATTAGGATATGTGAAAGAATTCTGTGTTATTTCATTCTTACCATAAAATTTTAATATGAAAAGCATTTTCAATTATATATATATATATATATATATATATATATATATACACTTTGCATTGTATATTTTCATAAAAAATTTAATATATATTTACAAATGTATGACGCAAGTTGGTCGTAAAATTGAAAGCCCGTTTTATGAAAGCGGCGTATAATGAATGACTTAGCATTAAAAATAGAAGATGAAGCCAATATGAAGCATAAAACACTTTTTGATTAAATATAAGCAGATTAAAGTTGATTCGCTAAGACTTTATGAGCTGATTATAAACAAAATTAATATTTATGATGTGCATATACACACATTTTCTATGGGAATATATGACATACACCACATTATATATATATATATATATATACGTGTGTGTGTGTAAATATATATATATATATATATATATATATATATATAGGTATATTTGTATATCATATACAATATTGATTTATTAAGGTATGAATTTGCGTGTTTTGCGCGTTGGCTATATTTCAACTTCGTGAATATTTGATAAGCCAGTTCTTCTTCATAGACTTAAAGTATGTAACTTTTTATAGAATTTTCAATTGAACAATTACATTTCCATCATATTATTTTAAAGGTTATTGCTAATGATTCGTACAGTACATTAATTATATGTTGGCACGTAATATGTTTTCACTAAAATAATGAAATTTCAAATAATTTTGGAAATGAGAGCAAAAAAATATTTGTATAGTTTATACAACAATCAATATCTAGAACGAATTTTAGATTTTCCATATAAATATTTTTAATTATGTATATACATAAGATCTTGAATCAATTATTCACTCAGTACAAAAATGAATTTAAGAAAATTGTTTGCCAATAATGCTAGAAACGAAGGTTTTTTCCAATTAATTATATCTTAAGAACCACAGATTATATTTCCACAAAATGAAGATAGATAGTTGCTGTAACTAGTCCTCTACATAATCAGGTAAAAATAATTCCACTATTGTTCATTATTTTGCAAATAATCATTTTCCAGAAAAATTGCGGTGTAACAACTTGCCCCGAACACCGAGTATCAAGTCAAATAGTAGAGTCAGACAACCACAATATAACCTCTCATTATTTACTTATTTTTAAGAAAATTGACTGATACTCCGATTCTTAACTCTTTGCACTCGCTAATTGCAGAATTAATACGTATTTTGCCGCCGAAAAAGCAGCATTTGAGTGGAAGGTAAAAATAAATAAATTATAAATAATGCATATAAGGTATAATATATGTCTCTTATAAATTTTTGTTATAAATCAACGTTAACTACAATTATTATCATAATACAAATAAAAAATACAGTGTCTCTGTAATTCAATTTACATTTACCCACATCATACAAACTATATATTCCTCCCAATCTTCTTTATTTGAATTTGTATATAATTTTTATGTGTTACATCTAGCCCCAAGGTTTTGTTTCAACTAACCCCAGGTGTAATTTTTTACATGAATCTATATATCTACTTATGTAACCACAAAAATTGATACACATTATTAAAGATTAATGAATATGAAACGAAAAAAGATATAAAATTTAAAATTAGTCGATAATAATAACGCAAACCGTAATTTTGTGATAGTTCAATTTGATATTGCCAGTCAAAAATGACGCACCTGCACAATTCTGTTTACGACGTCGGACTACTGGATAGTAGCTATGACAATATTATGTAGGACGGTTTACAAGTCTAATGGAGATACATACTACGAAAAAAATCAAAATTAAAACTTATTTTTTCTAATTTTTCTTTTTTGCATCGCAGAGCAAAAAAATCACAGATTCCGAAACAATTTTTAAATTTTTGAAAAAGTGACCTGTGGACACCCCAAAAAATTGGCAACCCCTCTGAAAAGGGGTGAAAAAATAAATTTTTTGAAAAAATTTTTTTTGTTTTATATTTAAGTAAGCGAGCAAAAAAATTGGGCATTTTCAAAATTATCAATTTTTTTAAATTGGCAAATTTGGGAATTTTCCTATGCGTGAAAATCTATGATGGGCAAAACTTTTCCAAAAATGAATTGTATCATTCGACAGCAAAAAAATCACTGATAACGATAGTAAAAAGAAATTTTAATTTTTTTGCATTTTTGAAGGGGTCGGTGCTGACTATATATATAGTTAGCACCGAATTTGGCCCCACCCATTTATCTCGAGAACGGAAAGAGCAAAAAAATTTTAGTTTGCACCAATCGACAGCAAAAAAATCGTCAAAAAATCAGGTCATATCAGTTTTGCCAATTTCCACCATCGCGGTGCCAAGTATATACACGTCTGTTACTAGTTACCCTTGTTACAAATAGCCCTCAGCTGCTCTACTACTGGCCAGTGATGCAGTTCTTTACAGAGTTAATTTACTCATTAGTAAACAAACTAGCGGTGCATGGCATCGTGCATTAAGGCATATTGCTGGAACTTTCCGTACCAAAATTTAATTTTTCTTAAACTTTAAAAAAATAGATTTTCGAGAAATTTAAATTTTTTGAAAAAATTGACTTTTTTGGAGAAAAAAGGACTTTTTGAAAAAAAAAATGAATAAAAATTTTGAATTTTTTTTCAATGTTTTTTACCCTACGGGAAGTTAATTCTACCTATTACATATATTATATCATTAGAAGCTTTTTCTTCTGTTTCCGTACCGTACTTCATTTCTGATCCAATCTTTAAAAACAAAATGAAATAACAAATCATATCTGCTATCAACATAAAATTTATTTGCCTTTCATAATTTTAATATCACAATTATTTATTGAGACAAAAACAAGCAAAACTTTTTTTTATCAGTATCCCACGTGTCCATTTCATTTCACTTCATTTATTTTAAATAATAATAAAGGATCTTCGAATTCTAAATAAACAACTTATTATTAGACGTGCGTGCGCGGAAATATTTTTATTACAAGCCGATAAATTATGTTGTGGTTTTCATCACGTTCATGATTCCAGAAAACAGATGATCGATAAAATATAAAATATGGTATATGTACGAAACTAAAATTTTATTTGAAATTTACTAGTTGCTTGTTAACCAAAACAGATCTTGCAAAATATTACGATAACACAACGTTATATAAATTATTATACTTAATTTGCTCCGCATTGTCAAATATTGACTTAGAAATTCGAGCTTTTACAATAAATGTATTCAATTTTTCTGTAAATTAAATATTTGAAAATATTTTCTATAATCATCAATACTACTTCTGCGAGTGTAACAAGTTTAGATAACATATGGTTCAGAAAATATATTTTCTGCAGATATAGAAAATTGATATCTTTAAAAAATGCAGAAATTTTCTAATATAATGTTAATGTATTTCTAATATATGTAATAAATTTTAATGATTAATAAAAATTTAGGATATTTTTTTAATGAATTAATATTAAAATGTTTTGGAGTACTATTTATTTTAAACAAATTGTTTTAAACTACTGGTATTCAATTTTATTGTATTGAATTCCTTTTGTTAGAAAGGAATAGATGTGTGTATGTGTGTGATACGTACGTATGTGTGTATGTATATGCGGATACAATTTTTCGATTTCAAGAACCCGCCTTAACCGATTTAAATGATAGAAAAACATTAGATTTTTATTGATGAGACGTGCTGATTAGTTTTTGGCCGAGGCAGGTCCAACCGTTTCAAAAATACATAGCAAAAAGTGCAAAAATGATAATTCAGGCACGATGCTATGCACCGCTAGTTTTTGCAAATAATTTCTAGAAGGTTCTCGGTAAGAATATGTAATTTCTGCTATTTCTCTATTTCGCATATATTGCGTCGCATCATTAGAACGTTGTATTATATACAGAACAAAAATGTAAAGTTCTGAAATTAAATTTAAGGACTCTGAATACGAATAGCATTTTCTACAGTACTCACAGTAATAAGAAATACTCGACCATGAAAGAAATTTTCTAAAGTTTCTTATTTAGTCTACATAAGAAGATGATATACTCGACAAAAAATATAAGGGCATGTATGCTTGCTATTCTATTTTCACTTCATTTATTACTATACTATTATGAATAGTATGCTTACTATTCAATCAACAATAGTTACATTATTAATTTTTTATAGAATTAACCAAATTAATAACAATAAAATGTTGATATGAGAATATAGATGAAAAGATCATAGAGAGATGAGAGTTGAAATATCTTTGTATATGGAATTTTGGAATTTACTCATTTACTTTAACGTCATATTTTCACATTCACAATTAGTTATTTTTATACTAAAAGTTTCTAGATATATTTAAGGCTAAAAAACGTTTGCCGGGTCAGCTAGTATATGTGCGTGAGTGCGTGTGTATTATATCATGCATATATAAATATGTCTAATTTGCAAATTTAAGCAAAAATGTATGCCTTCAAAATATTTTCTCTCTCTACCCTGAAGGCATTAACTCAAGTAGTAGTAATATAACTCAAGTTGCCCGAATAAAACATGATGCATGTAAGCGAAATACGACGTACGCAAGAATTATGGCTTACATAAAGTGCGATACTCTGCTTAACCGTCATTTCGAGCATCTCACGTTGATACAAAAATACAGCTTTCGTATTTTGACGAATAAGAAAACTGCAAATGGAAAGAAACTAGCTGTAAGTAGCATTTTTCCTTAAGGCAAGTTGCATGCATTAACTTCACGATACGTATACATAGTCAACTAAATCAATAAGAATTGAGATTCAGCTATTGAGGTGATATGCTCTACTGTTTATTATAAAAGTAAAATATTGTCTTTCACTAAAAATCAATCATGCGATTTCCAATGATGACTTTCAAACATACTTACACTATCTGTAATTGAATAAATTAAATTAATTTATTGAATACATTTTATTTCATCTATTTCGAGTTCTAAAATGTATTTTAAGTGTGAACGTCAACTGCTATCAGTAGCTACTACGAAACACAAAACGTACATATGCACGAAAAGGATACATTCTGATTAGAATAACTCAAGCCGCTTGAGTCAAGAGCAATTCCAAACTGCTTATCACAGGCCTATAGCATAGTAATTTAGTATGTTATTTTAGACTATAAAATCTTTTCATAGAAAGTTAAGAAAATCAAAAAATTCATCATATAATTACGAAGAAACAGCCCGGCAAATCTTTACCGAAAACTAATCAACGCAATTCTCAACCAATTTCATTTTTCCGAATTTTTAAAATCGAATCAAGATTGTGGGCTACAACGTGGACGAATAATTTTACACTTTTCTGTTAATTACAAAAAAACGGCTTGGCCGATCGTCGTGTAAAACTGAAAAACACTATTCCTTATCGAATTACGTCTAATTGCATTCAAATTTTTATTTCTAAATATTGTGATTTTTTTAAAGAAAGTATTAAACCTTTCTTTTTTTTGTCACGTTTATATCATATAGGTAATATATATTTTAAATTTGAATATATATCAGATATGATGGACACAATACCTACGGCTAAATGTCCAAACGGACAAGTTGATAAAATTTAATGTATATATTCATATATTATATTAAAATATGATGTTTTTGAATAGATTCAAATGGCTTTAATTTTTTGAAGTCGGTTCAGACATTTTTTGAGAAAACTTCGACGCAATATCAAAAATAGCTCACATACTTTTTCCAGATTAGATCTCATTCGATTCAGAATGACTTGAAACGTAAAATAAAACATAAAATTAGCAAATCAGTTTTTTTTGCAAATACATATACCTTCGAGAAGTCAACAATATATTTAAAAAACAATCAATATAGTAGTGTAATCAAGTATATAAGTGAAAAGGGCAGCTAACAAATTTATGGAATGTTTACCCACTGCAACGCATGTCACATGTTGAAAATGTTTATAAAAACTGATTCCATTTAAATTGATTTCAAACATTCAAACCCATCATAAGTGACATTACTCAACCATTATTGAAAATATTTATTTTTTTTTAATTTAAATTTAAGCTTTTGCGTAAGTTCGAAAAGTATTGAATCAAAATTAAATGTAATACATTCATTGACTGAAAGCAGGATAAAAAATAAATCAATTATTAAGAATCATTAGTAATCATTCGATTATTACGAAATGGGGGTTTGTCAGTTTGTGATAGGACGGAAACAATTTAGAACTGAATTTAATTTTTAATTACGATTTATAAAATAATAAAATAAAAGATATTGGTCCAAATTTGAATCATGTAATACAAAGATGATATAAAAAACTTGGGGTTGACTAATTCTTAGCCAGCCTGAATGTAATTATGAAATTTCATAAAAATTTGTCAAACCATTTCGGGTGAGCATTGCGACTTTATATATATATATATATATATATATATATATATATATATATATCACATACATAGACATATTCAAAAAAATTAACAGCATTAGGAAAATATTCAAATTCAATCTACACAAAATTGATACTTTTATCCAATCATTTCTCTACTGCTACGCAATCTACTAGAGAAAGATTAAATTTCCTTTTACGATAATCAAATGAAAATCTCAGCATACGCTGCATTTGTAATCAAATTAAATTCTCACAGTATTGACAAGTATAAATAAAAGGAACTTAATCGAACACAATTGAACCATTTTGCAAAAATAGTTTGCAGAACAAGATGCTACAGAAGAAAAATAGAGGATTAAAAAAAATATTGACAAGAAAAACTTTGTCTAAAAGAATTATCGACTTATAAAGAAACTTAAAGTTAGAAGCTAATACTTGGGAAAACTCCGCCTCAATTTTATGATATTGATTTCATAATTTATGTTAATAATTTGAAACATTACGAAGTTATTTTACTGAATTATTAAGTATATTTTGCCGCACACTAATGTACTGCGGTATTATCAAATTTGTGAACAAGGATATAATATATTCTTGTAGTATTTCCCTGAAGTATAATATTAAATAATTCATGGCATTTACCACTAGATATTGAAAATATTTTGAAAAAAAAAAACAGTAAAATTATCTACAAAAAATCCTGTCTATTGGGAAATCTCAAGCTTGTTTTTCTTGTCAAAGTGATATTTTGGAGTTACGAGTACTCTAACACTATTTACAAGAATATAACAAAACATGACTTAAGACATAGCATCGTGCCTTAAGGCAATTTGCTGGAACTTCCTGTACCGATAGTTATGTTTTTTTTTTTTTTGAAGTTTTAAAATATTTTATAAACTTTGAAAACTTCAGACTTTTTTGCAAATTTGTCGACAATAATATATGTCTGAGATATTACTCATATTTTATATTAGAGTATTTTAGCAATTAGAACTTACGAGTCCTATAAACTGTATAAGGGCTAATTATATTCTATACTACGTCGGTTTTACAGACAGCAACGAAATCAAGTAATTGGGCGAATATTTTATTGATACAGGAATGCCGGATAAGGGCTTTTTCACTTGAAAACATATTGCTATATATATTTCCAAGTGAAAACCGATGTCACTACTGCTTGACATCAGGCTCCTCGAAGTGGGATCGAATAGGTACCTCTGATTCAGGTCCAGTCGCTCCACCCACTTACCCACAAGCGAGCCAAAATATTTCATTGATAAATAAATTTTAATTTCAAAGGTGTAAAGAATACTAGAGTTATTACTGGTTGTCATGATAGATCTTCAAAACTCATAATATTTCCGTGACAGGTTCTGACGTAATATAAATCTATATACATGAAGACAATAGCCCCAATGATTTCGTTAATGATTATGTAATTAATCGCAGAGCTTTCTATAATATAATTAGACAAATCCCACAAATCGTTAATCACATCACAATTGAAATCTTATACTCAGCCCTCGCTTTTACGATACGCATTATTTACCCTTTTCAACTTTCTTATCCGGGAAGCTTTATAAAAGCTGAATTATGGCAAGCATTATCCAGTACTTGAATTCAGATAAAATAAGCCAGATGTTCGCTTAATTCACCAAATAAACAACGTTGGATAGCTATCGATTTGAATATTTCAAATAGTTCTATATTGTGTAAAAATAGACTTAAATAAAATCATCAGATGAATATAAATATCAATTAGGATACGTAGAATGTATTGTAAGAATGGTTTGTTAAATTGTATTTTGTGATTATTTTGTCTTTGTATAGTGATTTATCTTGGTTTGTAGTGAAATACCAAACAAGTACTACAAAAAGTAAAACTAGTTGTAAGTAGCATTTTGCCGGGAAGACAAGTTGCATGAACTTCCCGGTATGTATACATAATTCTTAATCAATAAGAATTGAGATTCAGCTATTTAGGTAAAATGCTCAACTTTTTATTTGAAAAATAAAAATTTCCTTTTCACTAAAACCTAATCATAATTTCCTATCAATGTCTTGCAAACGTACATGTACTTTGTAATATCTGTAATTGTATAAATTCATTTGTTTTCCACATTTTATTTCCTCCTGTTCGGGTTTTAAAAACGTATTTTATTTAATTGTGGACGTCAACTGTAACCAGTAGCTACCTACAAAACACCATAGAACGTACATATGTTTCGGCATAGATTCCGATAAAAATCACTTGACGGCGAAATTCTAATCTTTAATGAATATATAGTTTATCAATTTTTATAAATTTTATTTTCATAAATTTTTATAATCCTAGGCCTATAATATTTCAGTTTGTTATTTCAGACTACAAAATATATCGTTATACAAAGTTTCATCAAAATCGCCAAAAAACTAATCAACACGATTCCCAACCAATATCTTTCAAACAGTTTTTCAATTTATAAAATTTTGAAATCGGTCACAAACATATTTTTCAAATTTGGTCTTGTTCGATTCACAAAGAACTGAAACGTCGAAAAAAAAATGAGCAAATCTAATTTTTCTGAAAACAAACTTCTCCGGTCTGTTGTGGATTTTACAGAATTTAATAAATCTGCTCACTCAAGAATTATTAGCTAATATATTTTGCATCAGTCTGTCAATACGCTTCATTTAATACTAACAAACATTTTCAAACTAAATCATAAATTTCCGCGTAAATGATGAAGTGATTTAGTCTCACTTAAAACTTTACTTGGGATATTAGTGCACGTGTGGAAATATAGCAAAACTAGCTGACCCGGCAAACGTTGTTTTGCTAAGTAAGTTCTTTTATAAACAATTTCTAGAGTATCTAAAAAATTAATACTTTTTGTGTAAGGATGTGTTGTTTGAATTGCTATATACAATGAGGTATTATAGAAATAATAAACCCCATTAGTTTGTATATATTTTATTAATACAACCAAACTGAAAGTTTTATACACTTTCTATAGAAAACATGGCATAATTCAATCCAAGTCTTTGTTGGTCTTTCGACTTATATAGTCATTACAAATTCCATTTAAACGATTATTGAATGCGTTTCAAATTTTTTGAAATTTTTTTTGAATTCTGTTTTTTGTGTATAATTGTAAATAATACTATTGAGCTTTTACAAATTTTTCAAATTTCTGCGAGGAGAGATACAAAATGATTTAGGTATCTCTTCTTTGACCTGCTTTTTGAAAAGTTTCTAGTAATATTCGATGAATAAAAGTAAATTTAATAAAAAGTATATATGTAGAACAGGGCAAGGCACAAAGGTCCAATTTGACTTTAAGCAAATATAAATTTTATTATGAAAATCAAACCAATTACATCACAACAAATGACACATTTCAAATGAACAATTATCTGACTACATTCAGTAAAACTACCAGCTACTTCATCATTGTAAAAATGTGCTTTTTTGCTGTCCTTCAAAAATTTGTTATCTAGACATTTTTACCCCATAGACGGGGTAAGTTGGAATGGCCAGGTGGCAAGCAGGTCTAATGTCATATTTTAATTTCAAAGGTATTTTACAAAATAATTACATTTTCAACTACTTGCTAGAAAACTACCAATGGAAGAAAATACTTTTACTATGGATCTTCAAAGATTACCATTTATCTCCCAATACCAAAGTCATAAGAGTCAAGGTTATAGCTGATTATACATATTTTTCCCTTTACATTCAAATACTGTTGTTAAACAATGCTTAGCTTTACTGGTTTTTGACACTTCGGTCGTGGATCTTCATATATTACTATCCATTCTTGAATAAATTCAGGAAATTATAACTGGAAATAAGCTATTCGACAAAATGTTCCTTTGATCGATTCCAAATTTAGGTTCTAAATCTGAATAATCTAGAAAAGGTTTTATAAATACCAATGAGTACATAATTATACAAATGAGTTTTTTTAGAGCATTGCGTTTGAGAAAAATATGATTTGTCAACCTTACTGACTTTTATAGTTCGCTTCACTGTTTATACGAATGGGCAATGGCACTATTATTATATTATAATTGTTAATTATTTATTTAAAATAAATAATTTTATTATTAATTCCTTACAAATATTGAATTGTCATCCATACGTGATTACATAGCTGTCATTTGCTTATTGTTATTCCAAGTCGAACGGGATAAAAGGTATCCTATGTCCTTCTCCTGGCTCTGGACCAACTTTACCAAAGCCAATTTTCAGTTAAATCCGTTCAGCCTTTTTGAGTTATAAGTTCTGACGATATATCTCCAGAATGCACAAACCGAGTTCGACAATTTTGCATTTGCTGGAAAGGTCTGGGGCTCCGTGAGGTTTATAGCTGGGTTATAATATATGAGAACCAAAAACTAATATTCTATCATGACAGTTAACATAAGGTAGTCGATTACTTCAATTAGACCTTTTTATTGTCGAATCAAAGCACCAACTTTTACCAACTTTACCAAAGCCAATTTTCAGTTAAATCGGTTCAGCCTTCTTGAGTTATAAGTTCTGACGATATAACTCCAGAATGCACAAACCGAATTTGACAATTTTGCATTTGCTGGAAAGGTCTGGGGCTCCGTGAGGTTTATAGCTGGGTTATAATATATGAGAACCAAAAACTTATATTCTATCACTATAGTTAACTTAAGGTAGTCGATTACTTCAATTAGACCTTTTTATTGTCGAATCAAAGCACATTTGCTGATAATTTATATATGCCAATTAGTTGTAAACACCTGAAACATTTTATAAGATATGTATAAAGATATTACAAATTAACAACAATTAATGTATAACTATTTACATTTTTATTACAAATTTTGAGGTTATGTCAAGAAACTATATTTCAGAATATTTTTTTTTATTGATTTGTTGATGATTATGCTTATTGCTGATATATAATATAAACACCTCAAATACTCTATTTAAATACGTATAAACAAATATACATAAATACCTAATTATATAAATAATTACATTCCCATTTTCAAGAAATAAATTTCCCCATCGTTCATCTAGCATCGCTTGCTATTATTAAGAATTAATTTATTTGCCACTTTGTATTAATTTTCCGTGGCGATTAAAATATTTATATTATTCACGTAATAATTTTCAAATAATGGTCATTAAGAAATGCATATTAATATATTTGTATCAAAACAGACACACCGAATGACATTTGACAATCGAATGCAAATGTCATGGATGAAATCATTGATAGTATCATAGATTGAATAAACTACATGGATAGTTTATAAATAATTAATTTTAAATTAGAATGAAATAAAGGGATAAAAAGTATCCTATGTCCTTCTCCTGACTCTAAACTACCTCCCTGCCAATTTTCATCTAAATCGGTTCAGCCGTTCGTGAGTTATAAGTGGTAGCACATAAGGCGATCCTCTTTTATATATATAGATATGAATGTTATTTGAGTAATACCAAGGTACCAACATATGTAAATAAGTACTTTCAGAATGTAATCCATCAAGAGATTAATTGATACTACGTCATCTACTGTTAGAATTTGATTGGGTTTTTATTTGAACTTGATGATCATAAGTTGTTATGATTTCACCTAAATTTTTTCAGAAGTCAACTCAACTGTTAGCCTATCTCTTTTTCATGAATTTATTACTACAATTTCTGCAATACTGATTTTTTTATGTTAATACAGCAAAGACGCGTAACGGCTATTTTCCTTTGAAAATATATTACCATCTAAACTCTCCACCAAAACCGATGTCACTACTGTTTGACAGGCTTCTGATTAAAATCACATAGCCGTAACTAATAATTCATAGAGGAGCCCTATTGTTAAATATAATGATCAATGCGATACGCATATGATGTGGCCAAAATTTCATCAGCAAAGCCCTAATAACATATATAACATTGTGCACATTTTCAGCATATGATAAATAGGTGCGTTCTATACACTGCGAATATATTCTTGGAACAAATCCAGATTCGGTCCCGGACAAATTGGCGACGATGCGACCTTCAAATGCATTTTAAACGAACTGAAGAAATTCGAAATGCATTCACGCAGCTTTCTTCAAAATGCCTATAAAAATTTGACATTTTATAAAATTCAATATATTGTTGATACTCTTATATCAAATTCCAAAGGATTTAAATATGTTGAATGACAGACATGAGACATTTTAAATGTTAGAAGTAAAAGGCAATGTTATTAATAAATAGTTTGTTTTTCTTTTATTTCACAAAATAAAACCCAGCTCAACGAACTTGTTGTCTTATGAATATCATATGACATATGATACTCATATAAAGCTACTAACAAAGGTAATTTAAGATCAAATTCAACATATATTGCCAGATAAAAATAAATCTATATAGGCTTGTTAACTTGAAAGTATTGCAAAATAATTCACATTTATTTAAATATCAATTTAAAATGTACATTATCTGAATAATCGTCAATGTCACATCTGCAATTTATATTACCTATACAAAATTCATAAACACGTAGCTCATACTAGCATGTCATGAATAGACGCATATAATGCAATAATGTTCAATTAGCAATAACAAAGCTGTTTATGGACATTTACGGCAATATTATTAAGTAACATAATTAAATCATTTCATCATTTAACTGATTGTGTACCTATCATAGACACACATTGCATGATATCGGTACCGGCATGTCACCGAGATTGAATAAATAGAATGACCATTGGCGATCTATAAACAAAATTTATAACTGCTCGTTTAATATATTATTTCTGCAATAAAACTAAATGTCGATCATTGGTAATTGAAGTAAAAGTCTAGAACAAACAAGTACTCTAAATTTAGACATAATAAAATATATTTTATTTCGAAAACCAGAGCCACGATAAAACCCTATTAACTACTACTTTTATAAAATTTGTTAAATTTAGAAATAGATGAACATGACTTCGTGGTGAGAACGCGGGTTAGCAACCTGGTTCTGGATTCGATCCCAACATTAGCCAACTCGATATCAATCAGTAGTTATCACATTCACTTGAGATTATAGATTTTTAATATGGTCGGTTTCAGGTCAAAATAGACTTTCGGAGCATTGCCGGAATATACGTTCACAACACTAATAAAAAATATATCTAATATAATTTCATCAGATAGAGAATGGTTAACCACCTAAGAATGGTCATTTTTGATCGCCAAATATCTGCTAAGTCGGTTCTTCATTTCGTTAATACAAGTAAAATGTTTTTTGAATCATTCAAATCGGTTGACCGTGTTCTCAAAGTAATAAGAATAAATTGTAGTCTGCCCGAAGGCAGGTCCATGGTGCGGGAGCCACCACAATAAATGATACCTTTCGATATTTTACGGGAAATTAATAATATATTGCATTAGAATGCTGCTCACAAACATATGAATGAAATAGATTGGCAAACGTTGTGTTTCATTTGCTATATATTTATAATAAATGCTAATATATAATGTGACTTTCTTTAAATACAAATAATTTAAATATTAACTAGTGGGTATTGGTATTTTGCCTTGAGGCAAGTTACATAAACTACCCTATATGTGTAAATAATCGACTTAATCAATAAAAAAATAAATTAAATTGTGAGTGATTAAAAGTATTCCGAGTGGATTTATTACAAATAATTGAAAACAAACAAACACGTTAACTCGGGGTATTTTCTAAAAGCAAATTTTCACAAATCAATAATTTTTATAATTGAACCAGTTTTCATAAGACTTTTCAATGGTTTAGTATATTCATTAAGACCAAGTACTCTATCGTTATACCAAGTAAATCGTCTAAATTTAATTTTAGCCTACGTTAAAAAACTACTCATTTTCTCAAACTTTGATAAAATTTTAAAATTAAACTATTTGTCGTAAGGCCGTAATATTTCAGTAAGTTCTATATGACCATGATATATATATCGCTAAAAAAAGTTCCATAAAAATCGGATTAAATTTTTTTTTCAACAGTTAATTACAAGGAAACGGCTCGGTACATTTTCACCTAAAACTAATCAGTATCATTCCTAACTAATATCTTTCGAACAGTTTGATTTTTTAAAATCGATTCGGTAGTGTGAGCTTAAATGCGGACGAAAAGTTTTTTCCAAATGACAAAGAAACAGCTTGGCAGATCGTCGCACAAATATACTGACAAACGATAGTCCTCGTCGAGATACATCGAATAGCTTTTAAATTTTTGAAATCGGCCCAGCCGTTTTCGAGAAAACGTCGATTTACGGCAAAAAATCTGTTCACATACACACACATACTTTTTCCAAATTTGTTCTCATTCGATTCAGGATGGCTTGAAACGTCGAGAAAACATAAAATTAGCAAATCGAATTTTTTTATGAAAACATAAACTTCTCCTTCGGGAAGTTAATAATTACAAGTCTTAAAAAACCACATAAGATATAAATCTATCAAAACCTACAGTAGGTACGAAAACATGAAAACATTTTGTTGCCAAATCAATGAAGCGGTCAATTTGATCCTAATCGCGTTATTCGCAGACCTGTTCAATACAATGGAGACTTTGATGGACCTAATCCACACTTTATATATGTCCAGCACTTTGTCGTTTGTTTGCATGCTTGATTATGTTCGACCAAATTGTTTGGTCTGTTATTGAAGTTCGTAATGAAAGATATTCAGCCTGAAATTTCAGAACTGAAAATTAAAGAGGGATGAGAGTTCGAGTACTAGAACCCGTCCCGAACACGTGCTCAAACTCACGAAACCAGTTAGAGCACATAATAAGCTCCCATTAAACGTAATTAATTTAGAACTATAATATGATACATAGCCCATTTCTGGATAAATTTTACACCGAAGATATAAAGAATAAATTTTACAAAGGTAAGCCAACATATTTGTAATTTTGTTTGCACAGTTTAGTGTCATCTGAATCGAGCTCATGACGAGTATATTCGTCAACGAAGGGGCAAGTTACGTAATTCTGTTTTGTCTTTTGTACTAATCACACTCTAAATACATTTGTGGAACATGAATTAGAATAAAATGCGTTAAATGAGTTAAAAATTGGCCTATTCTCCGATAAAATAGAAATGTTATGGTGATGCTAAGTTACGGGTCTATCTTCGTATGAATTGGTAGTTACATACTGTCAAGATGCTATGCATTTGCTGTAAGATTAAGGTGACCATACGTCCCGGATTTCCATCTTGCGTCCCGGGTTATTTTAAAAGCATTTGTACCGGATTTAGATCTTTTGTCCCGGATTGTCCTGGTTTTTCAGAAATTAACAAATGAATTAACAAAAATTATGAAAATAAACAAGTGCATTTTTTTTCAAAATATTTATGAATAAAATTCAATAGAATATTATACAAGGCTCAAAAGCGCGAAAAACATATAGATCCATATAAGATATAATATCATAGATGAAAAACTATGACATATTTTTTTTTTTTTTTTTTTTTTTTTATTCATTTATTATTTTACAGCAATCAGAACAGTACTTATATTCTATGAGCTGCATTGCTTATATATATATGAACTAAAAAGAATAAACTAAATAAGAATAAATAAAAATAATAACATAAGAATAGTAACTAATAATAATAGTAATATGTAATAATAGTAAATAATAAAATAATATAATAATACTACAAAAAAAAAAAAAAAATTTAAATTAACTTAACTAACATATTTCGATGATTACTCTAAAAAATATAGAAATTGTTCCATTAAACAATTTGCTAGATTAGGATATTATCCATTGGTGATTTACGCTTGAGCCTCCTGGAATGTGGCATCTCAAGCAGTTGTGCAACTATTTTATTTGGATGGGCTTCTAGTTTTTGAAAGTGGTGGACACTGAAGTTTCTTATTACTTCCTCGATATATAAAATATTCAGATCGTCATGTATGGTCTTGTTACTGACGAACCAAGGGGCATCAACTATCTGTCTGAGTATTTTTGATTGGGCACGCTGCATTAATGCTATATGCGACTTGCTGGCACATCCCCATAATTCAATACCGTAAGTCCATATAGGTTTTATCACTGTTTTATAAATTAATATT
The DNA here is from genome assembly GCF_003426905.1 of Ctenocephalides felis. Lineage (NCBI taxonomy): Eukaryota > Metazoa > Arthropoda > Insecta > Siphonaptera > Pulicidae > Ctenocephalides > Ctenocephalides felis. The sequence continues at coordinate 27,921,675 of NW_020538040.1, forward strand.
TTATTTTCAAGGGATAATTTTGACTTGCGTCCTAATAGCCAATATATTTCTGCAGTTCTAATTTTTATCGCTTTTACTTTTGAGCAAATGTGATCTCTCCAGGTCAGTCTACGATCAAGATGCATACCCAAGTATTTGACACAATTATTACTTGGTATTTTTCGTCCATAAAAGTAAACACTTGGGCATGTTGACTTGTTGAGAGTAAACGAAATATGACTCGATTTACTTTCGTTAATTTTTATTCGCCATTTCCTTGTCCATTCCTCAATAATATTAAGATGGCTTTGCAGATTGCTATGACATATAATCGAATAATAAGTTCTTACTAAAAGTCCGCATTTATTATAAAAACAAATATTTATCAAACATCAAATAACAATTTTATCACAAGTGCATATTTCTGATGTGTCATTGATAACACATATGCAAAGTTTGGTTTTATGTGTAAAACCCCTGATCGCAAAGCAAATACATAGCTATTAAACAGTTTTTTCTACCAATTCATTTCAAGATGAACCCCGTAATATAGCTTTACTATACCATTCTGTTTTATTCGAGAATTGGCCACTGAATTTAACTCATTTCATTCTAATGCATGTTGTTTAAGAATGATAACATTTCTATTTTGTTGGATAATTGGAACCTAAATTGATTCCATTGCATGTACAAGTTTGTTTAAATGGTATAAATTGAAAATCGATTTGGTTAGTTTTTGACGAAAAACAATTTTATTTTCAAAATAAGTGGTTATAACATTTCATTTGAATAGCAACATCTTAATTTTTCTTGTTAAGTATGTATATTATTTCCGCATTTTGTGAAGTTTATGCGATTTGTCTTAAAGTACAATACCACTTACAATTACTTATTTTTTGCAGTTATAGCCTCAAAATATTCTAAACCTTTTGGCATTCATTGAATTTTTTTTTAATGACTGCAATTTAAATAGCAAATGGTCACCGTGTTATATGCATGACGGATATACTCGTCAATACACAATTCTGCCACTTTATATTTAATAAATTTATATCTATTAATTAAATGAGAAGTAATCTTTCAGTTAGTATTTGAAGGTTGGTTACGAGCAAAAGCTATGAAGATCTAATTTGTATTTCATTATAAGAATCTTATTACGATAAGATATTCGTTTTTTTCTCAGCGGATTCATGGAGAGTTCATTATATGGCTCTTAGTATATAGTTCCATGATGTGAATTTTCTTAACAAACCCATAAAATTACCATTCTTAACACAAACAGCTCAATTCCATCCCAGCGTAAAAGACCCCTAACAAGTATATTATTATTTTAAAAATCTGATGTCCCAAAAATTAATTATTGTTAAATTGATCAATCTATTATATAATAATATTATAAACGTTTTTAACCAGGTGCACGTATCCTTATTGTAATGGTAAGTAAGACTTGTCAGAAATAGTTTCTTAGTTTGTTATTAACTTGAACTAAGAAAATATTCATATGAGGTATTGATCATTTTAAATTTCACACCGTCGGTATACAATTTTTTAAATAATTCAAATAGGTTGATTCGTCCTCTGGAAAGTGTGGACGAATTTATTGTGTAATATAAAGGTCGAGCAAGGGACCGAACCTAGTAACTTGTGGTCATAAGGCTGAATGTTTAACGATAGTAACGATACCCATATAAATATATAAATTGTATGTATGTTTTCGACAATTATGGCCCAAAGAGCTTAAGGGATAACCCTCTGGATTAGAGGCATGAATTTCATGCGATTTGTAAAAGACCGTAAAAAAGGGCAAACAATGTTGTTATTTTTTTCCTCAAAGAGGAAAAAAAAAATTGTTATTATTGTTATTATTTTTTTCCTCAAAAAATGGCACCTGACCCTACCTTATGATTTTAACCCTACAAATAATCTAAAGAAAAATATGTGTATGTTATTAATATAATATAATGTCACATTTGTATGAACTACGGACAAGTTAAAGAAAATGTTTTATTCACAAAGTAGCGACTGCCTGAAAAAAAATTAAATTAAATTAAATTAAATTAAAACTTTTTTGGATATCCTCGATTTTTTTAAAAATCTCGATTAGAGTAGATTATAAACAAGACAGCGTAAAAATTTCAAGTAAATCGATCCAGTAGAAATTGAGAAATCGTGGGTATCGTACGTAAAAACACAGTTTCAAAAAAAAATGCAGTTTTGCGGAGAAAGAAAATACAGGGGGATTATCGTGGTCAAACAGTTATATTTCAGAAAATATTTTGAATTATGGAATCCTTTACAAAAATTCTTTGGTACACATGATTCTTAAATATTTCATAAAGAACAAAAATATTTGAAAAATTGTAGGCCAGAAAACCTGGTTAATAAAAATATATATTTTTTTAAGTAAAACATAATTAACTTCCTGTAAGGAAAGTTATAATAATCGCAAAAAATCGAAAATAATTTTTTTTATATATCTGTACTTTTCAAAGGTTTTTGAACATTTTGGCATATCTTACAAAAAATTGATGTATGTGTGTGTGTCAGTATGTCAGTGTGTGTGTATGTGCGGATACAATATCTTTCGTCGACGATATCGAGATCACGAATCAACCGATTTGAATGACTCAAAAAAGCATTCGATTCCTATTAATAAAGAGTCGTGCAGATAAGTTTTTGGCAAAGGCAGGTCTAGCCGTTTCGAAGATAGAGTGTAAAAAGTTCCAAAAATAGTATTTCAGTTTTTGAGAGAACGGAGCGTCCAATTTGAATTATTCAAAGAACATTTTGCTTGTATTGACAAAAGTAACAACTGGTGAAATTTTTGGGAAGGCAAGTCTAGTCTTTCCGAAATAAAAAATAATGCCATTTGGCGGTCAAAAATGATCATTAGAAATATGCACATCAAATTATCAGATATTTTATGGAGGTTTTAATAGTAAATATAAATTTTGTTTACATTTCTATGGGTTCCGTAATCCGTACTAATGTTTATCCGTTAGACTGCAATGCGGCGCTTACGCGTTTCGATATTTCATATCTGATCTAACAGTCACGCAGCACGATTGCTTTTAAAAAAGGTTAAAAATTTTCATAAAAATTCAAAGTATAAAAAAAATTCGAAAAAATTGAAATTTTCCAATAAAGTCAATTTTTTTTCAAAAATTTCAAAATTCTTAAGAATCGAAATGCTTTTTAAAAATTTAAATTCACGGTACGAAAACTTCCAGCAAAATTTTTGTACTTTATTAGTCATATCACACTACAAAACTTAATCGTCCAAGTATTTTAAAACCATGCAACCCCCAGCTTGTTCATGAAGCAATGAATTTCGCCCTATAAATTCGCATTATGAATATGCATTCAGTTTTACATATAAGATTTTCAATTCATGGCCATCATCCAATGTCGTGTTCTGCCCACCACAAAGCAAAGAAAGAATTTTATTATGTCGGCTGAATGTGCAAAGGAATTCAAAAACATTCTCTATAGCGCAAAACGTACTTAATGGTATTATAGAATGTGTAATTTGTATTCATAAAGGCTAGACAGAGATTAAAGTATTATATATTATATAGTCTGAGTTATAGATGCTGGAAAATTTTGAAAGCTATCTAAATTAACGATATCAAAATTAATAATTTCAAATGATAACAGCTCGAGTCGAATTGCCAAAATACAGTCTTCTTTGCATGAAACTCGATTGATAAGGAAATATAACGTTATTTAGATGTTTACATGTAAATGTGATTTAGAATGCTACTATACAACTTAAACACAAATATATTCGTCTCAGAAGAAATCTAACAAAAAAGCTCTGAAATTCTTATTGTAGATATAGTCCAGTCATCTAAGCTTAAATTAGGTACAATTTTCGGAATTCAACATATGTAGGGTTTTGAGACAACTGTTTGGGTGTCAACATACAAGTATTTACAGACTTACAGATGGGTATCTTGAAATCCTAGGTGAACATACTATAATGACTGGACTAATAGTATATGTATATGAATAAAACAATTAAGACGGTAATGATATGTAATTTGTATAGTTCAAATTAAATGAACAATTATTGAACATCATGATTTAAGGTAAGTTACATTAACACAAACGGAACTAAAACTAACATTATTATTAACAATATTTCATTAAGTTCTCGAAGCTTCACTTCATTCGAAATTCACCTCCTAGAACAACGTTGAAATAGTCGACAAATGTGTCTTATAAAATAATACAGCTACACTTGTGATAACATTTCGGTTAGATCCAGTTTATTTCACTAAAAATAACATTGGTGACGGTCACTTTATTTATAATATAAATAAAGTATTATCGAAATAGTGAGAATGATCGATATGAGCATTAGTATTGAATTATCAAACACTGAATAAATTAAATTGGACAAGAAGCCCAATTTTTTGCAATTTTAACTTTGTTGATAATTATATTTGTCACCGAATTGAATTTCTAGTAAATTATTGAAGGTATAAATTGGAATAAAGAGTTGGTAACTAGACTGGACCAGAGCAAATAAAACTGAACCTCAGTGGTGGTTTGTGTACATTGTTTTTTTGAAATGTTATAGTATCTCCTATTAGTTTACATACATAGTACATATTTATTTTTATAATATTTTGCTTGATTTTTTTTCATTATATAAATGAAATAGAAGCCCCATAGACCACTCTGGAAAAAATACTCTTTTTTGTCGCATAAATAGAAAATACAATACAGTGTTTTCTATTTTTATATTACATACAAATGCACCGATGTGAAAAATATCTAATGAAGAAGTATAAGGCCAAGGGTAGACTTATGTACCAATCCACCATTAGCTGAAAATTAAACTAGAGCACACTCTGGATTTTCGTAAAATGTGAAATATTTTTAAAGCCATAGCAGAGTTTAGCTACCATTTAATGACATATATAAATATTATATTTGGTCCTGCCTGGTCAGGTCACATTATTTAGTGAAAATCTCATCATATCTTCACTGATATTGTGTAATGGTTCACTCTGGCTACCAACTTCTCAAATATAATATCAATTGGTCTCTGATGATCTCTAATAAAGTTATTCCAATAAAGCAAAAATAAACACAATCATACAAATCAAATTAGGTAGATGCAACTTTTGCAGTAAATGTTACTTACTTACTAAAATATATATTTAACTTTATAAAGCTAATATGAAAAGTATTACAATTTATCAAGGAAAAATCCAGAGAAACCGATTAAATTTTTGGGAAGGTAGGTCCAGCAGTTATGGACTCTCAATAAAAATAAGTTAAAGAAATGTCATGTGGCGGTCAAAAATGTTTATTGGATATATGTACATCAAATTATCAGATATTTTATAAAGATTTTAATAATGTGTACACATTTTTGTGATTTTTTTTGGGGGGTTTGTAACAAAATTTTTAATTACTGTTCATAACAAATTATATATTTATATTTATGATGAAAATCATACTTCAAATATGACATGATCGGTTCATCATTGTAATTAGCATTTAGAAATGAACCATCATTAAAGAAATGAAGTAATTGCTGATTAATAATTTCTATAATATTCGATCACACAGTGGATTATGTTCTACAACGCCTAAACAAATATTGTTTTCGCAACTTCACTCATTATGTAATTGTGTTTGAAGAACTTCATGTAATTAAAATTAACATACATTCATTGAGTGCTTGTATTTTTTTTTTACTTTTTCGCTGGCGATATAATCTCATTCTTTGAACAGCTTTATTATTTTCAAGGAACATTTGCTTTATTATTTTCAAGGAACAGGGTAAAATATTCTTCTGATTCTAGCATTTTTCATTAAATCAAGATTTGCACCACGATGTAACTTCAAAATGTTTATCTATGTCGATTTCCTTGCTGATATCGGTACGCATACAACGTTGATGCCGGTACGCATACAACGACAGATCTCTATTCACATACGTCATGACTAATCACAATCGACCCGTATAGAAATGATATCATCGAGAGCAAATAACAAATCATTGGCACTCGATTCTTATGTTATCTGGCGTAACGCATTTCCGTTGCATTAGTACGGATTTACACCCTAGTCGCGCCTAAAGAAGTTTTACTTCAAAATAAAAAATATTGAACACTAAAATTGTGCAAAAGAACAACATAACTAATGATAATAAAAAGAAAAAATTACAATAGCACACAATGCCCTCCTAATATTTAGGTTTATCGCTCGGAGAGCATAGTAAAAACCACCATTTGCATATAAATATATATGCATATATGCCTATATAATATAATATATAGTATAATATAGTAGTACGTTACAAAGCCTATAAAGTAAGTATTTTCTACCCGAGTTATCCTTTTGAGTAACACGACAGCGATTCGTAATTACCCTAATTTCCACGTCAGTTTCTCGGCAGGAGCAGAAGCTTTTATCTAATTTCCTCTCACTTTACTTTCTTTATTAAGAAAACGTACGTGTAGCTACTCCGATTGATAGCATTCGCTTTACGTTTTAGAACTCGGAGAATTAATTGAAATGATCAAAGAATATCTTAAGTACTCACTGGATTATATGAATTATATGAAGAAAAATCGTGTACTTACTCGTTTAGTGCAATTTAAAGTAGTATGTATATAGAAAAATAAATATCAATGCTTAGATGCATAAAATATTTAAAACTCCTCACATTTAAATTGATATCGCAATACCATGAGACTTTGGTGAATTACCATGGTAAATATTTGGTCAAATCTAGTCAGAGTTACAAGATATCATTAATTAAGCATTTTTCAAAATAGCTAATTGCAGAAAATGTGTTGTAAACTGAGTCATACATTCAATAATTAAAAAATTCTGCAAAAATACATTACAAAATAATTGTTATCTTCCCGAAGGGTCAGTTATAGTAGTCGCAAAAAATAAAAAAAAAAAACGTTTGCATATCTTTACGATTCAAAAGTTTCTGAACATTTTGGCATACTTTAGAAGAAATGGTTGTATGTGTGTCTGTGTGTGTATGTATTTGCGGATACAATTTTTCGTCGATGATTTCGAGAAAACGGATCAAACGATTTCAATGATTCAAAAAACATTCGATTAGTGATAGGGAGTCGTGCTGATTTGTTTTTCCCAAAGGCAGGTCGAACCGTTTTGAAAATACGGAGCAAAAAGTGCAAACAAAGAATTCAGTTTTTAAGAGAACAAAGCGTCCAATTTGAATGATTCAAAAAAAATATTTTTATTGACGAAATGAAGAATTGATTAAATTTGAAAAGCCAGGGCCAGCGGTTTTAGAAGTCCAATAAAATAAAGTAAAAAAGGCAACATTTGGCGATCAAAAATCAAATTAGCAGATATCTTAGAAAGATCTGAACAATTCATATTTATGAAAAAATTCATGATTCGAGTTTTCAAAAAAATCTGAAGCTCAGTTAAATATTCAGGTCATATTTTTTAGGAATTGGAGATTTTTTAGTAATCTTAGGAAATAAATAACTTTTGTTAACTAATTGTTAGTTACATAAAATATTGAAAAAAATATTTTAAAACGCAAACAAAAAATTATTAGAATAAACAAATAATTTAATACCCCACAACCGAAAATTACAAAGACTTACTTTTAGTGAAAATAATTTGTGTTATTATTTACAGATTAATTGTTTTTATGTATTATTATGTATAATTATCATAACATTTTCCTATTTAATTTCTATAAAGTCATATTATGACCTAAAAAAAATCTTGTTTTGGATGTGGTTTTGATTTTAAATGACTTTATCGTATGGTATTTTCTTTACATTTCTTTTTAATTGCTATTATTTTTTTAAATGTTGATATTGAAATTTTTTTACTTCTTTCTATAATTCCTATAATATATATTCATTTTGTGTACTTTTTTCATTCATCATAAAATAATATTACAAAATATGTTGTAAGCAAATTGAAATTTTCAAAAAAAAATAATATATAATAATAAAACAACGATACACTTATATCAATTATTCGGTCCTACTAATCAAATAAAACAGTTTTCCGTTCGCTTTTGTGAAAATAATCTACGCGATCGCGAATAAATTTATTTCATCAATTTGTTCAGGCACACCTTAACCTTCGACCTAAAAATAGGATAATTATATTTTATGACTATTTGCAGAAAAAGCATTTACTAAATTATGTCAAAGAATTATTCTATATGGATATAGAAAGATATGAAGTACTGTAGATTAATACTCTTAAAGCCCCAGTTTAAGGGGATATCAGCTTATCGAATTTATCCTACTGAAGTTAATTGAGTGGAAGTTATTTCAGCAGAAACTTGAGACAACGTACAGTAGCCGAAAAAAGAATTTATATCGATACATTATGTTGTATAATTAAGTACGCAATAGAAAGCCTGCGTATTGGCAAGTCACAAAAAATTAAAGTTGCCAGGAATTATGTCTTTTTTCAACATGTAGTACATATAACATTAGGAAGACCAGGACGTAACGTAAGGGTTAGGACGAGCTCAGAAAATCATGAAATATAAAATCCAGACCGAATCATAATTAAAATAGTTTGTAAATTAATAAAGCTTGAGAAATATCATATATCCTTCCAAATATGCAAACACATTTACATTACAATATAAATCAAAATTTTAATTATATTTGGCTCTGATAATCTTCTACTGACGATACGTGCAGCATTGCCTCAAATCATAATGTAGTATTATATCAACTTCTAGAGCAACATCTGGGCATAGCTGAAAAATGGTTTTAGTAATGGACTTGAGACTAATGGTGCCAAATTAATTAAGACTAATTGTGCCAAATGTACGCTTCGTAGGGTATGCTATAGGATTAAGTTTAAAGAACGAAAATCCCTGTGAAAGATCGTAAAATATTTTGAAATCCACCTAGACTAACTGAAGCTTAACTGAGGATGATAGGTATATATCATCAGAGGGATGCAATGTCAATAGACATACTACCTTGGTTTGGTTTATATTATATTAACAACAAATCATTTTATGTTGCTTGATGTTAATAGTTCCAACAAAAATCTGATTTTATATAGGGTAGAGCGGGGCACAAAGGTTCAATTTGGCTTTTAGCACTTATACTGTGAAAACCAAACCAACTACATAAAAACAAATAACACCATATCAAACACACAAATATCAAAGTTTAATAAAATTCCCAACTTCTAGGTTCATCATTCTAGAAATAAATTGTTTTGCTATTTTTCAAAAAGTACCCGGTCTTTTTACTCCATAGACGGAATAAAAAGGGGTAGCCAGGAGGTAAAAACTCCCAATATTTTATTTTTAATTTTGAAGAGGTTTTATGGAATAATAAGTACATTATATAATTAATTATTAGGTTAAACGACGCAATTAAAGATCTTACTATACTTATGTATTTTTAAACATAATGAATAAAAATTTTCACCTACAGTCACTATATTATAAATCTTGCTCAAACAACTTTTGTTTGAATCATATATTTTATGGGCACATTTTCTATAAAGATCGCACTGCATACACCCTTCGTATGGAATTTTGTCAAAAGAATTCATAAATCAGAGTTGAAATAACTTAATTAAATTTATTCCTAGAAAAATTGCTGTTGTTACTTTATGACATTATTATTTACTATTTTCTTATTGTTTACACTTGCCAGGGTATAGACTTAGGTGATCCTTTTTACCCCAACCACATGTAAGCTATTCTAAAAGTTATTTAAAAAAAAATACCTTTGAATTTAACTTAAAAATAACAATACATCTAATTTAACAATTAAACAGCGCATACGTAAAAAATATAACCTGTCATCATACACTAAACAACCGTGATCGAAAAAAAGAAGACTAACAACAAAAAAAACTTTAGTGAAAAAATTGACAATGTGGTCGTTTATCTCACGATAGCGATGATGATCCCGATTCAAGCCAATGGCTGTTTACACATCTTTTTCCCTTTACTTTCAAATAGTATCGTTAAAAAAATTTTAGTGGAGGTCCCAGAGTAAACCATGAGCATGGGTAGATCGGCCTTCCAAAGTTAGGGGGGGGTCGGTCATACATTTGTACACTATTGGGGCGCTCTAAATGAGCCAAAACAGAATTTTTCAAAATTTGACTCAATTTTTGGGTCAATGCACGGGACATCAGAATTCATTTTAGAGATATGGTTTCTTGGGCAAAGTTTCTTACTTTGACGTCTAGTATCCGAAAATCATATATGCCCATGCGACTTTTTTTACCCATACAAATCGACCCGTCCTGATATATATATATATATATATATATATATATATATATATATATATATATATAATTGAGTGTTTATGGCTCTGCGTGCTATTGCAGTGCTTCGTACTTAAGTCTTTTTTATTGTAACATGTACGAAATTGAATATGGCCATAAATTTTCGGGTGTGTAACGCGCCCAACGTGACTTAGTTTCTTTAACATCGTATTTTTTTTTGCTCTATCAAGCGTGGCGAAGCCAAATAAACATAATCGGAACATCAGATTTTATGATTCGCACTGTAAAGCTATTTCATTGAGCGATTTGCATAATACATTTGATTTATTCAAATCTATTCGAAGCTTTTATCAAGACTGCAAAATATTTAAGATTACGATAAGGGCAAGAAAAATAGATTGCTGCGCAATTTTGATCATAAGATTTGCTGTGCAAGTACTTTAGAGTTCGAAAATCGATTTAAACTCAGTAGTGGCTAGGCTAGACTAAGCCTTTAACATACACACAGGTGATGAAAATCGGTGAAAGTAATCTCATAATGAAATCAAGGTTATATGGCTTTTGAAAAGAAGAAAATTCGATTGAAGATCAAAGGTGTATATTCAAACTTTTGTCGAAAACCGATTTAGATGGAGTTGACTCTTGTGTAAGAAAGATTGATTGTTACCATATGTATATTAACCTGAATGCTGATTTTTTGCATTGCGAGAAAAATATAAAATTTGTGAAGTTTAAGAACAATTACATTGAAATAAGCAAAAAATGGTAAAGCTTGATTCACACTACAGTTCTATCCTTCTGTTAAATCTTAAGAAATTTTGAACTGTATCTACAAAATTAGGATACGATTCAATTAGCGTTTCACGCAGAAATTGTAAAATTCCATAGAATCGATTTTGTTAGAATAGAATAAATGTATTTTTATATATACATATATACACAACATCAGCTTAATTACCGAATGTTTATTGCACTGCGGTAGTTTTTATGGCTGTACACTGGATTTAGTAATTGTGATCATGATCATCGTGTGAAATAAAAACATGGAAATGACCTTACACTAAGCCGTATTTTTAATAGAGCAGAGTAGGGCACAAAGATCCATTTTGACTGATCAATTAATTATACTGTTAAAACTAAACCAATTACATCACAACAAAAAAATAAAACTTTTCAAACAAACAATTATCTGACTATGTTCAGTAAAACTCTCAGCTAAAAATGATCATTGTAAAAATCGGTTTAATGGCCGTTTTTCAGCAATTTTTCACTTAGTTTTTTTACCCTTTAGGAGCAGTAAAATGGGACGGCCAGGGAAAAAACAAGTTCAATATCTTCAGTTTTAAAGGGATTTACGAAATAATTATTCACCTATTAGCAAAACATTTAACAGAACAGTTTTTACAGATAACCTGTATATATCTTAATCTGGTGTTGTCAGAAATATTTATCAGCAAAGTTCGAATAACTATTTACGTAATTAATCAACAATGATCACTACCAAGAAACACTAACACAGTACTTTTATTATGGATTACATCTCCCGATAGCAACGTCGTGAGAACAGGTTGAACATCTTTCTGCCCTGTACTTTCAAATATTGTTGCTAAAAAATTCGTAACTTTACTTGTTTTTGATATATGAGTATCGGTGGCAACTCAATCCTAGAAGCGGAATTTGAATCTATTCTATGCTCTCCATTAAAATTTCAACATACTGATTCTTAATTGCACATCAGTGTCCACAAAGGTTATTTTTATTTGGTAATATATTTTTGATATAAATTTTTGAATAAAACTGAGTATCACCAGTTTGATGTAAGGTTGCACCTGGAACCCTGGGTCTGCCCTGGGAAAGCCAGATACTCTATTATTGTGCCACTGGAGACATACGTATTTCACATAAACAAAAAAATGTAAGTTTAAAAATTCAATTTTAAATGAAAAATAAATTTAAAATTTAATTTTAAACTGCTCCACAGAAGGCATTAGAAGAATACTTTGGCAGCATATGTTCGAACAATTGTGTGATATAAAATACTTTTAGTGGTAAATAAATTCGTAACAGCAGTAGTGCTAATAATAGACAACAAATCCCATTTTTTACCATTTGGATTATTATTATTATTCGAGTAAACAAATAGTATTATATTTAAAATGATGAGTCATTCTTTGGAAATCATTATGAATCAGAAAATGCTAATAAATATTTCCCTCCACAAGTTTAATCAATCAGTGGCATTATTAATTTAAGGCCTAGTTAACCTTTGACACGAATAAACTTTTGTGCGGTACAGAGGGTTTCAGCACGTAAACAATCAATATTAGCATTTTCAATATCCCATATAGTAGGTGCAGTTCCTTAACCTATCGATCCGCCGAGGAAAATCAGGTCAGAATATAATTGGGGTCACACATGCAACGCGGTCTCTTCTTCCATCTAGTCTACTTCAGTATGGAATTGCTCCGAACCTATTTAGTATTTACTGACCTTAGCAAACAAGTTTAACGCGACATACTATCAAGAAAATAAATAGAAAAATAACCATGAAATAAATGGTTGTAAAAGGAGAAATATCAGGACGTAGTAAAGAAAGTAGTTTAAGACATCTAGTGTACCTACTATCAAACAATGTTATATATTTATATAATCTAATATGAGGGTGAACTAGTCGAATTTATCCTGCTCAAGTTAATGGAATTAATCCGTCTATAAGAAGACTACAGAAGAAACTGCCTATAGATTTATTGTAAAAAAAAGTTTTTTCCATTTATTTTTTTATTTTATATTATTTTATTGTTTTATTATTTTTTTTATTTCTTTCTGTGATTGTTATTACTATTATTTTATTATTATTATTATTATTATTATGTGTAATTTAGCGATGTAACTCATAGGGTATGTAAACAACTCTGATTGTTGTACAAATGAAAATAAAAAAAAATAAAAGTTAATCGAATAAAGTTACTTCTTAAGAAAGTTGATTAATACTGACAGAGAAGAACTCACATCGATACGTTACATGATCGAAATATGAAAATGTTAATTACAATTATTTATTTGAATCTAGTTTACTGATATTTTGATAATCACAAGTTTCCCATACTATGATATGATAAATTATAATTAATAAATTTTTATATTATAAATAAAGGTTTTTAAAAATTATAATTTTTAACACGGGAAGTTTCAGCAATTTGCCTTAAGACATGATGCCATGCACTACTAGTTATATATATAAATTTTATTTTTCGTGATTATTTTCATAGTAACAAACATTTACGTTTTTGATATCCTCTTACATTCGATATGACACGCTCATGAAGCAGAATGCTCTAGGATCAGGTCGCTTTCGTAATTGGAAATTTTGTCGGGTAACATAAAATTTTCATTCGAGATATTGCAAAAAGATGATATACTAAAGTATTTTTGTAATTCTCGAAAACCATATTTACTATTACCTCTTATTTTCGTCTAACACGCTGCGCGATGCCGACTGCGAAAGCGCAGCATGAATCACCGTCGAAAATGTTTTATTAACTTCAGTAAAAAATGTACGACTATTAACTGGCGCGTTTATATAGTACAAGCTGTTTAATGAATACAATCTTTGTATCTATAAATTATTGTATTTTTGTATTGTTAATCCAAATCAATTGTTTCATGTGGTATAAACTGATTTTTAAAATTTTTTTTAAAGCGCTCATCTTTGACCGCTGAATGGCATTTTTTGAAAAAAAATTGTTGGATCTCCGAACCCGCTGGAATTGCTTTCCCTAAAATTTAATAAATTTTTTACTTTGTTAATACAAATAATTTTTTTAACTTATAACACGTTTATTGAATCGATTAACAAATTAGTGGTGCATGGCATCCCGCTTTGAGGCAAATTACTGAACCTACCATAATTGGAAATTTATAAAATCTTGAAAATTTTTTGGAAACTTCGAAAAAATTAAATTTTTGAAAAATTGATTTTTGAAAAGATCAGATTATTTTGAATAATTTCAAACTTTATGAAACTTTTGACTTTTTCAAGTTTGAATTGTTTTAAAAATTTGTACTTTTTTCAAAGCAATCGTGCTGCGTAGATTTTTTAGAGATATCGAAGCGCATAAGCGTCGCTTCGCAAATTACGGTTAAACATTATAAATCTTAGTAGAAAACTTATAAGAATGTAAACAAAATTTGTATTTATTATTGAAATCTCTATGAAATATCTGATAATTTGATGTACATATGACTAATAATCATTTTTGAACACGAAATGGATTTTTTTTAAAACTTCTTCATTAGATCTCCAAAAACTAATCAGCACGTCTTCCCAATAATAGACATCAAATGTCTTTTAGATTATTGAAATTGTGCGATCTATGCTCTCGAAATCTACAAAAATTTGTTTCCGCACATACATATACTCACACACACACAAACGCACATGCACAAATATACACATACATCTATTTTTTCTAAGGTATACCTAAATGTTCAGAAAATTTTGAAACGTAAAGATTATAATATAATGTAATAAATTTTTTTTATTACATTTTGAAAATGTTTTTCCAAAGCCATCGCGCTGCGTAGCTGTTTTAGGGACAAAAAAAATTTATTGGATCTCTGAAACCGCTGGATCTGCCTTCCCTAAAATTAAATAAGTTTTTTATTTCATCAATTTAATAAATGTTTTTTTGAATCATTCAAATCGGACGCTCCATTATCTGGCACTTTTACAGTAAAAACCGCCGAAAAAACAAAATATTTTGCCTACACTTATTTACTTTAGTTCATTTTTTCAGAATGTTAGAGAAAACTCACTACCTAAAATAAGATTTACAAAACCGATTTTGCAAAAAAAAACTTATTAAATTTGTATTTATTTGAAAGCCTTTTTACCATTCTCATAACGCAATTTTATAAATGTTTATCGTTGAACAAATGAGTGCCAAGTTCTTATTTTCACTCAATACAACGATAATTATTAAAATATAATTTGCATGTAATATTTACATAATAATAAATCCTTCTTCAAAAGTTTCTAAATTATATAGTGATTAACCACACCGAGCAAAAATAACACAAAAGCAGATTCATCGCAAAACTGCAGAATGTGTTACACATTTTAGTCCAGTCATTTGGTCGTTTTGCCGGTACAGTACTCCGGGAATTCTGAAAGTTGGTAATCTTATAGATTTCGAGGTGCTCTTCACGAAAATCAACTTTGCCACCTCAAATTTGAACGGCAAGTTGCCGCCATATTGGAAAAACAGCGTCAAAAACAGCTTTTTTAAAATATCTTCTTTTCGGCTCATTCTACGATAAAAGTATCTATGTACGAATTAAACTAGATAAAATTTCCTACAATTCTTTAGAAAACCGTTTTTATGTAAAATTGATAGTTTGAGAGTACGGCCGCCTCAAAGTCTTTGCTGCTCTCGCCGTAGTATCAAATCTCTCCATATATGACAGCACTTTGAACTTGACCATATTCTCTATGATAAATAAAAATTTTCAATGTTAAATTAAGCGAATAGGATCAAGAAATAAAATAATTTAAATAATTTTCTGTTTTTTTGCTGATTTTTTAACACTTCAAGCTACTTACTTATAGCTACTTTGCCATTGAAGTGTTAAAAAATCAGCAAAAAAACAGAAAAATATTTGAATTATTTTATTTCTAGCTCTTATTCACTTAATTTAGCATTGAAAATTTTTATTTACCATAGAAAATGTGGTCAAGTTCAAAGTGCTGTCATATATGGAGAGATTTGATACAACGGCGAGAGCAGCAAAGACTTTGAGGCGGCCGTACTCGATTTTTTTTCGAAAAATTAGATGTAAAATATGTTGGAGTAAAAATAACCCTTACCCTGTATCTATTACTGCATTCAATTAAAAGTATTAAATAAATTTTATAATAGACTAAAATGCCACGTAGTTAAGAAATATCATCATAACAGCTCATTAGATTTACTTCAAAATTTGTCCAAAAAAAATTACATAAGCAAGTATTGTGTTCAGATAAGAACTAATTGTTACCATGATCCACGTGCAATTTGAATGTTTTAGAATTCAAATCCTAGTTGCGCTAGATTAAGCATTAACGTTTATACGAAGTTTTATAAAAATTACCATTTTTATAAGTTTTCTTGCATAACAAGAAATGAAAAGTTAAAAGCTTTGATGAAGAAATGTTTGTTTAAGACTTTGAATAAATCAACGGTTCGCTTTATAGAACAGTGATGAAAAATTTACGACTACTGCTGTTGCAGCAAATCGAATAACTGATGCACGAAGTTCTTAGATTCTTAGATATTCTGCATACAAATTATGAAAAATCGAATTTACCTTCAAACTCTAATTTATAAGTTTGATTTATAACAATTGTACGATAAAAAATATTTAAAAACAACTATCACTACAGAGAATAGTAAAAGAAGAAAACTTGCAAGATATGTCATAATTGATCTGAAATATTTTGTAAGAATCTTATAAAAGAATTTAATTATATTTATTAAAATCTGGATTAATTTCTTTGAATTACAATTACATTTAAAAAACAGTAAAAACAGGCTATATTATCATCTTATAACTATCACCTGGCACAACAAAGATTCAATTTTAAGAGTTAAAAGCAATAGTCAAGTCAAAAAAAAACTTCTAATTTTCAAGTGAAATTTAGTGGATATAATAACCTTTATGATTATTATCATGACACATAGGTTACGATCTGTTGGATATTTAGTTATTTTTAAAATATAACTTTTTGACTGTTTAGCTAGATTTGACTAATGGGTTAAAACATTAGGTTTGCAACTAATGTAAGTTCAGCATTAAAAAATAAAAAAGGCAGTGTCAAAATTGGTTCGTCAAATTTCGTTTTGGTGATATGTTAATCATAGATAAAAAAACGCTCTGGTCGACTAGTTGAAGTTGAATTGTCCACTTTAAACTGTTATCACCAATGAAACGATAAATTCTGATCTACATTAAACAACAAAAATGAACAATGTAGTTGAAAAAGTGGTTTGATGTTGCAAATTGAAACGGTGAATTATTCCATTATTGACGTAACATCCTAGCCAAAATTATTGGACTTGCTCGAGATGTTTTGTCACATCTATCATATAGTCCTGACCTTACACCATCTAATTACTTTTAGTTTCAATTTTTAAAAACTTCTTGAATTTAAAAAAAATCAATGACGTTGATGTTATTAAATTATACTTGATTCTGTTGATTCTGTTTTGTTTTGCTAACAAAAACCAGAAGTTAATGTTTGAAATATCACAAAAAGAAAGGTAACCATATGTCCCGGTTTGGCCGGGACAGTCCCGGAATTCCATCTTGTGTCCCGGGTTTTTCTAAAAGCAAACTTTGTTCCAGATTAAAATATTTTATCAAGGATTGTCTCGGGTTTTCGTAAAGTATAGGTTTGAATTGAATCATAGCAATCACAAATTACAACTACCCATCAAACATCTGAAAATGATATAAAAAATTTACAAATGCAATATTCGAAAAGGTAGTTGAAATGGCCCTCATATTTTCAATTTTAAACTTTCATTTACAATTTTATGAGTATTAGCACAAATAATGAAAAGGAGTTTTTTGATTGCCTGGCACAAGTGCTAATTTTTACTAAATTAATCATGAAAAAAATTTAACAGAATTTTATACCAGGCGTATTTTATTTTATCCCTAAATAGTATTTGCTATTTTAAATCATATTTTAATCTCCTTCCCCAATTATCATAACTACAAGTTGCTGTGCCGGTTTAGGCATAAAAATGGTCACCCACAAAAAGTCAGTGATAAAGTTAATAGACTATGCATTTCAGAATAAAATTATTTAATTCCTTGAAAAGGATGTTTGATTTTCTAATAAAAACCTGCACTTACTTAGTTGTCAACCTAATAAATTTGAACTTCCAAAAATCAACGCTAGAAATATTAAACATAATTTGTGTTGAATTAATAAAACACATTTTCGTGTAGATAAAGATTTAAATATATTTATTAAAATCCATTATATTTTTATAATCATTTAAAATTTTGCGAAACTATGTACAAAAGTAAGAAAATCACATTAGCAAAATTACTGCTTTTATATAATATATATTTAACAAATCTTTCAATGGCGAAAAATTTGTCTCACATCAGGAATGAAATGACAAATGGGATCACAATTATAATTTTTCACAACGAAATTTTGTGGTCCACCTATCACGTTCACGAAATCGAATCATTGACGAAATATTTCGACGAAATCCGTCCTCTTCCAAAACAAATAAGCGGCAGCGGGATCAACCTGTTGCTCACGGCAACTTTTCATATTAGCACAGACATTATGAGGGCGCGATATGTTCGAAATCTTTGATTTGCTACTTATTTGTTTTCCATCATTCGATATCATTATTTAATTATTACGGCTAAAGACTTATAATTAAAAGTATTTTAAAATTTATAAAATTTGTGAGAATATATACGTTTTGTTGCTTAATAATACGAGCAAAATTAATTGTGCATGACAAATATATTTAATACGTTTATGTATATAAAAGGCTAAGACGCTCGAATATTTGTGGACAGTATGAAGAGTGAGTAAGTAAATTAGAAACCGCTTCTCACCAATTAGTTCTTATTGGAACTCACTAATTATGTATTAAATGTAGAAAAGCTTATAGTGATATACATAACTTCAGTGTTTCATTTAAATTCTCTTATTAAATATTCGATCAAAATACTGAAAGTTGTACATTAAAATTGCACTAAAAAGCACCATATCTTATAATAACTAATTGCACGATAATTCGACAGGTAAACAATTTTGTTCGCAACAAAATTTTAATATGTTCCCTTATCTCCAATTTACTACGCAAAATATTATTCAATAGTTTAAAGTTTGAAAACTATGCTTTAAAAACGCAAGAGCATATTACACTTTTCGAGAACAATGTAAAAAAAATTATTTAAACTCGAATTATCTAATAAATAATTATCACTACTTAAATTGCTTGAATAAATCGATAGATTTATAATAATTAACGTTACTATTACTGCTATAATATCCTCCAATCTAAGAAAATAGTCTAGAATAGATTAGCATTGTACTAAGATATACCTATGTTTAGAGGAAATTCTTAAGCGATGATGATTATAGATATATGGAATGTGCTACTAGTTCAGCAAACTTAAAACACAGAAATCACAAATTAAATACTAGAATATTCAGCCTTAGCGTTTAAGATCACACAAGAGTCTCGTCCAACGAAAATGTTGGACGATTTTTCTTCACAGCAACACGCGAGTGAAGTTTATATGCGAGAAGATCGTGCGTTAAAACCTTACATATTTGCATCAATATTACGTTTAAATTTATGCATCACATATACTATATATTTAGGTAGTTATATTAAAAAGTGATGAAGTAGCGCTAGAGACCACTTGTATATGTTTAGAAAATAGGCGAATTCAAAATGTTATTTGCATCATATTACACAACTACTGTAATATCGGATCATTCGAAATTGCGATTGGTTATGATTTAAAAAAAAATCCGAAGCCTTCGAACGATGAATTATGAAATTATCAATACACGAGTAAAGAGTTCGTTCAGACGCTGTTTGTGTATTATGCTCAAATAACATTCTGAATTTGCATTATAAGTTCACTTATCAATTGATACATATTGAGTATTACAGATATAAATTTGCGCACAGCACGATTATATATGTTTGATAAATATCTTAATATAAATGAGAGCGTGCATTTTAATAACACCAAATCGACAAAACATCGAGCTGATCCGTTTCTTAAACCGACAAGCCGGCAGGATATCCGTTTTTGAGCAGTAGCTTAGTATCCGAAGGCGACACGGGACTCAGATTCGAAGTGACAAAGCTTCTGGAATCTGGTGTTGTTTCCTCCAAAATTTGTTCAAGTACAAGTGGTTGTGGATCCAAGCGTGGACTTGTGGGGCCCACCGGGGTCAAGTCGGCGCCAGAAAGATCAGCTGCGCTACTATTCAGGTCCTTCAGAGCATTTTGGGCTCTTCTAGCATGTCTGGTTGTCAATACCCCGGTTTCCACATCTCTTTCTAGTCTATGACCTGATCTCGAACGCGTCAGTTGACGCTGGACATAATCTTCCAAATCTTCTTCTTCTCGTCTCGATAAGAACTTATTGAGAATAATCAAAAACACTCCGAGTACAACGGCGAACAGACCAGTGCACACTAATTCATTCCACCAACCGTGCCCCCATGCAGAAGGATCGTTCCACTCCGTGATATCTTCTGGCAGAATTCCAGCTCCAAGAAGAAAGATTCCCAAGACTAAGAACACGACTCCGATGTGTAGCATTCCAATACTGGATACCCCTGGCGACTCGGAGCTTCTACCGCGGCCTCTGCGGGCCTCGAGGCGCTCGGCGCTGGCCAGGGGCGAGTGGCTTGGAGACGTGAAGCCACTTTCGGTGGACTGCACGCTGAAGCGTCGGTCCCTGGCTCGCCTTTGCTCATCTCGTCGTTTGCGCTGCCGCTTGATGGCCAAAGCCGAATGTACGCCCATGGCATGCATCCTGCGAACAAATTACACACACACTCTTTCGGTTCTTGTTGATTTCTTCTCTTCCTAATATATCACCGTGCGCACCCGCCGGGACCCCGCACTTCATGCATTCAACAGTTGGTTGGATCTAATGTTTACGATACTGCAATGCGATCATAGATGTTGCAGAATAAAAATTTAATGAACAGTTTTCGAACTACAAAACTAAACTTTACTGCTAGTATAGTAAAACAAGAACAGAGCAGTTCCAAAATTCTTGTTTAATTCAAAAGTGAACTAATTAAGTTATCACCACAATTATCCTGCAGAAAAACGAATCAGCTCGTGTTTGTAAACAAATATGGCGACCCCGCAACAGGACGCTAGCCATGACATGTATTTAACAGGGCATGCAATCGCGCACACGCATTTAACTAACTACTACAAAATTTGAGTGTGTGTGTGTGTAAATTTTATGTAGACCGCGTTTTTTTTTTGTTATTTATCTTACAACGCACGGGGGGACCTAGCGGGTGTGTCGGGTTCATCGACTTACCTGGCTGAGTAATTTTTTTAACCAACGATCGAAGCGGTCCTGATCGTGATCAGGACACAGTCGATTGGTCCGGTTGATTTTTGTTGAACAGAAAATTTCACCGCGCTATATTCCAAATTGGCATCGTTTTATCAGAGCACTTGCACTCTGCGGAAGCACCGGCTACGTGTTTTCAAGCATGCACTGATTGAAATGCGCGCGGGCACTGGCACAGGTTTAAATTAATGGCACGTTCTTAGTTGCGGTTATTGAAAATGTTAACTATCTGATGAACGCTCTCCGGCGAAACCGCACACACTGTAGCTGTCATTGCACTGTACTGACTGATACAATTTACTTCGTTTTTGCGCGATGTAGCTGCCCCCAGTTCTATATTTTACGAATAGTGATGTAACGCTATGACGTGTCGAAGTTACTGCAGTGTCATCATTCAAACGGTCTGCATTTAGGAAAGCGCATTCGATACCAAATCATCTATCAAGGCTCGCAAAACGAACAACAATTAATGGTGGTCTAATGTGTTAAATATTGTTAATAACTATGTGGTAAAATAAACTAATTTCACTGGAAATGGTAATCTAAAATTAATCTATAGAACATGCAGCATTATAAATTTGATATATTTAAAAAACAATAATATTAAGTATTATTAATTAGGAAGAGTTGATCGAATTTCTTCGACTTTCCACTCATTTTTCCAGCACGCCACAAATCGAGGAGAGAGATCTTTTGCAAACCGTTGCGCGCGCAGGCGGCGTACTGTATTGATCATTCGCATTTGAACTTAACCGGGTTCGAAAATTCAACTGTTTTGCGCTTGTTATCCTTTTTGATGCAACCGGAATTGCAGATTATTTATGCAACCTTAGAATAATAGTAATAAGAATGCACATAACTTCCCGCAGGGTAAGTTATAGTAATCGCAAAAAAATCAAAAATGATTTTTTTATATATATTCACGTTTCAAAACCTACTGAACATTCTGGCACACATTACAAAAAACGATTCTGTGTGTATGTATGTGCGGATACAATTTTTAGTGGACGATTTTAAGATCAACACAGACACATATCAACCGATTGGAATGATTCAAAATGCGTTCGATGTATGTGCGGATACAATTTTTAGTCAACGATTTTAAGACACATATCAACCGATTTGAATGATTCAAAAAGCGTTCGATTCCTATTGATAAGGAAACCTGCTGGTTAGTTTCCAGGTCCAGCCGTTTTCAAGATACGGGGCAGAAAATGTCAAAAATGGAAAATTCAGTTTTTGAAAAAACGGAGTGTCCGATTTCAAGAATTAAAAACGTTTACTTGCATTGACGAAATGAACTGATTTTACATTATTGGAGTGACAAGTCCAGTGGTTTCGGATATCCAATAAAAAAGTTTAAAAAGTATAACATTTGGCGGTCAAAAATGATCATTAGACATATTTACTTCAAATTAACAAATATTTTATAGTATAATAAGTACACATTTTATTTACATTTCCATGGGTGCCGTACCAAGATTTACAATAATTAAACGTTTAAACTGCAACGCGATTCATGATTCCGTCTCTTATTTAAAAGCTACTAGAAAAAATCTAAATTTAAAAAAAAATGAAATATAAAAATAAAAGTTTCAAAAATTTTAAAATTCTCAGAATCTATTTTTTTTTTAAATTTTCAAAAAATATTAAAGCTTTTTTAAAGGATTTAATTTTCGATGCGGGAAATTCCAGCAATTTAATTTAAGGCACGATACCATGCACTACTAGATATATGTGTGTTCCTATAGATTTCTTACGTGCATTTCAGTGAGACACATTTTCGCATAAATAATTTTCGGTAAATAATATTCGGTGTTATATCTATATTTTAGATTTACATGAAATCAACATTTGGTGTTAGTTTGAAATATTATCATAACAGTTGTTTGCAAATATTGGTTTAGATATAAATTGTATATAAATGAAACATTAATTATGAAATTAAAATTTATTACTTGTTTTAATTAAAACAAATATTTAGTATATTAAAATATTTTGATCACCCGGCTTCATTAGAGAAGGAATGCATAGACTTCAGTAATTTGGATAACAAATTTTGGAATTTTAAAACAAGTACGAGCAAGAACGTTAAATTTTTTCATTGTCACACGTTCCAATGATCGAATATAATCGAAGTATATTAACTAAAGCAAAAATATTAATTATATGTAGTTATATATATATATATATATATATATATATTATACATTATTATTTATAATATGACTAGTTCAATATTTACAACCGTGCACCAATGTTGGTTAAATTTTTTGTAGTTCGCGAATTTATCGTACTGCATTTGTAAAATAATTTCATGATCATCTAAAAGAATAATAATATTCAGCCCAACGTCAAATATTAAATAATTAACTCGCACGTTGTGAATAATGACCGCCCTAACAAATTCCCGTCAATTTCACAAAAAGTATAACAGATATTCGTACAATTGAGAATTTACATCGAGGCAATATTCCAGGCAGATATACATGTGTTCAGAATATAAATACAAATTTATTTGGCAATACAGCCGGTATCTTTCTCTCATTTTCACATAAAAAATTGATTGCTTTCATGGAAACCAGGGATGGAAATAATGCTTATTAAATCCATGATTCAAAATGCATATCTGATGGATCTTTTGAATAAAGAATATGAATAATTCCGTAACAAATATGTTTTTGGTCGTTTAAAGTTTGGTATGTTTGAAATTGTCAATATTTTGTTTTTGAAAGTTAGTATTGTAATTAAAATAATTGTATTGATTTTGTTGGTTCGATCCTACTTTAAGCAGCCTATTGTCCAGCAGTAGTGACAAAGATTTTTAATTGCAAGTATGATTGGCAATATGTTTCCATGTAAAAATAGCCCTGTTTCACCCTATTGCAGAAATTGTAATAATATTTTATTATACAGGAATGGGACAACTGTTTGGGTTGCCATCTGTAGAAGCGACTAGTATTAAGTATAGTATTAGGTCAAATCAGCAAAACAGCTTAAAGGACTCATATTCTGGTTGCAGTTCAAAAATAATATTAAAAAAATTGATTGTTATATATTCTAATTGAATTAATGTAAAGCAATACCAAAGTCCAGACAATCGCAAATATTGAATTGGCCAAGACTTCGTGGGAACAACCTGGATCAGTGACCATGTATCAAAATACAATTGAGTAATGGTTTCTTACGTAAGAGAAAAAAAAAGAAAACTTTCATTCAAGCAGATGTACTTTTTTTAGTCTCTTTCGTAAATTAACAGACAAAGGATTTTTCTATTATTTACTGGGATGGGAAGTCAACCTTTATTTGTGTCTAATTAATTAATTGTGACATTAAATGTAATAATTTCAGGAATCTAATAGATTTTTACTATTGATTTCAATCAATTATTGATAATTTATGTAATAATATGATTAGATATCAACAACGTAGAAGGCAAAATAGAAAGACTGAAAGGATTGGGAAGAAGAAAAATGCAGATGGTTGATGACTTACGCGAGAAGATAAAATACAGAAAAGTGAAAGCCGAAGCGCAGGACCAGGAATCATGGGAAAATTCATAAAAACAAACATAAAGTTATTAATGGTCATTAATTGAGAGTAATAAAACTGTAATGGAAATAATAAACAAGGGAGGGAAAGAAATTCATTGATTTTGTGCTGCTCTCATACCATGGACCTGTCTTCGGGCAGACTACTATTTATTATTACCAATAACGGTCTCGCTCAGAAGTAAGTGACTAAAAAGACTGGACCTGAATCAGAAGTTCTAACTTGTATAAAGCAACAATAACAATTTCACTTGACTTGCATTTCATTTTTTAACATTTTTAATTACAATCTGTCACACTTAGGATATTCAGTAAATGTTTTGACTTTAGTATACAGATTTTTGAATGGATGGCAACCCAATAGAGTTGTCTAATCCAATTATTACTACTTAACTATTCTCAAAGTATTTGCCAACATTTTTTTCACTAGAAAAAATATATAGCAATATGTTTACAAGTGAAAATAACCCGGATCCAGCATTGCGGCATAAATAAATATTCGTCCAATTACAGACATTGTAATAATAATCACAAAGAGACAAGACAACTGCGATGCCATCTGTAGAACCAAAAAGAATTAAGTCAAATTAGCACAGCAGCTTATAGGACTCTTAAGATCTAGAATGGATTTGTGCCTAACAAGTGATATTTCATCCGACTTTTGTCATTGCATACTTTGTGATATCATCAAATTTTTCAGAAAATATAAAACTCTAGTTTAGTAACAAATAGTCCTTTTATTTTTTCAAAGTTTCTGTAACATAAGTACCTAACAAAAGTACAAAAATCTGCATGTACGCCTCGGAGGCGTCAGATACCGTTCCAGGGTTAATCTCTGATTAACAAGCAGAAAGTTTTTTGAATTCTTTAAATCGGATGCTTATTACTCTCAAAAACTGCCATTTTTTGTTTGCTCGGTATCTTCAAAATAGCTTGACCTGCCTTTGCCAAAAACTAATCACCACTTCACCCATCATTACAAATTGAATGTTTTTTAGATCATTCAAATCGGATGCTTTGTTCTCTCAAAAACTCGATTTTTATTTTATGCACTCTTTACTCCTTATCTCTGTAACGGCTAGACCTGCCTTTACCAAAAACTAATCAGCACATCTTCTATCAATAAGAATCGAATGTTTTTTAAACCATTCAAACCGGTTGATCCGTGCATTCGAAAACGTGAACGAAAAAAAATGCGGACACAAACATAATGTAATTGTTGGTTGGGACAATGTATTTTGAACAATGTATTATATCATATTATATACGACATTGAATCATAGTTTTCATGGTTATATGAAAACTTCATTGTTTTTCATTACGGAACTCTTTCAAAATATTCACCGAGAGAACCAGTAAAAAATGTATTGAAATAAATAAAATAAACATGGAACAAGACCCTATT
This sequence comes from Ctenocephalides felis, assembly GCF_003426905.1. NCBI lineage: Eukaryota > Metazoa > Arthropoda > Insecta > Siphonaptera > Pulicidae > Ctenocephalides > Ctenocephalides felis. The sequence goes on from NW_020538040.1 coordinate 27,948,000, forward strand.
GACAATACAAGCAAGTAGTTCTAGTAACTACATACCGCTAAGAAATATGGTCATCCTTTATTTTTCCGTGAATGTTTCCGCGCACGCAAAGCATATTGCAGCATTGCAATGCCACATGGAACAACTCCCTTGATATTCGATCCTATTATCGACACTGTCACGGCATATTGCTAACAGTCAGTTAGATCCGTCATTAAAATCTTCGATTATATGAGCGATGGAATTTTCCGTGTTTCAGCAGATTACTTTTCAACCGTATTTCAATATTTTTATGATTTCAAAAATAAAAACTTAAAAAATATAGGCATTAATAAATTTTTGCCTCAACGCAAACTACATGAAGTTTCCAAAATCTAAAATAATCTAATTAATCAATAAGACTGATATCTTTGAATTTAATTTTAAACTTGCAAATATTAATGAAAAATTTTGCTTAAACTTTTAATTACAGAAGCTCGTTATATAATACAGATAATTGTTAACAATCATTAAATTTTGTCAAATGTTTTTTTTTTTTAAATAATTTAAGCAAAATAACAATTTTCACCAAAAACTAATGCGCATCTACTATTTTTGGGACGGAGAATTTTCCAAATGGGTTCAAGATTTTTAGTCAAAACACACACACATTTGAAATTTCTCAAATCAGGCGGGACTGGCCGTGATAAGAACTTGGTGTATTAAGCACTGGTTCCGCGTACAATCCCAACCCTGGCCAACTTGATATCAAGCAGTCGTGACATCCTATTTTCACTTGAGCTTAAAGATCTCAAGTATGATATCATGTGAGTATCAATAGCTTTTTCAGATTTTTTTTGCAAAAATAAGTGAAAAATACGAATTCAGTATGTTAAATATTTATCACAACCAGTAAAGACAACTATTAGCCTTCTCTTCTAATGGCCATTTGTTAACTTTGAAAAAAAAAACATTTATTGAGTGTCTTTATAAAATAATAAAAAAATTGTAATTCAAATATAAATAAATAAGATGAAATATTGCGTTAAGTGTGAGGAAAACTATTGTAAACTACTGGTCGAGAAAACGTTAAATTAGATTATGGGATTTTGTAGCAAAAATTAATTTATTATCAAATCGACCTGTGATTAATAAATACTAATAACTAAAATAAGAAACTAGTTATTAGACTAGTTATTAAACTTATGATGATTTCACATTAGGAAAACATTATGGCCATTATTAAACAGTATCTATATTAAAAATATATTGTTTTATACTTTTAAATTTGACATATAATATTTTTGTAAAAAAAATTAAATGGAACTAAACGGTTTTTTTTTAAATGGTACGTCAACAGAAAAAACAGTGAATATTCTTATAATCAATATATAGCTTTGCAAACACAAGATTCCATAAATATGTTAAGTATTATCACATTTATTTTTTTAATTAAATAAATAGAAATTTTGGTATTATAGAAAATTTATATAGATAGCAGAAATATCATTTGAACATTGAAGATTTCACATAAAACTTCCTTCAACTAACTATAAATTATTCCATCAAAATATATGCTGTATACGTTCAGTACAAACAAAAAACTAAAATTTCTATTACATAAATAAATTTAAACAAATAAATATTCTAAAACAATTTTAAATATTTATTCAATATTTTATCAAATTAGGTGATATGTGAAAATTCTACGATTATGAGTAGCACATACCTGTACAAGAAAAAAGCTTGAAAAAATAATCTGTTTTGAGTTTCTCGTTACAAATTCGTTAATAATGTTATATCGACATTATCATTATTTTATAACTTGTTATAAAATTAACGTAATAGTATCTAAATAATGAAAAAAATTAACTATTCTTTAAATTTTGAGAATTCAAGTTCTCTAATAATCAGCATTAAACTACAACATCAAAAACTACAAACAAACTACAACAATAAAATTCCTATTATATTAGTCCAAATAGTACTATATATTTCAAAGGCAACATTACACTATCGTTGAAATCAAATTTATAATTACAATTACACTTGTTGCATTCATACACCTCATAATTACAGTGTTGTGTTTGATATAATGTACGAATAGAATTATAATTTTATTGGAACTCGTAACGACATGATTAATACGTGTAATTTAAATAGCTTATAATTAACGTTAGTAACAAACGAAGTAATAAAAATATCGAAACACAAAAATTCAGTTCGTTTTTTTCTTTTTTTTTTAATCAACCGTGCAATATCAATTATGTATGTAACATATCATTTTCAACATTAATTAGTTTTTGCTTAAATAAAAAAAATCTTAAAGCGTGTCAAAGTCATTTTAGTTAAAATGAAAAATTCATTCTCATGGATTTTTTCATTGCCCTTGACGTTCACAAATCAAATTGCATAGAAAATCGCGGAAATTGGAAATCTACAGCTCACTGACTTCACAATGCTTTAGAGAAATGCCAATAAGGGTTTCAACGAGTTGGGTTTTTAGTGGTCTCGACAGAGCACTATTTTCATATATTCTATAGAGATTTACCCAACCCAATATGTAGTATTTTAGCTTTTCCTAAAAGAAGATGTAAAGTGGTTTTGCTTTTTTACACGTACCATGACTATATTATTATATATAACGGTACAGTCAAAGAAGGGCAGAAAAGGTAAGAAATTATTACGAAAATTTTTAAAAACTTTGCAAAATTAAAAAAATTATTGAACAATTTTAAGATTATAAAATTGCACATGAAATAAAATAAATTGTTAAAACTGGGTTTAAGTTTTATTCTGTCAGAAAGCTACAAAAATTTTAGAAATCAAGTTCGTTATTATGAATATAATTAAGTCCATGAACAGGATCTAAAACCATTTTTAATTTATAAAACTTTGAAGAAGAAACGGGTATGGTAAGTACACAGTAACGACTTGGGTTACTTAATATCTTAATTTTCAATTTTTAAAATCGGTTAAATATTTTTGAATAAAATCTGGTTGGAAAACTATGATTACATAGTTACTTGGAACAATTCTCAACTAACGATCTCTTAAACCGATTTTGAATTTTTGATGATCAAAAATATCTCATTTGACTGAATTGCGCGATTATTGAGTTTTGTCAACGACTTGTTGAATTCGTTTCAGCCGCTTTCGAGATAATGTTGACACATACATATTATTTCCAATTGTATATGTCGAACAAATCTCACTTGAGAAAACATGGAATTAGCGAATCGAGTTGTCTTACGAAAATACGACTGTCTCCTCCTTAATAATTGCCATAAATTATGGAGCTGTTTGTTATATTTCGTTTATGCTAATGCCACATATTAACCCTTACTGCTCAGAACTGTTTCAAAAACAATGTACCAGCAACTTCGGTGCCGCATTCTGACGAAAACGTACCTGCTGTAAACTTGATATTGTGTATGCCAGGCAATTTGTTTGATACAATAATATATAAATTTATTTTTTGCAGTATGTTCAAAGTAATTGCTAAAAAGGGTTGATTCCAGTGTCGATTAAATGATCATTCCGAAGAAAAGTGTACCTAATATATGGATTTTTATGTTTTACTGTAATTTTTGATGAAAATTTTGCTTAACGAATTGCTCGGTCAATTGGCCATATTCAGAAATAAAAAAAAATAATACATAAAGGTAAAAAATACTTCGAAACTAACTAATAGTACATTTTTAAAAGATAATGCTGCCTCATCACTGCATAGATTTATTCTAAGAAAGAACAACCTTTTAAATTTACGGGCCGCATTTAATTTTTAAGATTTTATGGCTGACCCTCTTTTTTAAAATTTTTTAAAAATACTGATTTAAAAAAATGAAATATTACCTACATAGCTACTCGGACGTATGTAGTCCGACAAGATGCCAATTATTTTGCAACAAATGTCTTAAAATATAATGATAATTTGTTTAATTGTGGAATATTTTACTTTAAAAGTCGTTGACGAACTATTTTAGACATTTTTTTCAAAAACATAATATATTGCTGAAATGATTGTCAATCGTCAATATATAATGCGATGCCATGCAAAGTAATATGAAATTTGATAATATATGTATCGACACGTGTAGTATCAATTAATTTAATGGTTATAAGAATATTGTTCGGACGTATTTTCGTTTTATTATATTGGCCATGAAGGTGCAATCTTCACGGCATTGAGCTTTTACACGGGTTGGCTGCTACCCCTGGCAGAGGGGGAGCGGAGAGTTTAATCGGATATTAAACTTTTGAACTTTTCTAGAATCCAGAAGATAAGAATGCATCTGTCTGCATATAATCGACACATGGGTTTTGTGTACTGATTTGTTTCCCAAGAAGCATCAGACCCGAACTATTGTTACTCCCCAGATATTGTTCACTTCTAAAAGTGAAGTCCGCAAAACAACATGTATAATAAATAATAAATATAAATATATCTTCTTTCATTATAACTTAGTGACAAATCAGTGATCGTAATAAAAACTGCAATAAATACACAATATACAAACAAATCAGTGTTTAATACAGTTCTTAGTTACAAGGGTTAAATTATAACTTAACATTATCGATTAATACTCCGATTAACTCAGGTGTTAATCGAAGGAGAGTTTTAATAAATTCTATAACTACGTAACGCACATACAAATATTATTGCTTTTAATAAATCAAAAAGTAAGTTGTCGTTGATATCTTAGTTTTATTACGAATTTTAAGACCTTTAAGGAGTAAATTTTATTATTATCATCAACATTTAGTATTGTCGTTTAAGTTTACAAAAAAATGAAAAGTACATTCTTGCTACTATTCCAGGGCATCCATCCAAATTAAACATGATATATACAAGGTTCGCAAATGCTTTATCTCATACGGCAGTTCGTAAATACTTAAAGCAATCTGCTCTTGAGAAAATTCCAGATGTATGCCCGTAGTAACGTCAAATGATACAAAAACTAGCTGTAAGTGGAATTCTGTCTTAAGGCAATTAAGGCATCGTGCCTTAAGGCAAATTGCTGGAACTTCCCGTACCAAAAATTATTATTTTTTTAAAAACGATTAACATTTTTGAAAAAAAAATTACTTTGAAAAAAATAAGATTTTTGAGAAACTATAAATTGGCCAAAAAATTACTTTTTTTTGAAAAAAAAATTTTTTTTAAAAAAAAATTTTTTTTTAATTTTTTTTTTGTTTTTTTTTTTTGAAAAAAAAATTTTTCTTTATTTTAACATATTGTGGAAGATCTGAACTTTTTTCAAAGCAATCGTACTGTTTTAACTGCATAGGGACAAAATATAAAGCGCGTAAGTGCCGCGTCGCTGTCTAACGCATAAGCATTGGTACGGAACCCATAGGAATGTTAACAAAATGTATACTTATTGTTAAAATCTCTATAAAATATCTGATAATTTGATGTGCATATGTCTAATGATCATTTTTGACCGCCAAATGGCTCATTTTTTTACTTTTTCCTCCATATCTCCGAAACCGCTAGACCTACCTTCATGAAAATTTTATCGATTCTTCATCTTGTCAATACAAGTGAAACGTTTTTTGAATTATTCAAATCGGACGCTCCGTTCTCTTAAAAACTGAGTTACCGTTTTCGGCACTTTTTGCCCCGTATCTTCGGAACGGCTAGACCTGTCTTCGCCAAAAACTAATCAGCACGTCTCCTTATCAATACGAATCGAATGTTTTTTGAATTATTCAAATCGGTTGATCCGTGTTCCCGAAATCGTCGACGAAAATTTGTATCCGCACATACATACACACACATACATACATACACACACACATACACACACACATACACACACACATACACACACACACACACACACACACACACACACATACATCCATTTTTTCTAAGGTATGCCAAAATGTTCAGAAACCTTTGAAACGTAAAGATATATAAAAAATTTCATTTTCGATTTTTTTGCGATTACTATAACTTACCCTACGGGAAGTTAATAATACGGGAACGAAATAAACGAAAGAACGATATTCGCCTCGCGCTATCGCGAACAAAAAACAACAGAGTCGAGCGCAGTCCGTTCACTGAGGATACATTAATACAACAAATATTGTTGGGAAGATGGAATTAATATAATTAATTGATATATGAAAAAGTTTTGAGGAAGGTTGGAGAAGGAAGAACTCTACTGAGCATGAAAAGAAAAGAAAAGAAAACTGGATCGGACTCATATGCATAAAAAATGTCTGCTGCACGATTTCACCTTCTGCAATGATGGAAGCAGAAGTTTGAGAATATGAATAAGAATAATAACTAGTAGTACGTGGTATATTAATTTAAAATTGTTAAAAGCTTTGTAAATTTAAAAAAATAGATTAAATTTTTTTATTCTTTTAAAATATTGACAAAACCCTATTTTGAAAAATTAAATTTTTTCGATTTTTTGAAAATTTTGACAATATTAAAAAAAATTTAACTTTTTATAAAAATTTGAATTTATTTGATGATTTTGACTTTTTTTAAAAATCGACTTTAGTAATCAGAAAGTTATAGTAATTTCACAAAAATCGAAATTAATGTTTTTTAACATCTACGTTTCAAAGCCTTCTGAACACTTTGGCATACCTTGTACATAATTAGAAAAAATGTATATATGTGTATGTGTTGTTGTTGTTGTGTGTGTGTGTATGTGTAGCATGTATGTATGTATGTGCAGATATAAATTTTCATTGTCGATTTTGAGAGCATAGACCAACCGATTTAGAGACAGCTTCAGCCGTTTCGAAGATAAAAAAAGTACAAAAAATGGGATTATAGTTTTTGAGAGAACGGAATAGCCGATTTTAATGACTCAAAATACATTTTACTTGCATTGACAAAATGAAAAAATGACTAAACTTTTGGGAAGGCAGGCCCAGCGGTTTCTGAGATCCAATAAAAATGGCATTTAGCGGTCATAAATGATCATTAGACAGAAGCACATCAGATATTTATTATATTTTCTAGATTGTCGTGAAGGCACGATGCCATGCACCAATAGTTTTATTATTATATTTAAATATAACAAAATAGGATAAAAATATTAGTAGTAATTTAGTTAAATTATCTATAATCCCATTACAGATCTGCACCTAGTGCTTATAATATTCAAAGTCGTACAAATGTATGCAATGTATCCAAAACCCTCATTTTTCGTCCTGCATTTCTCTGTCGAGGCAATTTTCCTTCAAAAAATAAAAATAGCATTTGGAATCTTTGGATTTTATTAAAAAATTAATGAAGTATTAACAAAAATCATTTAATTTTATAAAAATATTAATATGTACATTTAAAATAAACTACCTACCAAAAAATAGAAAACTTTTAAATTTTACCATATTATACAAATTAATCTTATTTCTTACTTTTCTATTAACTTTTTTATATATCATATGTTATTAAAAATTATTAATGATGGAGAGATTCTATCGAATAAAAATCCTAATTTCAGTTCCTCTTGATAGTTCCCCCAAAAACTTAATTATACTCGTATAGTATTAATATACACGTTTGCCAATTTGCATTCATCTTGCTATATGATTAAAATTCTATACAGTACCAGAATACTATATTTGCTTTTTCAAGTGTGAATCAATATGTTCAAATCGGCTTATAGAAAAGCGGTGGTCTGGCAAATAAATAATTGAAAAGCATGATCATCTTTTGATAATTTATGAAAATAATAGTGCTTCAAAATATTCAAAATGGACGTTTCATTCAATATGATAGAGCATAAAGAATATAAAGAAAAATATTTCTCAACATTTTCAGAATTTAACACTTCATTTACTCTAAATGAAAGTATCAGAATTTTTTCAGGGTCAATTATAGTTATGTGAAATGAATTTAATTTGCTGCACACTAAGGGTTTGAAAATGATTTGAACTCGATGTTTCGCAAAATTAAAACACGTGACAGTGGTAAATGATATTCACAATTCTAACTGATAACTGATCTGCCTAGTACAATACAACCTCTGTTTTGTTAGTAATCTCATTGTATTTATTCATTTATTATTTTACAGCAATCAGAACAGTACTTATATTCTATGAGCTGCATTGCTTATATATATATGAACTAAGAAGAATAAACTAAATAAGAATAAATAAAAATAATAACATAAGAATAGTAACTAATAATAATAGTAATATGTAATAATAGTAAATAATAAAATAATATAATAATACTACAAAAAAAAAAAATTAAATTAACTTAACTAACATATTTCGATGATTACTCTAAAAAATATAGAAATTGTTCCATTAAACAATTTGCTAGATTAGGATATTATCCATTGGTGATTTACGCTTGAGCCTCCTGGAATGTGGCATCTCAAGCAGTTGTGCAACTATTTTATTTGGATGGGCTTCTAGTTTTTGAAAGTGGTGGACACTGAAGTTTCTTATTACTTCCTCGATATATAAAATATTCAGATCGTCATGTATGGTCTTGTTACTGACGAACCAAGGGGCATCAACTATCTGTCTGAGTATTTTTGATTGGGCACGCTGCATTAATGCTATATGCGACTTGCTGGCACATCCCCATAATTCAATACCGTAAGTCCATATAGGTTTTATCACTGTTTTATAAATTAATATTTTATTTTCAAGGGATAATTTTGACTTGCGTCCTAATAGCCAATATATTTCTGCAGTTCTAATTTTTATCGCTTTTACTTTTGAGCAAATGTGATCTCTCCAGGTCAGTCTACGATCAAGATGCATACCCAAGTATTTGACACAATTATTACTTGGTATTTTTCGTCCATAAAAGTAAACACTTGGGCATGTTGACTTGTTGAGAGTAAACGAAATATGACTCGATTTACTTTCGTTAATTTTTATTCGCCATTTCCTTGTCCATTCCTCAATAATATTAAGATGGCTTTGCAGATTGCTTGATGCAACAGATGCATCGATGTGTGTTGAAAGTACTGCAATATCATCAGCGAAAGTTGCTGTTATGGTCGATTGTAATGTCGGAAAGTCACTTGTAAATAGAATATACAGTAAAGGGCCCAAAACACTTCCCTGTGGAACACCTGCTTCTATTTGATGAGATGCTGAAGTATTTGAGTTAACACGGACTCTAAATTTCCTACCATCAAGGTAGGATTCTAGAATATTGTAATACCTACTTGGAAGTTGAGAGCCAATCTTGAATAAAAGGCCTTTATGCCACACCTTGTCGAAAGCTTGGCTCACATCTAGAAAAATCGCGGAACAGAATTTCTTAGCCTCAAAGGTATTATTGATAACGCTTACAATTCTATGGCACTGTTGAACTGTAGAATGTTGGTTCCGAAAGCCGAATTGATGGTCTGGAAAAATATTTGTATTAGCTAAGATGTTTTGGAGTAGCAGTTTTTCAAGCACTTTCGAGACAATAGGCAAAAGGCTGATCGGTCTATATGAAGAAACCATGTTTGGATCTTTCCCACTTTTATGTATCATTTTTACTATGGATGTTTTATAGAAGGTTGGCCAGTAGTTTAATCTTATTATCGAATTGTATATATAAGTTAATAAAATAAATCCCTTCTTTGGCATTTCTTTAAGCATTCTTGAAGTCACCAAGTCAAATCCAGGAGATTTCCTATTCTTCAGTTTAGCAATTTCTTTAACTATCATTTTTAAAGAGAAGAAGTTTATACTGTTTTCAGAGTTCACTAAGGTAAATGAAGTCAAACTGGTGTCCGCTGTATTTGAGAGATCTGGATTAGGTTGAAAAACTGAACTCAGATATTCAGCAAATAGATCAGCTTTTTCTGCGTCACTTCTTGCCCAGTGTAGGTGATTGCGCTCATCCCATCGAATAGGTGGATTTCTAATTTGAGGTTTTTGTTTGTGTTTAATAGGATTCCAGATTGAATTATCAAATCTATTAAGATTTGATACATACTTGTTAAAGTTCTGGTTGGAAATCTCTCTGAGCCTCAATTTAAGCCTGTTGCTTAAATTATTAAAAATATTTCTATCCGAAGGTAAATGACTTGATTGCCATTTGCGTCTTGCTCTCCTTTTATCTGCTAATAAATTTTTAATTTCCAAGGACAGCGATTGCTCCTGCTTGACGGTTGTTTTTGGAGTAGCTATTACAGCTGCTGCATGAAGAATTTCGTTAAACTTGTCAACAGCGTGGTCAATCTCTGCTGGATTTTTTAGACTAATTTTGAGATTTATCTTCTCTTCTATTTTACAACGGTATAGCTCCCAGTTAGTTTTTGTTGAATGAAGTCTAACAGGATTACAGACGTTCATAATAGAAGAAGAAATAGTGGCAATAATCGGGGAGTGATCTGATGAAAGATCATAGCTTGGATTAACATCAGTATACTTGGAATTTAAACCTTTTATTATAAAAAAATCCAGTAAATCCGGCTTCTTTCTTATGTCAGTAGGCCAGTAGGTTGGAGTTCCTGTGGAAAGAGTAGAATAGCATTGTTGATCAAGAACTTCATAAAGTGTTCTTCCCTTTGGATTGATCAGTCTTGATCCCCAAAACGTGTGCTTGCTATTAAAGTCTCCGCCGACAATAAATTTACTTCCAAGCGACCCAAAAAAATCAGAGAATTGTGAAGCGCTAATCTTATGCCGGGGAGGACAATATACTGCAGAAATAGTTAATGGAAAAGAAGAAAGTTGAACTTGGATTGTTGTTGCTTGAAGGAATTCTTTGTCATACTTTTGGAGTTCATAATGAGAAATGTTGGACTTGATCAATACGGCTGAGCCACCGTGTGCTGTACCATCTGGATGACATGTATGATAAATATAGTACTGAGGAATAAACAAGTTGGAGTATTTAGTGAAGTGGGTTTCACTTACTAGTAATATATCAATTTTATTTTCATTAAGGAACACTATCAATTCATTTTTATGCTGTAAAAGCCCATTTGCATTCCATAATCCTACTCTTAGAAATTTGAACATTATTTAGGTTTATTTATAAGCGTGGTTAACATGCTTATCATCATTGTATTTTGCTGCATGAGCTGATTGAACATACTTTTAAACTCATTCAAAAAATGGAAGAGACTTGAATTAATACTTTCTGAAATTTCTGATTTACTAGATTTGATTGCTTGAGCATATGACATATGTTCTGAATTAAAAAGATTTTCATTACGATGATCAAAAGTAGAATGCTTTGCATAATTTGGATGATTATTCGAATAATTTTGATTAGTCGCACTATTGCTATTGGTATTTATTTTAGGTTTACTGTTCAAGAGGTTTCTATAAGTTAGGCAACCCCTATAATTTGCGGTATGGGACTCTTCACAATTAGTGCAAAATGCAGGTAATTCTTTTGATTTTGTACATTTTTTACTCTCATGTTGATCACCACATTTTACACACCTAAATGGCCGGTTGCAGTAAGATTTTGTATGACCATACATTTGGCATCTACTGCACTGTGCTATTTCTGATGATCTCATTGGAGGTTCAAAATGCACAATTTGATTTAGGATTTTATTTAATTTGAAGATATCGGAGTTATTGCTGCTTGGCTCTAAATCAACATAAAACATGTTGAGTGGTAATTTACTTCTAAAGTGAATAACATTTGTTATATTCCTAACTTTATGCCCAAAAGTTTCAATTGCTGTTTTTAGCTCTGTAATATCGGTTGAATAATGCATATATTTCATGACCACTCTGTATGCTCTTTCGCTGCTAATCTGATAGGTATGAAAAACTGCTCTACGACCTCGGAGATATTTAACGAGGTTTTTATAATCATCAACAGAAGAAACAATAAATTTGATTATATCATTAGGAAATGTTTTAGTGGTAAAATTTTTGATATTTAGAATAGTTCTGATTTCATCAACCATACCTCGGAAATCAACCACACCGTAAATAAAAACTGGCGGTGGCAAATTTTTTTTTGATATTTCTGAAACAGCAATAGGCTCTTTGTTTGTTAATACGTTAAATCTATTTGTTAATTGAATTGGCTGATCTACTTGTCGGTTTGGACGTTTCCTTTTAGGACTATCAACAACTTGCCAAGGAATGGAATTATAAGTTGAGGGCTCGTTGCAGGATTCCATTTGTTCTTCATTCATGTTGTTATTGCATATTGTAGGATTTACGAAATTAATTGCTGGCTGTGACTTATGTAAAAGATGTTCACTTTCGGGACTGCAGTTAAGCACTTTATCAACTTCAACTAACGGAATTGGTGGATTATATGGTTCATTTTGCATAATTATTAATTATGCCTTAATTAACAGTTTTTTAAATTATATATTCAATGAACGAAAATAAATGTACCCTTACGGGTACATTTATTTGATTATTATATAACACTTCACTAATAAATTCAATTTGTATGTCACTTTGGATGATAACAATGTTTGTTTACACTCACGTGAGGCACAGTATACCTGGCCGAAGGTTCGAAGCGAACTGAGGTCAACTGATAAGAAATATTGAATATTTATTGATCCGATGCTACCTGTACGGCAGTTGGTTTCGAACTCAAAATGAATCTCATTGTGTGCTTTGAATTATTTGTTTGTACAAATTTAGGTTGTTTGTTGCTCAAATGTAATAACATATGTGTGATATTTTGATGGTTTTGATACATTAGACACCTTAAAATCCATACATCAAATGAAAATTAGGAACATACATATAATTTTCATAATCAACATAAGATATATCATTTTTGTAAATCAGTCATATAACAATTTTTTATCTTTTCATATATGAGGTTGGCAACTAAGCAAGTACGGATTTTTGTCAAAACTAAATAACTTTGTTCTCTTAATGTACTCCATAGTCAATTTTGATCGATGACATTTTATCATCTTTCAAGAATGATTTTTATTCGACTTTCATAAAACTTCTGGTTTGTATTAGCAAAAAAAACTGAAGCAAGTACAATTTGACACCATCAGAATCATTGAACCGTTGACTATACATAGAGTTTGTATAGATCAAAACAAAAAGTAATCAGAAGATGCAATGTCAGAACTATATTGTAGATATGGAAAGACATTTCAGCCAAGCTCCAATAATTTTTGTCAAGTGGCCAATAATATGTGATGTCAATAATATAAATCACGGTTTCCATTTTTCGATTTTTTAATTTAACCCGTTTTTCTTTGACTACTTTGTTTAATTTCGTTAGTTGTTCGATGTAAACATCAGAATTGATCGTTTAGTTAGATAAAAAAAGTATACAATTCCTTTGTAATTAACTTCAACTAGACGACCAGAACGTTTTTTATTTTCAAGATTTTTATCTACAGTATCAGGTTTTGAGAGAAAAATCAAATTTGGTACTTGTTTGAAAGGTATTTTATTCGACAATTTACTAAAGTACATTTTGTTAAACATTTATTTATATTGCTTAATGTAATCTGGGATAAAGTGAACAATAATAAACTTCTAATTATATTAACAGTGAATTTTAGTATCAAGAAACACCTAATTATAAGCACAGCATTAGCTGCTAAATTGCAGGATTTAGGTTTTGGTATCGACTTGAACCACGATCTTCGAAAGTATAGTGCAGGTCGAAGAAATTATTAGAACTAACGCTAAGATGGAACAAGATCAGACAATCGCTATAAAAACAATCTTTATCTGAAGCTTTTCTCATTTTAACAAATAGATCCAGCCAATTAAATGGATTTCTAATAATGATGCTGCTCATTTGTTGCAGCATGAACTGACGCGTATAAAGATTTAATTGCAGCTCCAATTTATCTAAAATTAAAAATAACTGCAATCTGGCGTTCTGAGTGTATTATTTTGAATTATCTTGACGATACATATCCAGTGAAAAATACGTGAAAACGAATGTATTTTTTTGGATGGTGCGATGAATAATTTATAAAGTTCAAACGAAAATGAAATACTCAAATGAATCATGGACGACACAAGGAATATTTTTGGAAACTCTGAAATTTTAATAAATCAAAAATAAAAATTCTTATGAGCAGTTTCGATTCTTGCATCTGATGAAGAAGGCAATTTTTCACTTACTTTTCATTTAAGTTAGAATCTATGTCTTTTAGATAGTTTCTTCGATTGATGTCGTTACACTGCGTTTCTTTATTCAATTCAAGAAAAATGTAAGGACTTTTCAAGCTTTTTATAGGTATTAAAAAGCCACTTTGCAAAATAACGAGCTCTAAATCACATGATCCTTTCTGATATTGTGATAAGGTTTGGGTAGGATACTCGCCCTTGAGAAACACAAACAAAATATTTATTATAAAATAATATGTATAATAAAAAAAATTTAAGTGACTATATGTATTCACATCAAAGAGTATTAAATCGGTGTGAATTCAAATCAAAAATAAAAATTCAAATTAATTAAATATTGGACAAGCAGTGTTTTCAGTACCAGTTACTTGGAGGTGATGTTTTGCTAACAAGTTTTCAGATCATAATAAATATATCTCATTACAATTATTAGCAAAACAACCAATTTAGCTAATTAATTAAAAATAAATGCTCGCATAATTTACTTTGATGTATCTATATTTACATAGCACTAGACACTTGATGTTTGTTTGTGTTTCTAAATACATCAGATATTTCACGTTGTATGAAATCTTTTTTTAAATATTATAAATATTTACAGTAAAACCTCACAGACTAGAAAATAAGTATATATGATTACTTTCTTGAAAGTAAACAAATTTTGTCAGAAAGAACGATGTGAACTGATTTATTTATCGTATATTTGCAAATAACTGGCTTAGCTTTAATGTTGTATATTTACTATAAATTTCACGTCATAACATAATTTATGTTTTTCTTCCTAATTTATATACATTTTCATATTTGCGTGTTAGACATATTTACATTTCACGGTTTTTCAGTATAGCAGTAGGTACATGTATAAATTGTACTAATTGAATTTCAAATGAGCTGAATTATTACAATTTCATATGCAAAGGATTTCAATGTAAAGATATCTAAGTCTATCTATTTTTCAATTAAAAAAAAATGATTATTAGAATTAGTTTAGTTTAGTGTAGTATGCCGCCTTTTTTTGTTCTTTCATATGAATTGAAATTTGTCTATTTCATGATGAAATTTAGTAATTGTGCTTTTAGTATTTTTACGGATGGTTATTAGAAGGCAACCGCACTCAACGTGTACTCATCGATATTCATCATTGAAGTTCGCAATTCGTACTGTTTCCTTAATTCGATCTGACAAAACAATCAGGAAAAAAGTTCAAACAATAAATGAATAATTAATAACCAAAAGCTAAGCCAAGCTAAGTGTGCCTTTGCGGGGCCTCATGTAATAATTTGTTTGGGAGCCCTTAGGAAAAATGAAGATTTTGCCACAAAATATAGAAATGCACAAAATTAAAGTAAATATTTATTTGTCATAATTATCTATGTGTCAATCTGTCAAAAAAAATTGCAAAAATATCGAAATAAACCTAAACTCTTCTTGCCTATCGTAAAACTGATTAAATAACTCATTTATAGCTGAATAAACAGAATCAAACAAAACGAGAATGGATCAACGTATATATGAGTGTGTGTGTGTGGCATAAATGTGTGTATGTGCGGATACAAATTTTTGTCGACGATTTATAGAGCACATATCAATCAACCGATTTCAATGAATATAAAATTTCAATAAATTTAAGAAGTTTTTAAGAATTGTAAATAACAGGAAGTTCCAGCAATTTGTCGTATGTGAAGTAAGGAAAATGAAACACCGGTGCATAAATTCGAAATACATATAATATAAATGAATATATAAATAAAATTTTAATACTGCTAAAAATGTACTATTTCATTTAATAATATTGCCATCTATTGGCGACAAATCGAGGCGTATGTTTGGATATGATACGCATTTGAAGTCTTACTCTTCCAACGCAAATTGCGCTATGTCAGGTTGGCCGAGCGGTCTAAGGCGCCAGATTTAAGCTCTGGTTCCCGAGAGGGAGCGTGGGTTCGAACCCCACACCTGACAAACAAATTTTTAATTTTTAATTAGCAATAATTTGTTTTTATTATAGCGAGTACATTAGCTAGAAATTAAAAAAACTAGTGGGGCGCATGGCACCTAGCCTTAAGGCAAATTGCTGGAACTTCCCGTGCCAAAAATTATTATTTTTTCAAAAACGATGAACATTTTTGAAAAAAATTTACTTCGAAAAAAAGTAGATTTTTGAAAAACTATATATTTGACAAAAAATTACTTTTTTTTTAAAACAAAAATTTTTTTGAAAACAAAAATTTTTTTGAAAACAAAAATTTTTTTTGAAAAAAAATGTTTTCTTCATTTTGACATATTTTGGAAATTCTGAACTTTTTTCAAAGCAATCGTACTGCTTGAACTGCATAGAGACGAAATGTCAAAGCGCGTAAGTGCCGCGCCGCCGTCTAACGGATAAGCATTAGTACGGAACCCATAGAAATGTAAAAAAAAAATTATATTTCTTGTTAAAATCTATAAAATATCTGATAATTCGATTTGCACATGTCTAATGATCATTTTTGACCGACAAATGGCATTTTTTTTTTACTTTTTTTTATTAGATCTCCGAAACCGCTAGACCTGCCTTCATGAAAATTCCAATGACTTTTCAATTGACCAATTCTTCATCTTGTCAATACAAGTAAAATGTT
Source organism: Ctenocephalides felis (assembly GCF_003426905.1). Classification (NCBI taxonomy): domain Eukaryota; kingdom Metazoa; phylum Arthropoda; class Insecta; order Siphonaptera; family Pulicidae; genus Ctenocephalides; species Ctenocephalides felis. The sequence goes on from NW_020538040.1 coordinate 27,964,616, forward strand.
TTTTTTTGAATTATTAAAATTATTAAAATCGGACGCTCCGTTCTCTTAAAAACCGAGTTACCATTTTTGGCACTTTTTGCCCCGTATCTTCGGAACGGCTAGACCTGCCTTCGCCAAAAACTAATCAGCACGTCTTCTTATCAATACGAATCGAATGTTTTTTGAATTATTCAAATCGGTTGATCGGTGTTCCCAAAATCGTCGACGAAAATTTGTATCCGCACATACACACACGCACACATACACACACGCACACACACACATACATCCATTTTTTCTAAGGTATGCCTTAATATTCAGAAACCTTTAAAACGTAAAGGTATAAGAATTTTTATTTTCGATTTTTTTGCGGTTACTATAACTTGCCCTACGGGAAGTTAATTAAAATATGAACAAAAACTTGTAATCATTTCTAATTTATCAACGATTCTGTGTAACGAAATCAAATTACAGTTTATAAATTCTGACTGGAATTTATAAAATTATTGGAAATGTCGACGAGGGGCCAAAATTCTCGTATACAATAGAAATGTTATGGTAATGCCATGTAACGATCTATATTCGTATGACTTGCAAGTTACGAACTGTTGAATAGTTATGTATTTGCTGTGTGATCAGGCGTTTCAGACATAAAACCTAACTTCTATGTGTTATCAGAATGACATTGGAAGTTGCACTTTCAATAAAATCGTTATTTGACAATTGTGCGTTTTGGAGGTTAAGTTTTATGTGTAAAGCACCTGATCGCATAACAAATATATAACTTCTTGATAGCATTACATAAAATTATCATAATATTTCTATTTTATTCGAGAATTAGTCTTTAAGTTTACAAGCTTACAGCCAATAAAAAGTAATTTATAAACTTCCAGTAAGGATATCAATATAGTAATAGGTCGAATATCGAAAATGGAATTGTTTGCATTCTTCTTCACGCTTTGAAGGTTCCTGAACATTTTGGCATACCTCAGAAAAAATGATTGTGTGTGTGTGTGTTTTGTGTGTCCGCCCTTTTTCGTCCACGTTTTTGGGCGCACGGATCACCCGATTAGAATGGTTAAGAAACATCCGATTCCTATTGAGAGAGAGAAGTGGTGATTAGTTTTAGGCAAAGGCAGGTCCAGCCGTTTCGGAGATACGAAGCAAAATGTGCAAAAAGTGGAAGATTTTGAGAGAAATAAGCATCCGATTTGAATGGTTCAAAAAACTTTCTGCTTGCGTTGACGAAATGATTGTTTTTGGGAAAAGAAAAATTATTATTAAAATAGTTAATAAAAATTAATTTTTTTTAATAAAAAATAATTCAGATTTTTAAAATTTTCATTAGGTTCCAAGAAGTACCAGCCATTTGTCTCAAGACGCGATGCCATACACCACTAGTTAATATTGTTATTTATCAAGAATTCAGATAATTATCTTTTTGTATAATTTTCATAATGAGTTATAATATATCCAATATGTGCATTTATGTAACAATTTCATGTCATGTATTATTCAATATTCTGAAAAAGTCGTTAATTTTTATTTATACAAGAATATGAATTTGCACTTGAAGAATGAAGAATAGCTCAATGAATGGAAAATCAAATAGATGACGACATTAAGACAAATCTAAATATGTTACGTTTACTATGAGAACATAAAATTGCGTCGCTGTTTACCGGGGTAAAGAGTAATAAGACTTAACTAAAAAAGGTTTTATATAAAATTGAGAAGCAAAAATTATTTACCTGTAATAATTTATATATCCATATCACTAATATTTTTTTGTTAAAAACACTAACAAAAGAACAAAACACTAGTGTTTTTAACAAAAAAATATTAGTGATATGGATATATAAATTATTACAGGTAAATAATTTTTGTTTCTCAATTTTATATAAAACCTTTTTTAGTTAAGTCTTATTACTCTTTACCGCGGTACATAATCCATTCCTTTATAAAAATTTTTTGCTAATTAATCTGTATTGACCATCGTTAATTAATGTTAATCAATATTTTTAAAAAACATTGTATTTGACAGAATAAACCTGATGATGGAACGTACCTAGTTCCGAAACGTCGTTATTAAACATCTTCAAAAAACAAATTGTTTTTCATTATTGGATTTACTGTTCGGAAAAGAAACAATCAATATATATATATATATATATATATATATATATAAAGCGAGGTTTCTCTCCAGATAGTGAAATAATATGATAAAATTGTACTACGTTTCGGGTCTTGATCTGACCCATCTTCAGTGCTACAATTAAATATTTCAGGGTTTCAATTTAAAACAATATAAAAATACATAATTACAGACAAAAATAAATAAAAACATGTAAAAAAACAAATCTAACCAATTTAATAAATTTGTTTCATAATAACGAATATATATTGTGAAAGTATATATGGAAAACAAACATAGAATAAACAAATGTAAAGAAACTCACCATACAGATAAATTATAAAAAACACAAAAACACACGAAATTGCACAAAAAAATTATTAAACGACAAATTGATAAAACGTCGAATTGTGATAAATTTCAAATAATTGTAAAATTAAAATAATATATTTTATTATAAAAAAGCTTATTTCAAACGAACATGTTGTCAGCTTGGAGTATGTGTTGTATGTAATGTGTGCGTACGTGTTCGCGGAAAATTGTGAAAACTCTATCGTCATTGGATGAATGAACGGGATAGAGAGATTTTTAGTGGTTTCATATTACGAAGATTTTCTCAGCGATCATGCGCAGTAGGAACATAGAAAAAATATAGCATGTGGAAACAAACCATAATCAACGGTTAAACATATGTGGATAAAAATGAAAATATAGAAACATAATAAAACCATGATAGACAATGTAAAAATGAAAAAATATGTGATGAAGAGAAATTTATTAAGAAAAAGTATAAATATTAACTATAAAACGATTCGTTATAAAACAAGTCATTATATAAAAAATTATAACATAGTATAATATATATGTATATATACGCAAAACTACACATAAAATACATATATGTATACACATACACATACATACATATACAAACATATACACATATATACACATATATATACACATATATATTTGAGAAAGTTTGAGAAAATGAGTAGTTTTTTTGTCGTTTGTTCAAATTCAAATTAGACGATTTACTTGGTATAACGATAGTCTGTTCGTTACACTTGGAATACTTTTAATTACCCATACATTTTTTTTTATTGATTAAGTCGATTATTTACACATATCAGAAAGTTCATGTAACTTGTCTCAAGGCAAAATACCAATTCCAACTAGTTAGTTCTAATTGGAATTCAAACTAGTCATTCTTTATCTTGAAGTTGGCTATGGCTCACTCTGTAATCAGCGAACTTCACGCCTACTATGCATTAATGCTTAAACAAAATGGCTACCTATATTTGACATTCGTTGTTTTTTTTCCTCTATGAAATTAAATTATAATTAAGAGCTCTCAATCAGATTAATAACCCATAAATCTATATAATACGATTTTTATTTGTCAAGAAGTATCGGAGAGAGCATTCAATCGTATATGAAACTGCAGCAACTGCTTGCAAATTAGCAAACACTATACTGCAAAGTGTAATATTGCCACGGAGTCATGTCTAAAAGAGGTGGTTACAGGAGCAATGGTAATAGAGGAAGCTGGAATTCCACACATTTCAACAGCAGATTTAAAGATGAACATGACGACCGTACAAAAGATAGCACTCGCCGTGTTAGCTTCAAGACAAACCAAAATCGTCATCATGGTGGTCAAAAATACAAAAATTATGAAGTGTCAGTTCGAGCACACCTTTTGAATGAAAATATTGACATGACTAGATTGAGTACATCCCAGGTCAGACCTATAAATCAAAGAAATAGGAGAGGAGACAGACATGAGGGACGAAATCGTAATTCGACATTGCCCAATAAAAAATTATTACCAGGACCATCAGGTTTTTATGAAGTAATGATACCGTACATGATAAATTATGACAGGGATTTTATAATTAAGACTATTCATAGTCGTATACAACCCGATCCGTTTCATCCTCTGTACTTCAAAGTAGATCAAGATAAAGCTATCTTTTATGTTGATAGTTTTCCTATTGCAGAGAAAATCTTGAAGCTAGATAGATTAATTACTTTACCAAATGGACAAAAAATGCTTATAAAAGTTCGATCCGGGATACCTAAACTCATCATCAATGAGAACCTTCGTGAGAAAATGATTGCAGCCTTTGCTAGAAGATATAACCCAGCGGCGAAAGCATTAGACTTGTCTAGCTTTCATACTGATCCTGAATTATCTGATGTGTATTGCTGTTTGGCTAGACCAAAAGTTATGATTGAAGCTATTGGTATAATAGCCTCAAGAGTACCAGATTTAACAGCATTAAATTTGGACAGCAATAATATTTCTATTACAAATCATATGAAATGTATAACAGCAAAATTACCTAACATCACAATATTGCATTTAAAAAATAATAAGTTGGTACATACAAGTCTATTAGAGGTTTTGAAAAAGCTGCCGTTGATGGAACTGATTTTGGAAGGAAATCCATTAAAAGGCAAATTTAGAGATCCTAGTGTTTATGTAAGAGAAGTACGAAAACTCTTTCCAAAGTTGGTGAAATTGGACGAAGCAGAAATTCCACCACAGATATCATTTGATTTGGGAGAAGCTGTTGACTTACCTACATCTAAAGCTTCTTTTCTTTGCAATGCGGGCGCTGAGGGTATTATTCGGCAATTTTTGCTGCAATATTTTACTATTTATGATTCTGAGAGCAGACAACCCTTGCTAGATGCATATCATGAAAATGCAAGACTGTCCGTATCTGTTTTCTTCACTACTGAAAAGAATACTGTTTACCATAAAGTTAATCGTAATTTGTTTCGCTGTCGAGATATTGATTCAAGACACAGAACACTAAAAGAAAGCCGCTTGCATGTTGTAGGACATTTAACAGCATTACCAAAAACGCAACATGATCCTACATCATTCCAAGTAGATCTGACTGTTTGTACTCCTGCCATGATGCTCCTGTCCGTATCTGGACTTTTCAAGGAATTAAATGGTGAAAACGATCCACCAACTCGATGTTTTCTAAGAGTTATGGCCATTGTACCTGCTGGATCTGGATTTTGTATCATAAGTGAAGAAATGGTTATAAATACTGCAACACCTTCTCAAATTAAAGGAGCTTTTCAAGCTCCAACAGCTCCTGTAGCAGGAACCTCTGTGCAACCTGTACCTGTATCAGCTTCACCAGTTGCTGAAGTAATACCAAATCCGGCTGTGATTGATGATTCCACTAAAAAACAAATTATTCAGCAGTTTTCAGAGTATACCAATATGAAGCTCGAGTGGTCAGAAAAATGTCTAATAGAGACTAATTGGGAACCCCAAAGAGCTGTATTTGTTTTCACAGAACTGAGCAAAGAAAATAAAATACCTCCAGAAGCTTTCATAAAATAATATTAAATATAAAAAATATTGTGAAATATATTTATATTAAAGAAATACTCTACGAGAGATGACGTAATTAAATACATATATTTATTTCATAATTGATGACAATCTGTGTTATTCGTGATGTGTATAGATTAAAATTTATGTAGATTTTGTGGTAATTTGTAATAATTTTTTCAATACATTTTTTTCTAATTTTGCACAGAACTTTTAAAATAGATAGTTACAATAGTATCTAAGGTTTATTAAAATTTTTAATGATTAATCTATATAATTATAGAATATTTATATTTCAATTATAAATTGATTTATATGATTGAAGAAATTTGCAATCATTGTGGATTTGATGAAAGGATTTACCTCTATACTGACATGTATAGATAAATTTTAGCAGAATTTTTTTTCTAAGGGCGTGACCTTCGCTCTATACAATTTTTAACACAAAGACTTATAAAAACCTTGTAATTTCTGATGGTCTATTTATATAAAGAAACAATTAAAAAAAAGTCGTGGACTCTTATCAATAGAAGAACAATTACGTAAAACTCAATCATTATCAATAAAGCTGTATAATGATATGTAAACAATAAACAACAATAATGTAGGTAAATTGATTAACCAAATATTAATCGAGTCGAACAAATATTAAGAAAGTAACGTAATCTATTTTGGTTTCGAGGTATTTGACATGACTTCTGGCGCATGATTAATAAACAGTAAACAACATTAGTGATTGCGAGTATTTATAGTGTATGTCATTGTTATCAAAATAATTGTCATAAGTTATCGACGTCAAATATTAATCGTATTTATAAGTCTGAAATATGTCATTACAAGTCTGCTGTTATAAATAGAATTAAACGTATCAATAACATTCCCCACTGCGTACTTATGATTCATATTTAGGGCTGTATTTACGGATTTGGCTGCATTATTTTATATTTTTTAGTAAATTACTAGTAGTATATAAATCATGCGACGTTTCTCACATGATTACTGATTGAGTTAAATTCACATACATATTTCTAATAAACAATGGCTATCAATTTCATCCATATCGCGTTTAAGCGGAACTGAACATGTAAAAGAATATCGTGAGAAACAATTCTTACACATCTCAAATTCCAGCTAATTGTTTAGCAAAAAAAAAAAATCGAATTATTCTCATGGCCAAATATCAATATAGGAATGTCATTTTGGTGTTAATTGTGAATCCAAGTAAAATATAATTAAAGTGATTAGTATTTGTACTTAGTGAAATCTTTATAAAGTATTTGATTATTTGATGTGCATATGTCTAATGATCATTCTTGACCGTCAAATGTTTTTTTTTTGAGATTTTTTGTTGGATCTCAAAAAACGGCTGATCCTGCTTTCCTAAAAGTTTTATTTATATCGTCAATGCAAGTGAAATGTTTTTTGAATAATTCAAATCGGACGCTTTGTTCTTTCAAAAACCCTACGGGAAGTTAATGACTTTATAAAACTATCTAGTGGTGTATGGCATCGTGTCTTAAGGCAAATTGCTGGAACTTTTCGTACTGTAATGAAATATTCCAGGAAAAGTAAATGCTTTCAAATAAATCAAAATAATTTGAAAAAAAAAACTTAATCAAGTAAATTTAAAATAAAGAATATAGTCTACTATTTATAAGAATTATATCAACTGAATTGCAAAGTTGAGCTTAAGTAAACTTTAGAACTTAGGCTTAAATTGAAATTAAAATCTAAACTATTTTCGATATTCAAAAAGTTACCCTACGAGATGTTAACAAGAAGTCCATATATTGCTACTTTTTCAGATACTATAATACATACATAATATGTATTGAACATATATTGAAAAATTTTGCAAGAGATCAAGAAACATTGCTTTTATTATGCAATTAGTAACAATTACTTTTGCAGAATATATATTTCCTTATTTCGCCCAATATTTTTTTTTAATTCGAAAATCTGCAGCATTTCTACATAAAATTAAAAATTATCAGTATTAGGAAAATTATAGTAGTAAACCTAATCACAGAGCCAACCGTTGGTTTGCTTTTTAAAAATGAATAAATTCGAAACTAAAATCATAATATTAAAAAATAAAGTTAAAAATATAGAAAAAAATAGAAAGCATTTAGGAATAAATTAAGTCATATTTAAGGGGATATTCTGGTCTATAGTTCTTAATTTTTTTTTTTTTGTTTTGTGATAGTTTCAAAGTTTACCTATTTAAAAATATGTGTACAAGAGAATTTTCAAAAATTAAATTATTTTTGGGGATATAGTTGTTTGACCACGACAATTCTCCTCTAGTCCTTCCTCTGCTAAGCTTTAAACTCGTTTTTCTCGAAACAATCTTTTTCCAGACGACACCTATGATTTCTCAATTTCCACTGAACAGATTTACTTGAAATTTTTACAGAGTCTTCTTTATAGACTCGCTATAATCTCCAAATTTCAATTTTACTATTTTTAAAAAATTCGAGATTATCAATAAAAGTTAAAAATCACCTTTGTTACAGAGAGTCGCTATTGTGTAAGTAAAAAATATAATATTCTAACTTGTTTTTTCATTTTTTATCTTCACATTATTTAGAGAGCTAAAATCATCGGTATGATCATGTGCCAACTTTTTGAGCCCCCCCACTTCATTACCTCTAAAATTAAAATTTTTACTATTTTTAGCTTTTCTTTTATTTTAAAAACAACTAGTAACTCGTGAAAAAATATAGTAAAAATATTGTTTGCCTTTTTTTGCGAACTTTCAAAATTCACATGAAGTTCACGCCTCTAGACCAGAATACTTCCCTCAAGAACAAGATCGATTTATTGAATTCCTGTGGCCAACCCTGGCGCCAGTTCCAGCCTTAACGCCTGCAATAAAAGTAATTTATATCTTTTTTCAAAAAGTCACGACCTTTCTGATATGTTATTTATTAATGTATTTACTACGTTACATCATCCATGTGCAGCGCATAACAAAATCAGTTCCGGTTGATAACAATGTCTTTAAAAGAGTTAAAAGTCTAATTTAAGACTTGGCTAACAACAGCGGACAATATCGTGGTATTAAAAAAATCGTTTTTTAATTATTTGGGAGATTATCGTGGTATTTAACCTCTATGATGATCATATATTACATAACAGCCCGCGGAAAAATTCCAATATATGAAAAATACACTTTTTTATAAAGCCAATAAAAGTAATCATTGTGGTTTATGTTGGTTATTAAATTTTGAATGACTGATTAACAACATCGTTTATGAAGATTTGATAAAAATTTAATAAAGTACATTTAGTTATGAGTCAATCATAAAATCTAGAAATAACACTCATTATATATTTATCCAATCAGTGTGTTATATAAAATACTGTTTTTTGTTGTTTTGAATCAAATATTTCAGTTAATATTATACTATCTTATCCGGACCAATAAATTGGCATTCGATTTAAACATTGCAAGTACTACCCAAAAATTTGCTGATGTTTTGTGATAAAGTAAGTACAAATATATAAAAAAATAAAAAGAAAAAAAAATTAAATGTTTTCTTGAACATATTCATATAATACTAAAATTATGATGTACCAGATGTCGCCAGATGACATTTGTAAGAATCAGATAATACTTTATTCTCTGACAATCCCTAAAGATTTTGGATATAATCGCTGATCACGTACGCCATTTCACTTGTTTTCCGTATGAGTTTTGTTGAATTTTCCGAGTGTTCGATGTTATTTTTGTAAATAAATACGCTATTAATTGCAGCCAGTGATTCTTATTGTGCTTCTGGAGTTAATTCCTACCTCAGTATCCATTCCTTATAGCGATCTGAGAATTCCAGACTTCAAGCCACCATCCGACTGGGCCACCGACTGGGCCACCGACTGGGCCACCGACTAAGCAGAGAACGAGTAATATTTTTTTAATATATTCAGTTATATAAAAGCCTCGGAATAGCTATTGAATCAAATTCAATTAGCTGTTCCGAAAGGGTCTAACGAACCCCCATCCGTAACATCATAACTCTACGAATCGTGTAAGTGTGTTTTATGAGTATACAAAATTGTGGATTACCAATTTTCACAATTTTAAGAAGTAATTTCATTCTAAATTATTAGCAGTATCATAATTTGTTTAAATTTCAATATCTAATAAAATTCTTTAAAGTTTTAAAAATGTCAAGACCACTTCACAAGATATAATACCAGTATAAGGAATTTATGTTATATATCTATTGTGGCTTCTTCATTTATTTATTATTTTTATCTTTTTTTTTCTTTTTTTTATTGTTACTTCATTTGTTAAGCTGGGATACCAATGGGTACTCTATTTTGGTTATCACATTACATATTGTCATTCATAATTACTAATATTTTTTTTGTATTTTAAAAACAGATTGTAATTAATATATAAAAAAATCTATTGTAGCCATTTTAATTTTGCATCAAGCTAAAATAATATAATAAATAAATGGCAATGAGAAGAATTTACCAGTATGAGTAAAATTTAGTATTCATGGTAAATAAGGTATTTTACAGCACCTAAAATCTTCAACATTTTTTGTGGTACTTTACAACTAAAAAACGATCCTCTACGAGTCAAAACATAGGTAAATCGAACAAAAGCTATTTTGTGAAATTTTAATAAAAAAATATTCAAGATTAACAAGTAACTTTACCTTAAAATTTTGTCTTTAGAAAAATATTAGCCAATATTTTTCATTTGGTATATTTCTTAGGGCGATTGAAATTTGTATGAATCAGAACTTCGAAACTTTTGCCACATTGTCGAAAGACTTAACTAGCTTGGAAAGCTCGAAAAGCATACGAACCAAATTCGTTTTTGCATTTTGGAACAGATTTGATATATGGAATAGCAAATTTTTACATATTTCTGTAAGAAATTTTAATAACTTACGTGCATTTGAGAAAATTTGGAAATCTGTACTAAAAATTGAGTTCTTATAATATGTACTTGTAAGATTCAAATTGAAATAAAATTCATCAAAGCGTGATTTTTGTAATTAAATTACGAATATACATTAATCTATATGTAATTTTACTCATTAGACATTAGTAGCAAGAAAGTGATTTTTACTAAGATTATCTATCTTTATGCAACGATATAGAAAAAACTATTTTTTGTAAAAATCTAACAATAAAATACCACATATGAATACCATACATTTCAGCCTTATTAGTAACGAATATATATTGGCGATTGATGAATATTGAACATATTTTGTTATAATATTGGAAAATATTGAAGATAAAATAAACAAATTTTTAAAAGTTATTTTTAGATGATATAATTTCTCACAATATTCCAATATATATAATTTCTAAAATAAACACTATTTGGTTTCCATTTTGGAATTCTATGCATCCAGTCAGTTTCAAATTTCAAACTGTTCATTGATTTTATTCATGTAGTATTTATATAAACGCAGTTTCGAAAATTTGCCTTAAGCGGGGTAACAATGTCAAACACAAGTTTTTTTTAATTTTTTTTTCTGTGGAAAGGGAAAATATTGTCCGTGCAAACATTATAATACTACGTTGTACATTTAAATAAGTTGTTTTCTTACTTAACATTTGAAGTTTGATTATATGTGCATAAAATATGCGTACTATTAAAGAAATAATTCTATAATTGATGTGCGAGTTGTGCTGGGCACTTGACTAGTCTTTTTTGCTAACGGCATTCCATTAATGAACACTTATTTACCTACGAGAAACATAATTTTAATTAATAACAAAATCAAGTTATTCTAATAACAGGCTGTGACTCTACAAGCAATAATAACATTTCATTTATAAATAAATGCATATTCTATTTATAAACATGTAGTTATCTTTGAAATAAATCCTTGATATGTATGTAGGGTAGCCGAGGACGAACTGGCAACTGGTAAGGAAAATAAAGCAACTATTATATTTTAGCCTCAATCTTTGAAATACTAAACTGAAATCTGATTTAAATTTATGACTACAGAATATTTTGAAATTTGTTAGAGTTTCTCTATAAAAAACTGAGGGTAGACTCCATCTAAGAAGACAACCAGAAGTTCAATAACAGGCTGATTGGACATGCAAATAACCTAGCTTAAAATTAGATAGAACCAATACATTACAGAAGAATTAAAACCAAATATCCGAATAATTTATTTTCAATCCAGTAATATGTAAAGATATATTTTCTCTCTTTTTTCGTCATTTTGCACTTTTGGTACTGTAAAAAACAGCATCATTGAATGCTTTATTTTGATTATTTTTTGTTAACAATTGATTTTATATCTTATGTAGATATATGATGAAATAAAATTAAAATGTGACAAATGTTTTGAAAATCGTCTTAAATTATTAACAACCCGTAGAGTAAGATATAGTAATCGAAAAAAATACAAACTAAAAATTTTTGCGTATCGTTACGTTTCAAACTATTCTGAACATTTTAGCATACCTTACAATAAGAAAAAATAGATGTACATGTATATGTGTATGTATGCATGTGTATAGTATGTATTTATATACGTATGTTTGCAAACAAATTTTCGTCTACGATTTCGAGAGCCGATTTGAAGAATTCAAAACACATTCGATTCGTATTGATTGGGAGACTTACTCATTACTTTCAGTCGTAGGCAGGTGCAGCCGTTTCGAAGATATCGGGCTAATAGTGCAAAAAATGGCAATTCAGTTTTTGAGAGAACGAATTAACCGATTAGAATAATTCATAAAGCATTTTACTCGTATTGATAAAGAATTAGTTTTGGCAAGGCAGATCCAGCAGTTTCGGAGATCTAGAAAAAAAGCGATTTAGATAATTAGACTTATATGCTCATTAAATGAAATATTTTTTATATTTTGGGTTCCGTACCAAGATTTATAATGTTCCAAAATCTCATATAGTTGAGCAACAGATGAAATGGGTTTTCAAAATTCTTAAAAAAATCTAATTGTTTTCAATGTTTTTTAAAATAATATATTTGTGATTATAAATTCACAATCCATGCATTTATACATAATTCGAGATATGAAATTAACACAATAATAAGAGTGGTTGAAGGGTTGCCCTCTTGAGAAACAATTTTGCAGATCATTCAGATTGCTGTTGAATTAGAAGAAGAAAACACAATCCCTTGATGGATGTAAGATCAAAATTTTATTATGCCGAAAACTCCAGCAATTTTTATAAAAACTGCTTTCAAGGTCAAAATTTGTCCTAATTTGCCTCGTTATACTTTAGACAAATATTTTATAGCGAACTCGGCAATAACTCGTTTTATTTCATCAGTCAGTAAAAGTAACAGTTCTTTGACGTGTAGGTCAGAGCAATTGACTTTTGCGGAATTCATCTGGTGAAATTCTCACCTAATTTTAGACATTATTTAAAATGAATAGTAATAACTAAGAGCATAATAAATATTAATTTGGTAAAATTAATATGATTGATTCAAAATGAGTTTAGGTATCACTTGAAATGTATACACTTAGGTGACAATCTGGCTAATTTAACATGTATCTGTAAATAATTTGAATGCAATGTTGGAAAACTATAAAAGTCATTTTAAATGGAATATCATCATACCCACACGATTGGCATTTGATTTACCCTTTTTTGTAAGTACGACTAAAAATTTACTGATGTTCAGGATGGAATAGGTGCAAATATAAAAAAGTATGCTATGTTATGTTGCCGATTGAGTTCTGATTAAATAGAGATGTTCGAATTTAAATGACTATGAATGTAGAATAATAATATAATCAAACAATTTTATTCCATTGGCACTTATGTTTTTTTCTTTAATTACTAATATAAATAATTAGCTACCATAACAGCAGTAAAAGAAAAATTACCGTTGAACGTTGATAAATCAGATTCAATTGAAATGTCAATAGAATAACCTGCTTCTATTAAACATGATTTTAATAATATTTAGACGTCGTAAAATCTTATGTATAGCGCCAATGTTTTTTCTGACTACAAACTGCCACTGTGTGAATTAAATAAATAATAACCTAATAACTCATAAATATGAATTTACAAAAATATCTATTTAAATTGGCTTGAATTCAAATATCGGAACAAGTTAACAAGTATTTTGGAAATAATCATGAGATACGAATTTATTTATTTCTTTATTTTAATTAATCATATTTATAAATAATCTGTAAAACTTGATTACAGATTATTTCAGGATATCTGAAATTTTGTATTTAGTTCATACAGGATTTCCTGTTCCTATTTTTTTTACGAAAATTTTATTTCGCCTAAAACAAGTTTTTGTTGAATACTTCAGCAAAAATTAGCACGCAAGCAATATTAGAATGTCTTACGTGATCCATCGCAAAAAATGTTTAAATACGTTTGGTTACTATTTATATATTTAAATATTTAGTTGTATTTGATATTGAACTTTGAAGGTTTTTTGTTATATAGGTTCAATGAAGTCTTTAAATAAAAATACAGTAAAAAACACTCTCACATACAGGGTGTCACAGAATTCGAACGTCAAGCCGAAACGGGGTGATAATCATTTTTAAGTATTTATTTTTTTTATTCGCAATATTTTAATAATAAAATTGACATGTATATTACTATTTTACAATCCTGATTAAATGCGCCAACTTCTGATGAGACTTGCCAAAACACTTTAGTACGTATTTTGAATGTAGGGCCTCTCAAAGTCGACCGATTTTAAAAAAATTTAATCCCCAGTTTAACAAAAATCTTAAAAATTTGGAAGTATCGTATTATTATTTTTGACCGTAGTCCAAGAAACGTTACGCATGGCTAAGGTTCTAAAGTTAAAATAACCAGAATTAATAAAAATTAACCACAATAACCAATAAATGGTCATAATTTTACCAAAGTTCAAGGTCGCATTTAAAAGCTCATAATTTCCTAACGACCTTCTAATGTTTTTCAGGGGAGTTAGCGTAAATACTTGACACCCTGTACGCATAAATAAAATATTATGTGGAGAAAATTATTCAAATAGGAAATATTAATAAAGCCTATCACTTGAATATATATTTAGCCTATCGTTTGAGAAAATCATTTATCAATCAGCATGATGTAGTAATGCAATATTATGGATATATTTTTCTATACACTAAATATTTTTTGAAATAATATATATTAGGGTGGTGCCTAATATAGACATTTCCGAATTTCCTTGCTCCCAAGGGCCCAAATGGTTCCAAATTGATAAAAAAAGCAATTGCGCTCTATCTAAAAGACAATATTAAGAGCTAAAACTTTCAGACAATTGTTTTATCAATTTGGAACCATTTGAACCCTTGGGAGAAAAGAAATTCGAAAACGTCCATATTAGGGACCACCTTAATATATATATATATATATATATATATATATATATATAAATATGTGTATATATATATATATATAAATATGTGTATATATATATATATATATGTATATATATATACACATACATACATACATACGAGTACATATCATGTAATTTTATCATATTATCATATCATATCATGTAATATATATATATATATATATATATATATATATATATACACATACATACATACATACGAGTACATATCATGTAATTTAAATAAAAAACGTACCTTAACTCGACCAATTTTCTGATGTTCCGGGTTCATCTGCAATGAAAATTAATTAATTAGTATAAAATTGGTGTATACAAATGTAACAAATTTAATAATTATTTAAATAAAATATATTATATTTATATTATAAAAAATAATATTAAACTATAATTTAATACAAAACATATTCGGGTAATATGCGCGACTTAGAAACATTTCACATTGAATATCGAGTTCTGAATTGAAAATTAAACTGTCGAGATAGTCAGTATTTGTAGTAAGTTCACCTTAAATATATACCACACTATGCAATGTATTTTATGGTTTAAAATTTAGGTGGAGAACTTGAAATGTAGTGTTGTATTTTGGTAAATATAGTAATATCCGAACATTGGTAAAGATTCAAATAAAAAATTATTTTATATAATTATTTAATACACCATAATAAATAAGTTGTTAGTGGCTTTTGGTCTTAAGGTAAGTTGCATGAACTTTCCCACATGTGTAAATAATGTACATAATCAATAAGAAATCAATAATCAACCTATGTTATATTAAAACTATTGCAAACAATTGAACTTTTTACTACACATTATTACTAACTGGCCTCTAATACATATTTGCGTGTATTTTTTAAAAGCCTATCTCAAATTTTAATTATTTTTTTATTTGAACCACTTTCCGTATGTTCATTAAGACTAGGTACACTACCATCATACAAGATTCATTAAAATCGTCAAAATTTTATTTATAACAATTAATTACGAAGAAACGGCCTGACCGATGTTTACCAACAACTAATCGGCATGATTTCCAACCGATATTTTTCAAACGATGAGCGATGGTTCTTCTCATTATTTTAAATTTTGTTTCTTTTTAAAATTTCAGGAAGTTTCAAAAATTTCATTATTTTTTAGAATTAAAAAAAAAATCGGCACTATGTATGTCATAATTCAGCATATTTAACAAACATGCTGTGTTTGCCGTTTTTGGTGGTTTTTGCCCCGTATCTTCAGAACGACTAGACCTGCCTTGGTCAAAAACTAATCAGCACGTCCTTCATCAATACGAATGGAATAATTTTTGAATTATTCAAATCGACTGATCGGTGTACCAAAATCGTCGACGAAAATTTGTATCCGCGCGCGCACACACACACACACACATTTTTTCTAAGATATAACAAAATGTTTAAAAACATTCAAAACGTGTGGATATGCAAAAATTTTCATTTTCTATTTTTTTGCGATTACTATAACTTACCCTACGGGAAGTTAAAAATTGAAAAGTTCAGGTTCAGATAAAGGTATGACTAAAAGTATGAAATATTTAATGCGTTAAATCTTTAAACGTTAAAATGCAGATTATTATGATATGTATTATGAGGTCTATTTATGACGCACGAATGATATTTTTTATTATCATAGTTGCCAGAAAAAATACATAATAGAAAACAAAAGATAGTAAAAACTACGTCAATATTGTATACATATTTTTATATATTCATATTTTAAACGGATTTTTTATTACAATAATCATCGTTGCTTTTAAAGTTGGAAGTTCATTAATACTTCATGCTATTCAAAGTTAGCTTACTTTAATCTATGCTGTGGACAGTATGTTGATGAACGTCAAAGCCGAAATTTAGTAAATTTGATTGACGGCGTGAAGAAGGTAATCGTCGTCCTCCATTGGATAAGCGGCGAAGTTATTTTTTTTTTAACAGCAGTCAGAACATGATGTTCTATGGCTGTTTGGTTCAATATTAACTCAAGTAGTGATTAGCGAAGTTGCAACAACTATAGATCCCCACCTTGGTTGCTCACCTCATCGCAGTCCCTATTCGGATGAAAACAATGCGAGAAAAGCTCACCAACATGAAGGCTCATCGATCGGAACATCAAGTTCAATCTAACCACACGCGTAAAATCTAAGAGGCTTGACTTTTACATTTATCCTGAAATCGGTGGATTTTGCTTCCGTTTATGTAGTAAATTCAGGTAATGGCATCGGACAAGTTATACTTCCTTCGACTGTCAGAAATCATATGCCTTATCTTAAGAAATTTACAAATATTATCCTCAAGAGAAGAACCGGCCAAGATTCAATCGCTTTTCATAACCAGCATGGTGATGATAAGTCTTTCGAAGCAGCATCAATTATACCAATCGATTTGACTTGGAGTTATTAGTAGAAAAAAGATATGCGGAGTAGATTTAATCATTGTTCTTTTTAAATGTAATAGTTTTAAATAGTTTTCTTGATTTTATATACAAGTATTGGAAAAATATATTTATTAAATTTTTTATTTATTTTATTTTTTTAATATAAAATACACATTTGTTTCATTTTGTTCAGATAAATATCGGATTTCTGTTTAAGGTTATAAAAACAAGTATTTGAACTTTCCTAAGCTTTATCTTCATTATTACAGTGAATCTTTAATAGTGAGTTTGTGACAAAAATAATATAAAAATCGTAAATAAATCGTAAAAATAATAAATTTAAGGATGGGACAATATTAATAAAAATGTATAATGCAAATAGTAAAGAAATATTGAATTGAAGAGGTCATATAAAGATATGATAAAAAGTATTAAATATTTAAATAAGAAAAAAAGAAAGTAAATACTACGTCAATATTCTATTTATATTTCAACATATATATTTTACATCTTTTTACAGGTTTCTTAATACAATAAAATTCTTGCGTTTGAATGGAAATACTAAAAATCATTGAAAAATTGCTACAATTTCATTAATACTTTATATCAATTAAAGTTTGCTAACTCAAATCTATAGTGTGAATAGTATGTCGATGAACCTCAAAGCCGAAATTAAGTAAATTTTCTTGACGATGCGAAGAAGGTAATCGTCTCCCTCCATTGGGATTAGCAAAGCTGCAACAACCATAGATCCCCACCTTGGTTGCTCACCTCATCGCAGTCCCCAATCGGATAAAAACAATGCGAGAAATGCTCACCGACACAAAAGGCTCCATCGTTCCGAACATTCAAAATCTATCTAAGCAGACACGTCAAATCGAAGATGCTCGACTTTTACATTCATCCTGGAATCGGTGGATTTTGCTTCTGATTATGGAGCAAATTCAGGTAATAGTATCGGACAAGTCATACTTTCTTGAACTGTCAGAAATCCCATGCCTTATCTCGAAAATTCAAATACATCCACAAGTGAGGACCAACAAAGTTTCAATCGATTTTCATAACCTGCATGGTGATGATAAGTCTTTAGAACCAGCAACAATTATACCGATCCATGTCCCATATCCAATCTATTCAACTATGTGTATTTCTCTGGATTTGAAGTTATTAGTAGGAAACATAAATGTGGAGTAGACTTCACCATTGTACTTTTTAAATGTAAAAATTTTAGTTTTCTTCACTTTATATAAAAATATTGAAAAATATTTTCTTTCATGAAAATATATTTATAAAAATATTTTTTTTATGAGATGTACATTTGTTTTATTTCGTTGACATGAATACTAGATTTCGGTTTGAGGCAATAAAAACAAGTATTTCAATGTATTGCCTTAAACTGAAATCTAGTATTCATGTCAACGAAATAAAACAAATGTACATTTCATAAAAAAATATTTTCATAAAAGAGAATATTTTTCAATATTTTTATATAAAGTGAAGAAAACTAAAATTATTACATTTAAAAAGTACAATGGTGGTGAAGTCTACTCCACATTTCTTTTTTCTACATTTTTGCAACTTTCTACGTTTACATTTGCGACAAAAAACGACTTTGAAAAAAGGAGACACATTCACATCTCGGCCAAATGATGAGCTACAGATTTGAAATTTGGTATATCGTTTTTTCTCGAAAATACCTATAAAATAGCAATAAAATCATTCGAACACCAGAGTGGGGCCAATTTTGTATGAAAACCCGCCCATACCACTCTAACTAAAAAAAACGGCTCGGCCGGTTATTGCGCAAAACGGACCAACCCTTAACGAGTAACATCGGAAAATCAAAAAAGAAATTTTCAGAAAATTGGATAAAGTAATGTATGTGTATATGGTGCATCAATGCTGCCCTGCAATTCGGGGCTTCCGTCTCACCAAGGATGACTAAAATCTTGTAATGTTCTGTTTGACGCCTTAGGCAAGAATGCAACGCGGTCGTAATATAAATTGCGTATAAAACGCCCGTTCTTAAAATAGAATCGTACTGAAAACAGGTTTCCACATGAAAAAGAACGTGCTTTTCAGATCTCCTACCCGTCAAACCGCCATATGTTTTGCACGACAACCAATTATCAGAACTAAAGCACATGGTACAGTTCATTTTCAATTGGGATATTCAATTACTTGTAATTGATTTAAAAAAATATATAGAAATATTTTTGGGCACCTAATAAATTATTAATTAATTAATTTAAATATTTTTTTTATATATATTTTTAACAGCAATCAGAACCTCACGTCCTATGAGCTGTTGGGCTGAAACTTCTCTTTACTTCGTATTTTAAATGGTAACCAAATGGTTAATCCATCCATATTTGAAGATTTTGTTTTGTTATTAGAATTAATCTAATAGGGCTGACATTTTATTGGTGCAGCAATGCCGGGCAAGGGCTATTTTCACTTGGAAACATATTGCTATCTATATTTTCAAGTGCAAATCGTTGACACATGTACAGTAAAGTTCTCAAAGCATTTTGAGTAGTACTAACTGAGTTTTTGTTGAATATACATTGTAAAAAATATCAAGAATATTCAAATTTAAAGGTAACAATATTTATAAATCTTTCAAATTATTTAAGCATCTATTAGTAAACAACATAATCCTTGTATTAAGTTAAAATATAATTATACTACTCTATAATGCATACTCTATTATTATTGAAGATGGTGCGAAATACTCCAGATGTAGAAAAACTAGTGAAGGAAACATAATATTTACAGGATATTTGCAAGGTCTTATATACATATAAATACAAATGATAAACTGATAAACAAAAGTATCGACATAACATGTCATTACGCAGTATTAAAGGCTGTCGTAGTTAGTAATAATTATTTCATAAGTATCTGG
Organism: Ctenocephalides felis; assembly: GCF_003426905.1. Classification (NCBI taxonomy): domain Eukaryota; kingdom Metazoa; phylum Arthropoda; class Insecta; order Siphonaptera; family Pulicidae; genus Ctenocephalides; species Ctenocephalides felis. The sequence continues at coordinate 27,984,754 of NW_020538040.1, forward strand.
ATCATTACATTATAAATAGAATATACTTTCACTTTATACGGACAGAATTAAGTAATTATTGAACTGCTTACTACCATTATAATAAAAAACTAAAAAAAAATGATTTTCAAAGATTTTCAAAAAGCAAGACATGTTCAAAGGATGTGAAAATTGATTTTATTGCTGGTAAAATTTTGCTACTTTTACTTGTTAAATAATTGATACAAATGATACATTTTCAGTATGTTTCAAAAGCTTAGTCTATTAGGCCTCAAAATATCTTAGCTTACAAAATCTGAAAATTTCTCGACTGATACAGGTTGTCGAAAAAGTTTTAATATATGCTCTTTTAACAAAGTTACCATGGTCCAAGTGAAAATTTTTCTGATATTGTGGCGATTACAGTGTTAATAAGCGTCAAATATCTCTGCGAATTTGAATAAAACTATTTTAGTCCAGTCATTATAGTAAGTTTACCTCAGTATTCGAAAAATGGCACCTTAAAAGTTGTCTCAAAACCTACATATAGTAATTCCGAAAATCTTACCTAAATTAAGCTTAAATGACCAGACTATTCATTATAGAGCTTCGAATATTTTTACATATAACGTATACCTATGCAATGACTATTAGTTTTAATATCATTTTCTAAAATCACTATTTACGTTATTTAATTTTTACAATCAGTTAATCAAATTTCTCTCAAACTTGAAATTTGTTTAAATTTGTTTATATTGATGGCTATCTGAAATTTATTTCTAAGCAATATTTCAGTAAATATGCACCATATTTTTCTCACGATATAAGCTGTTTTATATCTAATATTTTGCTTAATTTGCTAAACTTAACTCAATTGCTCAATTAAATTCATATATAGTCCATTCATATTTATCGTTTGTAAACAAATCGATTCCAAATAAGGAACAAATTTGAAAACAACATTCAAACCAAAACATTGCAACTGATAAAAAATCATTTTCCCGATTCTGCATCAAAACGTTGAAACATTTTTTACTGTATGTTCTAATATATGTAAAAAAATAATCTTAAGTATCAATCTAGATGGTCTAATAGAATAGTATTAATTAATAAAAATAATTTAGTTGACTGTATGCTTTAGCAAGGACCAAAAAACGTTTATTTTTGTTTATTTACCTATATTAATTGGATTCATTGGATGCTAGTTGGCATTTGGTTCTTTTAGCAATCAAGAATTGTACTTATATATATCGGGATATTGAAAAAAAGGCCAATTTTATCAGGATATTTGAAGGAAAGAAGATTGTTTCACTATTATTTTTCAAATTCAAACTATTATGCTGTCTCGCATAAAAATTATAAAAATTTAAAAAAAAAATGCAGCAAGAAAACTTTTATTTATTAAGCTACTAATAGTGTATTTCTACTTTGTAACGTGATATTTTTAAAATCAAAATTTCTGCATATTTTTACATTTCAAAGGTTTTTTAGCATTTTGGCATACTTAGGATTCCAAAATGCTAATCAGTGTGTATGTATGTGCGGCTACAATTTTTCTACAATGTTTCCAAGAGATTACCTACGATTGTATTACTACGATGTTTTCACAGATTACCCCATTTGAATGACTCAAAAAGCATTTGATTTTTATTGACAAGGAGACGTGCTAATTATTTTCTGGCAAAGATAGGAGTCATTTTAAAGATATAGAGCAAACAGTGCAAAAAATGCAATTTAGTTTTTGAGAGAACAGACCGCTCAATTTTAATTATATGAAAAACATTACGCTTATATTGACGCAATAAATATTGATCAAATTTTTGTAAAAACAGGTCCAGCGGTTTCAAAAATTTAACAAATTTCCAAAAAAAATTTAAGCTTTTTAAAAATTTGAAATTAAGGGATGGGAAGTACCAGCAATTAGTCTTAAGGCACGATGCCGTGCATCACTAGTTTCCTAATAATTAACTATAAAATTTATTACAAGTTATTGATAAATGTTGTGTCAACGATGCAATATAAATAGATGATAAATGAAGAACTACAGTGTCCATACAAGAAATGCGCTTTACTAAAAACAATTACGTTAATTTGAATAACCTTAAGTGCAGCTTGCGAATGACTACACTTAAATTGTAATTGAAAATAAATTAAATAAGGAATGAAAAAAAAATTATATATTTATTCGCAAAACTGCCATGCATTGGCGCTAGAATTCTATATAGGTAAATTATTTTCTACCTAGACTAAAAATGATTTTTAGCTAGGATAACTAGATTTACCTAGATTATTAGTTACCGAGATTTTATGCAACCGTCGAATATAATTATAGTAGTTAAGTTGCAATTGTGAGATACTTGATTGCCGCGATAATGACACGGCACGGTTTATTTATGCAAATCATATATTGCGTATTTTCATGATAATAAAAAGTAAATGGCGTCAGTTAGATTCATCAGAACGCGATGGAAAATATTTTCCATTCTAGTGTATCTTGTAAAGAAAATATTCTCGGAAATATAAACTGAATCTAAATAAAAATGTAGAATTATTTGGGATAATGATAATTTATTATTTTTAAATCACAACTCAAAATATTTTGATTGCCTTATAAAATTTTTATCTTTATAAGGTTACCATATTTTTTTTAAAGTCAAAGTAGAAATAAGTTTCAATTCAAATTAATATATTTTTTAAAATCAGAATTATTGACTTTTAGTAAAAACTTTATTATTCGATTATATTTAACATTATATATTTTAATCTTTTCATAAAATTCTATTCAATTTTCTTTATAATTATCTTGAAAAAATAGCACTTATACCAGATAGTCAAAAAGTTCATTTTTATAACTTTTGTTAATTTTCGTGTCAAGTTTGAAGTCATTAATATGAGAAGAAATTTTAACCTGCTTATGGAATTTTATACTATTTTTTCAATTTACATAAGCATTCTTGTTGTAGTATCATTTTAAGATATTCGTTAAGAATTCAATTTGTAATTTCATTTTGAAATATTTGCGACGATTCGATTTAAATCTATACTTCTCATAAATTCGGGACAAAAGATCTAAATCCGGGATAAATATTGCTTTTAGAAAAACCCGGGACCCAAGGTGGAAATCCGGGACTGTCCTAGCTAAATCGGTTTGTATGGTCCTCTTATTTTGTTATATAATGCTATAAAAAATAGACAAATTGTAATTATGAGAATAATAAATTCAACAATAACAATTATAAACATGCTATGTATGTACTAATATTTTACAGAGAATTGTAATTGTTTAATTAAATATTCTAAACCATTTAAACAATGTTAATTAATCCGGTGCATGCATTGAATTGTAAATTAACCAAACTATTGAATGTTTAGTAGTCGTCCATTCGATAATGGAATTCAGAATTTATTCATTTACTATGCGAGCTTTTTGCATTTATCAACACTAATAAAAAAATTACAGTTAAATAAAAAATATTTCTTAGTACGACAAATGTTAAGATAAAATTTGAAAACGCGTAAATTTTAATGTGAAGTAGGTAAATTACAGTAAAACACCATGTTGTAGCCAATAAAGTTTAATATAATAAATTATTTCAAGTACCTTAAAAACAAAACTATGTTCAAGACTTAGAAAACACGTTTCAAAGATCAGGCAAAAAATACTCAATAGAATGTATCTCTATTAACAAACAACTCTTACTTTTGTTAATTAAAATAAAGACAAAAACCATCACTTCTACGATAAATTTCAAGCTTTTCCTATTTTTTATGCAATTTTTTATCGTCTTATTTAATTAATGGTAAATATCGGAATGCACCTTTCGGTTGTGATCTCACGGGGCTTTTTAGTAAAATGAATCAAACTTTTGCATGATGAATCACAGGATTTTCCGAACGCAAAATGAAATAAGAAATATTTATGTAAGAAATCAGGTGCATAAAATCTTTTAGTAACAGTAGGTAAATGGTAATTAAGCTTAAAATAGATAAAATAGTATTTGGTTTCATAAGAATATAAAGTTACAAATAGATTTATTTATAATTATTTTCAGCGGTACACGTTAAATAATTTTTAAATTTAAAGTGTCAAAACTGTGAATAAACTGAATTTAAGAGCGTAATAAGTAAATGAATTTGTATGTTAATTAGATATACAAAAAAAGAGTGCGCGTAAGGTTCACACGCGATTGAAGTAAAACTTATTTGCTACTGTACAAAGTAGCAAATTTAAGTTAATTAAAAATAAAGACATCTTAACAATTTTAAATAATGTTTTTTAGTAATATGGTAACACTTATGATGCACACATTTATTAGTGTCAACCATTATACACAATTATATAATGATGAATTATAAATTATATATTTATAATAGCATTAAAAATATATAAAATATTTAAAAACAATGTAATTAAAGTCATAATTCAAATGTGACATGATCGGTCTGTTATTGTAATTAGCATTTAGAAATGAATCTTTATTAGAGGAATGAAGTAATTGCTGATTAATAAATTCTATAATATTCGTTCACACAGTGTATTATGTTAAACAACGCCTAAACAAATATTGTTTTCGCAACTTCACTCATTATGTAATTGTGTTTGAAAAACTTCATGTAATTAAAATTAACATACATTCATTGACTGCTTGTATTTCTTTGAACAGCTGTAATATCTGTCTTGCCTAAAAATATTTTCCATTTTGATAACTTCAAAGATTTATAGAAACTACGAATAATATGGAAATAATTTCTAATCAATAAACTTGCATTTAGTTCACGGCACAAATGTTTAATTTGTTTTATTATTTTCAAGGAATAGAGTAAAATATTCTTCTGATTCGGGCATTTTACATTAAATCACGATTTGTACTACGATGTAACTTTAAAATGTTTATTTAGCTATGCCGTTTTCCTTGATAATATTGGAACGCATACAACTTTGATTCCGGTACGCATACAACGACATATCTCTATTCACATACGCGACGACTAATCACAATCGACCTGTATAGAAATGATATCATCAAGAGCGAACGACGAATCACTGGCACTCGACTCTTATCTTATCTGCCGTAACGCACTTCCGTTGCATTTGTATGGATTTACACCTTAGTCGCGCCTAAGGAAGTTTTACTTTTGTAGTTGATATTTCATAATTTCCAATTATCTTTGACAAAAAGGGAGTTCGACATGCACTTTATTGTTTCTTTAACGACAAATAAACTTTTACAAATGATTTCAAATCGAAATCAATAAGTAAATCATGAAACTTGTTTTTACAATGTACGGGTCAAAAGTTGCCAAGACCTGGGTCCCATAGCGCTCTGCGCTGCGTGAGAAGAGACAAGGACGCACGCATCTCGAACGGCGGCACACGTGACGCACTGCACGTGTGCGAATTCCACACGCTCTAACAGATCGTTCAATTGTCTTGAATAAAACGACAAGATTTGTTTTATTGCGCTTTTATAACTATATTTGATTAAACTACAAATAACATTTGAGGTATTGGAACGACAGACCATTTGTGCAAATATCAACGTTTGTAGAGATGTTTTATAAATACAAGTATGTCTTGATTTCAATGCTAGAACAAATTTTATTTAATGTGTAAATATCGAATGACTGACTGGCATGATTTATTTTCTTGCAGCAGTCATTTTGTCTATAATTAATAAAATAGAGGAAAACGTGCCCAATCGAACCTGTTGAACTGGACTCTCATATAATATACAAAATTGATAAAAAAAATTTTTTGGGATATTAATCGATATTAATGAGGTAGGGCTGGGCACAAAGATCCAATTTGAGTTTCAGTAATTATACTGCCTAAAGCAAACGAACTACATCGCAGCAAAAAACATGTTTCAAACAAACAACTATCGAAACTATGTTCAGTAAAATTCCCAGTTAATTCTTAATTTTAAAAATGTTTTTTTTAGATTTTTTCTAAAATTTCTTACCTGTCCCTTCTTGCACCATAGACAAGGTATAAAGGGACAACCATCGGGCAAACATATACATGTCTTAATTTTAATTTTAAAAATATTTTAATGATATCTAATTTATTTAACCAATGCAAAATAAAAAAATCATGAGCACATTTTTTTTACAAAGATCACACCGTATATAACCTGGATCTAGAATTTTGTGATAATTATCAGCAGAAATGAAGTGAACTATTAATTCAATATTTCTCTTGTAAAATTGCTTTTTCAAGTTAATCTTATTTTTTGTATTTTTGTCTATGTATAGGTTTAGTTGGTTATTTTTACCCCACGCATATGTAAACTTTCACAGCGATTATATGAACAAAAAAAAATTTGTCTTATATATATATATATATATATATATATATATATAAAAGATAAATACATATTATAAAACAAATGACGTATATTTGATTACATTCAAGTATCATGAACTAAACAAAAGAGCTCAAAACCAAAAAAAAGTACCGACAAAATAGAATCTTTTGTTAAAATGATCTCATTACACATGTTTTGCCTTGTACTTTAAAATAATATCACTAAAAGCTCTATACTTATTTTTGAAATAATGGCCTTTAAGCCCAACTTTACCCTATATAATAAAATTTTCTATATTATTATTTTTGCACAGGCAAATACCTAAGCACAAAGTTGTGCTTAATTACCACAAAGTTGCGGTAAGAATTATAAAAGAATGGTACCATAGTAAATTGTTTAAATGTTCAAGAAAAAAATAGAAATATAATTATATATTAAAATAACATTTGTTCTAATACACAGTAATGCGCATATTTTAATTTTTATTTATTTTGCTAAATATTGTAACTTTTTTATGATTTATCAAACCTATACTTTTTTTCCACATGTACGACATAATACATACCATTATATATGATCAAGATTTGACCAGGGCTTTTATTTAACCTGGGATCCTTCGGGGTAGGGGATACAATTATAGGAGTATAAATACCTGTAACATATAATAATAAGAGAGAATAGCAAATGTAATAAGAGAAGAAGGTTGTAGAGTGTAGTTCAATATATGTCAAATTAAATAGTGGTTTTATTCACATCTTCTTATGGTGATGAAATATTTATAATTTACAGTCCACTCAATATCAAATTAATCAAAGTGATCCTCACCAATATATAAAATCAATGGTAAGAGTATACCTAATTCGTGAAAGTGTGTAATACCTGAGGGTAAAAAACTATGTAACCCTGAAAGTGTAAATTACATTATATAATGAAATTTTAAATTAAATTTAATGTATTTTGGATTATTCACAAATCTCTCACCTAGATTTTTAATTAAAAAATAAAATATTTCAGTGGCGAGAGCTTCAATAATATTCAATATTTTAAGAAATGGACATTATTGTAGGTTAAGAATAAAATGGTATAAGAGAATAGTATTGAAAGAAAATGAAACAAAAAACAGAAATTAGTCTAAAATATGTTGAATTTTTAGTCGGCATAAATCATTATTTTATCTTTATCTGATTAAATGATGGAAGATTTTTGTATACACCCTTATTTATTAGGGAATTTTCTGCCGGCCGTTGATCTAAACTTGTGGTCAATAATGTGATCATACATTTGAGCTTTGAAACTTGCCACAAAGGGATTCAAGCATGCAATCAAATTCTATTGTAATACTTGCATAAAACAATTGATTTATGTTTAATTTATATATCATACGATCAGTTTGTTCGTCAATATTATTATTTATACACAATTTGTGGTTAGGTGCTACGTATGAAAGAATGGACAATGGGTTCGATCATCTCAATATTATTAAATGGTTTATATGAAACTTCTTTTGTCATCTGATCGATTTGATCGAGTAAATATAAACTATATTTCTCGTGAAATTTAAGTACAAAAAGTTGTTTTATTCTATTGTTCTATTGTGCAATATTCAAAAGGAATTCGATGTGCTTCATTTTCATCCAAACAAAAGTTTGATATATATATATATATATATATATATATATATATATATATATATATATATTCATGTAGGAGAAAGGAAGTTGATAAATATTTAGTTTATTATTTATAATTTAATCGCAATGCTCAGGCACATATACATCTCAATAAATAATTTTGTACGCAGTATTGAGTATTTTGGAGTATTAAATTATACAATATTTCAGAAATTATAAGAAAAAATATAGGATTTTCATATTCGAATAATACTGAAAAATTAAATCAGACAACCGCACTGATCCAAGGGGCATATTGCAAAATTATTTAAAAAAATTTAAGTATAACTCACAATTGTCTCATTTCAATTTTTGTTAATATTTTAGTCTAACTATGGCAATGCAAAAAAGTATTCTTCAACACCAATCAGAACTTAACGAGTTCTATGAGCTGTTGTGTTGATTGTGAGTTAAACGACAGGAGTTTTCTTTTATAGATTGCCACCCAAACGGTTGCTCCACATTTATAATTATTTTTTTTTTAATATATTTGTACTATTTTTATTGATAAATTTCTCTCTATGTTTTTAAGTAATTTGAAACTGCTGATGGTGATCCCGAAGCTCTAATCCATGGAAAAGCACCACAATAAAAATGAATTTAGATAATTTCATTTTTTTCTATAAATTCTCAACCAAATGAGGAGGAAGAAGAGATCAGCAGTTCAAATTGGTGTATGGCGTTTAAATGGTTTAAATACAAGATATCTTGCATTGCGCCACTGCTCTTTAATTTTCGAAATTAAAATCGAGAAGAATTCAAGTTATGATGCCGGTTGGAATTTTAATAATTAATTTGCGACTTTAATATTTAGTCTCTAAAACTGCTACTCAGCCTTGAAAAATAACAGTTTGTAAACAATTTCAAAATTCTGAAAAATATCTAAATAAATTTAAATGGCGGTACTTTAAGTTCCATCATTTTGCCTTAAGGCACAATGCCATGTACCACGAAGTAAATTTTTTGCATATGACTCGATATTTAAATTCTAAGCGCATACTTTCATGATCTATGGAATTGCATCCAGTTAAGGGGTTGTAATGTAGAATTCAAACAAATATTTTTATTTCTTTTCTTTCACATATTTAAAGTTTAACTATTTAAGAATATGTGTACAAGAAAATTTTTAAAAACTTAAATTATTTTTGGAGATACAGCTGTTTCGCGAAACATTTAACAGATTTTTCTCATATATTATCTCATAATAATTTTCTCATCATCTCTTATATTAGGATGGCAACTTGGCAGATTTTCATAGAAAATCAAGGACATTTTTTTCATGAAACTAAATAATTTTATTCTGAGATGCGTTGTTCATATTGATAACTGACTTTTTGTCATCAATATTATTCTACTGTCACAAAATTCCTGGTTTTTATTAGAAAGAAACTGAATTAAGTACAATTTGATCCCATCATCATCATTAAATTGTTTACTATTCGAAGAGTTTTGTGAAGATTGAAACTAAAAGCAATCAGATGGTGTAAAAGGTTAAGGATTGATTTTTCGAGTTCTACTGTATAGATTTATTTGTAATTTTCAGTGAATCTTATTTCTAGGCATCACTCTGGCATATAATAGACTCATGACCAAATTTCAATGCTTACTGTTTTTTTTTAAAAAAAAACAAGAAACACAAAAAAGTGGTAAGAAAACAGTCTTCTTTCAATTAGTCGCCATTTTATAAAAAAAATAAGTAGTCAGTAGTATATACTATAGCCACAACGCCCTAGATTAGTAATTTTTTTTATTTATTAACTTTCCGTAGGGTAAGTTATAGTAATCGCAAAAAAATCGAAAATGAAAATTTTTATGTATCTTCACGTTTCAACACCTGAATATTTTGGCATACCTTAGAAAAAATGGATGTGTGTGTATGAGTGTGTGTGTGCGGATACAATTTTTTGTCGACGACTTCGGAAACACCGATCAACCGGTCAACCGATCAAGTCAAAAAAACATTCGATTTGTATAGAAAAGGAGACGTGCTGATTAGTTTTTGACGAAGGCAGGTCCAGCCGTTCCAAAGATACGGGGCAAAAAGTGCCGAAAACGGTAACTCAGTTTTTAAGAGAACGGAGCGTCCGATCTTAATAATTCAAAAAACATTTGACTTGTATTGACAAGATGAAGAATTGATCAAATTTTCATGAGGGCAGGTTTAGCGGCTTCGGAGATCTAACGAAAAAATTAAAAAAAAATGCCATTTGGTGGTCAAAAATGATCATTAGACATATGCACATCAAATTATCAGATATTTTATAGAGATTTTAACAATAAGTATAAATTTTGTTTGCATTCCTATGGGTTCCGTACCAATGTTTATTCGTTAGACGGCGACGCGGCGTTTACGCGCTTTGACATTTTGTCTTTATGCAGTTAAAGCAGTACGATTGCGTTGAAAAAAAGTTCAGATCTTTAAAAAAAAGTCATTTTTTGTCCAATTTATAGTTTCTTAAAAATCTTATTTTTTCGAAGTAAATTTTTTTTAAAAATATCAATCGTTTTTAAAAAAATAATAATTTTTGGTACGGGAAGTTTCAGCAATTTGCCTTAAGGCACGATGCCTTAATTGCCTTAAGACAGAATTCCACTTACAGCTAGTTCTCTAATAATATGTCAAATATACACATTGCGCATTGGTACAGCAGTAATCAAAAAAATCAGCTCCGTCGGCGATTATTATTGAAAACAAAATTTGTTTACAAAAGCGCATATTCTGTCAGACGGACGTCTCTCGATGGCGGTGGAGGGGTCAGACTGGGCCTTATCTCGAGCGGCCGTCCGAGACGTTTGTCTTCCTTTCATTGTTAACGTGATCGCCAACGCGCTAACAAGCGATCACGAACCCAATCACTAATAGTACGATCAGTAAGTGAATCACTTCACTAGTGATATAAATGGTCACCGATTAAACGATTTACCGGTAAAGTGTTCGTGTGAGTTATTAAAGTGTCGGATAACAAAATCACAGGACGAAGCAAGATGAATTTGTGCGTGCCACTCTTAAATTTATTGATCCTGGCGCTGGTTTTGATAGGTGAGTCTTGCAATGATTATTACTATACGCCTGTTATGGTGGAAAAAGTGAAAAATGACCTTAGAAAAATTGGGTATTGGTGGGTCTTTTTTCAAAAAAAAAAAAAAAAAAATGTTACTGTTTATAGATATTGTTGTGAATCGTTAATTTTGGTTAGGTGTATTATGATTTAAAACAAATTTTGTATTAGTGAATGTTCAGTTGGACTAACTGTAATCACATTATTATTTATTTACAATATTTATTTTTTATTAATTTATTGCTTGGCATCTGTATACTTCTTTATTGACATGAAATTAAATATGAATCAAACTTAACGGCCACTTGATGTTATTTTGATTTACTTGGAATAAAAACTTTGAATATTTTGAAAACTCAATGTATACTAAACTAGTGGTGCATGGCATTGTGTCTTAAGGCAAATTGCTGGAATTTGCTTTGAATTTTTTTGTTATTTTGAAAAAAATAGATTTGAAAGTTTTGAAATTTTGGAAAAAATTTCATTTTTGAAGAATTTAATTTTTTTTTAGTATTTTCTAATTTTTTGAAAATTTCGTAGTTTTTAATGCAATCGCGAGACGAAATATCGAAGCGCGTAAGCGCTGCTTTACGGTTTACAAATATACATTGGAACGTAACTCATAGAAATGTAAACAAAATTTATACCTATTAAAATCTCTATAATATATCAGATCATTGGAAGTGCATATGTCTAATGATCATTTTTGATCCCCAAATGGCATTCTTTTATTTTTTTTTGGTCTCCGAAACCGTTGATCCTTTCCAAAATTTCAATCAGCTGTCCGTTTAATTAAACTAATTCAATATTTGAATAATATGCAATAATTTAAGAATAATAAAAATAGTAATAAATTAACTATAAACACATACGATTTGGTATCCTTTGAAGAGATTATTGGTGGGTCTTTTTTCAAAAAAGAAAATATGATACTGTTTAAAGATGTTGTGAATCGTTAATTTTGGAAATTTAAGAGTATTATGACTAATTGTAATCACATTATTATTCATTCACAATATTTTCTTTTATTAATTTATTTTTTTGGCATCTGTATACTTCCTTATTGACATGAAATTAAATATGAATCAAACTTAACGGCCACTTGATGTTATTTTGATTTACTCAGAATAATAACTTTGAATATTTTTAAAATTTAATGTACACTAGACTAGTGGTGCATGGCATCGTGTCTTAAGGCAAATTGTTGGAACTTCTCGTACCGAAACTGTAATTTTGTGAATTTTTTTTTGAATTTTTTTTTGTAATTTAAAAAAAAATGGATTTGAGAATTTTGACTTTTTGGAAAAAAATTCATTTTTGAAAAATTTGATTTTTTTTAAATATTTTCTAATTTTTTGAAAATTTCGAAGTTTGTAAAGCAATCGCGAGACGAAATATGGAAGCGCGTAAGCGCCGCTTTACGGTCTTTCAAATAAACATTGGCACGAAACTCATAAAAATGTAAACGCAATTTATACTTATTGAAATCTCTATAAAGTATCAGATGGTTTAGTGTGAATATGTCGAATGATCATTTTGTTTTAATTCTAAGTTTTTGAAAATTTCGAAGTTTTGAAAGCAATCGTAAGACTATGTATCGAAGCGCGTAAGCGCCGCTTAACGGCCTTGCAAATAAACATTAGCACGAAATTCATAAAAATTTAAACAAAATTTATACTTATTGAAAATATCAGATGATTTAATTAATGTGCATATGTCTAATGATCATTTTTGACTGCCAAATGGCATTTTGTTTTATTTTTTTTTTTATCTCCGAAGCCGTTGGTCCTGCCTTTTCAAAAATTTAATCAGCTTTCCATCTTCATTTAATTAAACTAATTAAATATTTGAATAATATGCAACGAATAATAATATAAAATTAACTATAAACGCATACAATTTGGTATCCTTTGAAGAGATATTAATTATTGGTTCTCTTATTTCATCTTATTTATTACATTTATTTTAATGTAACACTTTTTAAGATTTATTAATTATAATTTAAATTAAAACTTACTTGATTGAGTGTTGATATTTAAATCTATACTTGTTGGCGGTTCAAACATAACTAACCCTCGTTCAATAATAATCAGTTTTACCTGATTCGACCCTTATTGTACAGATAAGGGTCGATTTATAAAAGTTTTATATAAATGCTGGATTTGGTACTGACTTATATTTAAAATTACTAACTTATATTTTAATAAAGATGTGATGAACATAAAACATTATAATAAATACATAATAGTTCTTAACACCTTATATTACAATTATACAAAACGCTCGTTTGTTGTAAAGTCAAAACATTAACAATGTCATACCATGGAGCAATAATGTTTTCATTATTTGTACTATAAGGATACCAAATTATAAGTGTTTTTAGATTAGTTGTTATTATTCTTAAATTGTTACATATTATTTACTTAGTTTAATTATTATAGTTAACAGTAGTATATCCCACTGATTGAAGGCTAAGATGGTGGCCAAAACGTATGAATTTAAATGAATTTTTAAAAATTTCATAATTTTTTTTTTATAATGTAACGCCCGATCTTTAAATATGACCAATATAATTGAAATATATTTCACATAATGTTTAACTCTTTCCACTCGCGAATTCCGGAATTTAAATGTATTTTGCGGCCGGAGCGGCGGCATTCGAGTCGAAAGGGCTAAATCTATATTTAAATATAAACTATATGTACTTTAATCGCGGTGCTTATATCTCTAGTAGAAACCGTGTAAAGTTTGGGTAATTTAACAATTTCTTACTACTCTGTAACAAGCTATAATTGATGACTCTATAAACACCATGTGAAGTAGAAAACTTCTAAGTATAAAACAAAACAAATGATATCATAATTCTAATAAAGTAATAATTACGAAAACATATAAACAGAAAATATATGTACCTTGGAATTCGCATAGAATTCCACATAATTGTCCAATAATAATCGCGATCGCCAATCAATAAATTGAAATGATAAGAATTTTTCCATGGACATCAAGAATGACGCAATCGACGTGTGTTTACTATGTTTCGCACGGATCATTCGTAAATAAATTTCGATTTCACCTAATTTAATTGATCAATTGAACCTCGACTTATTGATTGATATCAAATTATTTATAGAGCTCTAATTTTATTATTAAATCAAATTTAACGTGTGTATTTTTATTGTCTATTATTAATTACTAAAATGAGGATATTATTGAAGAATATTAATTTCTTTTATAAAATACTATGTTACAAGTTTATTTTTGAATAAGCTTTCATGTATGCATTTTCATTTTTAACCATTAATTATTTTTTAAAATGAGTAGATTATTAAAACTTATTTGCTACTGTACAAGATGGCATTCAAGTAAAAATAAATACATCATAACACTTTTGAATTTGAATTATTAGTAATATGGTAACACTCGTGATTCACATATTTATTAGTGTCAACCATTATACACATTCATATAATGATAAATTATAAATTATATATTTATAATAGCATTAAAAATTGTATAATAATTAAATACAATAATGTAATTAAAGTAGTACTTCAAATATGACATGATCGGTTTGTCATTGTCATTAGTATTCAGAAATGAACCTTCATTAGAGAAATGAAGTAATTGCTGATTAATAAATTCTATAATATTCGTTCACACAAGGTATTATGTTAAACAACGCCTAAACAAATATTGCTCTCGCAACTTTATTCATTATGTAATTGTGTTTGAAAAACTCCATGTAATTAAAATTAACATACATTCATTGACTGCTTGTATTCTTTTTTACTTTTTCGCGATATAATCTCATTCTTTGAACAGCTGCAATATCTGTCTTGTCTAAAAAATATTTTCCAACTTCAAAGATTTATAGAAACTACGAATAATATTGAAATAATTTCTAAGGAACAGGGTAAAATATTCTTCTGATTCAGGCATTTTTCATTAAACCAAGATTTGTACTACGATGTAACTACATAAATGTTTATTTATCGATGCCGATTTACTTGTTGATAACGGTACGCATACAACGTTGACGCCAGTACGCATATAACGACAGATCTCTATTCACATACTAATCACAATCGACCCGTATAGAAATGATATCATCGAGAGGGAATAACGAATCATTGGCACTCGACTCTTATCTGCCGTAATGCACTTCCGTTGCATTTGTACGGATTTACACCCAGTCGCGCCTAAAGAAGTTTCACTTCAAAAAAAATCTTAAATTCTTTTATGTAATATAATGTTAAAAATTCTGATTCTAATTTTATTTTTATATATACTTTAATAAAGGTATCTCTAACTTCGATCAGTTTTTAGGGAAGATATATTTTTTATTTTAAAATTTCAAAACTTTTTATTTTCAAAAAAATTTTTTTTTAAATATCGTAATTGATTCGTATTTTAATTTCAATCACTAATATGTTAAAGCTTGCTTATATACTACAAATAAGTAATTTCAACTTTGCAATTTAGTTTATATAATACTCATAGATATTACTGTCTTCATTTTAATTTCGGTTGATTAGGTTTCGTTTATTTACTTTTTATGTAAACATATATACATAATGTCGTTGTACAATTTATAAACTCTTATATTTTATCTATTGATATACGAATACGAATGAAAGTTACACTGTTTATAAAAATCTATTTGAAACCATTTGAAATTCCTCGAATATTTTATCACGATGCCCTGTACCACTAGTTATTTTTTACCATTTGTTATTTTATCAAAAATATATTATTGGAAAATATTTATTTATTTATCAAATATATATTATTGGAAATTATTTATTATGAACTAAAATGTTAAAAATTCTTATATATATATTGATTATTGGATATAAAATTGATGTAATAAATAAATGAAATTTGATGAATGAATTGTAACCAAAAAAAGTTTAGCTGATGAATTATGAAACCAATTATTTCTAATAAACAATTAAAATATTTTTATCGGTACAATAAGTAAGTGTGGGGACCTTCAAAAATTTTTATTTTCAAGAAATTTTTAACTTTACCATTAATAAGCACATTTTAATTAATTTTGAATTATAATCGGCAAAGATGCAAAATTAGCTCCATATTGCCTTTTAATAGAATTCTCATAAAATAACATATAGCAAAATTATTTAAACAAATTTATAATTAATAAATTGAAATGTTAAAAATGTTTAATATGAGATTACAAATTCCTTTCATGTTCGCTATTTAAAACATTCATTTTTATCTAAAATGGATAAAAATAGTTAATTAGCTGATGGTAATTATAAAATTGATTAAATAAATCATAATAAAATTTGAGTTGTTTGATGAAGTGAAATGTTAAAAATTCTGATATGGGACTATCAATTTGTTTAATGTTTATTATTCAAAATATATTTGGATTTTTATCTAATATGAAGAATTGTATAAAAATAGTTCAGCTGATAATTATGAAATCAATTATATCTAATTATCATAATAAATATATTTCAATCGCTATATTGAGTAAGTATGGAAGTGTACAAGCAATTTAAGATTATATTTGCCATTAATATGCATAATTTAATTAATTTTAAATTAAAATCGACATTAATGCAAAATGAGCACCATATTGCCTTTTAATAGAATTCTTCAAATAGCAGATGTTAGCAATGCCGTTGCATTCTAAAACTTTCTCGAATATTGTAACTGTAATGTATATTCAAATTAAAAGAATGTTTAAAAATATTTAATCATTTTGATCATCGATTCCGTGATAAATTTCTCGTTTTCAAATTAAATTTAATCGCTCAAGTGGTTTGTGACGTTCGACATATCTGCGATTCCTGGACGCCTATCTAGTTCATGATAAATGACATTCAATCAATTCATGATTGATTGTAACATATATGATATTAAAATATGCACGTGTATGCAAAATAATCAAATTTTTGTATCTCGTAAAAGCAAATTAGCTATATGGACGACGGGCGACCTTCTCGAGATTGCAAGTCTTGAAATTAATTCGATGATTTGAAACCCGATTGTAAAACGAGTCAAGAAATATATTATATAATGTTTTATAATTTTGTTTGTAATGATATGCTTCTTATGCCAATTATAATTTTATATTCAAGCTTTTATAATAACTATATCTCTTCACTAATAATTAAATGCCATTATAATAAAATTTTATGGGATTTAATTTCATTTTCTTGAAAATTAAATGCTAAAGTTGTGATAACGATTTATGGCATGTTTATATATGATATATATATATATATATAGACAGAACCGGCCTGACGCCCCACTGAACAAAATGGCAAAAGCCTGAATTTAACACAAAAATAAAACACTTAAAAAAATCAAGTGGAAAAAAACGAAGAGAAAAAACTAAAAAAATTATTTATTACATACGTTTATCTTGAATTGTTTAATAGCAAATTTATTTAATTTAATTTATAAATATCATAAACAGATTTAGCATTATTTCACTTTCAATTTCTGATTTTTCAACATTTTGATCATGAATTTGTTAATCTCAGCACATGAAATCGGGCTAATATATATAATACATACATACATATACATTAGGGTGGTCCTTAATATAGACATTTTTGAATATCCTTGTTCCCAAGGGCTCAAATGGATCCAAATTGATAAACAACTCTCTGAAAGTTTTAGCTCTTAACATTAACTTTTGGATAGTGCGCAATTCGATCAAACTTCGTATGGAAATAGCATGGCAAAATTTTGAAAATTAAAAAAAAAAATTTTAGGTAAAATTTAGCGACAAATGAATTAAAAGTGAAAATTTGTGTCATTTTTCATTGAAAATTGGACGCTCTGCAAAATTTTTGAAATTTTTTTCATGCTATTTCCATACAAAACTTTGAATTGCGCTCTAGCTAAAAGACAATATTAATAGCTAAAACTTTCAGAGAATTGTTTTTTATCAATTTGGAACCATTTGAGCCGTTGGGAGCAAGTAAATTCGAAAATATCCATATTAAGGACCACTCTAATGTATATGTACAGACAGATGCATTATATATTATATTTACCGAATTTGTGCGCAGAGATGCCCATCAATCTCAAAATATAATATTGCCTAAAATGTCTAAAAAAAAAACGAGCCCACCCATCAAAAATTTGCTTTCACTGCATATAGTTATAAATACATATACATATACAGTAGAGGTCCTTTAGTCCGGCCCCCAACAATTCTAAATGCCCGATAGTCCGATTAATTCTTTTGACTAAATTCCATACAAAGGTTGTAATATTTCAAACAGAAGTTGTATTCATTTTATTTGTAATAATTGCATTTCAAGAAACAAAAATTTTAGACAAAAATTAACTAAAGGAAGATTTACTATAGTAGTTGACTGTTGATGTTTTTTTCTGTTTATTATGTTCAAAAATGCACATTGTAACCATTGAGAGTTTGAGAGTGTCCTCTTTGGGATTGAGATTTTTAATTTTATTGTTCAACTTAATAATTAAACTGAATTGCATTGAGTAAATAATGTAGCTTTTATTTCATAAAACTTTTAAAATCAATAATAAAATGTTGAATCTTTTTTCTCCTTATCTGTCTCTTTTGCCTTGTCTTTATGGTAAAAAGGAGTGATAAATTTTTGAAAAAGAGTAAATAAAACATTTCTAGAAGTATGAACTATTTGGGAATTTTACTGAATATGATTAGATAGTTCCGCCAAAACACAAAATATTTAGTGATACACATTATCAAAAAAATAATTAGAGAAGTTAAACTTCCGCGGCACTATCGGTATCAAAGAATACTTTCGTTATATATTCAGATTAAGATTCAGATCAGATTAAGTATTAACAAATTTTACAATAAACATTTGATAAAAATATTAAAAAAATTATAATTGACTTAAATAAAAAATTGAATTGATATTTATTATAAAATGTTGTTGTGTTAATTAGTTGAATACTACTTTCTCTACCCACGTGCATACTCTATGCAGTATATAATTATACTAAGTTACTAAGTATATATTACAGTAATAGTAATATATATTTAATTTACGTAAACTGCTATCGTTAATATTTATATTAAATTATAATATAAGATTATTTTTATATCGAATATCTAAAAATATTTGTTCCTCGTAACCTTAAGTCAATTTAAGTCAAGTTAATTTGTCTAAACTGTCTTGGCCTCGACAATTGACAATGAGGTAATAATTATAACGCACTTATGGTAATGTTGTTAAATATTACATCCTCAAACAAATATATAAATCAAGTTGTTTTGCATCATTCATATGACATGAACAATTGCAATAATTATGTTAAGCATATCTAAACAACAACTATTGTATTGGCTAATTCATTTTATTACTTTAATGACAAAAACATCACTTTAATTGGAAATTGCCTTATTACTAACTATAATAAGCAATTGATGACTTTTGTACTAGTATCAATTTGTAATGATAAATATTATAAGCGGAATCAAATACCCGAAATATTTTATTTATGAACCCTTTTCACTTAATGCCGCCGCTCCGGCGACAAAATTCATGTATTCATGTGAACATTATATATTTAGATTAAGCTCAAAAGAAGTTTGAAATTACTATGAACTATGGAACTATGGTTTAGTATCGGTATTGAATTAAAATAAAACAAATTATTTAATACACAAAAATATAAAAGATGAGTCAGAAATTAAAGTTTGAAGTTGAAACTTTAAATTGATGTTTCAAACTTTCAACGTGAAGTTCGAAAGATTTTAGGTGAAATAGAGACAAAATGGTATATATCGACAAATTGACACAAAAGTCTTATTTTAAAATTAGTATAGTTTTATTAAAGTTTCCGGAACTGTATAACATAAAGAAAGCTATTATAATAATCCTGTCAGATGTTGAGCGTCATTGTCTTGTCGGAGTAATTAGTTCAAACGTGTATCCCGCCTTCAAACTTTATTTTGTTTGGATGATTGCCATTTTTTCGGGTACTTTATATTATTATTTGCAATCATTTTTAATAAAATCATTGAACTTATGCCAGTACTCGTGATTTCGATAAATTTTTGCAATATTGCAATTGTCAGATAGTTAATGGAATTTTGATTATTCCCTTTTGTGCACTTTCGGACAAAATGACAATACTATTCCTCAAGATCATTAAGGGTAGTTCATTCAAGGCCACAAAAAAAATATTTGTAAAAGGTGATTGGCTATTTACTTTTACTCTAATTACTTTTAAAAACATACCAAAAGATCCACCGATAAAAAGAAGAGACTTTTTTTGCATTTTTTGCGAAGACCTCTCTTCACGTTCTGAGCCCAGCACAGGCCGTAATTTATGAACAAAATGGTTTTTGTAATTAGTTGCATTTTTTTAATAAATATGTTAGTATAATTCATATTTGATTGAAAGACTATATTACTTATTGTCAATGAATCTAAGATGAGTAATAACGATTGAGGCTGATTATGTTATCATTAAATAAATAAATATCATTGAAGAACAAAACACTGTCCTTTTAGCAGTACTTTAGTCCTAATCCTTATAAATATATTTAGGGAAGACGAGCTGGAAAATTGATAATTTTTTATTATCTAATGTATATGAAAAAACAATTGGTAGGATGAATGTCAAAATTCCTTTCAACATAGAAAGTTTCATAAAGAATTGATAGAATTAGTTGATGCATTTGCCTGTTATTTTGAATTTATCTTATATTATTTCTTTAACGATGTCACACATAAGACATTCAGTAATTGTTTTGACTTTATTATATACATTTTTAAATGGATGGCAACCTAGTAGTTGTCCAATCCAATTATGACTAATTAACTATATTCGAAGTATTTGCTGACATTAAGTAAACAAAATAGGCCAATAAAAGAAAATATGTGAGTCCAAATTTACAAAAGCATAAATTAGCAAAGCCTTTATCAAGCGTGAGAATTTCATACAATTACCATTCATTTATCGCAAATAAATAATTACAGGGCCACTTAGAGCTGAAGAATTTTTTGTTTACAATAGTGTGACATTAGTGAACGTCATTAAAACGGAATTCTATGGTATTGCGATTGAAACACGGAGTCGTAATAATGAAATTATGATTGTTTACTATGCATCGAACCTATTCTTAGTACATATCGTATTATATCTGTCTATTTATATACCATCGGAATATCCCCGTTCACTGTCTGTTGCATTAGATGGTAATTGCTCTGACGGACTTTACACTCGCGACGGAATCGGAATCCATATCCTATACGAAAATACATGTAAAACTCATTTATATGTAACGGCAATCACAAATCAATGAACTGGTTTACATTGCTTCCCACAGACAATATTACAGAAACAATAATATTTACTGAAACAATAATATTTACTTGGAGCGAACGCTGACGCGCAGCATCAGCCAAAGCCCGTAACCGAAAAAATAAATTCCTTACATTCTCTCTACCATAAATGGACAGGCGAAATAGAGATAAATGAACTCAAACTTTTCGTGTGATTGTAATTAGATTTATATCTTATCTGTTCATATGTTGTGTAAACGGTGGCGTATTAAGGTATTCTTTAGAATAAAGCTTTTCAAAAATGACATCAATCAGTAAGATGGAAACACCTTTCCACCAACAAAAATCTAAATTATCAAATCCAGAATTAAGGACCTTTATTGGCTTATCGGACATAATGCGAAATTTGCACTCTAAAACAAAATCTTGATTCATAAAACTATAATAATTTCTATCTGATCATACGGAATAGAGCTTTGGGGCTGCTTTAGCAAATCTAGTATGGCATTGGTACACCGGACCTAATCAAAACTACTTAGAATGATGACAGGTGCAACTTGGTAAGCAATAAAACCCTGCATGATAATCTGAAGGTGCAATATATTAAAGACTTCATGAAAACAAGATACACTACTCATAAAAATTGAGAAATCACCCCAATTCGTTGTTCCGGTGCTATATACACCAGAATTGAGAAGGCTAAAATAAATTATAGCTAATTAACTTAATCCCGAAAATTGCATCGCATAGTAAATACCCACTACTGTAGTAACTACTATCTATAATTATATTTTATTATAGTCAATCAAAATAACTCTAATAACAGAATGTAACTAATGTTCTGGTTGTTAATAAAAGAAATTTAAAAAAAAAATGAAAAGAATAAAACATAGTCAGTAAACTATCGATATCTTCCTTAATTAACGAACTTATTGCATCAAATTTTAGCGGAATCTTCTTGATGGTCTTCCTAAATATCACTGACTGATAAATATAATTATTATGTACTTCTAAGGGGGCGTTCATTAATCACGTGATCAATTTTTATGGATTTTTGGACTCCCTCTTTCCCTTGGCGATAAGTCGTGATATTTAGAATTACATCAAACATCACGTGTATTTTTAGTTACGTAAAATTTACTTGACCCTTGTCCCACGTAATTTTTCGTGATTTTTTGTTAAAGCCTCTAGTGATTAATGGATGCCCCCTAAACGTCTTACAAGCATGATTAGCAGATTTTACTACTACGTCAGTGTTTACTTTTTTACTAAATTTCAAAATTTTTTTTCAGAATATTTATTTGTATAAGAAAAGTAGTCTGCCGGTAAAAACTTATTCTTCTTCATATGCTGCTCTAATAATCTTTTTGGAAAATTTGCCCTTAGATTGTTTCAATTGAATTTTTTAGGTTTGCTGACGAAGTCTAAATAAAAAATACCTTTTATTATTCGATAGTAAGCTATTCACCTGTAAGTATGTTATGATGTTATTGTTGTATATAGTAGTTTTTGTTTGCCATCCGTTGAAATATCAAATTGTTGCCATATTTTTCTTTTTTATTTCTGCAAAGGTCAAGGGCATCTTAAGTTCACAAAACATTGATTTGTTTATGGTGACGATAAAACAGTAGTATCAAAATTAGTTTGCCAAATTTCTGCGTTCTGATGATTTTTTATTCAAAGATGAAAAACGCTCAGGTCGTCCAGTTGATGTTGAATAAAAGGAATTGTCTGCTTTGAACTGTTACCACCAACCGAAGAATGATCAATTATGATGTCTATATTGAACAAGTAACAAAATTAAAGAATGCAGTTGAAAAAAGCGGCCTGCATTGTCAAATCGATAAGATGATTCATTCCATTATAAACATGACATATTTCTGGCCACTTTGGCAAAAACTATTGGAGCTTGGTTGGAATGTTTTGCCACATTTACCATCTAGTCTTGACTTTACACCTTTTCATTGCTTTTGTTCCAATACTTACAAAACTCTCTGAATGGTCAACAATTCAATGATTATGTTGGTGTTTTGCTAATAAAAACCAGAATTTTTACGAAAGTGGGGTAATGATGTAGCTTGAAAGACATTGATCAAAATGGACAATATTACAGAATAAAGGTATATTTAAATACCGGAAAAAGTGTCTTGCATTTTATGACAAAATTACTTACTTAGTTGCCAACCTGATACTATAATTTAGGATTAACTAATTCTTACGCAAAAATTTTACTATTGATCTGTTAGTAGCATTATTATCGATAAATAAATATCGCTGAAAGGCTTCACTTAATTTGGAAATTCAACAATGACTTCATAATAAATAATAGCGTTATTAAAAAATGACTGCCATACTGCAAAAATGTCGTATAGAAATGATAGTATATTAACATACCATAATGAAAAAATTGCAAATATTTATAAGCTACATCAGTAAATATTTGTTCAAATTCTCATTATCATATTCAACTATGTAAACAAAACTGATTTCTATTATTAATTCTTTATCTATTATATTGAAAACAAACGTAAACTATACGATATATAATTAACCGTGAACAAATCAAAACAAACATTAATAAGAGAAACTATTAACAGTTATTTGTTTTATAAATATGCTAATGTACTTTTAATTTATTTAAGAAGGAAATCCAAGCCAATTGTTCACACGCAACCTATTTCTCTTCTAGTTCTATTGTGATTTTATCTATGAAAAAATTAATTAGTTCAATATCATCACTAGTCGTATAATATAACGCCTAGAATTAATATAATAATAGAATTATTAATTTCTCAATGGAACCAAAAATATTGAAACGATTTGAAAAATTCTAATACAAAAGATATTAGTTAGTGCTGATTAGTTTATGCTAAAGATCGGCCGGGCCGTTTTTTCGTAATTGTTAAAAGAATGTTTTTGATAAAATTTTTACGTTGATAGAGATTATGGCCACTAAAGTATTTAGTTTAATTTTAATTTGTCATCAATGTTTGGAAAATGTGTTGTGCTTTTTGGACAAACCAGCGCTTGTTTGTGCACAATACAACTGCAAATAAATTTATGTGAAAAAATGCCAATTGGAAATGTTAGTGATTAGTTTTGAGTGAAAAAGTTTATTTTTAAAATAAACTGTTTAGAATTATATCTAAAAGTGCCACTCACACCTGGTTTAATCATAGAGTTATGAGTTCATAAAGAACACCTGTTGTGTATTTCACAGCCGTTGTTATTTAATCGTTTTATTAAAAATAAATAAGATTTTAGCAATGTCATACCAAAAACACAATTTGGAATTTAATCGGAAATAAATATAAAAATTCTAAAAGCTGTGTTGCATTTTTCACTTTGGTAATTATGCAGTTCTGCAGAAAGCAAATGTATATGGGAACGAATTTTGATCAAAGTTTATGTTTAATTTATTATGGGGGTATAGATGTCACAGATAGCCGTGCAGATTTATATTTCTATAAACAATCTCGTCAGTTCTCATGGTCTTAATTACAAGTACATGGTTATATATCTGATTTTTCGTGCGACTATTAGTGATAAAGAAAATATTTGTGTTAATGCAAAATTGCAAAAGCTTTAGGTATAATATAATTTATAAATAGTTCATATGTTAACGTCCAATATAATGTGAATCAATATGTAACTTCGACTTTTTGATCTTATTGATCTACATAAAATTCATGTTTACATGAGTATGCTATTACTATCCTTTATTTTGTACTCTTTATTATTTAAATTTATGTTTATTATTGTTACTAGATGTTAAATTATTTAACAGTTGTAACAAATATTGTAATAAAAAAAAACTGTGTACAGAACAATTTCATAGATCAATAATTGATATTATAATTTGAAGCTTCAATTTACTATAATAGATGGAGTATTAAATAAATTTATTCATAATTTAATGGCACATTTTGAATAATTCCAGTTATTAATAAAAATAAACCAGGCGTAAAGGGATTGAGAGCTTTGGTGAAAATGAGATCATTTTTCTGTTATAGTGGTTGATTTTTATTAATTTTATTCTTTGAAGACCTTGATCCGTAATCGTAACACAATTTCCTCAAGTTTTCAAGAACTAAATTTTTTTTTTTGAACTATGAACTTGAAATTTTCCAAATTGGTCAATTTTGAGAGGTTATTCTTTAAAAAAAAGCACTAAAATGAATTGGCACGTTTCATCAAAAGTTGGCGCATTTATATAGGGTTGTATTATAGTAAAATCCTTGACTGTTAAAAAATAAACAAAAAAATTTCGAGTAAAAAATGAAAATCTAAGAACATTCCGTTACGGCTTAACGTTGAGTTTGAAACCTTATGTGTGTGTATATATATATATATATATATATATATGCAAATGTATATGCATATATATATATATATATATATATTAAATACATAAATGGTGAAAATTTTTTTCAACAATTATTTTTGAAGAAACGGCCCAACCATTCTTCACCAAACCTAATCAACAAGATTATTAACTAATATCTTTCGAACAAATTTTAAATTTTCAAAATTGATTCAGGATTTTCAGTTAGAGCGTTGACGAAAAATTTTGCTTGTTGTAAAGAAACTGCTTGGCTAATCGTCGCTAAATATTGATCTACACGGCTTATTCATTTTAAATGTTTGAATCAGGTTCTTTTGAAAACGTCGGCGAAAAAACGTTGGCTTACATACACACACAAATACTTTCTTCAATTTCAAACTGATTCAGAATGACTTAAAACGTCGAGAAATCAAAAATAATAAAAATGAATTTTCTGCCAGAAACAAACCTTTGCTTCAGGAAGTTAAAATCGTAGTTTAATCTAGAAACGTTTTCTTTAACTTGTCTTGTACT
Source organism: Ctenocephalides felis (assembly GCF_003426905.1). Taxonomy (NCBI): domain Eukaryota; kingdom Metazoa; phylum Arthropoda; class Insecta; order Siphonaptera; family Pulicidae; genus Ctenocephalides; species Ctenocephalides felis. The sequence goes on from NW_020538040.1 coordinate 28,010,887, forward strand.
TCGTTTTTTTTTTAAATCATGATTTATTTAAATTACAGCGCAATGTCATGCTTCGAAAATTCCGGAGGGAATGCCTTTAATTCTTCCAAAAGATGCCACACCTTCACCCTTATTGAGAGATCCACCCACACCACCCCTGCTTCTCCCAAGGGATGCGACTACTCCACCACCGCCACCACTGGTCTTTCCAGAAGATGTCAAAAACTACAACATCGTACCAAATAATGCAACGATCTTGGCAACTTTGACGCATAAAGACGATACCAATCAGGTAATAATAAAGAAATATCAAATGATTTAAATTTAATCCTCCATGGGTCTGAGTATGTTTCAGATCACATTCCAAATTTTTTGACGATTTTTTAAATTATGGCTTCTTTTATTAACCAATTTCGATATTTATGACCTTTGCTAGGTTTTTCATCCTGAAATAATATTTTCATACCCAGAAGTGTAAACATTATATTGTTGTGTTAATAAATATACTATTAGGATGAATTATGTGACTTGAAAGTCACATAATTCATCAATACCAAAAAATTTAAAAAGTTTGTTGTTTTTGATTGCCTATCTCTATAGGCAATAAAAAATAATAAAGCCTCTGCTTGTTATTAAGAAATTTTTTGTTTGCCTATTTTTTTGATGTAAAACAAAAATTCGGTCAATAGAGAGTTAACTAACTTATACGTAATCAAATACAATTTTATTGTTATGGATATTCTTATCAATCTACACTTTTAGTAATTGATTAATATCCATTATCTTTCGCATTATTAAAAGCTAAATATAGACAGTATTTAAAATAGACACGGTCATATCAAATCTCGCAAATCTGTTTTACAATTTGATAAAGGTGTGGACGTTGCTCTTTGGACTATTTACAATTTTTAAACTTTTCATATAATCGTGTTTGATTATGAATTAAGAACACAGATGATTATTAATTCCTATCATATGATAGCGGTCATAAATTTCGTGTGACATATTGTTTTATATAATATCTTCAGAATTTAAATCTGTTATCATAATTCTTCAGTTGATAATTCCAGAGAATAAAAACAAATTGGTTTTAACATCATATGTGCATGTGACTAATTGCTTTTATAGTATTTATTGATAAAAATCGGTTTTTGGAAAATTGTCACAGAAAAAATTCAACGTATTTCTTCAGATATTACATTAGGTGAAGAATTACTAAAAATAAATGATGCATTTTCATGTATTATTTTTGTTTTCTGTGTTTATGACTATAATAAAATTCATTTTAATAAATTAGTAACTTCTCTATTAACTTTCCGTAGGGTGATCGCAAAAAAATCGATTTTTTTAAATTAAGACTTTGATGTCTTATTTATAAAATTGATGGGCACAAAAAATGATACAAAAAATACAATAAATTGAATACAAAATGAAACAAAGTTGAAATAAAATAACATAATAACAATAATACAAAAATAATAATATAAATGAACTTTGACGTGATGATGTATGCCTCATAAAAAATCGAAAATGAAAATTTGCATATCTTTATGTTTCAAAGACTTCTGAACATTTTGGCATACCAAAAAAAGAATGCATATATGTGTATGCACTTCTATGTATGTATGTACGGATACAAATTTTCGTTGAACACTTCGAAAGCACAGATCAACAGATTTGAATGATTCAAAAAAAAAACACTCGATTACTATTAATGGGGAGATGTCCTGATTAGTTTTTGGCATAGGCAGGTCCAGTCGTTTCGAAGTTACGGAGGAAAATATGCAAAAAATGGAAATTCTGTTTTTCAGAGAACTGAGCGCCTGATTCAAAAAACATGACTCGTATTGGCGGAATGAAAAAATGATTGAATTTTTGGTAAGGCAGGTACAGCGATTTCGGAGATGCAAAAGAATTAAAAAGAGTGCCTTTTGTCGGTCAAAAATGATTATCAGATATTTGCATGTCACTAATATTCCAAGACATTCACAAAGCCCTTAAAAATGAATTTCATTAACAACTGTACCCTAAATTCGTTTTTTATAAAAATTCTGTATCCAACACTTACAAATTCATGTACATTTGTTGAATTTAGTTACTCTAAACATCTTTTTTATAGACTTCCCTAACGTATTTTTTTAAAATGTTCCCAAAGTGTTCAAAAATTTGTACAATCACTAATATTCTTGGCCTAAATCCGCCGCTGTAATTTATTAAAATGAATATCTCGCACGTTTATGATTAACAAAATAACCTTTGCGTACAAATTTGTAGTGGAAAGAAATCACTTATAATTTAAATAAAATTTGATAACTCTGCTTCTTCTTACCTCAGACTGCATGGATGTCAGCATTTCTTCGCAAAATTGCTCAGAGTCAAGTTTTTCACACACATAAGCACTTTATTTTACGCGAAATTATGAAAAATTGATTTAATTAGCACTTTTGTTTTAAATATTAATTAATTTACGCGAATTTTATTAAATACTACACTCACTTTTATTTTAGAAATTATTTTTATTAAGCTGAAAAAAAATTGTGGATTAGTAAAGGGTACGGTGTGACCGTACCCTTAGAATGCATGCCTAGAAATGAAAATGCACTGACCTTTGTTTAAAATCACCGATTCTTCTGGAACATCCCGATTACCAATTTGTTGTCTGAGGGATAAAGAAAAGAATTAATAATTTTGAAATATTTGATGAAATAGTAATTTGTTCAGAAAATCTATGCATTACCTCGTGATTTCCAGAAGAGAGCTGGTCAGGAACCAGGAACCGGAATCCAGGAACCAGGAACTACGAACAAAACATTATCACTGCACTAAAACACTATAAATGCCTTTATAAAACACTACACAAACACTAAGAAAACGATAAAAAAAGCGCTAAAAAAACGATAAAAAAAAACTCGGAATAAAAAAAAATCGCATAAAAATCGAGAAAACCGATCACTACGCGTCGGCACCAGGCAAATTATTTGACCACAAGCGAATGTTTGTATTTTTAAAAATACTGTTCATCACTAATGGAACTTGGATAGATTTCCATAATCATCATGAAATACATAGAGATTCCTTTTTTTACCATCTCTACTTTTATGGTTAGTCCTTTTTAAATCCTGGTACTTTTTACTAATTAAATTGATTAATTTTAGTCTTGTATCAAAGTCTTCCAACCGACACTTGGAACCTTACCAGGAACAACGTTTTCGAATAATTCTTGTAAAAATCATCTTCTGGGACTAACATCAACCGATTGTAAGAATAGATTAGCAACCATAACTGACTATTTAAAGTCAACCCAGAGATCCTTTTGATCACGAATTTACATCTAAATCCATTTTCTGGTTTGAATGTTCAAACATTTGGTAAAATTAAAATGTCAATCGTTTATTGATAAAGCCTAAGTGGTCAAAACTTATTTGCCAAATTTTGCACAACACTGTCAACACAAAAGAACACTTTTTAGTCCAATACCATAGTCCAATTACATTTATTCAACAATCACCACTTTTTGGTCTTTGTACTTTCTAATGGTTGCTCTGAATTAGATTTCTGCAAAAAATAAAATAATTATTAGTTTTCGTTTTTAAATATTTAAGTTTATCTTCGCGAAAAAACCGGGTTTGCTAATTTCATGTTTTCTCGACGTTTCAAGTCATTCTGAATCGAATGAGACCAAATTTGGATAAAGTTTCTGTGTGTATGTGACCTGACTTTTGATTTTTGCCGATGTTTTCTTAAAAACAGTTGAACCGATTTTAAAAATTTAAAAGTATCTATGTAAATCGATAAGGACTTGTGTTGCTTAATCATGAGAGATGATCAGTTCAACCGTTTTTATATAATTAACAGAAGAGTGCAATTTTTTTTCACGTTCTAGTCAAAAATTCTGAACAGATTTAAAAAACTGAAAGATATCAGTTGACTATTTTGATGAAACTTTGTGTAACGATAGATTTCGTAGTCTGTAATAACATAGCTAAATATTATAGGCCTACTATAAGTAGTTAAATTATAAAAATACGAAGTTTAGAATTCTAATTAGAATCTAAATATCTAATTAGAATCTAATTATACGACTATATGAGCTGATATAACTATGTTTGAAAGACATCAATTGTAAATCGGCTTGTTTATTCAAAAAAAATTGAAATAAACAATTGAACGTTTTACGTAAATAGTTGAATTTCAATTGTTATGGATTAATAAATTAATATGAATATACTAGAAAACCGGGCGAACTCCGTTTCACCACCAGATGGTTTCATTTTATGTAACATTTCGTTTGGTGATTAAAAGATTAAGAAAAAAATTGCTTGCTGTTGAAATTGAATAAAAATTTGCACAATACACGTGATTGATTTGAAGGTTTCCAATTGAAATGTTAGGAAACGAATAGCTTATTTTTTACTTTTTTTGCACAATTTCACAGTGAACACAATGCCGGTTTGTCACATGAAATTAACTGAGCAGAGAACAATGAGTAGCTCTCAAACAAATTAGTAGCAGTCAAACAAAAAATATTAGTTTGTAGTACATGCTAAATATCACAGATGACGCTGTATGTGAAAAAAGAAAAAGTGTTTTCCACTTTTCTGTTGAAATCTTCCTTCAATTTTCTTTGCTATAAACCTCACGGAGTCCGAGACCTTTCCAAAGAATGCAAAATCGTCGAAATCGGTTCGTGCGTTATGAAGTTATATCGTCAGGAAGGAAAACCCGACTTATTTTTATATAATAGATTGATTAATAATACATAATTATGTATAGGTATCGAGAGGTTACCTATAAATAATTATTGTAATCAATAGGAAAATGCTACTTATGTAATTAATAATTTAATTGTGTCACGGTGTTTTTTTTGCACTTGGTAAAAATTACAATGAAGAAGGACACAAAAATTCTACAAATGCTTCAATACATAAACTAATTAATGTTTCTTCAAAACCTTAAACTTCTTTTAGAAAAACCTGCTTTGATATGGATTTTAATGAGCTAAGTAGTAGTCAATAGTAGTGGTCCATCATACTCAGTATTTTCTGTGATAATTGGCTTTCAAACTTGATTTTTACTCTGTGTTCGGACGTATTTTTCTTTTATTATATTGGCCACGAAGGTGACAATCTTCATGGCATTGAGCTTTTACACAGGATGGTTGCTACCGCTGATAGAGGGGGTAGCGGTAGTTTTAATTGGACTAATTACCCACTTCAAAATGTGAAGTCCGCTTAAGAACATGTATAATAAATAATAAATAAATATATCTTCTTTTATTATAGCTTAGTGACAAATCAATTATTGTAATAAGTGCTGCAACAAATACTAATACAAAACAAATAAATGTATAACACAGTCCACAACTACAAGGGTTAAATTATAACCCAACAACCTGAATTATGGAAGGAGAATTTTAATAAATTTCATAACTACGTAACATAAATACACTCTGTCTATTGGTTATGTTGATTTTTTGGTAATTGTCTGTTAGGTTGTTTTTGAGCAGGAAAATTAGTTTAATCATATCCTAAACAAACATATCCAAAATCTTTATTAGAATTCCTTATTTTCGAGACGTCTTTACTTGAACTCATTTTGTAGTAAATTTGATACAGAAAATTGAAGCTTGCACAAGGGAAAGTTCAATATTATGAGATAAATTTATTCTTAATTATTATTATTTTTTTTGTTTAATTTATTCTGCAATCTGTTTTACATAGGCATTAACATTAAGCAGAGATTGCTAACAATAATTAGCTTATAATATAAACAAGAAAATAGATGCAACACCCAACGGCGTGTCTACTAGGTATATTAATTATTATTTAACACAAATTAGACTTGTATTGCATTCTTTGAACTTACTTTTAGTGTTATTGCACTAAAAATAAGTTCAAAGAATGCAATAGAAGTCTAATTTTTGATAAATAATACTGGAGAACTAGTTTTGGCCATAATAATGTTTTAATTATTGTTATATTACTCACTGTTACTGTCACAGTTAGAAACGGACATCATACAATAAATATATTAAATAAAAAAATTATGAATGCATTACATAACAAATTTTATACAATTGTGTGCGATAATTCTATAAGTCACAACGTTAACAATTAAACCGTATTTGTGTCGCGTAAATATTTACTCTATTTATATTGGTCACATAAGGAACAACACGTGCCCTCTCTTTAAGCATTATCACATTTTGAGTACAATTTTTTAGTTTTCTACATATCGGACTTTCATAAAATTTAACGTCTGACCTATTTAACTCCAATAATTAAAAATTATTAGATAAGCTCATATGCCTTCGATATTTAAAAAGCTCATCTATATTTAGAACGATCTCTGAATAAACAGATTTACTAGACAGATAAATCATATAGATGTTTTGTAAATGTCAGATTAAGTAAATAATATGGCTTTAAAAATAGAGATGATTAGGAACGAGATCGGTTAATGAGAATACGTACATGCTAGGTTATGCGAAATAATAAGCTGGTTAATAATTGAATAAAAAAAAACAGGTATTTCCGAATATTTTCTTGAAGTTTATTGCTATCTGCATTACGATTTTTGCCGTGTCCTATATTTTCTATTTTTCATTATAGTTATAAAATTTGTTCAATTTTAACTCATTTGAATCAACATTAAACTAGTGGGTGCATGGCATCGTACCTTCAGACAAATTGCTGGTACTTTCCGTACCGAAAATTTAAATTTTTAATAAAGCTGTAAAAAAATGATTAAGAATTTTTGACTCTTGAAATTTGACTCCTAAAAAATTTTAATTTCTTGTTTATATTTTGAAAATTTTGAACTTTTTTCCAAGCTTTCCGAAGCTCTTGAGCGCCGCGTTGCAGTCTAATGAATAAACATTGTACGGAACCCATAGAAATGTAAACAAAATTTGCTCCTAAAATCTGATATTTTGATGTGCACAATCAAATGATCATTTTTGACCGCCAATTGGCTTTTTTTACTTTTTTTATTAGATCTCCGAAACCGCTGGACCTACCTTTCTAAACATTCGTTAGTGAATACACATGAAATTTGCAATGTTTTTTGAATCATTCAAATTGGACGTTCTGTTCTCTTAAAAAATGAGTTGCCATTTTAGCACTTTTTTGACCAAAAACTTATTAGCACGTCTCTCCATCAATAAGAATCCATGGTTTTTGAATCATTCAAATCGGTTAACCGTTGTTCTCGAAATCGTTGTATCCGCACGCACACACACTTGCATCCATTTCTTAAGGTATGTCCAAATGTTCAGAAATGTTTGAAACGTAAAGATAGAAAAAAAATCTTTTGCAAGTTCTTCTAAAGTATTAACTAATTAACTAATATATTTATGTTACTATAGCAAAATAAAATTATATGTACGTAGGGGCCGTTCAAGTATTACGTAAGCACTATAGGGGGGCAGGGGGTTATTGAATTGCTTATTTTGCTTATTTTTGGTAAGAACTTAGCTCACTTTTGCTGACAAATGGGAGGGGAGGGGGGGTAAATAATTGTAATAAATCTGCTTACGTAATACTTGAACGATCCCTTATAACAATTTCTTTACATGTATCAATTTTCTCAATTTGAATCAGCTAATGACAAATTATATCAAAGATTTGAATTATTGGATTTCCCATTATTTCCCATAATATATCGAGAATTTCTTCGAAACGTTATGACTCACATTACGCGCTTAATTTTACAACTCTCACAGACAATAATCATTAAAGAGAATTCTGATGACGTCAGTATTTTCAGGTGTGCTGGGAAATAGTATACTTGTGTATTCTTCGCAAGTTTCACATGTCGAATAACATTTGTGTCCGCTTTGGGCAACCGTATATTACATGCTAAACGATTCATAACTTAACGATACGCATAACGGATCTCTCACGTGTCGCGCTAGGTCAGGAACAAACAAATCCCAGATATGCTGTAATTGTAATGGGAATCATTTATACATACATACATACATATATATACACACACATATATACATGTAAATATATATATATATATATATATATATATAAATATATATACAGGGCCGGTCCTACCTTGAATGCGATGCATGCAAAAAATGAGGGGCGCGACTTAGGGGGTGCCAAAACGAGATTCGGATATGAAATTTATAATGTAGTTTTTTCAATATCATTCAGAAACATATATAATTTCTTTGCATCTTTTACTAATCTTGGACAATATTTTTTAAACTTTAAAATAACAATCTGAAGCAAAAGTATTGTGAATACATACACTTTGGCCCTTTTACGATATCAATTAGAAGTTTACCATGCAATTTTAGATATTTTAAATAATGAAAAATTAAATTAAAATGAAGTACAAGTGTTATGTTTAATAATAAGAGGCTAGATTTTTTTTTGCTCTATGATTTGTTCAATAGAATAAATCGCACAAAATTCCCAAAATAAATAAGTAATATGTTTCAAAGCCCAAATAATATTTACATGTGTAATTACACAATTACACATGCGTTAGAGATAAATAAAAATTGAAAAATATTCTTGCAAGCAATAATAAACTTACTGAAACTTTTGGATGTCCGAAAAGGTTTGGATTGACAATAAGAATTTAAAAATAGTGCGAAAACGATAGAAAGCACTACAATTTGATTATGAGCACCCGCAAATCGCCTAAATCTTCTGAATAATTTTAAAATCAATGTTCTTTATGCACATTTAGATTATATCTAATTTTTTGTGTAATAAATCCAGATTTATTAAAAATTATTTTAAAACAAATTATTTAGATGTTTATATAATTATAATATATATATATATATATATATATATATATATATATATATAGTAGTAGTAGTAGTAGTAAGGTAACCATATACCCTGGTTTGGCCTGAACAGCCCTGGATTTCCACCTAGCAGTTTTTGAGAGAACAAAGCATCCGATGTGAATGATTCAAAAACAAATTTTGCTTGTATTGATGAACCGATTATTTTTGGTAAAAGCATTTTTTTTGTATATTGAAAATAATTCGGATTTTAATTTCAATTTTAACTAAAATTCCAAAGCTCACATATACATGATAAAAATATTTTAAACTTTGTAATTAAGTTTACATAATTCTATAACTAAAAGAGATAAGGTCTTTAATTCTAACTCCGTTTGATTAGATTTTGTTAATTCACTTTTCATGTAAACTTATAATAATGTCATCGTATAAGCTCTTATATTTTGTCTATAATATACGAATAATGAAAGTTACTGTATTTATACGACACATTTTTTAAAACATTTAATATTTTTCGAATATTTAAATACGGAACGGGAAGTTTCAGCAATTGGCCTTAAGGCACGATGCCATACACACCATTTACATTATGTTAGCTAAATCTGAACACTATTGTATTGAAGAAGAAGTTTGCAGAAACTTCTTCGAATTCTTGACTAAAATTTAATATGCAATGAGCAAATACTTTAGGACATTTCCTTCCGTTGTTTGAAGTTGGTTGAATCAATTTTTCCAAAAGCCACTAACTAGTTTGGAATATATTAATACTAATCGATTTTTTTAACCATACATTTCGTTCAAGATGTCCTTCCGAAAATAATGTACACACGCTCGCTTATAACATATGATAATAAAATAAAATATTCACGGAATTTGTTGTACGGTGAATAATTTATTTAATTTATACATTCATAAAATCACAAATTAAATTAGTCGAAAAATTCGCATGGGAATATTATACTCATATATGGCATTCTTTTCCAATAACAGTATCGGCAGTAAATAATTTTTCTCTAAATAATGAAATAGTTCGAATATTTTTCATGATGCAAAAATATATGTAATACATACATATTACACACATACATACATGCCATGTATAGTCCAGTCATGTAAGCTTAAATTAGGTATGAATCTCGGAATTCGAGATACCCAGCTGTAAGTCTGTAAATACTTGTATATTGACACCCTAAAGTTGTCCCAAAACCTACATATGGTATTGACACCCTACCATATGTAGGTTTTGAGACAACCTTAGAGTTTCAATATACAAGTATTTACAGACTAACAGCTGGGTGTATCTCGAATTCCGAGGTGAACTTACTATAATGACTGGACTAGTATACATACTTGATAAAGTGACAAATTAAAGTGTTATGTGTGGAGCTTAGCACTGTACGGATCAGAGACATGGGCTCTGAGAAAGGCCGATGGAAACTATCTGAAGTGTTTTGAAATGAATGAAACGTATGAAGAAGTATTGAGAAGAGTGGGCGAAGGTAGGACTCTACTGAGCACGATCATAAAAAGAAAAGGAAACTGGATCGGATCCATCCTGCAAAATGAGTGCCTCCTAAATGACGTCGTCGAAAGTAAAATAGAAGAACTATAAGGAATGGAAAGAAGAAAACTCCAGATAGTTGATTTATGCGAGAGAAGAAAATGCAGGGAACTGAAAGCCGAAGCACAACTCCAGGAAACTTGGAAGCAGAACTTTGGAAAAACAAATGCAAAAAACATTAATAAAAAGTGATTAATGGTAATAAAACAGTAATGGAAATGATAAACGGGGGATGGAAATGGAATCATGGATTAGTGGTGCTCTCAAACAATGGACCTACCTTTGATTACTATTCATTATTTTTATGTATACATATCCATATATTCAAAAAAAATTGTGTAATTATGTATGTTATGTGAGAAACTCCGAAACTACTAATACTTAATACAATTTTGTAACCTTTTATAATATGGTCGAATATTAAAGAATCGTTTTTGCCCTAATTTTTGATCTCAATATTTATTATTGCAAATTAAATGTTTATATTATTAGCGATTTGTTTCATAAATTCCTCATAGATGGCGAAGTAGCATCTAAGTTGTTATTTTTTTTAAAAAAAACGTACGAATTAATTTCTGAATTTTAACTTTTTTTAAGAAAATTGTAATTTGATTGTACCAAAGAATTAGTAAAAGAAGCTCATTCAAAGTACAAATATAACTACTAATAGTAAGCCACAGCAACGCAGGGTCAGCTAATACATATACATATAAATAAATAAATAAATATATATATATATATATATATATATTTATATATAGATATTATATTTCACTATTTAATTAATAAAATTATCTTATTCAGGAAAGCGCTGAGGATAATAATCAAGAAAGCGATGATTTAAATAAGACGCCCGGTTCAGAGGCACCTGCAAAGGAAAGTGATATAGCAACAAGAAGTACAGAGAGGATTCAGGAAAGGTTAGAAAAGGTTATTAATTGCATATAACTTTTTTTTAACCTTTACAATTTGTAGACTCATTCTAGTTAAAAATCCTGTTTTCAATTCGCAACACACGCTATTAGTCAACGTTTTCAAAACATAACTTTGTACTTTTATACCTATGTGCCTAACATAAATTTAACATTACTGAAGTATTAGAAAACTAACATTTGTATTTAATTATTTAATTAAAATTTTTGGAAACTAGGTTTATTATTATTTTTATTTCAAAAATACTTCTTTAATAATGGTCAGTGTGTAATGATATTCAATATCTCAGTCTTGTAACTTTATAACGCGGTTATCAAAATTTTAATAGTCCGAAAAAAATCTCATCCCCAAAAGCGTATTTTTGAATTTAAGGATGTGTTCTGGATTAGAGGCAATTTCATGCAATTTTTGTAAGGGCGTAAAAAAAACAAGTTATATAATATAGTCATATAACTAATGCTTTAAAAATTCAGAAACAAAAATGAAATTAAAAAAAGTCCTAAATTTTAATTATACAAAGTGATAAAGTGGGGTTTCAGTCATTTCAACCCTCCAAATAATCGAAAGAAAAAAAAAATAATTTAAAATAATGTCGCAATTATATAAACTACGGACATGTTGAAGCAAAATGCTTTTTCACAAAATGGCATTCTTTTTTTTAAAAAGAAATAGTTAAAATCTGATTTAAGTAGTTCATACTGATTAGAGGTCTGTAAAGAAGACTCAAGAAAATTTCAAGTAAATCGGTCCAGTAGAAGTCGAGAAATCGTGGGTATTGTATCGTATCGTATCGTATCGTATTAGAAAATTCTGTTTCGATATTTTGCGGAGGAAGGAAACTGAGGACAGTCGAACATCGACATCTTTAAAAATGACAAATTATAAAAAATACTCTTGTTAGCATAATGTCAAATAGATTTATTATAAATCCTAGACCAGAATACCCCCTTTAATATCTCCCGAGAACACTGACGTATTAAATTATATTTACCTTCATTGGTTAAAATAGGATAACAATGATAATATTCTGGCTCTGTTGCATCGTATTGTGTGGTTTGTAATAAGTACGATTTTCTAACACATGAAAAAAGTATTTGATACCTTTTAGCCGATCATAGTGCGTGGTGCATTAAATCTTTCTATGTGTACTGTACAAGAAGTCAAGTTTTCTACAAAAATATTAACCGTTTTTTTTATATTAGCTCTTCTTCGTCGCCTGATTTTGGAGCCGAGTTGGTTCAACCAATTCACCAGGATCGTGAATCTAATGAACATGAAGAACAATTCAACAAGCACCATCATCACAAGCAACACAAAGCTGATTATATGAATCACATGAGAGTCACCGACACTTCGGCAATCATGGCTGGTTCTTTTGCTGTGATAGCGGTACTTGGTTTTGTCGGTCTGGTTATGTGGAGACAAATGCTTGAGTAAGTATATTACTTATAATTGGTTAAATATTATAGTAATAATTTAACTCTAGACGCACTAAAATTTCACGAGTTCCAAATCTTTCCGGTTCAAAATACAATAATATCTGGATTAACGCGGAGGTTACGCTTCTTCAAAGGTGAAGGTAAAGCGTCACAGCGCTAAGCGGGGCAATTAGGGACGATGCATAGAAAATTGGCTATATAACAAAAATATTTTTATTAACTCTTTGCTAGCTCAACGTATATCTAGCATATAGCTCGATTGTCTCATCTGAGGCACTCGTCAGTTTTTATACACAATGACGCCGTTCGTATTGAAGCGTTGAATACAATATATCAAGAATGAGCAACCCGCGGCCCGCGGACTTCATGCGGACCTTTTAATACTTTGCTGGAACCCACCAAGAATTTCTCTAGAAAATTGTATTTATTTCGGCAACTTTCTTTCATCAATAAATTGAATTTAATGTGTTCTTTTACATACCTTAGAAAAATGGATGTGTGTGTGTGTTTGGATCTAAGTTTTTGTCGACGATTTCTGGAACAAGGTTCAACCAAGTTGAATGATTCAAACAAAACATTTGATTCCTATTGATAAGAAGACGTATCCTGATTAGTTTTCTGACATGGCAGGTCCAGCCGTTCCGAAGATACGGGGCAAAAGTAAAATGGTAGATCAGTTTTTAAGAAAACAGTTTCAATAATTCAAAAAACATTTTACTTGTATAGACAAAATGAAGAACTGATCAAATTTTTGGGAAGGCAGGTCTAGCGGTTTCGGAAATCGAATAAAAAAGTAAATAGAAATGCCATTTGGGGGTCAAAAATGATCATTAGACATATGCACATAAAATGATCAGATATTTTATGAAGATTTTAATAATGAGTATAAATTTTGTTTACATTTCTATGGGCTCCGCAACACTGTTTATCTGTTAGATTGCAACGCGGCGCATACGCGCTTCCATATTTCGTCTCTACGCAGCAAATTAATTGCTTTGAAAAAAAGTTCAAAACTTCCAAAATATTTGAAAATATGAAAAAATCGATTTTTCAAAAAATACAACTTTTTTAAAAATTTCAAAACTCTCAAAAATCATTTTTTTTCAAAGTTGAAAAAAAATCATACTTTTTAAAAAACTTTGTTTTCGGTACTGGAAGTTCCAGCAAATTTCCTTAAAGCACGATGCCATACATCACTAATTTACTTTTAATTGAGTATTTTTATATTATGTTTATTAGTATATTATTAACAAGTGAGGCCTACAAACTATGTTAATTATTAACAAGTAAGTGAGGCACGCCATAAAATTTTGAAAATTAAATGCGGCCCATGATTTAAAAAGGTTGCTAATTCTTAGAATAAATCTATGCAGTGATAAGACAAAGTACTCCTTTCAAAATTTGCTATTAGTTATTTTAAAAGTATATTTTACCTTTTTTATTATATAATCTTTTTTTGAACAAAACAAAACGTTCGAGCAATTCGCTATATAACAAATTTTACTGTGGAATAATAAAAAAAACTGTCATGACTAAATAATTATAACGAGAGTGAAATCAACCCGCAAAAAATAAATTTAGAAATTATTGTAAATGTTTGTTCTTCAATGTACATAAATTTATATAAAACACATTGCATAACTTACACAACAGAAGTTTACAACAGGCAAGTTTTCGTCAGAATGCGGGGACGAATTGGTCGTAGATTGTTTTTGAATCGATGCCGGGCAGAAAGGGGTAATATTTAATAAAAATAAAACTGAACATTTATTTAATAAGCCAGTACTATTAGATAAATACTCAAAATAAAATAATTAAATATAGATGGATTGGATGAGAACCGTTGGGTCACCATCTCAAAACACGACATAAGGAGGAGTTTCAGCCCAACAGCCTATAGAATATAAGGTTCTGTTTCCTGTTAAAATTTAAAAAAAAAAATTCATACAGATATGAAATAATATATGCAAACATAATTATAAAAAACAATAATATTCTAATTCAATCAGATCGTTCAGTTTATACTGCTTCCAATTGTTTGCCTTTTCGTTAAAAAGGCATCTAACGTAGTTGCTAAATAAAAGCACCGTTAAGAGGGATATTACTGTATACCGATTAGTCTAAAATATTTAGGCTTTTGATCTCACTTTATTAAAACAATACTTGTTTTTCACGCAAATATTACTACTACACTTGATAAAACAAATTATGTACCAAAAAATGCCGCTCCAAGTTTTTTATTCGATACGGTACTACGCGATATTTTAATCCATATTTAGGCAAATTTCATTACACATGGTATGCCATATCTTCACTTAAGTATTGCAAAAATACTCCTTCATCGACCATCTGATCTCTAAATCTATACATATGAAAAATACATATGAATGGAAATTCAGGTACCTCACGTTGACGAATGTTTTACCATTTGGGTATTATCCAGTAACATCAAGACATGATTCGAATTATCTAATAAATATATGTATAGTGAAAAGATAAATTGTCTTTTGACAATTCACCTTACTATTAAATAATACACCTTACTATAAATTGTTAGCAAGGTGCTGCAGAAATGTGTACATGAAATTACCACACACAGACACGTTGTTGCTCGACTCAATACCATGCTTTATGTTAAATCTTTGTCGACTACATTATAATCATAGCAAAAACTAACATCTTACCTGCCACTATTAAATATAGGCAAATATTAAACACATTATCTAAAACTAACACTTTTGCAAAAATATCGAATACACTGCACAACAAACTGGCATGGAATACGCCAGTATTCTTACTGAAGCAACAAATTGCTTTCTGTAAGGCTAGACCGAGCAATCAATTGTGCCAATATTTATATTATACAATTTGCAAAATATTTCAATATATTATATAACTGAATTATTTATATGCACATTGGCCACACTGTGTATACCTGAACTGAGCAAGGATTTTGGCAGAGCTGCACTAGGCCTACGCCGGCAGAGCCGTAATGAAAAAGAAATGCCTTCTAAACTTGAATTTCTTAAATAAATTTCTTAATTCATTCGTCGGCCGATTTGTCTCCTAGAGTGTTGCGCATTTTTTTAATAATATAGCCTGTAATGTAAAACAATTCTAACTAGGTCTTGATCACAATAATAGTACTTGGGTTAATTATTTATAATTAATTGCTTTGAAATCAGAATTTGATTATCATCATGAAATTTTACATGCCGAAAATCTAAATTATTGCGTGGCAAAATTTTATTCAAACTTGCATATGGTACATTATTCCTGTTCAATGAATTTTTAAGTATTTTTTTCTTGTTTTTTTTTTATTTACTTATAAATTACAATCTGTTCATATACAAAGACATTGAGTAGTTAATTTGACAAATAACATAGAATTTTAAAAGAAAAACCCAGTGGTTCACCTTTTATTAATGTACTAAATTATGTCTTAATTATATTTTGGTAAACCACTTTTTGTAGTCCTATAATATTTTATCATGTTTGACCATAAACAATCATTTCATCAAAATCGTCCAAAAAAAGTTGAACAATTTATACCAAAGGAACGGTCCATCAATCTTTACCAAATAACTAATCAGTATAATTCACATTTGATATCTTTCGAATAGTTTTTAAATTTTCATTGCTAACAATTTTTCAAAACTTTAATTAATTTTAATAATTAGACCACTTCTCTCTGGCCTATAATATTTTAAACTGTTTGGTTTGACCATCAACATAAAGTTGTATAGTTCAGTCATTATAGTAAGTTCACCTCGGAATTCGAGATACCTAGCTGTAAGCCTGTAAATACTTTTATTTTGCACCCTAAAAGTTGTCTCAAAACCTACATATGTTGCGGACACCATACCATATGTAGGTTTTGAGACAACTTTTAGGGTGCAAATTTCAAGTATTTACACTACAGACTTACAGCTGGGTATCTCAAATCCGAGATTCTTACCTAATTTAAGCTTAAATGAATGACTGGACTATCATCAAAATCCCAGAAGAATAAACCTGTGGTTCTCCTTGTAAGAAAAAAAATTCACTTTTCTGCTAATTCTCAAAACTAAACAATATGATTTTTAATCGAGTTCCATCAAATGGCTTTTATTAGTTGAAAAAAAAAATACCAATCAAGAATTGCTTCAAAACCTTCCAAGAGTAATAAAAAATGCCATCGAGTTATATTGGTTAATTTTAACATTATATTTTCTTTTCAGGAGGAAATATGGAACTAGAGAGAGATTAGTAACTGAAGATACATATTATACAAATAATGACCTTCGGCATTTTGAGGTTGGTGACGAAATGCAATTCAAACACAAGCTCTATAATGATTATCCTCATAATTAATTCAATTGTTATCTTTTCAGCTGTGAAAAGCATCAGGTCAAAATCATTTAATATAAAAGTGTGCTGTGACGATCCACCTGTATCTAGCGGTGGCTGTGATAAATCAATGATTGACTGCTATCTGATACTAGTGAACTAAAATATGTTCAAGTGCTTATTCTATAAACTATCAATTTATTCAAAGAAAAATCACTTTGAACATAAATTGCAACTTATTGTGCGAATCATTGGTGATATATTGTTTTCCAGGCATTAATAACTATTTGATTAAATAAATAATTAGAAATGTTATGAATTGTAATTTGCTCTTTACTATTATTATTTGTAAATTTGTGATGCATTTAAAAATTTAAAAATATTCATTTGTTGAATAATATTTGAAATGTTTTATGTTGGACCATTGCAAAGTGAGCAAACTCAAAAATGTATTAATTTTTTTTTTTTGTATATGTACTGCCAATAGAAACAATTTTTTATTTAAATAAAGGCACCTTGAATAATTTGCATTTATAAAATAAAATAATAAATATTGATATACTTAATTCAGTTAAACAAACTCAAACATTTTCGGAGATTAAAATTAAATTTAATGATTGAAGATTTTTTTTAAATGCCATGTTGTATTACCTCGATCTCCAATGTTATTTCAGGACTATAATTGTAACTAATACAGTAATAACCCAGCTTACGAGTGACTTGACATACGAGTCTAATAAAAATTGTAGAGTTTTGTATGTTGAGTTCGCGTTTTTTGCTGTTTGTAGATTTACAAAATACGATTTAATTTTTTAACCATGGGTCCAAAGAAAAGAGCCATGTCTCCCGACTTAAAAAGTGAAAATATTGAAAAGTATGAAGAAAGTGAAGACGTGTGAGCGTAACACAACATAAATATGTTTAATATGTTGAATTTAAACAGAAATCGGATAAAAAGTATATATCTCCAGGTAAGGGCCTTACAGTAATTTATAAGCAGCTTTCTGAACTCTAAAAGATTGTGGATAAAAAAAACCCAAAAATGTTGCAACAGTACAAGCATGTTGAATGAAACATCTTGGATGAACTGAAAAAAACAATAATTAAATTAGCAAATACGGAATTTATTTTTAATATTCAAAAAAATTGACAAAAAGCATTTATATGGTAAAAATTGCTTTGAGATATGAGCGTGGTTTACGGAATGAATTAAACTCGTATGTCGCGGTACCGCTGTACTTTTATATGAAACAGATCACAATAATCCAAATCAAATAAAAATCTTCGTAATTGAACTAAAGTTTATTGTGAATAAAATGAACACAGTATGTATGCAATTGAATTGATACTATAAAAATATACTTTTATAAAATTATAAACCTTTACCAAATTCAACAATTAACAATATCATAGGCAAGTCTAACGCACCAATAGTGCCGTTACTATTTTTCATATAAGATCAATTATCTAGCTTTGTTCTAACAGTCGATTAAGCAAAAGTTGGCCAATATTTCATTTCTCTTCATCAAATGTTTGTTAGAACTGATTAACTAGATTTCCTCTATGCACTTTTTTTTACAATGACTGGACCAACATTATCTCCAGTCTCCTTGTTGTGGACACCATGCGATCCATCACAATATGGCCACTGAAAATAGTAATGACCGAGCATTAGTTTATAAGAAAAGAATGAAGAATACAAATAATTGAACTAAAAAGACATGTGGTCTGTGTGTAAGTTCAGGTAACCCCCCATACAACATGATACATGGATTCACTAACATGGTTCGAGAACTTTTTTCACTTTGAAAACACTTTTGTTATGAAGTGAAACTACATCTTGCATTATGTGTTAAGCAAAATGGTATAATTATATAGTGCTTTGTTCAATAATTAAAAGAAAAAACGCATATTGAAATTTGTTTACTCAACATTGAAACATGAAAAAAATAAACAACTATTGGTGTATGGCATTGTGCCTAAAGGCAAATTGCTGGAACTTTCTGTGCCGTAATGCAATGGTCGAGGTTTTCGAATGGTTTTCAAATAGATTATTATAAATAAATAATGTAACATTGTCTAATAATTACAAGAATTATATATACTGAATTGCAAAGTTGAAATTATTTGTTCAAAGTATATTAGAACTTTAGTCAGAATTACAATTAAAATCTGAATTATTTCGATTCTCTCAAACACTGCCATTTTTTGCACATTTAGCTCCGCATCTCCGAAACAGCTGGACCTGCCTTTGCTAAAAACTAATCACGACTTCTTCCCGTCATTACGAATTGAATGTTTTTTGGATCATTCAAATCCGATGCTCCGTTCTCTCAAAAACTCGATTTGTATTTTCTGCACTCTTTGCTCCATATCTCCGTAACGGCTGGATCTGCCTTTGTCAAAAACTAATCAGCACATCTTCCTATCAATAGGAATCGAATGTTATTTGAACCATTCAAATCGGTTGATCCGTGCGCCCGAAAACGTGGACGAAAAAATGCGGACCTACGAAACACACCCACACACACATCCATTTTTTCTGAGGTATGCCAAAATGTTCAGAAACCTTCAAAACGTAGAGAAATGCAAAAATTTTCATTTTCGATTTTCGGCCCATTACTATATAACTAGCCTACTGGAAGTTAATAAACAAAAATTGCAGGAAGTTAATCTAAGAAAAAATGTCTCAAGTGTTACATGCTTCAGAAAAAATGCAGATGGTTGATGAATATGCAAAAAGGGAAATTACAGAGAATTGAAAGCTGAAGCACAAGATCAGAAAGTATGAATTACCACTATTCATAAAATGATAATAGTAATAGTAAACATGAGAAAGAAAGGGAATCATTGATTTGTGATAGTCTCACACCATGAACCTGCCTTCGGGCAGACTACTGATTATTCTTAGTCATATGTATCTTACATTTTTAGTTTTCCAACATCTGCACAACACAGCTTTCTCTGCAATATCCTCGATTGCAATAGTGTCCACAACTTTAGGATTGTCTTTATTGATAGTTTTGTTAATGTGAACCGTGACATGCGGCCTTCCATGGGGGCAGAATGCCCTATAAGCCATATATCCTATTCCTGCACATACTGCTGTTGGTGGAACCAGTGAGATCCAGTCTTTTACTAGAAAGAAATATAATTTATAATATTGTGGGTGTTGTATGAACTTAAAATTTTATGATCAGAATAAAATGTAATCTGAGCAAAACTGTGGACTATACAGACAAAGTGTAATTTAATAAAGAATTAATTTTATGAGCTTCTGAAACTCAAAAAACCTAAAAACTCATATACAGTAATATCCCGTTTAACGCCGTATCGTTTAGTGCTCTTTTATTTTAACCCAGGTTTTGAAGGAATAAATGAGGAAGATGTCGAAGAAAAAATTCAAGAAGCAGCACAGACTTTCCAATGGTGAGCTCAAGGAATGAACTGAACAAGAAGAAAACAAAAATGTTGATAGCAGTGATTCCGCGGAAAAGCAAAAAGAACTTTCGATGGTGTTTGTAAAAAGGAGTTTGTCTACCATAACTGAAATAATTGATCAATTCATTGATAATGATCCGAATTTGGACAGGAGCTCTAAAGTAAGACGTGGTGTTAAAGATGCTCTTAAAAATTCATCAAAAGTTTATGATGAACTTTTAAGAGAACAACACAAAAGAAAAAGTGAAACAACATTAGATGCTTTTGTTAAAAAATGCCAAAACACTGAAAACGCGGAAAGCTAACTATAAATATGACTGACTCGAATGTTATTTTTCCAAGAATATTCCTTTTGTTATTTATATTTTGTTTTTATTTTTGCAAGAAATAATAATGTGGTATTAATTTGGGCTTTAAGAAATAAAAGTTTGGTTTTATTTTTAGTAAAAATAACATACTTTTTAAATTTAATACCGAACCACTTTCCTAGCCGTCTTCCCCTAACTCCAATATTTCCATGTAAAGATAGCTACATGGCTATCTTTACCCGTGAAAATATGGCTTTGTGAAATAAAATACACTAAAGCATTTAAAATTTCAAAAAATATTCCTGCAGTATTTATAAAATTAATATATATATTATAAAAATGAGGAGTTATATTTAAGAGTGGCCCCGTTCCATTCTTTGTCCTTTTATAGACTGTTAACTAATAACATTTTTACTCTTTTCTTTATCAAATGATGACCAAGCATATTATTGTACAAAAAACTTAATTTCATAGTATTTCATAATTTCATTTATGGTTGAAGGACCAAGAAGTTTATCATAAAATCAGAACTAGAAATCGACTGACAAGACTTTTCTTTCTTGGTTTTTGCTTTAAGTGTGAGCTTTTTCTCCAAGTTTATGGCCACAGCATTTTCAAAGATTTCAGTTTTTGAACAACTTAGTCCGTTGCGACTATCTGATTTAACTATCACTAAATAAACAACCTATTGGGTTGTCAAATATCTCCCTTCCGCCTTTTTGTATGCAATGCAATGCAAAAAAGCGGAAGGGAGATATTTGACAATCTAATATTTTCTAATACAAATAATGTAATTATTTTGTTCATTTTGCACCATGTCTATTGTGCGAAGCACCATTGTATCGCAGTCAATTGTGTCAAGAAATCCGTTCTCAACCTGAAGATTCCAAACAATTCAGATTTATATCAATGATACTTTGCGACAAGTGGTCTTGTCAGTAATGAATTACATAATACTAATTGCATAGATTTTTGTCTGGCTTACATAAAAAGTAAACTAATATAAACGTATGTGTAATGTTATAATTCTATGCACCTAAAATATTTAAGGTTAGAAGACCCATAGTTGTGCAACTGACCTATGACTCTCCTCATTAAACAATCAAGCTTTTCAATAACATTTGCTTAAATATAGACAATATAAACTTAATGAGTAATAGCAATGAATAATAGATTTCCACTTACTTCCTAAGCTAAACCATCCACCGAAAGTATCAGGTATCGGTAGTCCAGACAAATAGTTAGGTAGAGTTACTTTAACGAGATGAGATAGACAGTTCATCTTGGCTTTGTTTCAATTAGTTAATTTCTGCTAAATATCCTAAATTGAGTATCTCACAATAAATCACAGCAGCTGCAACAGAAATTGAAGCAATGAAGCGTAAAGTAATTTTTTATGACGTACTTCTTTACATAGAAAATAGTTCAAACCTGTTACTTTTCACACGAAGCTAATTTATGATAATATCACATTTCTTTGTCATACCAACATACGACGCTCAACCGAGAATAAAAAAAGTGTAACAACATTGAAAGACAAAAAACCTATGTGCGTCAAACAAAACTGTCAAACAAAAAAACAAAACTGTCAAACGTCAAAATAGTACACCCATTGTTATATTGTCTCTCACCTCTCACCTCTCACATTTAGACACCTTTTAGACAGTTACATAGAAATCCCAATTGTAAGTATATAATTATTTACGAAAGCGGTTCTTTTACATTTACATGGTCATACATTGTCTCTTCACAACCAATATTATTTCAGGGAACCAAACATATAGTTATTCAAAACCTAGTACAGTTTTGTTAGAAATTATTAGGAAATTTTTAATTAGGGCTTCGCAGAGTGTTTTAGTATAGTTATTTTATTTACCCAGGTAAATGTTATTCAGGTTGTTTTTGTTTGCTTAGTGTGTTTTAATTCTATTGTAGGGTTCACTGAATTAAGATTAGGACTTCAGCCTGAACATCAAAATAGCTACAAGAGTCTTGTAGCATGTAACATCTGATTATTAGAACTTAACTCATATGTATGGATGTATATATATATATATATATATATATATATATATATATATATATTACATGCTAGCATATGTATAGTAATGTAATAAACTTAAGTTCAGTCCGATATTTTTGCCTATTTTTATCTTTAAGTGATCTGATTACTTTTTCTAACAATGATTAACATAGGTAATAAGAAACACAATTAAAACCATCTATTTCATCAAATATTTTTATTCAAAATATATACACATACTATTTACAATATAAAGCATGTCACAGGAAACATGTAATAAATAATATAGAATAAATATAAATAACATAGAATAAATATAAATAATATAGAATAAATATAAACATTGAAATTAAACATAAAAAAGAGAAAAGAATTGCATTTTGAAGAAATGATTAGCCAAACCAAAGTTAAACCGAACAATAAATGAAAACTGAATTTTAAAATTTAAATGGAAGTATGGACAGAAACCTTGTTATATAACTTCCACCAACCGAAAAACCGTATTTTTTGTAGAAGTTATTAATAAAACAAAAATGTATTTAGTTTTATAATCATACAAGTCAATTAAAAATTTACCCTTGATATGTTCTTTCAGGCTCTTATCTAACGAAATAAATTTTATATCTTGACTGTGTCCCATATGTGTCTTCCAAAATTCAACATGAACTGTTCCATTGTGATTAATAGTACAACTAATCCTTGATGGGCAAGCATATCCGGTTTTGTTGCTCGTTTTAGTAAACAAGCGTACAGTGGGTTTTTGGTCATATGTATATGACCTGTGGCAATCGAAATAAATTGTCTTGTCATCAGTTTTTGATTTATATCCTGAATTGCATTTTACATAATGCGAAAACTCCTTCCGCTCTATGTCTGTTTTCCACAATTCAAAATCTACAAAGTCAAAAATGTAGGTAATTGTGTAATTAGGGTTATAAATTATGAGAGAGAAGACTTCAAACCTTTAATGTTTTGAAACACAAACTGTTCATAATCAATTGTAGTTTTGTGATAAAACTCAATATGATCGTATAAACCTGTGTACCTAGAAAAAACAGAGGAGCAGGGAGGGAGTGGACATCTTATTCTGGATTTCCTTGATGGTGTACCTACAAAAATGATTTATATGTAACACAATAATAAATAAGATGAATGTACATATATAAAAGCACTACATACCTATAAAATTTTCCTTAGTACTGATTGGGGAACTGGGAATGGGAGGCGTGTGAATTTGAACTTTAGTAGAGGAAGTACAAGGATGTGGCGATAAACTTACGTGGAAATGTTTGTGAAGACGATCTGATATGGAAGGAGCAGAGATAAAAGATGAGCAAGCAGAAAGTGGACATCTTAGTTTCTCTTTTGTTGATGGTGTACCTACAAAAATGATTTATATGTAACACAATAATAAATAAAATGAATGTACATATATAAAAGCACTACATACCTGTAAAATTTTCCTTAGAACTGATTGGGGAACTGGGAGTGGGAGGCGTGTGAATTTGAACTTTAATAGAGGAAGTGCAAGGATGCGGCGATAAACTTACGTGGGGATGTTTGTGAAGAGGATCTGATGTGGGTGAAAGTAAATTGTAAGGTGATGTCAAACATGTAGTAGTATATGAGGTGGGTAAAGAAGGATGCTTTATATTTGTTTTAGTGGAGGAGGAAAGGTGTGTAATGTCTTCAAAAGATACCAAAGAAGATTGGGCAAGTGAAGGGTTAGGGATATTATTATGAACTTGGCTCACATGATGAGTTAATAAATATTTAAATTTAAAAGTTTTAAGGCAGAAAGCACACGCATTGGGATAAACAGCTCTTGGCTCTTTGTCATGTTTTTGTCTCATGTGGCGATACAAGGAGCTACGAGCAGTGAATGGAATCTGACACTCGGTACAGAAAAAGTCGCTGTCCATGTTGTCACATAAGTAAAGTAATAAAGTGAAATATAAAATAAAAGTAATGAAGGTAATAAAACGTATCGTAATAAATGTAAAGAAAATTAGAAGCGAAAAAGTAAATATATAAAGTGAGTATCTAAATGATATTAATTCTAAACTAAATATAAACTTAAATGAGCAAAATCTAAAAATAAGCTTATAAAATAGAATGTAACCTAATGTAAATGAACAAAATCTAAAAATAAGCTTATAAAATAGAATGTAACCTGAAGTGAAATAAAAGTAAGTATCTAAATAGTAAAAATATGAAACGAAAAATAAACTTACGCAAGCTAAGTAAAAATCTAAAAAAACACGTAACTAAACTAAAAAGTAAAAAATCCTAAAAAACACTTATTGTAACTATGAAATATGAAAAATAAGCATGAATTATAATAAGAGGCTTACTAGAGCAAAAAAAGCAACGCAAGGAAAGCGATCCAGAGCAAAAAAACGAAAAACCGAACCGAAATATGTGAAAAAAACTGTTATAAACAAATAAAAAAAATAATAGAATTAGAAATAGCAACAGAACGAAAGAATTCTAATTACACGAAAAGAAAAAGCAGAAAATATAATAAAACGCTTACTTGAAACGAAACCGACGCGACGCGACAAAAATGAGAAAAGAACGCGGGACTAAATATTCCACGAAATGACAGGTTATGCTCTATCCCGGAGCCAACTTCAGAGCGTAGGTGCTTTTTAAACGTCAAAACCCATCTGTCATGTATCAGAATTTAGTGGCTCCTTTACTTTTCAGACAAGTGTAGAGTGAAGTACGCTTTTGTCTTACATGCAAAAATTTGCATGCGACATCTATCACACATGAGTAGAACTAATTTAAAAAGTTACATGCATAGATAAACAAGTTACATGCATTTCTCGTTATCTGTAAATAATCGAACTAATCAATTAGCTGTAAGTGGAATTCTGTCTTAAGGCAATTAAGGCATCGTGCCTTAAGGCAAATTGCTGGAACTTCCCGTACCAAAAATTATTTTTTTAAAAACGATTAACATTTTTAAAAAAAATTTACTTCGAAAAAATAAGATTTGTGAGAAACTATAAATTGGACAAAAAATTGCTTTTTTTTGAAAAAAAAAATTAAAAAAAAAAAAATTTTTTTTTAATTTTTTTTTTGAAAAAAGAATGTTTTCTTTATTTTGACATATTTTGCAAGATCTAAACTTTTTTTCAAAACAATCGTACTGCTTTAACTGCATAAAGAAGGAATATCAAAGCGCGTAAGCGCCGCGTCGCCGTCTAACGCGTAAACATTGGTACGGAACCCATAAGATTGTAAACCAAATTTATACTTATTGTTAAAATCTCTATAAAATATCTGATAATTTGATGTGCATATGTCTAATGATCATTTTTGACCGCCAAATGACATTTTTTTTTTACTTTTTTCATTAGATCTCCGAAACCGCTAGACCTGCCTTTATGAAAGTTTGATCGATTCTTCACCTTGTCAATACAAGTAAAATGTTTTTTGAATTATCAAAATCGGACGCTCCGTTCTCTTAAAAACTGAGTTACCGTTTTCGGCACTTTTTGCCCCGTATCTTCGGAACGGCTAGACCTGCCTTCGCCAAAAACTAATCAGCACGTTTCCTTATCAATACAAATCGAATGTTTTTCGAATTATTCAAATCGGTTGATCGGTGTTCCCGAAATCGTCGACGAAAATTTGTATCCGCACATACATACACACACGCACACACACACCCACACATACACACACACACACACATACATCCATTTTTTCTAAGGTATGCCAAAATATTCAGAAACCTTTGAAACGTCGAGAAATGCAAAAAATTTCATTTTCGATTTTTTTGCGATTACTATAACTTGCCCTACGGGAAGTTAATAAAAACTAATTTGATTTTTTAGTGATTAAAAGTATTAGAATTGCGGGCTGAAACGTGGACGCATTTTTTTTTTCACTTTTATTGCAATATACAAAGAAACGGCTTGGCTGATAGTCGCGCAAGTTTGATAAACGCTAGTCCTCATCAAGATACATCGAATAGCTTTTAAAATTTTGAAATCGTCCAAGCCGTTTTTGAAAAAACGTCGATTTACGGCAAAAAATCGGTTCACACACACACACATACTTTTTTTGGTCTCATTCGATTCAGAATGGCTTGAAACGTCAAGAAAACATAAAATCATCATACGATAAATCTTATTACCCCCGAAACATCATTCATGAAGATGCTTGTTAATATACAATTCTTTATACAATCTCATTCCATGAGAGATATCAACTGCCCTGCAGTAAATAAAACTAATATTCTGCTTGATATTTATTAGCACGATGAGCACTACATTTTATAAATTGAAAACAACTGTCGTAAAAATCACATGTGCTGTGAAAAAATTAAACAAAAATTTATATATCAAAAAAAAAATATATCACTATAGCTGTTTTTTTGTTTAAAAATCACACAATCAAACTTTGTTTTGATAAAAAAACATAATGCAAAATTAAAAGTTTAAATTTTTTTCAAAATTTCCTTATAAA
Source organism: Ctenocephalides felis (assembly GCF_003426905.1). Lineage (NCBI taxonomy): Eukaryota > Metazoa > Arthropoda > Insecta > Siphonaptera > Pulicidae > Ctenocephalides > Ctenocephalides felis. The sequence goes on from NW_020538040.1 coordinate 28,038,158, forward strand.
AAAAATTAACAAAATGGAAAACGCTAATAGAGGTTACATGTACTATCCAACGTACAAAGATCAAACACGTTATTTATTATCCGATTTAAATCAACGGTATATTATGCTACAACGACCCTATTGGTTAGTATTGCCACTGGTAGTGCCAATGATGATGTTTGCTTGTTTGGTGGCCGCAATGTTGTCCAATTGTTACGTGGAGGCATCAACTGTTATATCTGGGGTCCTGGAACACACCGAAAGGATTGCAGGTGAATAAAATTTAAGCCAAAATGTGCACATCACATTTAATAATTACTACAATTTAAGGGGGTATTCTTAGTGTAGGAATTAAAAAAACGTGTTTTTTGTTTTTTTTTTTTCAAATTTTCGAAGTTTAACGGTTCAAGATTATCTGCATGAGAGAATTCTTTAAATTTTAAATTATTTTCGGAGATATAGCTATTTGACCATGCTCTTGCCTGTTTTTTTTTTTAAATTCTAGAACAGAATACCCCCTTAACGTAACTATCTAAAATAACGTCTGCATGATTTGATAATTTGGATGCTTGTTTTGCATTTCATACCTTAAAAACTACATACAAAAAGTGTGAATTATGCTATGTAATAAATTATGATTTTAATGGAAATGGATATAGAAAAAACATTTATTTATTTATCTTTAATTAACACATGAATGATTTAAGAAAAATTATATGCTAATGTGATGGAAATCCTTAGGTATGAAATTCCGATTCAATATTTTTGAGCTGTATGGTTCTGCTGTAGTAACAGGACTTCTAGCATATGCACAATACTCGGTAAATATTTTATTATTTATTACATATTGATTTGCAAATATTAACATCTGCACCAATTGAGAATAAAACTGATGTATCAAATTAACACAATCATCATAAACAATTTGTAGTTGCAACTATAAAAATTACATATTAAATATAAAATTAATAATTGAATTGTGAGAATTGAGATAATGTTAAATTGTTTACCAGGGAACGAACAACGTATACTGTATAATACCATGGATATTATGGACACTTTCGGGAATGATTTTTAAAGAAGTTCCAGGACTATACCTAACATGCGCTAAGATTATGAGATTAAGTGTTTTACATGGTGTTCTTTTATCCGTTGCTGCCACTATACTTCTTTGTAAGACAGAACATTATGATGTTATATGAACATCAATAAAATTTGTAATTTATTTTCAGATATGCAGTTTAATTTAGTCAGGATCATTTGGAGGAAGAAGAAGTTGGACTTATGTAAGGATTTAGTGGGACATCTATCTAACTAACCAAAGGAATGGAACCTTGTAAAAATAATGAATTTATTATTAATAAATACATGTACAAAAAAGCGCAAAACCTAAATGTAAATATGTAAATATGTAAATGAAGTACAATAAATTACTTAACACTCTAAAAACTATATATTATACATAGAACAAAACTTATAGCAGCACCAACAGTAATTCATCAACAATTAACAAATAAATTTTTACAGATTTTTTTTTATTACGCAGGTTAATTATGCTTCTACATTTTTACATTTGTTGTATGGTTAACAATATTGAAGCTGATGGTTTATAATCATTAAAAATTTAAGACTATTATACTAAAATTGTACACCTTTCATATGCTCATTTGTTGTGGAGTTGAATGACAAAATTTCTTAATCTAAATTACAAATGTAGTTTACTGATAATTTAATCAAAGTACAAAATTATTTGTAAATAGTAATTAAGTTAGGGTGTGGGTTTTTTAGGGCATGAGGCCTCTTCCTCCTGATCTGTTTTTCGCTTGCGTTTAACAAGGTGAGAGATATCAACAGCTGGTTTATTAGAAGGTGAGGTGAGAAGATCTGAAGCAGTGCCATTTACAGCAGATGATGATCCAGCACCGTTTGTTGTTGCAGAACCCAGTGAACTGGTTTTTGGCCAAACCTTATTTAATTGGTCTCTGATAGCTTCAATGGACTATTAAAAAAAGAAATTAAGTTCAATACTGCGTAAAATGAAGTTTGTTAATAAATTTAATAGAACAATTAATACAATTATCAATGTTTTATTTTATATAATATCTTTTCAAAATAATAGTAATTTTACCTGTTCTTTCGATTCTTTAACATCTGTAATTTTTAGTAAAATTTCTTCCTTAGTTTGATTTAATTCTTTAATAAGCGTATTGTCTTCTTGTGGTGTATCTTTTATCAATTGATCTAAGATCTCTACAGCTTTTGTAAAGTCCTGAACAGCTTCTTCGAATAAATTCATCAGTGCGTGACTTAAGCCGATCTTGAAATGAGCTTCTGCTATTTCTCGTGGCATAGGTTTTTCTAGTTTTTCATAAATTTCTAAGCTTCGCTCTAAAATGTAAAATGATCATGCTTGAAGCAAGGCAATATAAGAAAATCACAAATACACTCAGTGAGTGTCAAAAGTCACAGAATACTATTGTTTGTAAATTGAATTGATTTAAAATTATTAAATAATATACACTAACCAAAATCTTTTGAAGCAGTTTCAAAATTACTACTCTCCAGTGAAACCTCTCCTAGTTCTGAGAAAACTTCCGCTAATAAAAGTTTTGAATCATTATCTTCCTTTTTGGAAAGAATTTGACTAGAGATCTCAAGCACTTCCCAGGCCAACTGTAAGGTTGCAACATCACCCTCACTTTCCTCATCATCATCATCATCATTCGTAGCATTTTCCTAAATTGTGAAAATTTAGTTTCTAATGGTACAAACTGAATTAAGTGAATCCAAGAAAGCATAAAATCTTTTTAAGTATTTCATTAAATAATTTACTTAACAATATAAGAAAAATTAAGCAGAAACACTTTTAATGTATATTTACATATGATTATACATAAAGCAATTTAAATTGATAGTACCTCTACATTTTCATCTTCTGATTTCATTTCAGAAGGATTTTCAGTTGTTTCAGTACTTTCAGATTTCTCTGCCGATTCAGGAACGGTTTCCAGAGTATTACTTCCTTTTTCATCAGATGAATTTGAACTAGGTACATCCTTCTCATCAGTTGACGATGATACAACACTTTCATCATTTTTCTTCACATCTAAAAAATAGGTTTAGTAAATTGGTTAATTTTTATACAGAATTTGCATATGTAGTATTTAAATTAATTTAGATTAATAATTAAAATGTATATTTTATATGCATACATAATTTTACACATTACTTTTATATTATTTTCTAATCAAGTTACTACTTATGAGTTGATTGACTACTTTCAAAAATATTTGTATGAAGTATTTTGTTTTGTTATATTTTATTGATGTATTTTTTCTTTTGTATTATTATTATATGTCATATATTTTTATTATGTCATATTCAATACACTTTTTTCAAGTAAATTTTTATATTCAATGTTCACATGCTCATTATTAAGACTTAATACAAGCAATTTGGATGTTGCCACTATAGCCTCAGAAAACAAGCTTAAAACGTGACCCTGAAACAGAAATTTGACAGCAAATGAACTCACCAGCTTTCGATTCTACTTCACTTTCACTATCTTCAGTTGGTGCAGTTTCAGTTATATCTAACAACTTTGCTTCTTCGCGGGCACAGCCTAGCAAAGCCTTTCCATATCTAAAAGAAATAGACTATTTTAATATCAATTCAGATTATAAATCAATTAAAGTTGAATGAATAGTTACAGAAAATAAGCTTCAGCGAGTTGATCGCCACTGGGTCCATGTAATTCAGACAACATTTCACATACTGAAGAGAACTCTTCAGCAGCTTCAGAGTAATTTTCGGTTACTAAATTTTTTTTTCCTCTGCCCATGGCCTCAGCCACTAAAACAGTGGGATCCCTACTTTCTGCCATTTCCTGAAAAATATAATAATGAAACTTATATTAAACAATAATTTTAAGAATTTTTTTTGATAAAAACATGTCCGATTGTCTATTTTTATAAAACAAAAGTTAAGATAAAAAAAAAAGATCGGAAAGCTGAAGTTAATTACATTGGAATAGGGTCGAGATTTCTTTGAACGTTATTTTATAACCTAAAATCCGACAATCATGATACTGCAACAAAGACCGAAAACAGATGTGTAAAATATTCATGTAAATACTGCTTCATGTAGGTCATTGTGTAGATGTATCCTTACCTAGTTGTGAATAGTGCCAATTTTTGGCATATAAACACAACAATTGCAATCGTGCGCGAAACGATATGCGTACACAAATATGTATAATGACAAAAAGTGGGAGAGAATTATGCAGATGCTAATAGATGAAATAAATATAAAAAGCATTTGATGAACCTCGAGGATAACATAGCGAAGGAAACCTGCTTTACTAAAAGCTATAATTAAAATATAGCATCCCATTAGTTCCTAGATATCACGCTGAAGTTCGAAAGTAACAAAACAATCTAGAGGCCTATTCTGCGGTAATATGGTAGATAACATACCGTTGTTATGACAACGCTATGCTATCTATTTGCTGTGCTATCAGGCGTATTTTACATATAACAAATCAGAAAATGGAAAGCTGAGGCTCAGATTATGGAATCATGGAAGCAAAAGTTTAAAAAAAAACTTAAGAGGGGTAAATTAAATGTGATGTTCATACACTGCAAATTTGTGGTTTGGAAAAACACCAATAATAAATAATAATGCATAGAATATAAGATGCGACTTCAGTAAGATTTTTGAAAGATTATTGTGTAGATTTGGAAGTATTAAGTCAATTGCGCTATTTTATCGCGATATTTTTAAGAAACTTATGAAAAGCAAAATTATTTTTTACGACAGTACTAAAATTAGTAAAGTATTTAGAGTGTAAGTAGCCCTGAAAAATAATTTATAAAATGCCAGTTAATATTAATTGACTAAAGACTACGTAACGTAGAATTTAGATAATTTTATTCATAATACATTGGTGTCTTATTTCAAATCCGAAATGTAACGCACTTGAACGGTACGCCGTATCAATTAAAGAATATATATTCCAATCATTTAAGCTTAAATTAAGTAAGAATCTCGGAATTCGAGATACCCAGCTGTAAGTAATTACTTGTATATTGACACCCTAAAGTTGTCTCAAAACTTACCTATGGTAGGGTGTCAATACCACATGTAGGGTTTTGAGACAACTTTAGGATGTCAATATCCAAGTATTTACAGACTTACAGCTGGGTATCTCTAATTCTGAGGTGAACTTACTATAATGACTGGACTAATATACAAAGGTTAAAAATTCCATGCGAAGAGCAATTTCTATTCCCAATTACCTCGTCTTTTTATATGCCTTTAATTTTATTTAAAAACAGAATGATTCGGTGTCACGAAATGTCTGATTGCACATGATTAGTCTTTTAACCGTTACGTCCAAAAAGAAAATGAAAGGTAGAATTAATATAGCAATTCTGTTACGAATCATTTTTAGGAAATGTAATTCATCAGCCCTTTGGATATAAAAGTTAGATTTAATAGAATAAAGTTTTAACTAATGCTTATTTGAGAACGATACATGTATTATAGTGTGGTTCTTAATATGGACATTTTCGAATTTCCTTGCTTTTAAGAGCTTAAATGGTTCCAAATTGATAAACAATTTTCTCAAAGTTTTAGCTCTTAATATTGTTTTTTGGATAGTGCGCAATTCAAAGTTTTGTGTGGAAATAGTATGAAAAATTTTTCAAAATTTGTCGCTAATTTATACCTAAATTTTTTTTTAATTTTCAAAATTTTTTCCATGCTATTTCCATACGAAGTTTGATTGATTTGCGCACTATCTAAAAGTTAATATTAAGAGCTAAAACTTTCAGAGAATTGTTTATCAATTTGGAACCATTCGTGCCCTTGGGAGCAAGGATATTCGAAAATGACCATATTAAGGACCACCCTAATGTATAAGGCAATGCTTAAGTAGCGTACATTGACTAAATATTTATAGGACTTGTGAAAATGGAAAATATATATCAAATATATTTTGAAGAATTACCACAAATAGTAGAAAAAAGAGATCAGATGGAAAAGCTATCTTATTTTTTCTTAGTACTAAAAACAGATTCTATCTATTTACTATTTAGGTATTTTACATATAATCAAACATATAAAGAATGTAATAACTGCATCTTTGTGATGCGCGTTTATAACATACAGTTTTATGTGTAGATCTTATAAATTTGTAAATTATTATTATTATTATTATTATTGTTATTATTATTATTATTATTATTATTATTATTACTATTATTATTACTATTATTATTATTATTATTATTATTATTATTATTATTAATATTATCTTACTATTTCTATTGAGGAAATCTGAAATCTCTCTCGATAACAAGGTACTTTTGTATAAAACTATCATAGTGCCCATTTGGACTTATGGAATCGAACTATGGGGTTGCTCATGCAAATCTAACATAAACATCATTCAAAGGTGCCAGAATAAAATTCTGCGTATCCTTACTAATGCGCCTTGGTATATTTCGAATTTTTGCCTACATAAGGATTTGAAAATCTCAACGGTCAACGAAATGATCAAGATTAGAAGTTCATCTTTTAACAACAAATTAATCCAGCATACAAATCCTACAATTCAAGCGATTCAGAGACCGATAAGAAGATTGAGCAAGAAATGGCCTTCCGATCTACCAAACTCCTAGCCCAATGTCTGCACGCGTCCTGACGTAGTACGCGGCATACATCATCACGTCATCGTTCATTTATGTTATTTTTGTATTACTGTTTTAATTTAATTTTCATTTCAACTGTTTTCATTTTATATTCAATGTATTGCATTTTGTGTTTTTTGTATTTTTTTTTTGCTCATATCAATTTTGTAAATAAGACATTAAAGTCTTGATTAACAAAAATAAATTGTAACAAAAAAAAAAAAAAAAAAAAAAAAACTATTTCTATTGTTATTTTGTTATATTTTATTATTTTTCTGAAATTTTATTTATATTATTTATTAATCTTATTTTTATTATTATTTGCTTATATTTCACATTAAATCATATTACGGATATTATTTTTATGTAAATTTTATCCTTTGCTCTTTTATTTATTTAAATTTATATTATTATTTATCAATATTACTTGATGTTAATAAATTAGCAGTTGTAATAATTATTGAAATTAAAAAAAAAAAATGTGTAAAACGCCTGATCGTACAGCAAATAGGTAACATTTTGAATGGGTAAGATAGCGTTGCTATAACGTTATGTTATCGCAAAATTGGCCCCTTAATATGAAAATCTATTTACAATTACAGAACACTACAACTTTGTGAGCATGTAATTTAATAACCTTGATATGCTTATAAAGATATGCTCGTTTTAATTAAATTAGCGAGGGAGATTCTTCGTATAATATGCTTACAAAGAAGTCCAGGTATATCATTACATTGAAATCGACAATTGTAGACTTCAAATCAATTTTCCATAAATGAAAGGGAGAAACTGAAAGAAGATGGGTAATTTGTTTTTATTAGGCCTGCCACCATTTCCGAATAATTAATAAATACGATAGCAAAAAAACATGAACATTGCATTAAACAAGCGGAATAGTTATGCGCCGGTACGATAGCAGTACTTATTCCAACAAACAAAATCAATATCGGACTGGTATATGGAGTCGACGCCTTCTAGAGAAGAGTTCAGTACAATACTGCAATTACGCGTGGTACTATACAACGTACGACGACGACACAGTGCATTTTTTTGAGGTATTGAGATTGATTAAGTAGTGTTTTCGAAAATTGTCAGTTTTCAAAATTTAGAGTTAAATATCGGAAGTGCTTTGTTGCAACAGTGAAATTCGCTCAATATATAATAAATATTGATAGTTAAAATAAACAAGAAAGTTGTACTTGGTAAGTTAAAAGTTGCATCATAAACCACCCGTTGACTTACACTCAAAATAATTGTTAAAGATATAAAATATAAATAGAGATATAAATATAAAAATTCATCAGACTTTTATCGAGATTAGTGTTATTTTTTATCTATATTTCAATGATTTAAATAAAAACCTGATTTGTATTGTATTGGATAAAAAATTCGGTAAAATCGAACCAAAGTGATTAAAATTGCAACTGAATTAATTTCACATGTATAGTGGCGATACCTTGAATACTATTACATGCATAATTTAAGTGCAGCAAAGCAATTGGTCTATTACAAAACGAGTTGGATACATGATAGTTACTCCAATGTCTTGGGATACAAATTATTCGAATAAAATCTGAAATGCTTAACTAAGTTTATCTGAGACAATTCTAGCGTTCATAAAAATAATGTAACTTAAATGTGTGTGAAAATTATTACATGTTTTTTATAAATTTGTGTAGGAAGTGATTCGAGAAGCAAGTTGCCCGCGCTTTCGAGGTTTGTACGACTTCCGTAGTCTGGATTGGCGGTGGCGTCACGACGAAATGCTCAACGGACAAGCAGAAATTACAATGGGAGACTACTTATGATCGGTGAGATAATTTAATTTGTAAATTTATTTTTTTCAAAATGCATTGTATAAGCAATCGTGCATTGCAATCACTTATCTTGGTAGGGATGTAGGAGTTTACCAGTTTACTGGTAACGAACTCTAAGTTTGATACTAAACCTAAACTTTCATAACCATGTCGGTTAGATGAGTCTGACGCTAAAAAGTTCTACATGAGCCATGTAAGACATATGTCTGTCACGATACAATATATCGTGAAGAAAAGTTTGAAAATAGGTCTTTATTAGCAAGGTGACTATATGATCCCGGTTTGACCAGAACAGTCCCGGATTTCCACCTTGTGTCCCGGGTTTTTCTAAAAGAAATATTTATCACGGATTTGGATTTTTTATCCCGGGTTTTGGGATCTTCAGAATTGCTTAATAAAATTACAACTACTCGTCAAAAATAAATAAATGAAAATTATAAACAACGAGTATGCTGTTTCAAAATTACGAAGGCCGTTTAAAATAGCTCCTCGCATTGATAATTTCAAACTTATTTTCAATTTTACAAAAATTGAAAAATAGAACTTTTTAACTAACAGACACAAGTGCTAATTTTTACTAATAATATATAAATAAGTTAATATGGAAAAAAATGAACAGAATTTTATACAAAGCTTAAAAGCCAAAAAAAAAAACAGATCCAATAATAAAGTTAAGATACGACATATAAACATATACTATATAAAAGTTAAGATATAACATACCACATAAGGGGGCATTCATTAATCACGTGAGGTTTCTAGTGGCAGCAAAGTTTGACAAAAAATCACAAAGTATCATGTAGGGGAGGGAGGGGTATAGTAAGATATCACGTGTATTTATTGTTAACCTGAATTGAAAAAAAATTAAACATTTTCAAAAAATACAAAAACTTTACAATTTTTTCTCGTAACTAAACTTACACGAAATATTTGGTGGAAAAAGGGGTAATTTTAAATATCACTACGTATCACCAAGGGGGAGGGGGGGTTCAAAAATCCCTAAAAACTGATCACGTGATTAATAGACGCCCCCTAATCGAAAGTAATGTGTAACTAATAAAGATACCATAACTCATATGAAAATTTTTCTTATATTATCGTGGAGATAAAGGTGTTAATCGTTTAGCTAGGATATGAATGTGAATTTACATAATATCCACTTGATTTTCATGTTGTGATACTAATGAAAGTAGCTTGATTGATGCAAATTAATACCAATATTGTTATAATACATAAAGTAAATATAAATAAGCTTCATGACAAAAATAAATTAAGGAAGTACAAAATGAAAGCAATATCAAACATTTCCATCCATACTGTGACATACCGCGCAAACCAAATTTTCCTGCAACGAACGAGTTACAAAGTCTCAAAAAAACAAATTTTAATTTCTGTTTAATGACTTCCAAATTATCAACGCTTATCAATTCATCGTATCAATGCATTTCAACCAATCGAATGCTTATCCATTTATCCTTATCAATTTTTTATTTCAGTCATAGCAATGGCAAGCACAGAGTCCTAGCGTCCCCAGAGGACGATTTCGACTTGCGCACGCCACTGGCTGAACAGAATCCACTGCATCAGCAGCAGGTCAACATCATGTCCCAGCAACACCAGCAACAGCAGACCCAACAGCAGCCGGACGAGCAACGGAGAAATGGCTGCTGTCCATCCGCTCAACCGCCGGCCATGTTTTTACTCGGTAAAAGAATAATCGAATCTCTAGGGCTTAATTTAAATGAATCTCGTAATAGAGACACTTAATAGAGAGAAAATGTTCAAACTAAAGCGTGTAAGATTTCTGGCATAATACAGCAATTATTTTAGAGGTATTCCTTATACAAGTTTTTACGTTCGCTTCTAAAACTGTATTAAGTAACCGATTCTGCAGCATAACAGCGAAATATGGCAAGGCCATGCTACGCTCCAACTTCCATACATTATGCTACTGAATCATACTGAGTACTGCCAAAATGATATGTATTTGCTGTTCATTCCGGCGTTTTACCCAAACTGCAACGTCACTCGTATGTTATAAAGCGGAATCAAAACGCCCTGTTATCTAACATCGCTTTTTTTACATTTGTGTAGTTTTTAGGTTATGTTTTCTATCTGAAAACCTGAGAAATACGCCTGACTGCATACCAACCACATGGCCTTTTCAATATTTTGTATGAAAAGTTTTTCATATCATAACTTTGTCATAACATTTTTCTATTATGCGGCAGAATCGGTCCCTAAATGTCTTCTGGTGAAGAACTCCGAAATAGCAATATCTAAAAAAATCAGATTTTAATCCTTTTGCTACGAAATAGTTTCCTGCAGGAGTGACGCTGCTGTACGAGCCAATAGACGCTAAAGTATTTGTTACAAATACTAAAACTTTCTAATTATTATGGATAAAAATATATTTAAAAATTTCAAATATACACTTCTATTGTCATCTATTGGCGACAATAATACACAGGTCGCCACGCGGATGTCCTCCATAGACGACAATCGTAGCAAAAGGGTTAATTCAGCGGTATCTAACCTGTGGCGAGGCGCGACCCCTCGGGAGGCGCCGGCCTGTTCTAAGGGGGACACGTAGATCTCTTTCCAGAATACTATTTTCGGAAATAAAACAACATTTTTGAAATGATAAAAAATGAACAACAAATTAGTTTTTATTCATGTTTTTACATAATATTGCATATTAATTTGTATTCTGATAATATCAGTTGAGTATAAAATAAAATTGTTGAAAAAATTAAGGGGGGGACGCGGAGCAAAAAAGTTTGGAAACCACTTGGGTCAATTTACATGCAATACGAGTTAACTCATTATTTTTTTAAAAATAATATCGAGGAACAAATTTAAAAGTATGAAAACATACAAATGATTATTTTCGAAAGGGTTTGTATTCAAAGACGGTCTTAGGTTTCATGTCCTGCGTTCGGTTAAGTCACTTCACGAGCAAACCCTCTTAGTAACGCCTTTAATTTTTTAAGCAAAAACTAATGAAGTATAATATAAGTTTCACCCTAAACAAAACTTTATTCTATTTTGTACAGGGACCTTGGCTATGACTGCAATTGGCACCGCCTTGCTATGCGCGGCTATAATGACTGATCATTGGGAGCACATACATTGGGACAAAGAAAGCCTCGAGTACTTAACAAACGGTAAGATGTACAAATTTTTAAATCTGAGATAATTTTAAAGATGCAAAATTTTAAGGTGGAACGAAGTCGTTTGTAGAACCGTCGAACCGCTTGAAATCACGCTGAAATTTATTTTTATAAGCCAATAAGGGTAATAGTCCAGTCATTATAGTTCACCTCGGAATTCGAGATGCTAAGATGTAAGTTAGTAAATACTGTATATTGACACCCTAAAAGTTGTCTCTAAATCTACATATGGTAAGGTGTACGTACCATATGTAGGTTTTGAGACAACTTTTAGGGTGTCAATATATAGTATTTACAGACTTACAGCTAGATATCTCGAATTCCGTGATTCTTAATTTAAGCTCAAATGACTGGACTATACTAAAAAGATATTATAAGAATATTGTATAGTAGTACAAAAAATTGGTTGAATTCCATAACATTTGTATAAAGAAAATAATAAATGATGTCTTTTTTAATTTTAAGGGACAGAATTGTAACGTATTAAGTACATGCTAGTTTTGAAATGTAACTTATTTAGCCGTGTAAGATAAATTGCCAAACCTGCATGTACATTACACAGTACAGGTTCGTATTATCGCATACGATATACTCGTATTCATCTCAAAAGATGTTAAACCTTAATTGTTTTCTAACTAATTTATATTCCAAAGTGAGAATACCTTAAATCTTGATCGATAAAACTTAAGCTAGTTATTAAATACGAATCAGCAGAAAACCTTGTAACTTTCAACCGGGTTTCTACTATCATAACACACCCGCCCACAACCGCAAGCAATTCATGATACCCTTCCATTATCGGTATGTCCATAAATCATAAAAATATTCTTAATATCAAAATCATTGATTATGATCAATAACACACCGAAACATTCCTTTATTTTACATACAAAAAGCATTAATATTTAATGTGAAGTAGATAGTCAATGTTTGTTCAAGATACTAACAATAAGCATAAAAGCTGATTGATATCTCCACGAAACATTAGTGGAAGTTATGTTTAATACGGAATATGACAAACATGCGACTTTTTCGGCTTTGTGATATTTTTTGAATTTTTACAAATTAGGTCGATCTTTCAAATCTAGCAAATGATCGTGAAAACTAATTTAAATGACAAATTACAAATTATATCCTGATTGCACAAAAGTATATAGTTAATCCCAGTGGTTGATTTACAGTAAGAGCAGTCGAGGCTAAGTGCCCAAGGCGACAAATTACTGGATAATTAATTAATTAACACAAAAGCAATAAAATTTATGCATTATATATTAAAAAAATAGATTAACATTTTTTATATTGTAATTTTAAAAATTTAAGTTTAAATTTAGAACTATCAAAATCAGTTTATTTCCATGAGAATTTAAAAAGAATACTGGATTCTTGAATTTCCTGCAATTAAAAATTAATTTTCTGGGGTCACATATTTTAAAATTTGTCATGCCTTTTTTATGAAACTTGAAAAACAATTGATCAATTTCTTTGTTTAAAATTGGAGAATTATCCTGTAACTGTTTAACTTTAAAAAATAATTTTAAAGTTATTTCATAATTCTTACTCATTTACAACCAGCATATTGTCTTAAAATAATTATATTTTGATCGGCAATAAATATACGCAAAAAAATAATGTTTATAACAAATACGAATATTTCTAATATTATAGTACTTAGTATGTAATAAATTTTCTGCAATCAAATAGTTTTTACAAGAAATGAGAAAAATATAAGAAAATTCCATTGATATGGAGGCATTTTCGTCAATGCCCTCGGAAGCCATAAATCTAGATGCGGCCCTGGTTATTCCATATATTGAGAAACTATAGAATAGAACTGAATTACGTTCCTTTTACATGTATAATTCACTTTATTTTGAACGAAATAAATTGTAACATTTAAGGGACACAACTAGTGTAACCGCCTAAAAAAAAGGTGATTTTTGGAAATTTATATTAAAAAAAAAATACTTTATCAATCATTTCAAATTTTTAGGAATATTTATACATGTTTTAAGAATACATAGTAAAATTTATATATAATTATTTATAGAGAATTATATTTAGAACATGTAAAAAAAAATTGATAGTGATCGGATCATTTGTTTTCGAGTAATCGCTGCGGCAAATTCGAAAAATGCTTTTTCGAGAAAAACGCGTTTAAATATAAAACGATCATTATACTTTATACTAGATATATTTACTTTTTAAATGACTAACTCAAAAACTATTTAAGATATCAATTTAAAATTTCGGTATGTTATTTTCAAAGGTATAACCTATCGAAATATGAAAAAATAGAAAATTCGATTTTTTGAAAATTTCACACTAGTTGTGTCCCTTAAGGTAAAAATTACATGTCTCGTTCTTACTTACTACATTTAACTTTCCGCTAAACGCGTGAATTTTTGACCGAAAAAGTTTCAAATTTTTAAATAATAAGGTCTCATTTGTAGATAATTTATAAAATTGATTATTAGACTATCGATATTTGATCTACATCATTATTAAAACAATTTGAGCATGTAAAAAAGCAATATTTGGGATGTTTGATGCATTAGAAATGTCTGCAGAATTTGTTCTTCATGCGGATATAGAGTCCGCGCTCATGTTACGGAAGGTTAAAAAGTAAAATATTTACACATAACATTCATTATAGTTCTATTATACCTGTTTCTAATCTACTAATTCGGCAAAACATGAAATATCCGTATAATAAAAATTTCAATGATGTTTGACACGTAATCCTAAATTATTAAATTATGCCGCTCGATTTGTAATGCATGAACAACGTGCCCCGGTTGAAGGTTAAGAGCGAACTATACATGCAACTATACTAATTATATACCCCGGACTACGTAGCGCAAATAAATTTAATATTTATAGAATGAACATGACGTACGTACCATAAACATTATTCTAGGAGATAGTATCTATCTCCTAAGGGCGATACAATCTAATGGTAGTACAAGTAAAATTGTATGGAACAGAGCTGCATTTAAAATGAATATTTTCAACCTACCGAAGGTTAAGTTATAGTAATCATTAAAAAAAATTGAAAATGAAAATATTTCGGGAGCACGGATTAACAGATTTGAATTATTCAAAAAGCATTTTATTCCTATTGATAGGGAGACGCGCTAATAAGTTTTTGGCAAAGGTAGGTCCAACCGATTCGGGGATCAAAGCAGAGTGCAGAAAATGAAAATTAAGTTTTTGAGAGAACGGAACAACAATTCGAATTATTTAAAGAGCATTTTATTCCTATTGATAGGGAGACGTGCTGATTAGTTTTTGGCAAAGGCAGGTCCAGCCGATTCGGGGATACGAAGCAGAGACCAGAAAATAAAAATTAAGTTTTTGAGTGAACGGAGCAACAATTAGAATTATTTAAAAAAAAAACATCACACTTGTATTGGCGTAATGGAGAATTGATTGAATTTTTGCAAAGGCATGTCGACCAGCGGTTTCGGAGATTCAGAAAACAAAATTAAAATGCCATTTGGCGGTCGAAAATCAGATATTTTCTAACAAAATGGATCAACCGACATGAATCTTATCAAAATACCAAAAACTTCAAAAAATTTCATTTTTTTTAATTAGTTTTCAAACATTTGAGTTTTTCAAAAAAATCATGATACGCAAAAATTTTTTTTTCAATATTTAAATTTTTTCAAATGTTTTTAAAATTTTCAAAATAAATGTGTTAAAATTTTAAGCGCTAGTTAGATCATTTTTCTGTATCCGTTTTTCCCAGGCAAATAAAATTTTGCTAATGGAATAATTATAAATAATATCAATGTTAAAATGTAAAATATAAAAATATTTGTATGTTACATTCTTTAGTGTTCCATACACTTGGAAGAAAGCTATACTTTTTCACAATAATAATTCGTTTTCAATATGCCCTTCATCTTTTTTTTACAATAAATAAAATCTTATCAACATTTGTATCCGTACAAACTCGTCTGAACAAAACAAACTTCATAACATGCAGCCTAATAACAAAATGATCAGCTATAATGAAAAAATCGGAAATATCAACTAGAACAATAATAAAATACATCAGAAACTATTTGAAATTGCTAAAACTTACCGTACAGAAAATTAAATTTTTTTGCTTTAACATTTTTTGAAAACTTAGAAACAATAAGATTTTTGAAAAAAATTGACTTGAAAGTTATTTTTTTATATTGTAATTTTTTTTTGAAAATTTTGTACTTTTTTAAGGGGGGAGCCTGCTGTAGAGGCTTCAAAAAATAGCTTTTTATAACGATTTTTTAGGGAAGGAAATAAATATTTAATTGAAACAAAACTTTCATGATTTATTGTTACATATTTCAACATTCTTCTGAAATTTTTTCATTAAAATTATGTCATAATATGCCGGGTAAAAAAATTTTGCCGATGTGCAAAACGAGCGTGCAGTACACTATTCCCATCCGAAACAAAAAAATCGAAACAAATGTATGTTTTCGATAGTACAGATTCTAGATGAACCTAAAAAACTGAAAAACTGATAAAAAAAATTAAAACTTCACCAGTTTTTCGCAACTTGGAAAAAATCAAATGTTTTTTGATACAAAATTTCGTTTTAGATTGATTAAAAAGTGGGTTAATTATAACTTTATAATTATAACTAGGTTCAACTAGAATAGAATTTAATCCTGAATACAATGAATTTTGTCTCGCTTCGACAGGACGTTTAATTTTTAACTTCCCGTAGGGTAAGTTATAGTAATCGCAAAAAAATCGAAAATGAAAATTTTTATATATCTTTACGTTTCAGAGGTTTCTTAATGTTTTGGCATACCTTAGAAAAAATGGATGTGTGTGTGTGTGTGTGTGTGCGTAGTATGTATGTATGTGCGGATACAAATTTTCGTCGACGATTTCGGGAACAAGGATGAAGCAATTTGAATAATTTAAAAAACATTCGATCCGTGGTAGGTCTAGCCGTTCCGAAGATATGGGGCAAAAAGTGCCAAAAACGGTACCTCAGTTTTTAATAGAACGGAGTGTCCGATTTTAATAATTCAAAATCATTTTACTTGTATTGACAAGATGAAGATTTGATCAAATTTTTACAAGGGCAGGTTTAGCGGTTTCGGAGATATAACGAAAAAAGTAAAAAAAAAATGCCATTTGGCGGTCAAAAATGATCATTAGACATATGCACATCAAATTATCAGATATTTTATAGAGATTTTAACAATAAGTATAAATTTTGTTTGCATTCCTATGGGTTCCGTACCAATGTTTACCCGTTAGACAGCGACGCGGCGCTTACGCGCTTTATATTTTGTCTCTATGCATTTAAAGCAGTACGATTGCTTTGAAAAAAAAGTTCAGATCTTCCAACATATGTCAAAATAAAGAAAACATTTTTTTTTCAAAACAAGATTTAAAAAAAAAAATTTAAATAATTTTTTTTTCAAAAAAAAAGTAATTTTTTGTCAAATTTATAGTTTCTCAAAAATCTTATTTTTTCGAAGTAATTTTTTTTCAAAAATGTTAATCGTTTTTAAAAAAAATAATAATTTTTGGTACGGAAAGTTCCAGCAATTTGCCTTAAGGCACGATGCCCTAATTGCCTTAAGACAGAATTCCACTTACAGCTAGTTTTTCCGCCAATTAGAAAGAATCAAAAATTAAAAACCGAGAAATCGCGCGTCGAAGTTTTCGTTCTGCTCGTATACATGCTTGCTTGACGCTTGCACATTATTTCTTTAATTCCGAAAACAATTTAAATTTGTTTTTGAAACTCAAGGGATGTATTCTTGGCTAGTTTTGGAATACATTTTTGCAAGAAAAAATCGATTTTTTTTTAGCCTCTAAAGAAGGCTCCCACCTTAAAGCAATCGCGTTGCGTAGCGTTTTAGAAACAAAATATTGGAGCGCGTAAGCGCTTCTTCGCAGTCAAACGGATAAACATCGTTAATAACAAATAATTGTTTTCAATTAATTGAATATTTCCAGGTTCGATACATTGGCTTTTGGACGGTTCAGTGGCGCGGCTGGGCAAACGCGCGGGAGCAAAGGGAAGCCAATCGACCAGTGGCGGCGGAGGCGCCTTCCTCGTACCAATGCACGGCGGAATATGGACACTATGCGTCAATTTGAATGAGCACGAAACGCGTTTGTTAAGCAGAATCGGATATCCACGCAACAAAACTTGTGATAATTATTTAGCTGGCGGATTAGAGGACAAGACTGATATGAGATTCGAAGGAAAACTAGATGGAATGAGAGGAGATGAACCACGGGCAGACTGGCAACACAGTAAGTAGATTCAAAATTCTTGCATACATATCAAGTCATTGTAGTGACCCAACTAAAATCCCACAACTCGAGAAATTCAATCTTGCAGTCAATCACCATGCATAATCCAAAGGAAGAAGAACTATCGATATAAAGAACCCAATTATAAAATTGTTAAATACACCTAAGTCTGTTTTTACACGGAGATTGGTTCCAGAAGAAGCCGTGTAAAAAAAAAAACGTGTAAAAAAAGACATTGATCTTATACAAAAATGGGTGATTTGTTCCTAATCTCTAAAACCTATTAAAATTAGTGAAAAACAGGAATTTTCAAGAACAAGAATTCATGTTTATTTTAATAATAATTCTTCTAAATTAGTGCTATTCACATTTGCTTTGACCAGTAAAAATTGTTTGTACGCGCTAAAGGGGAGTTCACTTAAATCTTTAAGCTAGTGTTCGCAAACTATCGTACTATCGATGGTTTCAGACTTTTTTCTTTCATAAATACTTTTTTGTGATATGAACATACTTCGCAAAAATTAAATTTGGCAAAAAAAATTTAAGTACATAAAATTTCAAATCGTGCTAAATGGAATAAAATCGTGTAAAAAAATTAAAAATATTCAATTTTCAAGCCGTGTTATATCAAAACCGTGTACAAAAAGACCGTGTAAAAACAGACCTAGGTGTATATTATGTATAAAGCGATTGAAAATAAAGTCAACAAATGACAATGCTATAGCCACAAGTATTTTACTTCGCAAAGAATATTTCATATTGTTCAACAGAAGTATACAATATTTCAAATTTAGTTTAAACATCTTTCTAACTAATTCTCTTGCGATAATCACAAACAACAAAGTTTACAAAATCCCGCTATATATGCAAATTTCATTTTCATTGACGATTTTGAGAAACATGTTTTTGCTGCGATTCAATTTTATAATAATTTAATTTTCTTTCATTCTAGGAATGCAAAACTTATCAATTTCTTGTGCGTTAGTATGTTTGATAATATTAGGCAGTGCAGCACTGGTAGGAGCATTTGGTGTTTGCCAGAGACAAGTCAGTGCAGTATTAGTTACTGGAGTTATGTATTTACTCGCAGGTGAAAATAAGTATTTGTATTTAAGAACAGCTTACAATAAAGCTGAAAAGTTTAAAAAAAAAAAATTAAAATTTTAGTCGAATACTAAAAATATTTTGAAAGATTCATGAATATCTTTAAATTAATAAAATAAATTTAATACAATATTTTTAAGCATTGCCCTTTAAGCAAACTTTACTTCTGGCGCTCATACCAAATTGAACAGTATGACCACAGAAGAGCAAAATTGTATAGAAGAAAATTAATGAAACTATTCATTCTATAATAAAATGTAATGTATAACTAACGCACATAAAATTTTACAGCATTATTTGCTCTGTTCACATTGATGATCATTCACTTCAAACGGCAACAAGGAAAACCTACTTTGGATGAAAACAATGACGGCACAGTTGACGGAGTCGTTGGAGGAACAAAGAGCGAAGTTCTTGGGCTAATGGGGGCAAGAATTTTCTCAACAGCTTGGAGCTTAGACCTCGGCTGGGGAGGAGTTGCTATCTGTGCCACTACGTCATTTTTATGGATACTCTTATCCAAAATTATGATATACAATCCAATTACAGCAATGCTATAAAGGATTAATTCGCATGCTGATGCTACTTATAAAAACACATGCAACAGTATTGCGTGATTAGGTTATGTGTGACAAGAATTACCTAAAGTAAAAGTAAAAGAAGACCCATATTCAAGACTTCAAACCTGTGTCAATTTTTGATATCAGGATACAATTTTGCCATAAATTTGCATTATAATCTGCGCCTTTGTAATGTTACAAGTTCCATACAGGAACGTTAGAAAGTTAATAAGATTTCATATAAATGCCTTTGGATAATACATTTAAGCATTGCTTTTTTAACGCTTTAAAACATTACTTAGTTATAATAACGACTTTTTATTGTGATATATTGTGCTGAAAATAAAAGCTTAAATAAAGAACCAATCGTAAATTTAGACTTACCGGTGTTTCTATTTGAGGGGTGAAAGGAGCCAGATTGAATCTTTTAGACGAACTTGCAGGAATTCTAGTTGATCGAGCAACCTCTACCTTGCTAATAATGTTTGAACCACACTTAATACCAAACGCTTGCAATGACAGCGATCACAACAGAAAAGTGCGCAAGTTGTTTGGCGGTTCTTCACTTGTTACACTTCATATGAAGTTGGTAACATATTCAGGCAGGTGTGCCATCTTCGACATAACCGAGCGCGCAAAATATTTATTTCAAAGTCTCGATGATATAAAACATTTCCGAATATAGATATTTATAACTTATACCAAAATTTACGATCGTAATTGTGTACATGTACTTTTAAAAAAAGTAGTTTATTTTATAATTTCTTAATCTAAAACGGTATCTACTATAATCAATGTTGTGCACCACGTAATGCATTATTTGTTTATATGAAACATTTCTTTAGATTCTATTTATAAATCTTTGATGCGGTGGGATTTTAATCTTCAAACTTAATAAAAGCATTAAGAATTTTATATATTTATTTTTATTATATTTTTGGTTTTGTTTTGATTTAATATGCTGAGTACAAAAATACAAGTTCTGATATATAAATTTTATTGTAACATTTGTTAAAATAGTAACATTTGATTATGATCTTTTTATAAAATAAATGACTATACATATGATACATTGAATTAAATATGTACAAATAAAATAATTTTATCAAACAAGAATAAATAATTTACATTTTTGGATGAATATATATATATATATATTCTTATATAATATTATATATATAATATTATATATTATTATATATATATAAAATAGAGTATCATCGTTAATTTACAAATATAGTTAAAACATTATAATATCAAACAGTTTCAACCATTCCTTTCCTTTTGGCTATGAATGACGTTTCTTCAGATTTAACATCTTTTGGGATATTTTCTGTAACCTGATTTATATTTTCCATTATTTTTGGGGTTTGAGGTCTTGCTTCGATAGCAAGAGAAGTACTTGCTGAGGAACTAGGATTTTGAGAGAGACGCATCTCTTCCAAAGGTATTTCCTCTGATTTAGGCCTTGGAATTTTAGGACTACTGTCACGTGATTTTGTTCGACTTTTTGAATGGGCTCGGGAATTAGACCCTTCTCTACTAGGTGAACTTCTTTGAGGACTACTTTCTCTCGAGTTTGTTCCTGTTGAGCTGTTGCAATTTGGTCCATCTGATACTTCATTTGCATAATAAACAGTATCAGTTGTAATGCCTCCACAAATCAAATGTGCTTGCCTTGCAGCTAGTTGTATTCTGCTAACGCTGCCTGGCAGACTATCCCGTCTCAATGCTGCTGCAAAGCCAGGTACTCTATGAGCAGTTGTAAAAAGTGGCCTGTGGTCTCTGCTATTTCTTGAACCAAGTGACAATCTTGTACTGCCATGAGGTGAAAGAATGTTTGAGTTTGGAGTAGAATTTTGACCAGGAATTTCTAAAAGCTGTGCTATTAGCTGCATTTTCTTGGCTCTTGCTTTAATACGACCCTTTAATATCAAAAAAACATATATTACTAATATAATACTAGACCCAAATCAATGTATTCTCACTCTTGGTTCTAATAAAACTATCTGATTTAAAAAAGAACAGTTTAGTACACTCTTAAAATTAATATTTTTGTATTGATTTAAATGTAAATTTAAAGAATAAGTATATTCAGAAAGCAATAAGTTATTTTAGGATTTGTCAAATGTAAAAAATATTAATGATTATAAATCTAGATTTTTGATTAATAATGATAATACCTTTGTCAATTTTTGTTTAGCAGCCATGCTTCGTATGTGATCATCAAAAATAAATTTAGCAGACAGCAAAGGCACTCTGTTTATTCCTATGCTGCTGTTTGGACGGTGGATTGTTATATGAAGACATCGAGGATCTTCTTTATCTCCAGTCACCTTTAATAATTTTGATTAATATTGAAACACTTCATTACTCATAAATAATATTTTATACCTCAATATCTTGCAAAAATCCAACTAGCTTTGCTATGCCAAATCCTAATCGCTTGGTATCAGGTTCTACTAATATTAGCTGCATAATGTCTATCACTAAAAATCTACGAACTTTAGATCCATCTCGGCTAACCACGGTACATGCTATGAGATCACTGTTATCTGGTAGTAGACCAAAAAAAAGAAAAGAAAAAAGAATTAAACATTCAATTAATATGAATAAACATTTGAACTAAATGACTAGTTATTATAATTTAATGAAATATGTTTTTTTGTGTAAATACTTACTCAAATCTAATACAGCTTCAACTTGCACACAATCACTGACATTAGATAATGGCAATTGGGTTTCAGTGTGTCCTTTTAATTTTTGTATAGTTGATCTAACTAGGAAGTAAACTCTTATAGCTCTACGTGCCCTCTCTACCTCTCCACAAGGTAGTCTTTTATCTAATGCTATTCCAGTTAAAGGTGTACCCGTTGGAGGAAGTAGAACTGCGCTGTCCATACATAGCCATTCAACATTTAATGGTCTCTTACACATTTCTGCATATCTTAATTGAGAAAAAAAATCAATAAACATTTATAAACATAATGACAAAAATAAATACCATAATATATTTATTTTGAATACAATGAAGAAAAAAAACAGGAAATTGGAATAAACAATAAGAAATATTATACAATAACTATACAAGTTCACTTACTCATGTTCAAACATGTCCAAAAATATTTCTTCAGTTCTATAGAAATTTCTAAGCAAAGCAGTACTTTGAGATCTAGCACCTTGCAAAGCTCCAAGCAAACCATTTATACTATCAGGAGTTTCTTTTACTAATAATATTAACAGTCGTAAACTTAGTTCTAGTGTCACAAGCCTAACCCGACAAGCTAAAATTAAATAAATTATTAATATAACAATTATTCAGCCATCAAATGCATGTTCATTTGTTGTTTAATATATACGCATTTGAAAAATATTTTTAAATTGGATGATTTACTATTTTATGGAATGCCAAAGTTATTTTTTAATGCAATTATTTAATGGTATTTGAACAATATTATTGTGTAGTACTAATAATTTACATACCTGGCTGACATGATAAATTAACAATCGTTACAAGTTTCTCCATGAGATTTCCATGATACCTCACCGGGCCACTGATGCGAGAAGGACATAATACAATATCTAATAATTCAGAGTTTAGACCTATGTAATAGATAAATAATATATAAAAAAAAATCCATTCAAAAGTCATTCAAATAAAATTTATTCTTAAATACTTACCATCTAGAATTCCATGTGAGATGCAAAATAAATGAAATGAATAACATTAAATATTTCGAAATTCGCTTTTTGAAAATTAGACCTAAATTCAATATATCTATTACTAAAAAGAATTAGAAAAAGCTATTTCAAAATTATAAATATTGAAAGAAACTGATTTAGAAATAGATTCATGTATTTTAATGCAGAATATATCAAATTTAAAAACTGTACAGTTAATATACAAATTTTCCAAAACAAAAATTATGATTTAACTCAATTAAGAAAAAACTAATATCTAAAATAAAAATCTTTTGACTAATATTTTAAGTAAGTTTATATAAAAAAGTTTATGAAAATCAAACTCTGCAAACATATCAGAATGATTTATGATCAACATTACACATGAATTACCTTTATTATTTAACAGAGCATACAGCAGGCACAAAGCAAACAAGGCCATATAATCATTTTCAGAACAATCCAAAGCCGCCATAATAGTTTCAAGAAAAGGCCTGGAACCCACATCATCATTTGTTGTGGAAGCCTCTACAGGAGAATTAGTTATAGAAAGTCTTTGTTGTTTTTCTTCATCAGTAATATTAGGGTTTTGACAATTATCTGCATTACTTAAGTTTTCTGAGACATCAATCGAAGTAGTTGAGCCTTCTGGTGTCTCATCCATACTCGAAGCTGTGTTTGCCTTACTAAGATATTATGTATAAATAAGTTATAAATCTTTAATAAATATTGTTTAAAAATTATTTTAAAGTAAGTTTTAAGAACATATACCTTGAATCATTCTGAGATATACTAGCTTCTGGAACAGTTTCATCATTTACTTCCCTTTGATCTTTGTTAATATCTTCTGCTGGTTGCTGAAAACACAGCTTCAACACGCCTTGCTTATTCATGTAACTTTTCAATACCTCAGAAGCTCCATTTTTAAAAACTCTATGGTCAGTGTTTAAAATAACCCATGCCAATGAATGTACTAAAGGCCCATGTGTAATTATCAAGAACACTTGAGACAAAAGAAATAATGCAACAATACACGAAACCCGTTTGTTATTGCCACTTTCAAATTCCAAAGACTTATTTAATACTTCAGCTAGATTTTGTGTAGCATTCAACATGGACATGCTCGGTGGGGGTGTCAGTGAATAAATATATAAAGGCACGAAAAGCTTATGTAATAGATGCTCTGTCAATACTGCATTTAAATCTGATATATCCAGGCATAAGATATCATTCAGGTAATGTAAATGATCCAAATGTTCAGCCACTAAGTCTGCTAATCGGTTCTGTGACAGATGACTAAGAGTTTAGAATAAAATTAGTCTCATTGCTGAGTAGTATAAAATTATACTTCTATCTTTTATTAAACTCACTCTGAATCATTACGGACGCATGAATCAAGCTCTAAGATATGTTTACCGATAAACCACACTAAATTACTGAAGTATGGGGCAGCAGTCCTAAAAATTGAAGCAAAAATGAGTGGGAGTATTAGAACCTATAGATTAAAGCAAAGCAAATAACAAACTAACAATAATAATTAGAATAGAAAGTGGAGTAATTTATAATCTTTATAGATTTTAGATTCAGTTAACTATGAAAGACAAATATCTTTCCTGATACTATCTAATTATGAGAATGTACTTTTCAAATAAAACATAAAACAGTAATTTATTGTTTTTGGAAATATCTCACATCTTTCTAGTTATTGTTTAGAAATGTAATGAGATAAATCAAATCTCTACTATGTATAATTAATGAGAGTAATATGTATGCATAATCTAGCAAAAAGTTATCAGAATAAGTAAACACATACTTATCTCTAATAAAAGTCAACATACTAGAATCATCAACTCTGTACACATTTAATGTTAATGTTCTCACAGCTATTCTGACCATTGATTCTGGATGATTAAAAAACTTTATTGCTTCTGTGTACAGAGGAAAATCATTGGTGTGCTAAAATAATTAACTTGGAATAAATATTGAAGCATTTCAAATATGATTATATAAGATATTGTATTATTTACCTCATTATAAAAAAAATGTATGGTATGTCCATTTAACTTCAAGCTCAATGTTTTTAAAAATGAAATGTAATACGCCATAACTTCTTCATCAGAAAAATCAAATTTATGTACAATTATATAATTAACATGATTATTGCTTAGGAGATAATCTATAAAAATAATAAATGTTAATTTAATTATTCAATATCACATATATATTTAGCAGCAAAATAATAAACTATTTTAATTAGGAGAACATCTTGCTGAATGTGTTGAATAAAAGAAATATGATATTAAGAAATACATAAAATAAGCATGATAACTGCTACACATCAGTATTTTTGATTGAGAAAAGTACAATATTTTCTCTGATATCTGTTTTCTTTGCTTTAACTTAAGTACCTGAATATACAATATTATTTATCAGAAATATGATATAGGAATCACATTATTACAATAGGATAATGTTTATTTTCAATATAATCATTTGCAGAAAATAGTCTAAATTTACTTACATAGAGAAGTTTCGTTCCTAATGTTCTCAAATAAAATATTTAAGGTCTGTAATAATTGGACACAAACAAAGCTCGATCCTCCACTTTTCTGTCGCATTATTCGCAGAAAAAATGAGAGCATATTCTTTTCAAGAAAGAAACTGAAAATTATTATTAGCCATATAATAAAAATTATTACAATGAATTCAATTCTGAAGTAAAATTACTGTAACTGCTTAAGAAGAATAAAGAAAAGTGTGCCATGTAAAGAATAATTTAATTTTTAAAATTTTTAATTTTTTCCCAACAATAGTTATTACTAATAACTCAATGTAAATTGAAGTTTGCAAGTTGGAGCTACAATTAGTAAACTATATTGAAAAATGATATACTCACTCAAACACTGTTGAATCATTTTGATCACCCCAAATAAGAATTTCCGCTATACAACGCAATGATTCAACTAATAGGCCTCTATTGTGTTCCGTAATACTTGGATTTTTGGACATAACACTATAAAGATATTTCAAGTGGTCTAACGAATGCGGATTTCTAGGGCGGCCCCAGTTACCTCCAAACCAACTGCGACTTCGAAACATCGCGATTTCGACTACGGCTTTATTTATCTATCTACATAATTGCACAGAAATGTTTTCATTTATATAATACTTGTATCACTAAGGTTTTAATTGATAATTTTTCGGACTAAACTTTGTACTGCGCATACTAAACCTTAAAACCATTTTTTGACGTTTAACTTTGATGTTTTGGTCATTTTGACATATGTGTGACCGTGACACACATGTCAAACGCATGACCACATGTGCTTGTAAGCATTTGATTGCATTTGATATCATATACATACATATTAATATTTAATTAACTAGGATTGTTATTCTGGACGATATCAAAATTACTAATATTCTTTTCTGTAAATAATCCTAGACAATATAATACAGTGTTACCCGGACATACGTTTCGTAACCCCGCTCGCATCTCGAAGCAATTTTTCTCACATAATTACATTGAAATGGCATTAATTCGTTTCAGCACTGTGGTTATTATTGAGTTTTATGAATATTAAAAATAAATTTGTTTTTTTCTGTCATTCAAAATGAGTTAGACGTGTTTAGTTACTCCCCTAGACAATATACTAATAATGGTTACTCCCATGCTCGAACTGTTGCAAGTTTTTTGTTTTTTTTTTTATCTATAATCTGTTAGAGCTCAGAATATTCTGAGCTTTAACAGATTATAGATAAAAATATAATAATAATAATAATAATAATATAATATAATATAAATAATAATAATAATAATTTCATTTATATGGTTTGTCCATGTTAGCTTTTCGTGTATTATAAGGCCCAAGTATTTTATATATTCTACTTCTTCTATATCTGTATTATTTATTATATTGCTTATTTTAATAATTTCCTTTACATTAATATAATTGTATAGTAAAGATTTACCCGTACAAATATATTCGGGAATATCTTAATGTTTTAAGAAAATGGCAATGGCAAAATGGAGGATGGCAAGGATGTATTAATACACAAATGCAAATTAATACACAAAATGAAATCTAACAGAATTAAAACAAGTACAACAATAGACATAAATCAATATATACATGAACACTACACTAGACAACACAAAAATTTTCACATTGAACATAATAGAAAAGAAGAAATTAAAAGGAAATGTGATATGGAGCGCAAGTAAAATTTATAATGAACTGCCAATCGATATTAAGAATACAATACCAGTGACAGCAATAATTTTAAAAGAAATATTATAAACAAATTGAAGACAAAGAAGATTTAATAGATATTTAAAGATATTTTAATTATAATGAATATTATATTATTGTATAATGAAGTAGACAAATGATATGTATATATAAAATATGAAAATTGTTTCATAATCTCTCATACCAGACACCCGTCTGACTGAGATATGAAAATAAATATTTGAAGTTGAAAAAAAAAAAAACATATAGTTGAAATAAATAACTATAAAATAATTTACTGTCGTAAAACAGCCCAAAATATTCCTATGGTAGAAAAATCATTATCACAACTGATGAAATTTTTCATATTTGTTGCCATTTTTGTGGAAAACTGTTACTCTAACAGCATTAAGGGGGGCGATACATGTAACAAGAAAAAAAAAATCGTTTTTTTTTTTTTTCATAAATCGTTACAATAACATCTCAAAAATATGCCTGTCAATATTCAAAACAAAATTATCATTATTTATACAATAAAAACTCATTTAAGTGCCACGCCTCAACTCTTATCTGTTCTATGTGTCAAAACTTTAAACGCGTTTTTCTCAAAACGACATTTTTGAAACTTGCGGGCGGGATAACTCAAAAAGTTCTCAACCGATTCCAATGAAATTTTGCACACATCTACTTTACAGTAATAGCTTCTAGTTAAACCTCAAACATTCCAAAAATGTTTCAAAAATTAACCCTTTTACCAAAAAAACCATTGAAAAAAAAGGTGAAAAATCGAACTTTTTTTTTCTAAGGTGTGCCAATTACGATTTTGTGACTTTTTTAATTTTTTTTGGTTTAACTAGAAGATATATGTTTTATGAACACGTACAAACTAATTTTTTTAAATTCAGATCACCGTACGAAAAGTGAGAACGCCCGCAAATTGATGGCGTTTCCCGAGAGGGTCTTGGCAGATTTATTTTTACGGCAGCCATTTAAAAAGAAAAAAATAAAAAAAAATTTTTTTTGTGTA
This sequence comes from Ctenocephalides felis, assembly GCF_003426905.1. Taxonomy (NCBI): domain Eukaryota; kingdom Metazoa; phylum Arthropoda; class Insecta; order Siphonaptera; family Pulicidae; genus Ctenocephalides; species Ctenocephalides felis. The sequence goes on from NW_020538040.1 coordinate 28,066,699, forward strand.
TTTTAATATATAATAAATAACCCTAAAAAAGTTCAAAAAGATTCAATCATTCCTTCCCAGTTTAAAAAGTCCTCAAAAAATGGTAAAAATTAAGGCGATTACATGTATCGCCCCCCTTAATCAAAATTGCAAACCTTAAAGGTGGCATGATGATATACTTCATAAATAATTCACACAAAATGCCACATAATGAAAATAATTGTATTTATATTCCTCATAAATCCACAAATAGATTGTTTTGTAATACATAATTTGTTTTACATTTATTCTTTTATAAAATTACATAAAATATCTTTAGGAATAACAAAAAGGGATTTTCATATGCACATGTGCATATAAATACCATGCATATATGTATATGCATGTTAACAGAAAAATTGGTAATTAGTTAATTAGTTCACTGGGACATTATTTTTTCCACACGTTTGAAAGAGGCACTTCATTTCCTAAAACCGGAAAGTGATTTTCAAATGAGTGGGTCAACACATGATGCTTTAAATCGGCACGCAAAAGTACTTGATGACATGTGGCACACATCTCAATCTTGTCATTTGATTTTTCACTTTGGATAAAAATATAGTATAATTCCTGTTGCTTGCAGATATCGGGCAGTAAAGCAAGCAACTCTGGAAAGATTTCATCAAAATCCTTGCCCAAAGCTTTAATGCAATGATCATAAAATGATTGCGCTGATAAAATTCCTTCCCTAAATAATTTGGATACTTCAAGAAAGTCTGCCATTGCAAGTGATGAGCAGAGGGTGTCTTGAAAGCGTTCCACTAAAATTTTGTTTCGATGTGAGAAACCCTTTGGTTGTGCATAAGTATAACTGCCTGTATTAAAAAAACATAAGTCATAATTATATTATATAATCTTATGAAAAACAGTGTTTCTGTATCATGCTAAGTACGACAACCATAGTCTGGCAGGTTTCAGCCCGATTGAAATCACCTGGCAATTTGATTTTTGAATTTCTCAATGATCATATAAAATCATATAAAAATTTGAAGCTTACAGGAACAAGTTTATTTTCAGCAAATTTTTGCATTTTCCAACGCGGGCGAGCATTATGTGCAGGGCTTAAACCCAGCATTAAACCAGACAATGGTTTTCATGCTTAGCATGCTAAAAGAATCACCAGCACAAATTTTTTTAGCCATACAGGAACACCATTATTCAAAAGGTTCAGTAGCCATGGGTTCATTACTTAACATGCCAAAGAATATTTCAAAACCTAAATTAAAGTTCTTATTTCTTCTAGTAACACATCTAATTTATATTACACCGTGTTAAGGGAGGCATTAATTTTATGCGATTTCTGAAAGGGCATACAATAATATTTTTACAATTTTTTCTTTTTGTACACATTATTAATGAATGTTTTGAGAATAAAAGAAAAAGAAAAAATTAAAAATTGTCCAAAAAATCAGTTCTAAAAAGTGATGAGGTGGGGGGTCTCAAGAAATTGGTATCTGACCATACCCACAATTTTAGCCCTTCAAATAATCTGAAGAAATTATATATTGATCTACAATTGTATAAACAGCGGACAAGTTAAAAAATGTTTTTTTCATAAAATACTGTTTTTCTATAACTGTTTTTAATATTCTCCATTTTTTGAATATAGTAAAAAATGAAATTAGAAGATAAGCCTAGTTCATCTTGAAGAGACTAATTCTATAAACTAACTGTATTATAAATTTACTGTAAATAATTAACTGTATATAGCCGATTGGCGTATAATAAATAAATAAATAAATAAAGAACGGTCTGTAAAAATTTCAAGTAAATTGGTCCAGTGAAAGGTTGTTCAAAAAATCGTTAGTTTCAAGAAAAACATGTTTAAAGTTTCGCGGCGGAGAAGCAGAAGGATTATAGTAGTTTAACAGCTATATCTCCGAAAATAATTTAAATTTTGAAAAATCCTATTGTACATATATTATAGAACAGTTAAATATTGAATGTACACAAAGAAAATACAAAATCAACTTTTTGAAAATTATAGACCAAAATGGCCTCTTGAATTATATATATATATATATAAATATATCATACAAATTTTTTAATTGGTGTATTGCCCTGATAACTGAATCTCACATATTTCAACATCAAAATTACATAAAAAAATTTATATATATATATATATATATATATATATATTCTTACCAGGGAGAATATTGTATGCTTGGCCACTCGAGCTAATGAAGGTTAAATTATTTGCTTCCTGAGAACTAAATCCTGGAGGTGGATTAATTCGACTAGCGAGAGAAGGGCCTTGCGCAGCTTTAAACCCTGGTGGAGCAGAAATACTATCTGTACTTCTACTAATTGAGTCAGAATTATTTCTAAAGTTATTGGCAATATTTTGATTTGAATTAATGGAATCAATCGTTAATTCTGATCTCTTAGTCTCTTTCTTTTTGTCTTTTTTGGATTTCACAGTTTCATAAGCAGGTGCCTCACTTTTACTTCTGTCAATGTTTTCTTTTCGACTTGAATCATTTGGCATGGCCTTTTTCTTCTTATTTTTTGAGTTTTTTAATTCATTTGTACTACTTTGGCTCGAGCTCATATAATTGCCTTGACTCTTTTGATCAGATCTGCTCAATGTTGGGAAAGCAGAAGCATCAGTGAGACATTGCGACTTTGGTAACACTGGAGCAGGGGCAACCTGTGAAATATTCAATTTAATGTAAGATACATTTTTTACATTGGTTTTAATTTTATTGGAAAATGTTATAATTACAATGTGATATTACAAAATCTTTGAATATAAGTTTTCAGCATTACCTTTGATTGCTTTTTTGGCTTATTTGATAACCACTGAGGATTCGACTGCTGTGGTTCTGAATAGTTATTTCCTAAAGATGGGAAGTCTCCCACACTATTAATTGACACTTTTTTTGTGGAATCATCTTGTGACAAACGCTGTTGTTGCTCCTTTTTTACTAATGAAACCTAAAAGTAACAAATACTTATTTCATCACCTAATTATTTAATTACATATGTAATTAAAGGTATCAAGAACAAAGTTACTTTTACTTTTTTCATTTAAATATACAATCCACATCCAATCAACTTCCCCAAGGAAAAGTTTGTTTTCGCGAAAAAATCCGATTTGCTAATTTTATGTGAATCGAATGAGACCTAATTCGAAGAAGTGTGTGTACGTATATGTGTGAGCCGATTTTTTATCTTTCCTTGGCGTTTTCTCAAAAACGAATGGACCAATTTTAAAAATATAAAAAACATTATGTAGATTAATAAGGGCTAGTGTTTGTCAGTTTTGCTTTATTCGTTTACCAAGCCGTTTTTTTGTAACAAAAAAAAAAAAGTAACATTTTTCATCCACGTTTTAGCCCACAATCTTAAATCAATTTTAAAGATTCAAAAACATATTTGTCAGGAATTGTATTGATTAGTTTCTGGTAAAGATCGGCCTGATCATTTCTTTCTAAATAAATGTTAATTTTTTTTCTTATGATTTTTATGGAACTTTGTATACGGATAGATTTAGTAGTCTGAAATAACATAACTAAAATATTATAAGCCTATGATAAGCGGCTGAATTAAAAAAAATCATCAAAGTTTAGTATTTGGTTGAGCGTTAAAAATATTTTTATAACAATTATATAAAAACCACTTACCTTAGAGGGTGCAACGGAACTACTAACTGAATTATAACTGTCAGAAACCAACGACCTATGTTTCTGAGACACACCTAGCATTTTATAATTGACTGGTTGCAACTGAGGAAAGTCATCTTCTCTAGAAGCACTTTTAACCTTGTTGGGTATTGTTACTGCGCCATTACTTCTGTTACTCACATGTATCGACACGTTTGGTTTATTGTTGCTATTACGTATGATAGCACTGGATGGACCTCCTTGAACACTTAAACGGAATTGTGCTGAATTTGATACAGGTTCAGAACTAGAGCTAGGCGGACCCAAGGCAGGAAAATCTTCTTTAGAACGAGCTTGTGCTCCTGAACTAGATCTCACATTTCGTGTTGGAACATTATGCCTAAGTCAGAATGAATGTAAGTGCCGAAGCATTAGATTATTTTTTGTAACTATTATAGTAATAACAAGCAAAGGGTTAAAAAAAAAGGGATAATACAACTAAGATGCTTGTGCCATCTGAATAATAATTGAGCAAGTTCTAAATTAAAATTTTATTTTCATAATTAGGAAAGAACATTTGGAAATAAATTTGTTTTATTACCTTTGCGAAATTAGCTTCAACCTACCTATTTAAAGAACTAGTCCCATTTCCAGAAATCAAAGATGGAAAATCCTCCGAATTTAAGGGATCTACTCTTAGTTTCACAGAGTTATTGATATGTTCAGCATAATCTGTACTTGGTCCAGGATCATTTTGACCGCTGTCGTAACCGGTGGCTCCTTCACTTCTAATATTTTATGTAATATAAATACAATTCAAATAAGAGTTGTTATCATAAATTTGAGATGTTTATAAATATTTTCTTAACACTAATAACAATTCAGTACAACCAAAAATATCACAATCATTTGTGAATTAACAACAATGTACATAAAAATAAATCCACCTGAGAATTAATTTGTCTTTCAGGTAAAATTAAATAAAGCTTTCATGTGGACTATCAATAAACATTACCAACAAAGTTTTGTCTTTTTGTCTTACCTGTCATCTTGTGCACTACTTCTACCGTTCTGGAACTTCCGTTGTGGAGTTCTGGCATTATTTTCCATTCTACTCCTAGGCGCTAATGTAAACTCTAACTCTAAAGTTCTAGCTTGCTTTGCAGCCACTTTACCCATTGTACGAATGTGAGCAGATGCCCTATGAGCTGTTGTGAAATCACAACTGTTACAAAAATATAATACACAACATTCAATAATCCAACTATGAAATTTAGATTATAATATTTCACCTTTAAGATCAATCTCTGTCCTAAATACTGATGTGAATTCTATATCAGAACAATCGCCTTCTTCACATAGATAGTGCTCATTTCTAAAATGCTCCCTGAGAAATTCGTAAGAGCTGCAATAATAAAATACTAAGTGTGAATAAAGAATAATTTAGATTATGAAATAGAAAATTCATTGATTGTATCAAGTGCTACTAAAGCTAAAAGAAAAGTAGCTATGGAAATTTAATAAATAATTAAATTTAGTAAAAACCAACCTGTAATAGTGGTGAAATCCATCAGCATCGCAGAAATGGCAATATAAATGATCACGCCGTAAGTGCCGAAAGAGTTCATCTGAATCCATGTACCGTTGGTCACAAAACTCACATAGTGGATGACCCCTTTGAACATGTTTAAAGGTTACACAATTACATTTCTGGATATTAATAGCTCATGTAATGAATTATATTTTGTAATTTTAATATAGTGGTATTTTATGTATTTACAAAATTATTGCATACGTCTCTAATACTTTTTTAATTAAAAAGATGCATACTTATGTGACTTATCATCTGAGTCCCCTTTTCTACGATGCTGTGCTAATTCTGATCTTGTGTAACTTCTACGTTCATAAGAAAAGATCTGTTATGAATGATAATAAATTTAAAATAGTATGCTTGACTATATTTGGCAAATAACATTTTTTGAAATAACTTACTTTCAAATTTTCTACACAGAGGTCACAGTAGTGCAGTTCATGCTCACGTCTCATGTGATCTTTTAACAGTGCAAATGTCCGAAAGTTAGCTACCTTATTTTCTTTTTTACATTTGAAACAATTGTGTTCCAATAGCTCATTATAAGATGCCTGTATGTCACTTTCCATAAAAGCGATGCGATACTTCCTATCAAATAAATTTGTTGAATTCTGTAGACTTTTGAAGGGCAGGACATTTCTGGTAAATATTACCTGGATAAAAAAGATATAGTTAGTTAGTTATATATATTAGTATAGTTAGTATAGTTATATATAAATATATATATATATTATATATATATATATATATATATATATATTGAGTTATTTTGATTCTGGCAGTAGAGCCAAGTAACAAAACTAAAGCGGTTGTAAAAAAAAACTTTATTCAACCATACGTTTCGGTCAATTATTACTGTGTAATAGTATAGTGTATTTTTGTGTAATTTTTCTATAAGAATTTATATATAAGCCTATAATTTTATCACTTTTCTTCTACATTATTTATAAAATCTTTCAGTTGTTTCACTGAATGACAGTATTGACGAAGACCAAAATGTATGGCTAAATAAACTCCTTTAAACAGCTTTAGTTTTTTTTAACTTGGTATTACTGCCCGAATCAAAATATATATCAACACCAAATTCACATACTTCCATATATATATATATATATATATATATATATATATATATATATATATATATATATATATATTAGGGTGGTCCTTAAAATGGTCATTTTCGAATTTCCTTGCTCCCAGGGGCTCAAATGGTTCCAAATAGATAAAAAAAATTCTCTGAAAATTTTAGCTCTTAATATTAACGTTTAGATAGAGCGCAATTCAATCAAAGTTTTGTATGGAAATAGTATGAAAAAATTTTCAAAAATTTTAAAAATGTTTTTTAAATGTAATTTAGCGAACAAATGAATGAATAAAACTCATTCATTTGTAGCTAAGTTATACTTAAAACATTTTTTTTTAATTTTCAAAAATTTTTCCAGGCTCTTTCCATACAAACTTTGATTGAATTGCGCTCTATCTAAACGTTAATATTAAGGGCTAAAACTTTCAGAGAATTGTTTTTTATCAATTTGGAACCATTTGAGCCCCTGGGAGCAAGGAAATTCGAAAATGACTATTTTAAGGACCACCCTAATATATATATATATATGTGTGTGTGTGCATGTATAAAATTCTTTGGTATAATATTATGAAAAGCAATTTATACACAATAATAAATATATACAAATAATTACATAATTATATAATTATATATAATATATAAACTTACTGTTTTTTTTTTTTATAAAGTTTTATATTTGATCAGGTAAAATTTATATTTTATCTTAATAGTTCTGTTTTGATTCTTAATTTCACAGAAAAAATAATATATAATATATGTATATATACATACAATTTTAAATTTCATATAAACATATGCATATATGAATATACACAGTTGCTTTCATACACATATGGTTGTTCTTATATAAATTACACCATATTTGCAACTTTGCAGAATTTGAAGGTTATGTAAAATAATCTTGATACAATATGTTGATTCGTAAGCCCGAAAGAAATTGATTGAAGCAATTTGTGACATATTAGACACGAATAAAATATAATTACGAAGATTTCGTTAATAAATTCTTAAAACAGCATTTAACTGTTCAGGCAAATGTCAATCTATTTATATGTCAGTTACATAAAATACCGATGTGTGTATACTTCTCTATTTATGCTACTAAGCCTAAAATTCTACAACTTCCGTTGAATAAAAACCTTAGTCATGTCCTGCCGACAAATGGGGCATTCATTTTGCTTGCAGAGCACCCTCATTCTCGTGGAGCATTCATAGCAAACGGGGTGATCGCAATCGCCCACTGAATATATCTGGACGGTCTTAAAACAGACGACACAAGCGTTCTCATTATCAGTCACATTAGTTTTCACAGCTTTAGAAGACATCTTCTCAAGTTATCACTATTAAACTTATGAAATTTTGTCCCTCAGAAATGTCAAGAAAGCGCTCACTAGAACCTAGAACAAATAACAGCAGATGAATACACGTTGTGGTTCAAGTTTGCAGATTATCACCACCTTGCACCGCGAACATGTCATAAGACACGTTGATTTGAATCGACTGTGCAGATGGCGATATTGTAAAACGAGCGCAATGCCACTTCGAATTTTTATGTTTGGGATTAGGATATTATTCTATAAATACAAACATTATATTACAGTTACTTTAATTTAAATTGCTATATATGCAGAACAAAGAAAACATCTATTTTAATTGTGAAATCGGGTTTAGGCATGAATTTGAAAATTGAAAACAAATGATTTTGTGACGTATCGCTGTAAAACAATATCCAAATTTTCAAAGTACAGTACCTCGCCTTACGAGCGACGAGTTTCTCGAGATACGCCAAAGGAGAAATACGTTGCATCGTCATACAAGCAAAATTCCATATACGTGCGAGTGAGAGGCGTAACGTAAACTTATGGGGGTTGCGAATAAAACATTTTCATCCAAATAATTGATTTCTAAAGTATGGACCCTCAGGGGTCAATGACAACTTTCATGGGGTCCAATCAGCGAAAAGAAATTTTAGACATCCACGATAGTTTTTTTTTAACTTCCCGTAGGGTAAGTTATTGTAGTGGGCCGAAAATCGGAATTGAAAATTTTACATTTCTCGACGTTTTGAAGGTTTCTGAACGTTTTGTCATACCTCAGAAAAAATGGATGTGTGTGTGTGTGTGTGTGTGTGTGTGTGCGTGTGTGTGTGTGTGTGTGTGTGTGTATGTATGTATGTGTGGATACAAATTTCCAGTCACGTTCTAGGGTGCACGGATCAACCGATTTGAATGGTTCAAAAAACATCCGATTCCTATTGATAGGGAAAAAAGATGATTACTTTTTGGAAAAGGCAGGTCCAGCCGTTTCGGAGATACGGAGCAAAGAGTGCAGAAAATAGAAATCGTATTTTTGAGAGAACGGAGTATCCGATTTGAATGATCTAAAAAACATTCAATTAGTAATGATTAGGAGAAGTGTTTATTAGTTTTTGGCAAAGGCAGGCCCAGCCATTTTGAAGATACAAAGCTAAATATGTAAAAAATGGCAGTTTTTGAGAGAACTAAGCGTCCGATTTAAATGATTCAAAGAACTTTCTGCTTGTCTTAACAAAATAATCGATTTTGGATAAAAAAAATTTGCCCCATTTTTTTTTTTTTTTTTTTTTTTTTTTTTTTTTTTTAGTTTTTTGTATATCGAAAATATTTATTTTTAATTCTGACTATAGTTCCAATATACGTTACAAATAATTTCAACTCTGCAATTCAGTTTATATAATATTTATAAATATTAGACAATGTTACAATATTTATAATAATCTATTTGAAATCATTCAGTAATCCTCGAACATTTCGTTACGGTACGGAAAGTTCCAGCAATTTGCCTTAAGGCACGATGCCACCCACCCCACTAGTTTTAATTTTATTTTCAATAGCAATCAGAATACAGGACGATTCTATGAGCTATTTGGCTTAAGTCAGTCACTCGCACACACACACACACACTTTCAAACACACATATAAATTAATCTGATGAATATTATATTGATAGTTAGAGAATCACTTCAATAAGTAATTCTACTATTCTGTTCATATAAAGTTGTGGTTATTCTAAGGGTCTCCATATTATCTTTGAGCAGCATCTTCTTCAGTCATCTTGAAGTTGGTATCTCAAGAAGCTGAGTGACTATAGCATTTGAATGATGTTCTAGTTTATGAAAATGTTTGACACTGTTGATTTGTATAACTCTGTTTATAAATTCGATATGAAGATCGTCGTGTAAGGTCTTATTGCTTACGAATCACGAAGCATCAGTAATCTTGCCTTAATATGTTCGATTGGGCACGTCACATTAGCACTATGGCTCGCACAGCCCCATAATTCTATGCCATAAGTCCATATTGGTTTTATTACTACCACGATAGTGGATTACAACTTCACAACATACCTTGTTAATATCTATTTTTTCATTATTATTTTAATGTCAATTGATTAATGTCTAAACTTGTATTTGAATCCATACTTTAAAAGTTTAATACTAAACGTTAGTACAAATAGAAATTTATAAAAAGAAACGACATCGGCTAAGTAGGGGTCCATGTTAAAGCCTGAGGAGTCCTCAACACAAACAAGTTTGGGAACCCATGATCTAAATCAATTGTAACAACGTTTTAGTTGTAACTGTCATACAAATATTTTATTTAAATTATTTAAAGTTAAAATTTTTAATTCAACAATATTGATGTTGTGCATTTGTTCGTACAATATCGGACAAAGTTGAAAAGATATTATATAGTTGTTTGACGAAACAGGTCTATCTTATTTTCGCAATACTATAATAAGTTGAAAAAAATGCTCATTGGTCAGTTTTTCTTAACGTAAAAACTAGCATAATGATGATTTAGTCATTTTTGCTACGTTTTTTGTGAATGTTATTTGATCTTAGCAATCAAGTTTCATTTATTTTTATAATCAAAAAACACTATGCTGGAACAAATTAATCGCATTTCAATGTATTTATATAAAAAAATTGCTTCAAGATACGAGTAATTCGACATGCGAGCGTGATTACAGAGCGAATTAAGCTCGGGGGTAACCACGTTTATGAACTAGTACGATTACAGTCAAACCATCCTTCGAACCTAGTTTATAAGGACAAATAATAGTTTAAATAAATACAAATAAATTTATTATTTGTATATGAATTTACTATCTGCCTTAACCTATGTAAAAAAAACGCCTTGCTTCATTTTAATTTATTTATGCTGCCAACAAATTAATATAAGACAAGGCTCAACAATTAAAAATCAAATAATCAAAGCTCAAATAAACAATAATCTACTATTAACTTCCCCAATGAGAAATGTATGTTTCATATCATACTGAATTTCATGTCGATTCCCAACTAATATCTTTAGAGCAGTTTTTGAATTTCTAGAATCGATTCAAGATTGACTATTGAAAATTTTACTTTTATCTGTTAGTTAGAAAGAAAAGAGGCTTGGCCGATCGTCGCGAAAAACTGTACTATTCTCCGATAGTTATCGAGCTACATCGAATAGTTTTAAATTTTTGAAATCTGTCCGTTTTTTCAGAAAATGTCGACGACAGATCAAAAATCAACTCACATCCACACTCACATAAACAATTTTTCCAAATTTGGGCGATTTGATTCAGAATGATTAGAACCCGAAATGGATGAAATGAAATGCGTTAAATAAATTAATTTATTTTCCACAATTACAGATATTATGAAAGCATATTTGAAAGACGTCAATTGGAAATCTTATGATTTGTTATTGAATGCGGACCTTTCCGAAATAAAAGTTAAAAAATCTACCTAAATAGTTGAAAATCAATTCTTTGTTATTATGTCGAGAAGTACATGCAACTTAAGGCAAAATACTACTTACAACTAGTTTCAAACTGAAGTTTAGCTTAAGTAGAACCTCACATTACGATTAACAGAAAAAGACAGATTGTAGATAAATGTCTGGCCTCAAAAATTTCAGATTAATGTGACAAATTGTAAGTGAATTCTCAGATGTGCATCCTATCCCAAAATGAGGGAATAACCCGAATTCTTCTTCAAAACTATTATCATTACACCATTATCACTGGCATTATCACTATCATTATCATTGCAAATGATAACGCATCGAATCTATGATAAATTTGAGTGGTTATAATCATTTTTGTTGAAATATTATTTATGAATTAATTATTTTATTTTATTTTTTAAATATTTACAATTTACACAAAATGTGTACACATTATTAAAATACACACTATAAAATATCTGATAATTTGATGTAGATATGTCCAATAAACATTTTTGACCGCCAAATAACATTTTTTTAACTTATTTTTATTGAGAGTCCATAACCGCTGGACCTGCCTTCCCAAAAATTTAATCAGTTTCCTATCTTGTTAATACACGTAAAATGTTTTTTGAATTATTAAAATCGGACGCTCCGTTCTCTCAAAAACTGAGTTACCGTTTTTGGCACTTTTTGTTCCGAATCTTTAGAACGGCTAGACCTGCCTTCGCCAAAAACTAATCAGCACGTCTCCTTATCAATACAAATCGAATGTTTTTAATTATTCGAATCGGTTGATCGGTGTTCTCGAAATCGTCGACGAAAATTTGTATCCGCACACACACACACACACACACACATTCACACAAACATCCATTTTTTTAAGGTATGCCTAAATGTTCAGAAATCTTTGAAACGTAGAGATATATAAAAATTCATTTCATTCATTTTCGATTTTTTTGCGATTACTATAGCTTACCCTACGGGAAGTTAATAACTGTGAACGCGAAGTTAGCCTAGGAACATTAAAGGGTAGTTGGTTAAGAATTAGAGGACAGTCTATAGCAGGCATCGGCAACCTACGGCACTCTACAAAATAATCAGGGCAATCGCAAATATATCGAGACGAAGTGATTTTTAAATAAGAAAAAATGTTGAAATATAATTATTTATCTAATGTAGCTCGCTAATGTAATTCAATCTACATTGAAGCACTTAAAGATGAATTTTCCAGATGCAAAGACTTTGAAGCTTATGTGCCTAAATTTTCCTTCCTCATAAAACCAGATTTCATAGATCCATCAATAATACCGTTTGATTTTTAATTTTCGACCCATTGTAGTATTGTTTACAAACATTGTAGTAATTTTACACCCATTGTAGTATTTTTACAAACATTGTAGTAATTTTACACCCATTGTAGTATTGTTTACAAACATTGTAGTAATTTTACACCCATTGTAGTAATTTTACACCCATTGTAGTATTTTGACAAACATTGTAGTAATTTTACACCCATTGTAGTATTTTGATAAATATTGTAGTAATTTTACACCCATTGTAGTATTTTTGCAAACATTGTAGTATTTTTACACCCATTGTAGTATTGTTTACAAACATTGTAGTAATTTTACACCCATTGTAGTATTGTTTACAAACATTGTAGTAATTTTACACCCATTGTAGTATTGTTTACAAACATTGTAGTAATTTTACACCCATTGTAGTATTTTTACAAACATTGTAGTAATTTTACACCCATTGTAGTATTGTTTACAAACATTGTAGTATTTTTACACCCATTCTAGTATTGTTTACAAACATTGTAGTAATTTTACACCCATTGTAGTATTTTTACAAACATTGTAGTATTTTTACACCCATTGTAGTATTGTTTACAAACATTGTAGTAATTTTACACCCATTGTAGTATTGTTTACAAACATTGTAGTATTTTTACACCCATTGTAGTATTGTTTACAAGCATTGTAGTAATTTTACACCCATTGTAGTATTGTTTACCAACATTGTAGTAATTTTACACCCATTGTAGTATTGTTTACGAACATTGTAGTAATTTTACACCCATTGTAGTATTTTTACAAACATTGTAGTATTTTTACACCCATTGTAGTATTTTTACAAACATTGTAGTAATTTTACACCCATTGTAGTATTTTTACAAACATTGTAGTAATTTTACACTCATTGTAGTATTTTTACAAACATTGTAGTATTTTTACACCCATTGTAGTATTGTTTACAAACATTGTAGTAATTTTACACCCATTGCAGTATTTTTACAAATATTGTAGTAATTTTACACCCATTGTAGTATTGTTTACAAACATTGTAGTAATTTTACACCCATTGTAGTATTTTTACAAACATTGTAGTATTTTTACACCCATTGTAGTATTTTTACAAACATTGTAGTAATTTTACACCCATTGTAGTATTTCTACAAACATTGTAGTATTTTTACACCCATTGTAGTATTGTTTACAAACATTGTAGTAATTTTACACCCATTGTAGTATTGTTTACAAACATTGTAGTAATTTTACACCCATTGGACTTATGTACATCAAATTATCAGATACTTCATAGAGATTTTAATACTGTATACATATTTTGTGTAACTTTTTTTGGGTTCAGTATATACCAAGATTTTTAATTTCAGTATGGGAAGTTCTAGCAATTTGAATTAAGGCACGATGCCATGCACCCCACAAGTTAATAAAAATGTTTAAAAGATAAATTTGGTTATAATTCTTCTCCCCCAGAACCTGGTTATATATTTCAGGCGGCACCCTGAATCATATTGGTAGAGTGGCTCGGCACACCACAGTTAAAAGCTTGCCGACCACTGGTCTATAGCATTATTGCAAAGTTTAAATAACATAATAGTACAGATAAATCGACGTGTGGTAATAATGCCTAGATGATTATATAAATATTTACCCAGCAAGTTTTTTTTAGTTAGGAATCTTTTATGATAAACCTCATTATATTATGAAGAATAAATTAGGCTTTGACAATTTTTAGAATGCTAAATTTTTACAAGAAAGCAGCAATAATCAAATTGTTGTTTAATAAATTTCTACCTATCCATCAGAAAGATTGATCTAGAAATTCTTTTCATATGGCATTAGCAAATTAATGCCGTAGTTTCCTTGGAAATCAGAGAAAGACTTACGAAGTTCAAAAATGTTATGAATTTGAAATAGAATACATAAATTTAAAAGAGGAGCTGCCATCTGCAGTCGAATTACATTACCTACGCATTGGTTTGAAGTCTGTCACAATTTACGATATAATCAATATAACGCTCAACCCACAACGCGAAATAAAGTTGTACCGCGCACGTTTCAACTCAGTTACGAACATTTTTAGCTATTTATAATGGTTTTATGTGTCGTGAAATATATATTTTAAAATGAATGGAAATGTTGAAAAAAATATAAAAACTGAACCGCAAGTGTGTGAGGATAAAAACATTGATTTAGATAAAAATGCAACAAATTCACGTGGAAATAAAATCAAAGTTAAAGAAAATTTGAATTGCAAACAAATAAAAAGTGTTATACCAAAGCATAGGTATTTATTAATAAAAAATATAAATTAAAATTGTTGACGTGTAAAAAATATTAATTGTTCCTCATGTGCGGTGGATTTAATTATACAAATTATTTAAATAAAAAGTGTATAATTTTTGTTAAATCAATACTATACAAAAATCTATATCAAATTAACGCTGGGTTAATATTACTTTTTAGTTCTGTACGCAATAGTAAAATATAAAACTATACAAAACCAAGATAGCGAGGGTTGCTTGCATATAATACTATTTAGGGTTGTTTGCTTGCTCCCCTTTAGAAATACTGAGCAATGCAAAAGTTTGACGAATCTAATTAAATTAACTCTACGTCCACCTTTTTAAATATCTCAGTTGCTATATTAGATTTAACAAATAATTTTTGTTCAAATTTCAAATTAATCAACTACTTGTCAGATACCGCATGTGCTATTAAAAGAAAATCGACACGCATGCTGCTAGTCAACCGTTATAGAGTTAATTTGAATTCACTAAATTATTTTGGACCATAACATATCCTTTCACTTTTCTTTGTCTCATTATTAAAGAGAATATTTTAAATGCGCCATGCTTATTCTTATATAACACGAAATACTACGAATTAGCAACTACTTAAATTAGTATGAACTATTTTGAAAGTATTAAATTGTATGCATCATTTTATAGAGTGATATATAAATGCAAAAATAAGAATACTACCGGCCATTTATAGGATAATAATAATAGTTTTATAATATATTTAAATATTAAATATAAAGTATAAAAAGACAATATCATAAATTTTAACAAACCGCCCAGAGCATTCGAGACAAAGCAGACAAACTCTCCAAAATATGTGTAGTGATTTCTCTTAGTTCTATTAGCGACCTACCTACGAATTTCACTTTTATTTAAAAGTTGAAATAGGAATTTATGGGATATGGTTTTTAAATTCAATTCAAAATGATTTAACTAATTTTGCATTTGAATTTGGATTTTTTTTACATTATATTTCACTACCTAAAAAACCAAATTTATTATACTCGTTTATGAAAACTACTATAATTTAATTTTAAACATAATCAACGTGCTTTTTGTAGGATACTCAATACGGTAATAATCGGCAAAATCGGTTTTACGAATTAAATAAGAAACTGTTCTCTTCATATACATATATGGTATTACAATATAAGATGCATACAACATAATACATTTGATGGCATATTTGTTTTTTCGATAAGTTTATATTTCTACCCACAAATATTTTTATTTTTTACTACAACTATTGATGAATTATTTTCAGGCAAGAATTATTGAAATGGAATGGTTGGGGTTACCAAGACTCTCGGTTCGAAGTTCGCGGTGAAACTGTATATTTTACTGGAAACCGCTATCCCATCGGAGAGTTAAAATTGGGCGCGTTCACTGATTGGGTAATAGAAACGTTTAATATAAAATTAGATGATAGACAGCCCCCTCAACCGCTTCCAACAGATTACCCGGAACCAGTGCCTTGCGAGGAATTTTTAGAAGAATGCAAGTTGTTAGGTTTAGAGTTTTCCCAAAGAGGAGAAGACCGGCTCCAAAGAGCGCACGGCCAAACCTTGCACGACATATATACACTACGACGTGGGACATTCAAAAGAATACCCGACGTCGTTATTTGGCCTAAAAACCATGATCAAACCGCAGCAGTTGTGCAATCTGCAAATAAACATAATGTTGTTATCATCCCATTCGGAGGAGGCACTTCGGTATCGGGTGCAGTGGCTAGTCCAGAAAACGAACTGCGGCCTGTTGTAGTTTTAGATACATCTCAAATGAATAGGATGTTGTGGCTAGATAGAGAAAATCTTATGGCCTGTTTTGAAAGTGGAATAGTAGGTCAGGATCTAGAGAGAGAGTTGCGCAATCTAGGCTTGACTTTGGGCCACGAACCTGATTCCTACGAATTTTCCACCCTGGGGGGCTGGGTAGCGACCCGGGCTTCAGGAATGAAGAAGAATGAATATGGTAACATAGAAGATTTAGTAGTTCATGTCCGCATGGTTAGTTCCCAAGGAGTTTTAGAAAAATCTGTAGCAGCTCCAAGAATATCGTGCGGTCCTGATTGGAATCATGTAATTTTAGGATCGGAAGGAACTTTAGGGGTTGTGACTGAAGTGATAGTGAAAGTGCGTCCTTTACCCTCATGTAGACGATATGGATCAATAGTCTTCCCAAATTTTTCTGCCGGGGTGAAGTGTTTACGTGAAATCGCGAAGAAACGTTGTCAACCGGCTAGTATACGTTTAATGGATAACGAGCAGTTCCAATTCGGTCAGGCATTAAGACCTGAAAGTTCTTGGTTTGGTTCAATTAAGGATGCCATCAAACATTCATATTTGCAATACGTTGCGGGCTATGATCTGAGTCAAGTGGTTGTCGCTACTTTGTCGTTCGAAGGCGAAAAGAAAGATATTGACAGAAATGAAAAGTTGTTAGAACAAATTGCTAAAAAATATGGGGGTATTCCAGCTGGAAACACAAATGGAGAACGCGGATATTTGCTCACATTTGTCATTGCATATATTAGGGTGAGTATATTCAATAAAAAATTATCATTTGCTCACACTTATGCTATAGTTTTATAGTTATAATATAATTTTCATATCTGAATTACTATTTGTGCTAAAAACATTAATAACTTATATGGATCTTAATGAATGAAAATTTTTTGTAGCCATTTTTCATAATTTACAGTTTCAGAATATTGAATCTAATTTTGTATATATTCAAATTAAAAGTGATTTTCTTACAGGATTTGGCTCTCGAATATTTTGTAGTGGCGGAATCCTTCGAAACTTCTGTTCCTTGGGATCGTTGCGAGACGTTGTGCCGTAATGTTAAGCACAGGCTGAAAAAGGTAATTTTAAAATTTGATAATCAGTTTCTCATTTTAAAATTGTTTTGAACATTATAATGATAAGAAAACAATATATCTGAGAATCGATTAAATATTAGTGCCCCATTATTTTCGTTTTAATTTTTCATTGTCTTTCCAACACTTGATGAAAAACTAGTTGATTTATCGCAAATTTAAAGAAAAATCCGCTAATCTGTTACATGTTTTGCTCTAAGATTGATTTTCACTTCATTTTACACAATACTGATACGTATCTCCGAGACATGGTAATGATTTCAACAATCGAAACACGATACAATAAGCGAAAGTGTTCTGCCAGTAGTGTCTGATAATTTTGAAAAACTATTATGATAGTTGATATATTCAGGATTATGTAATCCAGTAAATCAAAGGGGTTTAAATGGTCAAATTTATTATCGGCCGTCCGTCAATTAAGAGGACACATTATTCGCGCCTAAAATTATCTTGAAAACAATTCTACAATTACTGTATAGAAAAAATGAAATAAAAACCTTAACGTATTTATTTTGCAACGACGATCTTCATCCTAGGTGACGGAAAATTTGCCGAAATTTCAAGTTTTTATGGTAGAATTCTAGTCCTACGTATTTTTCCACACTTGCCCCAATGATTTTAAGACGAACAAAACTGCAACTTTATTATTAGAGCGAAGAATACCATGGTTAAGGTGCAACTAGTTTGAAAATATAGTTTACCAGATCACTACCATCATACCCGAACGCCCAATCAATGGATTGGCACCCGATTTGGACATTCTAAGTAGTACCAAAAAATTAGCTGATGTTTCATGTTGAAATATCTACGAATATATAAAAAAAAAATAAACCTAGATCATAATATGTTTCCAAGTGAAAATCGCTTTTCCCAGTATTGTTGGTATTTTCAATATATCATTAGAAAAGACAACTATTGGGTCGCCTTTTAAAGAGCGACTTTAGTTTACTAGATCATTACCATCTTACCCGGACGTCCAAAATCAATGGACTGGCGTTTAGAAATTCTAAGTAGTACCAAAAAATTAGCTGATGTTTCATGATGAAATAGTTACAAATATATAAAAAGAAGAAAAAGATTTAGATCAGTATTGTTGAAAATTTCAATATATCATTCATCACAACTATTGGATCGCATTTTAAAAAAGACGTTGAGGACAAATATAAACAATAGCTTAGATCTGATTCTTGTCCAAAAATGTTTTTCGATACGAGCTATCTACTAGGTACAAGTTTTGCCTGTCTACGTACGTTACAAGTTTCAACATGTAGGCTCATTTTATATCATGCATTTACGAATGTTTATTTTTATTAATCAATGTATACATGCTGATGAATCAATCTATAGGAAATCGCGCGGAAACGTACCCATGGCTAAATAAATATAAATTTCATTTGCGTCTCTGAATTCTACACTAATTTCGACAGATAAAAAATACTACAGAAGTGAGTCGAAATTTTCTTAAGTATTTGCAAAGTTTGAAATAGTTGATTCTTCTGATCGCGGTTATGTTTCGTGGATAAAAACTATATTAAAGTCTTGTTGCAGCAAAACTATTCTCTGACATCGTTGTAGATGGCAGAAAAGCTTAATTTACCTTAACAAAATATTTAGAACTTCAATATAGTTCGATTAGTGTAAAAGTACTAAACAAGTAAATATAAATAGTAAATGAACTTATCCAAAGTTAAAAGTACGAACAAAAGCATCTTACGGAAAAGAGCACATTGTTCACCAGTAAAACACAACCCTTCTACTTCTGGTTCAAATTTAATTTATATAAAGAAAAGCTTAGATAGTATAATATTTGAGGTTTAATATTTAGGTATGTCTAAAATCTAACCAAAAGTTCAATTCGGATAAGATTTTTGATTCGGTGTTTTATTAACACACTACAGACAGACCCCGTAGAGATCAAACAAACTTTCGTGGATGTTTAGTAGAAAGATCTTTATATCGTATTATAGCAGAACTAAGTAGAGTAATTTTATCGCATCTCTATTTTCTCTAATAGCTACTTGTTTATAAATTTGAACTAGTGGTGTATGGTATCGTTCCTTAAGGCAAATTCCTGGAACTTCCTGTACCAAAAAGTTTTTTCTGAAAACTGAAAAAAATTAAATTTTTGAAAAAAATTGACCTTTTTTGAGAAAAAAGACTTTTTGAAAAAATATATATATATATTTTAAAATATTTTGGAAATTTTGAACTTTCTTCAAAACAATCGCGCTGATTTAGCTGCACAAAGACGAAATATCGAAGCGCGTAAGCGCTGCTTTGCAGTCTTATAGACAAACGATGTTACGTTGGGAGCCCATAGAAATGTAAACAAAATTTATACGTATTATTAAAATCTCCATAAAATGATAATTTGATGTGCATATGTCTAATGATCATTTTTGACCGCCAAATGGCTTTTTTTTACTTTTTTTTACTGGATATCTGAAACCGCTAGACCTGCCTTCCTAAAAATTTCATTACTTCTTCATCTTGTCACTACAAGTAAAATGTTTTTGAATTATTGAAATCGGACGCTCCGTTCTCTTAAAAACTGAGTTACCGTTTTTTGCAATTTTTTCTCGGCTAGACCTGCCTCTGCCAAAAACTAAGCAGCACGTCTCTTTATCGATAGGAATCGAACGTTTTTTGAATAATTGAAATCGGAGTTCCCGAAATCGTCACACAATCAATTTTTTTTAATAATAAGGTATGCTAAAAAGATATAAAAATGTTCATTTTCGAATTTTTTGGAAAATTTATAACTTACCCTACGGGAAGTTAAAAATAGCAAAGAAGATCTTCAATATAAACTAGCCCATTTGATGGCATCATAGACGAAAAGTTATTTACAAACGGAATAAATATATTGCCCAGAGAGAGAACTTTCCGAAAGATTGAATATTATACATTTTTTTATTTGACTATATACTAATATGAACTGCAAATATATAAAAACAATCAAATGAACAAAATTATTCTAAGAAAAGGAAACAAAAAATGATTTGTTTTCTATAATTTTAAATAATAATTGTAAACAAGGAAACATATGTATGAATAAATAATAATGTAGCGCATGATTTTGTGGTATACAAGCGAGTCATAGTCATAGTTAATGCAATTTAACCGACAAAGAGTTTTATGGTATATGTACTTAACATATTAATATGTTTGCTGTATGATGTCAAGTGCATAGTCTAGCTAAAGTTCTTATATAATTCTTTAAAAAAAGGTACAAATGACGCACATTGCACATTCCAGCATATCTATGACTCGAAAATCTTACTCAATTCTTACTAGACCACTTTCAAGAATGAATGTTTTTATTGCATCGGTCATTAAATCGTAAATTACCTGAGCCGTGTTCAATGAACTAGTTTATGTTGTAATCATTATAGACTATATTTGTACTCCCGTGATATGATATTGATCATTTCAATGATTTGAAATAAAAAATAAGAAACAGGTTTGAGACCTTTATGTTTATATATAAAAAAAATAATATTTAGAATATTAAAAGTTAAAATAGTTTCTATTTTAACGAGACGATACAGTATATTAGTATCATTATTACAATGTATTGTAGCTAAAGAAAAAAAAATGATATATACAAAATTTGGCAAAAAAAATTAAAGTGAACGTCAAAAATCCTGAATCGATTTAAAGAATTCAACTAGAGGTGCATGGCATCGTGCCTTAAGGCAAATTGCTGGAACTTCTCGTACCATGAATTGTTATTTTTAAAAAGATTAAATTTTTTTAAACTTTGAAAAAAAATTGAGTTACCGTTTTTGGCACTTTTTGCTCCGTACCTTCGAAACGACTAGACCTGCCTTTGCCAAAAACTATCGAATAGAATCGAATGTTTTTTGAATAATTGGATTCGGTTGAACCGCGTTCCAGAAATCGCCGGCGAAAATTTGTATCAGCACATACACACACATACATCTATTTTTTCTAAGGTATGCCAAAATGTTCAGAAACCTCTGAAACGTAAAGATATATAAAAATATTCATTTTCGATTTTTTTGCGATTACTATAACTTACACTACGGAAAGTTAAAAACTGTTCGAAAGACACTGGTTGGGAATCGTACTGATTAGTTAATTGTTAAAAAAATTCGATGAATTTGATAAAACTTTTTTTGACGATAGAGATAATAGTCTTACAGAATATACTAAAATAGTTGTGCCCTACGGCAAGTCATTTAATTTTAAAAAGTCATTAAAGTTTCAAATAATGGCCCGCGCTTTTAGGACATACAAGCTCGTGTTTTTGCACTATAATTAATTCAATTACTAGATAATAATTCAATTAACATAGATTATCTACAGGGGAATCTCTTCAGTGGAAGATACCTCTAAATGTCATACTTAATGGATCACATAGACTCATAGAAATTGTATTTCTGATTGTCTATAATAAATAAAGAAAAAAAAAAAATAATAATAATAAGTTTGTATCGAAACATATCGATTTAAAATAGTATTGATTAGTACTATATAGAAAAGCTTCAACTTTATTTTCGAAATAAACAGTTAAAAATTTTATTCAAATAGCTGAATCTAAATTGTTATTGATTAATTTACACATATCGGAAAGTTTTTGCAACTTGCCTCTAGACAAAATGACACGTGAGCCTAGTTAATTTCCGTAGGGTAATTTATGGTAATCGTCCAAAAATCAAAATGAAAATTTTTGCATATCTTTACGTTTCAGAGGTTTCTGAGCATTTCGGCATACCTCAAAAAAAATAGATGTTTGTGTGTGTGTATTTATGTATGTGTGGATACAATTTTTCCTCGACGTTTTCGGGAGCACCGCTCAACCGATTTGATTGATTCAAATAGCATTCCATTCCTACTTTTATGAGATTTAGTGCTGATTACTTTTTGGCAAAGGTTGGTCCAGCCGTTTCGTAAATACGGAGCGAAGAGTGCGAGAATGAAAATTAAGTTTTTGAGAGAACAGAGCATCCGATTTGAAAAATTCAAAAAACATTCAATTCGTAATGATGAGAAGATGTGGTGCTTAATTTATGGCCAAGACAGGTCCAGCCGTTTCAGAGATAAAAAAAATGGCAAAATGTAAAAAATGGCAGTTTACGAAAGAGGAAAGCATCTAATGCGAATGGGTCAGAAGCATTTTGTTTGCGATGAAACGATTAGTTTTTGGCTATTTTTGTTTTTAAATATCAAAAATGATTCGCATTTTAATTTTAATTTTAGCTAAAATTCTAAAGCTCATTGTCAGTTATAGACTTGAAATAAACCATTTCAACCTTGCAATACAGTTTATGTGATTCTTAGAAATATGAGATAAGCTCATTCATTCCAACTCCGCTTGATCAAGTTTTGTTTATTTCTTTACCTCTAATTTATAATTTACGTCTAATTTATAAACCCTTATATCTATGTCTATCATTTATATCTATAAAATACGATTAAAGTAAGTTACAGTATTTATAATAATCTATTTGAAGGCATTTGATATTCCACGAATATTTCATTACGGTACGGGCACTTCTAGCAATTTGCCTTGGCACGATGCCATGGACCACTAGTTTAAACTTGTTATTGAAAAAGCATTTGGATAGGATACATAATTTTCTATACAATTCTTGCAATTTTATAATTATCTCGCACTTATTAAATCTGGACTTTGTATTGTTATTGACAATTTAACTATAATTTATAGTGTTATTAATAGAATAATGTGGTGTGAATTTTTTTCGGTATCGTATATGAAACGACTGACATTAGTATCTATGTTCGCTATAATATCTACACAATTGATAATATCTACACCTTTGAAAATCATCTGTACCTTTACATATTTAAATAACATATTGTAGTATTGTATTGAAATATTTCACACTTTTTCAGATACAGTATTACAACATATGGTTCGTTATACGACATCGATGCGAACAAACAATAATTCTCTTGAACGTTTTGCTTAACATTCGAATTTTTCAAGTGATTGTTTTATTCTTTCTGAAAATGTATTTATTTTGCGGAGATGCCTGCATCGATGATGTGGGCTTGGCACACGAACGCGAATATTTGGCCACACGTCACAAATGAACAAACATTCAAAGCGCATTTGGACAAGTGAAAAGTAACGCATTGTTCTTCTTTCTTGCATGTTGCACAATAATATCGATATCGATGTTGTAAAACCACGTTTACACTGTAGGATTTCATCTTACCATATTATACCATTATACTCTCATAAAAATTATAGTTTTCCTTTACGAACGGATATAGAAAAGTCTTCACACAATTTCAACAAGCAATAGTTCTACGTTGCTCTATTTGCACCAAATTTTACAACGTTCATATAAATAGCATGCAATTGATAGTTTTTTACATATTTATTATTTTTTGTTCTCAAATTTATTATTTGATTGCCAATTGATAGTTTTTTTCATTTTTCATAATAATTGTTTTTATGCTTCATTTTCAATTCCCGCACCCTAGAGTTCAAGGTTAGAGCTATATCCTTCCAACCAGAGGTTGCAGGTTCGATACCCATCTTAGACAGCCTAATATCGAACAGTAGTGATCGGTTTTCATTTAAAAACATTAATGGAAATATTTTACTAACTGAAAATAGCTCTCCCTGGCTATATTGCATCAAATTAAAAGTAATTACTATTACAGTAGTATTATCAAACTATTAAAATTCTATTAAAAAATAGAATCAATTAGAGATTAGGCTAACCTTTGGATTGCCTTATAGAACTATTATTATAGGTTTATATAACCTATATTATAGGTTTATATAAACTTATAGTAATCGCTTTTCAAATAAATATAATCTAGTGGAAAATAACTGGAATTTCCCGTACCATAATTTAAAATTTTTCAAAGTTCAGAAATGAATAATTAGATTTTTTATGATAATTTCGAATTTCGTTGGCCATTTTTGAAAACATTTGAAAAATTTGAATATTGAAATTTTTTTTAAAAATTTCTTGTTTTGAAAATAATGATATTTTTTGAAAACTGTTCCTATTTTGAAAAAAAAAATCTTTTATTTTGAAAATTTATATATTTCTTGAAAGGAATTTAAGAATTTCTTGAAAGAATTTTAGGAATTTTTTGATACCTATTCATGTCGGTTGATCCAGACTGTCGAAAATATCTGATTGTCGACCGCCAAATGACATTTTACTACTTCTTTTTTCTGGATCTCCAAAACCGCTTGACTTGCCTTTGCAATAATTTAATCAATGCTTCATTACGTCAATACAAGTGGAATGATCATTCAAATCGGATCCTTCATTCTCTCACAAACTTAATGCCATTTTCTGCATTCTTTGCTCCGTATCTCCGAAACGGCTGGACCAGGTTTTGCCAAAAAACTAATCAGCACGTCTTCTTATCAATAGGAGTCGAACGCTTTTTAAATAATTCAAATCGTTGAGCGGTGCTCCCGAAAACATCGACTAAAAATTGTATCCACACATACATACACACACATCAATTTTTTCTAAGGTATGCGAAAATGTTCAGAAACATCTGAAATGTAAAGATATGCAAAAATTTTCATTTTCGATAGTTGTACGATTACTGTAACTCACCCTACAGAAAGTTAAAAATATCTTTCTTTTAATTATAAGGGAAAAATAAGTGATGTATATAGTAGATAAAATTAGTAAAACAAAACTCTATCCCAAATTGCAATTACAAGAAAAAACAGAACAAAATCTTCATTTTTCTGTCGGTCATTTAAGATCATTTTATTTTGCATCCGAAAAGTCACATCGATTCAATTTATTTTTATTGAAATGATCTTTCAACGTATCATGGGACAAGTTATTGTAGTCGCAATAATATCTAAAATATTTTTGTGGATATCTTTACGTTTGAAGACTTCATCATTTAAAAAACTACAAATACAACTTACAAGAATATGCGTTGTATGTGTGGATGTTTAAAAACAATCCAAAATTGGTTAACCATTTCTCTGAAAGCGTATTTTCATATGTGCATATTTAGATGACCGATTTGTCAAGCTATGTGAAAAATGGCTTAACCGATTTGGATGATTCAAAAAACATTCGATATATATTTGGACAGTTTAGGAAAAAATCCATTCGTATATTTAATGCACAAAGTTCAAAGCTTTTTGGAAAATGAAGGGTTCAGCTATTTTAGAGTTATAGAGGTGTCTACCGAAACTCTTTGAAGGCAAACAATGATTATTCGGCCATAAGACATTACATTATTAGAAATTAATAACGCGTTTACATTTATGAAATTTAATGTTCCGTACCAATGCAAGAGTTTTTCCAAAATATTTATGGAATTTACATTGCTTAACTTTACCATTTATCATATCAGAATGACTTTGAACAAATTATTACTTACTGATAAAAAATTATTACTTGAACTTTGTTTAAATTTTCTAATAATTTTAACCAATTTATAATAAATTTTTTGTTCGAATGGTATTGGCTTATAGTGTATAAATAACCTAAATTAAATGGTCGTAAACAGAGACGACTGTGAAGAAAAGTCGTTGGGCACGAAATCCTAAAAGTAACAATTAAATATTGGAACACAATTTTCGTTTATTAAACCGAGTTCCATAACTAACTAGATCAAACTCCTAAATCAGCAATCTCATCATATGTGCCAACGATCATTTCAATGCTCTTGCAGAAAAAAGCCCTCAGAAATAATTAATTTTTACCTAATGTAATAAAAAAGACTGGCCTTTGGATAGATAACTACAAGAATGACTCGTTCAACAAAACGCGCTTGCTATCTCTCATGAAAAGCACGATGTACCGATGGGATTATGAAAGGCAGAAAGTCAAAAAATAAATAATTAACTATTTGTTATTGTTATTAAAATGAATTTCGTAGTCCATAAGCCACATCGAAGCGCATTCTTCTCTATCATATGCTACGCAACGTGTGCAAACGCTTATTCATTCTGTTAATGAATATAAGAAAGTGTTACTCTTCTATTTACTCAAAACGTTACTAAAATTGACAGCATCCTTTGCATGTATTATTATATGATTTGTAAAATATTCAACATTCAAGTATTCCATAAGTATTTTCGTTCAAAATATTTCAATGTCGACCGCGCTTTTGTACGAATTAGCAAAAAATCAAAAGTGTTCTTTTTTGTACCTTTTATATTGTAAAAATTGTCGTAACTGCCCACACGTGCCGACTATGAATGTGTCTAATGATATGACGAGTAAGTTATTACGCCTATTTGCATTTTTGTATAGAGGGAATTTTAATAAATTTTTAGGTAATTTTATTTCATTGCATTTCATGGAATTTGAAAATTGGAAGAATTTGCACTATCTTTCATTGCATCGATAATAAAAAAAAGATTATGATATTAAATCGGTATGCATATTCAAATTTAGTCGGAGAAAAAGTCGGTAAATAATCGTATTGTAGATTGTAAATTCTATGTAAATAATCAAATTATTTAATATACAAGGCAAGGCATTGAGTATTAAATTTGTTTATGATGTTTTACGTCTGGGTTACATTTACTATCATATTAGTAAATGCTAAATGTGGGAAATACAAGTTGGAGATTTTTTCAGTGTTGATTAACTTCGAGCATTTTCAGAGTTCGAAAAACGTAAAAACTAATTAGATTGCATTATAGTAATTTTATGTTAAATTGCATTTCTATAGGTTGCTGGTCATGTTAAATATGATCTTGATTCATAAAATTCACATACCGAAAATAACACAAATTAGTTCCAAACTAGTGATGTATGGCATCGTGCCTTAAGGCAAATTGCTGGATTAAAATTAAAATCTGAATTATTTTCGATATACAGAGAAGCAATTGTTTTGCCAACACAAGCAGAAAGTTTTTGGTCATGTTAAATATGATCTTGATTCATAAAATTCACATACCGAAAATAACACAAATTAGTTCCAAACTAGTGATGTATGGCATCGTGCCTTAAGGCAAATTGCTGGATTAAAATTAAAATCCGAATTATTTTCGATATACAAAGAAGCAATTGTTTTGCCAACACAAGCAATCATTCAAATCGGATACTCCGTTCTTTCGATCGATTTTTATTTTCTGCACTCTTAGCTCTGTATCTCTGTAACGGCTGGACCTGCCTCTGCCAAAAACTAATCAGCACATCTCCCTATTAATAGGAATCGAATGTACTTTGAACCATTCAAATCGGTTGATTCATGCGCTCGGAAACGTGAACGAAAAAATGCGGACACACAAAACACACACACACATCAATTTTTTCTAAGGTATGCCGAAATGTTCAGAAACCTTCAGAAGATGAAACAAAATGTGTGTATCTAATGTAATCTATGTTAAATATTTCTCATAAAATTTTATGTTAAAATTCACGAAATAGAGTTCAATATTTATCAAGCAATAATTTATGAAAACAAATTACCAAAGCTTACCTAATTCATTTGTGAATATGGAAATTGCTAATTGTCGTTTACTACCTATACAGTTTGCTTTTTACAACTTGTATTCAAAAAAACATGTTTGATTAGTGATATCATAATACTGAGTTATAACAATGTGGGCTCTGTGTACATATTATTCGAATAAATAATAACAAAATTGATTCTTTAAGGCCAAATGAGGCAATCATTCCCTGAGAATATAAGTAAATATCTCAATAAATTCATTGAATTATTAATACTTGAAGATTTTTTTTAATATCTATAATTTTGACCGTTGATGACAAACCGTATCATCTGATATAAGTTTTTCTTATTAAAAAAAATGCAGCATAATATTACATATACGAACAGAATTTTAAAGTTCTATAAGCTTTCGTGACACTTTTAACTTACCACTTATAACTATTTAGGAGGCAACCCAACGTTCGGCATTTCTCTATGTGATATATTACTGCTTGATATCAGGCCACCCGAAGCGGATATGAAATCTGCAACCTTCTGATTGGAAGATAAAAACTCTAACCACTATACCATGGGCAAGCCCTACATATAAATGACATGCATATTACAAAATTTAATATAAAAATGCAAATTCACATACGTATGGAAACGCGATCAATGATTTTAAAAATTCTTTGCATAGTAGTTTAGTAATTAAAATAATAAAAAAAACAATTTAAAATGACAAATAGGAGATTAAGAAAAACGTCAAACGATTATCATTTTTTCGTCACAGCAATTGAACTATATATATTTAACAGCAATTAGAAATTAACAAGCCCTATTAGCTATTGTACCGATTTTTTTAATGAATTTTTTCTAGGCGGCAACCCAAACGTTTGTCCTATCTCTATGCAATTATTAGTAATTTTTTTTTTTCTATTAGTGCAACAATACCGGTAAGGGATATTTTCACTTGGAAACATATTGCTATCTATTTCTAAGTAAAAAGCGATGTAACTACGGCTTGACATCAGACTGTCTGAGGCGGGTATCAAATCTGGAACTTCTTTCTACCGAGAAGCCAAACTTTATATAACATATAGAGATATTTATAGTAAGAGATGCGTTCGTTCAAAAGGCAGACATGTATCGTCCTGATAATTACTTTATATTAAAATTTTTAGTCTTATATATCATTATTTTTTCGTCTTTTCCCTAAAATTGATAAACGTAATAAATTTTCAATAAATTTGCCAATTAATCAAACACATTATATAATATAAGATATATATCTTATGGTGTTAAAATTGGAGCATAAATAAAAGTTCAAGGCGCCCAATTCAAATGGTGCGACCTATCAAATTTGAATTTTAGAAGAAATTTACATCTCAAGCAGAAATAAAGCAGAAGCAAACGTATTGTTAACTTCCCGTAGGGTAAGTTATTGTAATGGGCCGAAAATCGGAATTGAAATTTTTTACATTTCTCGACGTTTTGAAGGTTTCTGAACATTTTAGCATACCTCAGAAAAAATGGATGTGTGTGTGTGTGTGTGTATGTGTGTGTGTGTGTATGTATGTGTGGATACAAATTTCCAGTCACGTTTTAGGGCGCACGGATCAACCGATTTGAATGGTTCAAAAAACATTCGATTCCTATTGAGAAAAGGGAAAAGAGCTGATTAGTTTTTGGCAAAAGCAGGTCCAGCCGTTTCGGAGATACGGAGCAAAGAGTGCGGAAAATAGAAATCGAATTTTTGAGAGAACGGAGTATCCGATTTGAATGATCTAAAAAACATTCAATTAGTAATGATTGGGAGAAGTGTTTATTAGTTTTTGGCAAAGGCAGGCCCAGCCATTTCGAAGATACGGAGCTAAATATGTAAGAAATGGCAGTTTTTGAGAGAACTAAGCGTCCGATTTGAATGATTCAAAAAACTTTCTGCTTGTCTTAACAAAATAATTGATTTTGGAAAAAAAAATTTTGTTCCATTTTTTTTTTTTTTTTTAGTTTTTTGTTGAAACAAATAATTTCAACTTTGCAATTCAGTTTATATAATTCTTATAAATATTAGACAATGTTACAATATTTATAATAATCTATTTGAAAACATTCAGAATTCCTCAAACATTTCGTTACGGTACGGGAAGTTCCAGCAATTTGCCTTAAGGCACGATGCCACCCACCCCACTAGTTTATTTAAAAACTATATGCTCTATAAAATATATTATTACTCTGTAATATTCCGAAGTATTAAAAACAAACATCAATAAATGATAGATAATAATTCAATTATCGTCAAGGATCATACAAACATGTTATATTGTTGACGCAAATAGAAATTATTCCGATTTAGACGATATTATAAATAAAACCTTGTACCATATCAAAGCGATATATAAATATTAATGATGCACCTTCTGTGTAATTGAACCATATGCATATGCATATGCATAGTATGATAAGCTCAAATTTCTAATTATTTTATATACTAGAATAAGTTTATAAAAAATGATATTTTTGAATGAATAAAGTTTTATATTTGGTCAATATCCAAGTGGTTATATTGCTATAGGCTTAAAGAACCAAATTTTGATTTCTAAATAGGTTAAATTCAAAAGCTTAATTTCTGACAAATAATTTAATCAATCAGAAAATGAAAAAATCTTAGTCTTGTTACATAACATTATTTTCAATTCTTAAGTTTCTATTTCAAATTTCCAATTCTATCAAAATTTAATTAAGATATAATTTTGTGCATTAATAAAAGGGCCACTGGGTTTTTCTTTTAAAATGCTATTTGTCAAACTAATTACTCAATGTCTTTCTATTTAGACAGATTGTAATTTATAAGAAAATAAAAAAAATCCAATTCAATGTTTCGAATGATATTATGACAAATTCCAGATATTTGAAAATTCATCGTGAAAACAACTAATATCCTCGTATGATGAGTTAATTGTTTCAAATCAAATTTATACTGTAGGGTAAGTTATAGTGAAAATCGAAAATTAAATTTTTTGCATATCTTAGCGTTTCAGAGGTTTCTGAACATTTTGTCATACCTTAGGAAGAATGGATGTGTGTGTGTGCGTATGTATGGATACGTTTTTTAGTCGACGTTTACGGGAGCACCGGTTAACCGATTTGAATTATTCAAAAAAAACATTCGATTCCTATTGATAAGATAAGACAACGTGCTGATTAGTTTTTCGCAAACAAAAATGGTAATTCAGTTTTTAAGAGGAGCGTCCGATTTGAATAATTCAAAAAACATTTAATTGGTAATGATGGGGAGAAGTGGTGATTAGCTTTTGGCAAAAACAGGTCCAGCCGTTTCGGAGATACTGAGCTAAATGTGCGAAAAATTGCAGAATTATTTACTTGAGCCAAATAATTCAAACTTTGCAATTCAGTTTATATAACTCTTAGAAATATGAGATAAGTTCCTTCATTCTAACTCCGTTTGACTAATTTTTGTTTATCCACTTTTCATGTCAACTTATATAAACGTCATCGTCAAATTTATAAGTTTTTATAATTTGTCTATAAAATACGAATAATTAAAGTTACAGTATTTATAATAATCTATGTATTTGAAAACATTTGAGATTCCTCGAATATTTCGTTACGACGCGGGAAGATCCAGCAATTTGCCTCAAGACATGATGCCATGCAGCACTAAATTCTGGTTACACTGCAATGAATGACGATATATCATTTCCGAATGAAAAAACAAAATCAATAGAATCCTTTTGCTTAGGAAGCCCTGAAAGTATCTAGCAGAATTATTGCAAAATTTTCTATCGTGTTTTTATGCAATGCCTTATTACGAATAATCGAAG
The DNA here is from genome assembly GCF_003426905.1 of Ctenocephalides felis. Classification (NCBI taxonomy): domain Eukaryota; kingdom Metazoa; phylum Arthropoda; class Insecta; order Siphonaptera; family Pulicidae; genus Ctenocephalides; species Ctenocephalides felis. The sequence continues at coordinate 28,098,485 of NW_020538040.1, forward strand.
TAATCTACATAAAGGTCAATAATCTATTTTGAGATTACATAAATTACACTTAATTGCAAATATTTGTATGTAAAATTTACGAAGAACTATGTTTCGAAAATTATTATCAAACTATATTAAATAAGTGATATAATGGCATGAAGCATTACGAAAAAGAATTTCGCTTGGCTTTCTATTGTGATCATTATCTTTTGCAAAATTCAATCGTTTCTTAATTACACACGATTACTGCTTATTTTATTGGACGACCAATTTTTTTCACGGTTTATTTACCACGATAAAATGAAGTTTATTTATTTATTTGTCTAAACAACAAAAATGTATTGACTTTAAATTCATCAACTATAAATTCATAAACATTATTTAAGAGCGCTCACGTTTTGCATTCCTCAGCAATGCTTATTTGCAAATGTTATTTTTCCATTTTAAGGACATTTTTTCCGGAATGTTGTTCATTTAATTATCTGAGATATAGATAAAACTGAAACAACGCAATAATATTTCCTATCTTAATTATAAAGTGGATATTAATGAGGCTGTTTATATATCATATACATGCGAACTTGCAAATTATAGCGATAATAAAACATTATGAAAAACTTAATATGTGATGAATATCAGTACAAAAAGGGCTATGTAAATAGGTATATAATAAACAAGAGTAGTAAGATAAATTTAATTTGAATAATATTCAAGTACTGATTAGATTACTTTGTAAATATTGAATTGAAGGTTGCAGTCCTTACTGAAGAATTATAATGAAAATAATATTTCTACGATCTTTACTTAATACAATCGTTATTCTTCGTCGGGTTAATGAAAAAGATATAAGGTCGGGTAATAAATAGACAGGTACAACTCTCCTACCGAAATAGTGACTTAGTATTAGGAGGACCAAAATTTATAGTTCGGTGATAAGTTTATAGATTAGCAAATTTTAATAATTGCATTTATTATAGATCATCTCATAATCTGAACAAAATTCTATTTCTGTTCTTTTGTTTTCTGTCTCAGCTATATATTTTAATCAGCCAATTCGAAATATATTTTAATTAATTATAATTGTAATACTTAACTTAATTGTCCCTTAATTTAATAAGTAATCTAATAAACCTTCTATCTTCTATATTCAAAATATATAATCCAGTAAGATACCAAAAAAATAAAAAAATGAATTCAGTTCAAATCATTTTGATAAGAAAGAGCTTCCTTTTACAAAAAACTCTTATTCTTGGCTAATTCATCATCTTGGCCTAAGTAGTAAAATTGATGATTTTGATCTATGAAAATCAGACATTCGTGATTTTATAAATGAACTAAAATAGAAACTAGTGGTGTATGGCCTCGTGCCTTAAGGCAAATTGCTGGAACTAACCGTACTGTAACGAAATGTTCGAGAAATATTAAATGTTTTTAAATAGATTATCATAAATACTGTAACATTGTCTAATATTTATAAAAATTATATGAACTGAATTGCAAAAATTCAGTTAAAATTATTTATTTAAAGTATATAAGTGAGCTTTAGAACTTTAGCAAGAATTAAAATTAAAATCTGAATTATTTTCGATATACAAAAAAAATTTTTTATTAAAAAAAAACTTTTTTTCAAAAAACCATTGTTTTGTGAACACAAGCAAAAAGTTTTTTGAATAATTCAAATCGGATGCTTAGTTCTCTCAAAAACATGTATCTGTAATGGCTGAACCTGCCTTTGCCAAAAACTAATCACCACTTCTCCCAATCATTACAAATTGAATGTTTTTTGGATCATTCAAATCGGATACTCCGTTCTCTCAAAAACTCGATTTCTATTTTTTGCACTCTTGGCTCCTTATCTCCGTAACGGCTGGGCCTGCCTTTGCCAAAAACTAAGCAGCACACCTCCCTATCAATAGGAATCGGATGTTTTTTGAACTATTCAAATCGGTTGATACGTGCACCCGGAAACGTGGGCGAAAAATTGCGGTATGCCTCATGTTTCAGTAACCTCTGTTCAGAAGATTTGCAAAAAATTTCATTTTCGATTTTTGGCTCATTACTATAACTTACCCCTACGGGAAGTAAAAATTGAACTCTGTTCAAATCATTTTGATCAGGAAGAGAACTTCCTCGTACAATAAACATTTTAGAACGCAGTTTAAACGTACAATTCTTCATTCAGACTAATCAAATACGTAAATAACAAAAACTGACGATTATGATCTCTAAAATGAGTCATTGGTGATTTTATTAGTAAACTATTTCAAATATCACCGTTATCAGGCAGAACTTATTACTACCTTGCAGTAAATTTGCAACAGAATTAGTTGGGCTTTAATCACCGCTGCTAAAAAATTTTACTCCGGAGTTTTAATGAAGTAACACTCATACATTATAAAAGTTTTTATGAAGAGTCGCGAATTAAATATGCTAGCTCGTAAATTGCCACCTCAGAAGTAGCGAATAGAAAGATAAAAAACATAAATAAACTATGTAATCGCCACGGACATCATAGTTATAAAATTATAAAAAGAGAAAATAAATAAATCTATGCGAAGTCGTCACATGATAAGATGATCGTCGGATGACACTTTCGATGAATTTTATTGAAGACGTAAAAAAGCAAGGTGCGTGCATATAATTTCTCCATCCGTGACCTAGGACGCTGCGTTGGGCAGTTCGCGTTCCGCAGAAATTGAAAGTGAATTCTAGCGGGCCAACGATTTATCAAAGTTCCCAAAAATCTATGACATGCCCAGATGTTGTATATCAGCTTTCTAATTCACACCAAACTCTTCCGGCGGAACGCATTAACTGTCAGAGGTCCGGAATTGCTTGCCAAAAATCCATTTTAAAGATATAGTAAACGGGTTGAAGATGTTTAACTCATCCTACTGACATCACATCATCAATGATACATAATTAGTTGTGCATTCCAGTAAAATTCCGGAAAAAAAATTAAGGCGCTTGATAACTGCTAGGATTACTAGGGTTTGGGTATAAGGTTATTGTTTAAAGCTTCAAACTCAAATTAAAACTAGTATTGTATGGCATCGTGCCTCGAGGCAAATTGCTGGACCTTCCCGTACCAAAAACTAATTTTTTTTAAAAGATTAACATTTTTGAAAAAAAATTACTCTGAAAAAATTAGATTTTTGACAAAAATTTACTTTTTTTTGAAAAAAAAAATTTTTTGAAGAAAAATTTATTTTCAAATATTTTGGAAATTCAGAACATTTTTTCAAAGCAACCGTACTGCTTTAACTTCATAGAGACGGATAAACATTGGTACGGAACCCATAGGAATGTAAACAAAATTTACACTTAGTGTTAAAATCTCTACAAAATATCTGATAATTTGATGTGCATATGTCTAATGATCATTTTTGACCGCCAAATGGCTTTTTTTTACTTTTTTTACTAGATCTCCGAAACCGCTAGACCTGCCTTCATGAAAATCATGATCAGTTCTTCATCTTGTTAATACAAGTGAAATGTTTTTTGAATTATTCAAATCGGACGCTCCGTTCTCTTAAAAATTGAGTTACCGTTTTTAGCACTTTTTGCCCCATATCTTCGGAACGGCTAAACCTGCCTTCGCCAAAAACTAATCAACACGTCTCTTTATCAATACGAATCGAATGTTTTTTGTATTATTCAAATCGCTTCATTTGTGTTCCCGAAATCGTCGACGAAAATTTGTATCAGAACACACACACACACAAAAATGGATGTACATTTTAAGGCATTCTAAGTTATGTCAAAATGTTCAGAAGGTTTTGAGACGTAAAGATATATAAAAATTTTCATTTTCGATTTTTTTGCGATTACTATAACTTGCCCTACGGGAAGTTAATAAAACATTTGAAATTAATTATTTTCCAAAAAACAATCTTTTTGTCAACACAAGCAGAAAGTTTTTTAAATCATTCAAATCGGATGCTTAGTTCTCTCAAAAACTGCCACTTTTTTGCACATTTAGCTCGGTATCTCCTAAACGGCTAGACCTGCCTTTGCCAAAATCTAATCACCACTTCTCGCCGTCATTACGAATTGAATGTTTTTTAGATTATTTAAATTCCAAAGTTCTCTCAAAAACTGGATTTATATTTTCTGCACTCTTTGCTCCGTATCTCCAAAACGGCTGGACCGACTTTTGCTAGATTCTCCTATCCGAGAAGCAATTGCATGTACTGTAGATTTAATTACCAATAAGAAATATTTCATCATTTTTTGTTTAGATCTCACAACGTATATAAAAATGAGTCACGTAAGAATTACCATAATACCGCTATTTTTATTTTATTAGAAATCATTTTAGCAAAGACCACATTTTTCTGTATAATATGAAAACCAAGTGTGTGTAAATTTGTCCTTGACTAATGTGCGCAAGAAAGTGATTAATAGCTAAAACAACAACCCAATATACGCAATATATTGTCCAAACCGCTTAAAAAATACTGGTCTTGTCATGAAAAAATAACTCAAGCGAATCTATAAACACACACACCGTTAATAGAGATTTAATTTTAATTATCATAAACCAGAATATATCGAAACAAAAAGTAAATTAATAAATACTAAACTAATAAACAGTTGTAATGAATAATTACTTATCAATTATAATTGATGGAGAATTCCCAGAAATTTCTAGTACGTTACATATTACCTTTGAATTATGCAGTAATTTTTTTTATAACGTTGCGATATGATCTAGTTTAAATACTTTCTAGATTCAAAACAAATCGCAGGTTATGCAGCCAATACAATTTTTAGTAATATATGGAATATATTGTGTGTTTCTAAATGATTTATGAATTTTGTCTTGCCATTTCTACTAAAAACTCCGATAAAAAAATAATATATAAGTGGTATACTAATCGTTATAAGACTACCGTTTATTACCACAAAATAATTCAAAATCTAATATCGCTTCCTGAAGAGTCAGGAAACTTTTGGAACTTTTTGAGATACTCAATGTTTGGATTCGAATTACAATATATGAAATGTATAGACGGCAGGTTAATCCATTATGAACATACGATTAAGATTTATAAAATTCTCGTAACTTACAATTAGTATAAATGATGAGTCATTTCGTTTAAACATCAATAGATAATTAATCATGTTTCACACAATGAAACACAGATGAATGACTGAAAGCACAAATCAAATTTCTATTTCGATCGCATAATGAGTTTAAAGCTCACAGGTGCCAATTATGTTGTATTAATTTATAATTTGTTATGTCATATAAACCTATGAGTCTATCTTATCTTATGAATATTAATTTACTATCCCTTCAAGTAAATAAAATTTTTATGATGTACTATAATTTTTATAATTTAAATCGATATCCCCGTTTTTAACAAAAAATTTGAAGTGCAGAGAGGTATATCCTTTTAAATTTATTTAATTTTAAATGAACAAAATATTTATCATGAATCCAGAGAGTATCCTTTATATAATGATTTTATTTTACTCGATAATATTTTATTTAGCATTCTCTACAAAATATCGCTTAAATTTCTGTATTTTTATTCATTAATACTAAATTATCAATTTTAAATATTTAATACATTTTAAACCTTTATTGTTTATTGGTCTAGTTATCCAAATATTTTTGCACAGTTTACATGGCCCATTATACGTTATATTTCGTTATCATTCGTTATATAAAATTTATATTTTAAGTCAAAAAAATTTCAATACAGAAAAATGAAATCATCCTAGTCTTAGATCTTTATATTTTGGAAAAGGCAGACGTCCGCTAAGTAAAATTAAAAGAAATTAAAAGGTTGACCATACCTGACTTATTATATATCTACATATGTATATTATATATATATATATATATATATAAATATATATATATATATATATATATATATATATATATATATATATATATACATATGTAGTTACACATAATTGTAACGTCATTAATAACAATATTTGATTAACCGTTGCTTATGCAAGTAGTGAAATCTTTGATAATGTAAATATGTTTTCAGGCATACTGTAAATATGTATTTTGTATCTACAATCAGCATACAAATGTTTTTGTCAAATAAATGTTTTTATAATAATCGTGACACCAAAAATAATTGTCCTCATAATTGAATTAAAAAACGTAAGGGTAGAGATAATTGAATTAAAAAACGTAAAACGTAGAGAGCTCTAAAAGCGAGTAATGCTCCTGAACGAAAAAAATCTCTGAATAATAACATTGTATCGATTTTCTCTCAATTCCGTTCACCTCGATTAGTCGAATTTGTATCAAAGGTTTGGAAATCTGGAAAATCTTTCGTTGACAAAAAAAACTTCTACTTTATGAGTTTTTTATAGCCTTACAAGTTCTGTTTCATGAACAAAAATTGTGATTTTGAGAAAAAATTCGGGAAAAAAATGTAGGGGTGGATCACGGGTTAAATTCGCGTCAAGAACAACCCAGTATCGATATCAATTTTCACTTGGGAAAATAGATCTTAAATATGTTTCCAAGTGGAAATAGTCCTTTCTCCGGGCAATGCTGCAGCCCTGTTAGATAAATTCTAATAATAAAGTATGTAATCAAGTATGGAAGGATCAACCCTTGGGTTACCACCTAAAAGTACGATATAAGGAAAAGTCAGCCCAACAGCTTATAGGACGTAAGGTTATGATTGCTGTTAAAATATGAAGAAAAAAAAATAGTGATGTATTGCATCGTACCCATAACAAAGCTTGAAATTTTTAAAAAAGAACTTTTTTAAACTTTGAAAAAATTAGATTTTTGAGAATTTTGAAATTTTTGGAAGAAATTGACTTAAAATTTTTTATTTTTTTATTTTGGAGATGTTTTGAAAATTTTTAACTTCTCATCAAAGCAATCCCGCTGCTTTAGCTGCGTAGAGATGAAATATCAAAGCGCCGCGTCGCAGTCTTACGGATAAACAATGATACAGGTGCCATAGAAATGTAAAAAGACATACTTATTATAAAAATCTCTATGATCATCAATGGCATTTTTTTTACTAATTTTACTCGATCTCCGAAACCGCTAGACCAGCCTTCTTAAAAAATTAATCAGTTCTTCATTTTGTCAATACAGGTGAAATGTTTTTTGAATTATTCAAATCGGTTGATCCGTATTCCCCAAATCGTCGACGAAAATTTATATCTGCACACACGCACACACACACACATTCATTTTTTCTAATGTATGTCAAAATGTTCAGAAACGTCTGAAACGTAAAGATATGCAAAAACTTTTATTTTCATTTTTTTGCGATTACTATAACTTACTCTACGGAAAGTTATTAAAGAAATAAAACAAATTAAAAAAAAAGATTGTGTATGTAGTGAGTAGGGGCGTCTGTTCATTAAGTTTAAAGAAAGGCATACAAACACAATTATTTAATAAAAACAGAAACAGTTACCTGTAATCTATCACCAATTAATATCATTATAAATCATATTGTCAAATTTTATTACTTTTAAAATAATTTAATTTTAACACTTTTCAGGAATGTTCAAATTTAGGCATCACGCATATGATGATCTCTTGCCGAGTCACGCAGACATACGATTCAGGTGCCTGCGTGTATTTCTACTTCGCTTTCAATCACAAAGGTCAGTATCATATCGCATTTCTATTAACCAAATAAATTATCACTATTATACAATGCCATTACATAAATACCTTCAAGTTTACAAAAGCTTTTAAATCTCTATTACATTACGTTACTTTGCGCCAATACCTAATGGAGACTTTATAGGGATGGGCAATGATAAAAATTATATGGAACTTTTATATACGAGGATCATATCATTGGTATCGGTAACGGTAACTCGTTTCATATTAAATGCTTTCCAAAGGATGTAGTAAAAATTTATAATTACTAATTAAATATAATTTTATTATTAGTTGATTCTTATTTTTTTTTAAACACTGCATTGACGCTTAAGTATATGCTTTTTGAAGACTCATTTTAAGAAAGTTCGATACATAAAGACTAAAATAGCTTTTTTATAGAAATTCGTCCATAATGATGATAATGATTCAAAAATAGTGAATTTGTTATAAGAAATAAAATAAATGTAAAGAAACCCGGAGACCCGACAGTTTGTTCCAAAAATATACTCATTTTATAGGTAAAAATTGATTATGACAGAAATTTTATAATATTCTAACATCAGTTTTAGTTAAATATGAAATGAACTAATTCACCAATGTGTAATTATTTGCTAATTATGTTTGTTCTTGAAAAGAAATTTATTACTCTTTAAGAATATTTAATATTATTTTAATAAATTATCATGTAACGCTTCACGAAATTGTTATTCTAAATAAATAATAAATTTAAATGAATAAAAAATTATATATATATAATAGATAAACCCTGAAATTTTCAATAAACTGATATATGTTTCTTTCCCCAACAATTCTATAAATTAGAAACAATTAGTTTTTTGTAGATGCTATTTTACTATGTTTCGCAACTAAATACGCACCATCATAAAGTTTTCATGCCAATTTTTTTTTTTATGAAAAACAATATTAACAATGATGATTACAGAATATTAAAAAAAACTTATGAAGGAATGGATCATATGTGCCTTTTTTTCAAAAAGAAAAAAATACGTATAAAAATCTAAGAAATTGTGAAGCAAAAATTACCTGCAATAATGATCTATAAATCCATATCACTCATTTTTTGTCAAAAGCACTACTTGTAAAAAAAATTATTTAAGAATATTTCAAAATTTTGACTTCACTCCACTTGCTAAATGGTTGTAATGAAATTCTGTCGCACAGATGTGGTCATACATATAGGAAGGTCCACAGCAAAAATTGTTTTATGGTTTGCACATTGACGAGATACCAAGAAAGGGGCATGTTTTAGTTTGGAAGAAAGTAAAAAGATCTCGTTGCATTTTGGACATTGAATCAGGGTTTTCAAAACTTTTGTCATTCGCGACCCCATTCATGATTGCAAATTTCATGACGACCCCATTATAAAAGAATAAAAAAGAACCCAAATATTAAAGAAAGAGAAATTATGATTTTTATATAATTTTTGTTAGAAAACAACATGCATATATATATATATATATATATATATATATATATATATCAATATATAGTTTTAGAATTCGTTGTGAAAAAATTTAGACGTGATGTTATAAAATGAGGGGTCGCGACTCATAGTTTAAGAAGTGTAAGTGTAAGAATAAACAGTTCTTTAACTCTTTCGACTCGGACGCCGAAAATTCATATAAATCTCGCAATTCGCGAGTGGAAAGGGTCAATAAATAAATAAATAAATAAATATATATATATATATATATATACATAATTTTCATGATTCTGTTAAAACAGAGATTTCCAACCTATGGGGCGCATATATCTGTTTCCAGAATACTATCGAAAATAACCCAATATTTTCGGAACGATATTGAAAAATAAACAAAAAATAATTAGTTTTTATGCATATTTTTACAGAATACATAATAATTTGTAGTCTGATAATATCAATATTTACAAAATTAAATTAAATTGGAAAAATTAAGGGGGGTACAACAATTTTTTTCTATTAGAGCGGGGAGGCGCGGAGCAAAAAAATTGGAAACCACTGTGTTAAAATCTAAGATCCCACAAAAAAATGTATTATTAATTACCTATGAATAAATTGAAAATACGTATTTCAGAGGAATTCAAGTTTAACTAAGCATTCACTAATTTCATATAATATTAATAAAAATAATTTTAATAATTGTTCTGCCCAAAGAGAGATTGTTAAGCCAACTACTATACTCTTTCTGATAATTATTAAAATTTACCAAAATTTTGTTCTATGCCATCAAAACCCTTGTCTTTGCTTGCGATTCTCTATATTTCGCTCATATATCATTAATCAACTGAATTGAAAAAAAAAAAAAAAAAAAAAAATTAACTGAATTCTTAATTGAATCGATACTTTCTGATCTTTTATATTTTCCCCTGCAACATAATTTTTGCTTATGTACTTTTAAGAGATGACTAAAAACAATAAACATAAAACATTCTGATTTTATAAAACTCGATATTCTTATGTTGACAATTATTTTAAAAATAATCATTTTCTTTGTTGCCATCCCTGTATCTCGTGGTAACAGATGTTGCATATCAGCCGTGTGACTTCGAAGGTAAATTGCACTAGATCACTAGAACATTGAGCATTGCTTGATGCAATACAAATCGATTTATGATCCGGTTATGCGTCTTTCGTCAGTTTACGATGCAATGTGACATTTTTTAATGCTATCAATATTTAATATTCAATACTATGTACATACAGAATCAGCAGTAGACAACCATTTTTGGACACTCTTGCCCCATAGCGGCCGCAATTAATTATATTATTAAGCTGTGCAAGGCAAGATATATATGCTTTTTTTAAAGACGTTTGTACATCACTTTTCACCTAATTTTACGATGTAATCGATAGAAAATAAGGTAAAAATTTTATTTACACGTTATTAAAATACATATACAGGATTTTTAGCAGCATTTGTAATTGATTATTTCATTAATCATTTTAAAGTGTAAAAAAAATCTATATTTTTTTCGAACTTTTCCTATGAGAAGTTCGCACAAAATTGAAGAATCAAATTAACATATGTAATTGAATTTCCAAGTAATACGTATTATGTCGCCGGAGCGACGGCATGCGAGTGGAAAGGGTTAAAGTTTTTCAGAGATTTTCTTTATTTTATATTTACATACATACATACAGACCTCGTTGCATATATGTATATATGTCTATATATGTATTTAGTTATATTTAACTTCCCGTAGGGTAAAAGTTATAGCAATCGTCCAAAAATCGAAATCGAAATTTTTTGCATATCTTTACGTCTTTAAGGTTTCTGAACATTTTGGTATACCTTAGAATAAATGAATTTGTGTGTATGCATGTATGTGTGGATTCAATCTTTCGTCGACTTTTTTGGGAGCTCCGTTCAACCAATTCGAATTGCTCGAGAAGCATTCGATTCCTATTGATAAGGAGAGGTGCTGATTAGTCGTAGGCAAAAGTTGGTGAAGCAGTTTCGGAGATACGGAGCAAAGAGTGCAGAAAATGTTAATTGCCATTTTGTGAGATAAGAGAGCATTCGATTTGAATGATTCAAAAAACTTTCCACTTGTATTGACTTAATGAAGAATTGATTAAGATTTTGCATAGGCAGGTCCTGCAATTTCGGAGATCCAAAAAAAAGTTTAAAAAAATGCCAATTGGCGGTCGAAAATCAAATATTTTGTAATTTGAATCGGTATCAAAAACTTCCAAGAAATTTAAAAATTTTCAAAAAAAAAAAAAAAGATTTAGTTTTAGTTTTCAAAAAACTTCCAAGTCGAAGCAATATTTTCAAACAAACATTTTTTTTTTCAATATTCAAATTTTTCAAATGTTTCCAAAATTCCAACGAGAAGTTCCAGCAATTTTCCTTAAGGCACAATGCCAAGCCCAATAGTTATAATTGCGATTATTCATAATTAAATTTATTTTGTTATAAATTAGTGATTACCAGCAAATATTCAGTTATAAATTGATTTTATTTCTTCTCTACTTTAAACCATTTAATAAAAGTGATCCATCGTCTATCACGAATAACATTTCAAACAAAGCAATATTCAAAGTAGATTAGATTATTTATTAGATGTTTCACGCGCTATAAAAAGTATATTTGTTTTTGACTTCATTTTACTGCCTATAAAAAGTAACCCATCGTCGTCTTTGACCAGATGTTATGAAATACAAATTAATAATAAAAACGTTAGTTAATGATAATAGTTTGTAATATTCAAATGTTTTCATACATTTAATTGTTTTCTTCGTTTTTATGAGATTTAAATTGACCGCACGTTTCTCAAAAAATAGTGTAATGTATACATAATTAATAGCTTAATATGTCGATTGAATGCAGCAACTACGTAAACCATTTATTTATATTGCAGATAATTAAAATATCATTTGTCTCGTAGATAAAAACTTTATATTTATTAAAACGTTTTGAATCACTGAATAATTAGTAATTAAATATCAAAACTTACTGAATTAAAACTGTAATTGGTATATTGTAGTATTTAACTGGGTAAATTGTTATACGTAAAAAATACATATTTTCCCATAAGTCAATTTTATAAATCTCTGACAATAGTCAAAAGATTTAGTATTTTCCGTGTCTTTTTTTCTAAGTAAGACTACAGTTGTACTTGTTGTCCATTTCAGGACAGGTGTGAAAATTACTATATAAACTAGTTGGTATTGGTATTTTGCCTTGAGGCAAGTTACACAAACTTAAACAATACACAAATTAATTTATGAGCGATTAAAAGTATTCCGAGTGGATCTATTACACATAATTGAAAACGAACGAACACGTTAACTCGGAGTATTAAAAATCAACAATTTATATAATTGAATCAGTTTCCGCAGGACTTTAATGGTTTAGTATGTTCATTAAGACCGAATACTACTATCGTTATACCAAGTAAATCCTCTAATTGTAATATTAACAAATGTCAAAAAAACTACTCATTTTCTCAAACTTTGATAATTTTTTTAAATTATACTACTTGTCGTAAGGCCGTAATATTTCAGTAAGTTCTATAAGACCATGATATATATCGCCAAAAAAGTTCCATAAAAATCGGCTTAAATCTTTTTTCAACAATTACAAGAAAACGGCTCGGTAGATTTTCCCCTAAAACTAATCAGTATCATTCCCAACTAATCTTTCAAACAGTTTTTGATTTTTTAAAATCGACTTGGTAGTTTGAGCTTAAATGTGGACGAAAAGTTTAACACTTTTTTTCAAATTACAAAGACGCGGTTTGGCAGATCGTCTCACATAACTGACAAACGATAGTCCTCATTGAGATACATCAAATGACTTTTCAATTTCTGAAATCGGTTCAGGCGTTTCTGGGAAAACGTCGATCGAAGGTCTAATTTTGACAAATGCCAAAAGTACGATACTAATTTTTGCAAACTGACGAATTTTTAAAGCTAAACGAGCTTTTAAAGCTTGTCGCAGGGCTGTAAAATTTTAGTATGATCTAGAAGACTATGGTATCTACCGTCAAAAAATAATAATAAAAATCGTCGATTTTTTTTTAAACTTTATTACAAGAAAACGGCCCGGCCAATCTTTACCAAAAACTAATTAGCACGATTCCCAACCAATATTTTTCGAACGGTTTTTGAATTTTCAAAATCATAATTGTCAAACTTAATGTCATGCTTATACAGAGAATAATTGAAATTGATTTCGTTATTTTAAATTACGGTTCAATATTAAAAAATCTGACAAATTTATCTTGTGCAATTTTGTTAGTTTTCTTACAAAATAGATTAGCAATGTACAATCCTATAAAATCATTTATAAAGGAGGGTCCATTATTATATAACAATTTTCTTCATTGCAATTTGTACATATTTCCTGGCCCAAAAATAATGGCCACAGAAATATCTACTTCCCGTAGGACAATTTATAGTAATCGCAAAAAAATCGAAAATGAAAATTTTTATATATCTTTACGTTTCAAAGTTTCTGAACATTTTGGCATATCTTAGAAAAAATGGATGTATGTGTGTGTAACAAATTTTCGTCGACGATTTCGGGAACACAGATGAAGCGATTTGAATAATTTAAAAAACATTCGATTTGTATTGATAAGGAGACGTGCTGATTAGTTTTTGGCGAAGGCAGGTCTAGCCGTTCCGAAGATATGGGACAAAAAGTGCCAAAAACGGTAACTCAGTTTTTAAGAGAACGGAGCCTCCGATTTGAATAATTTAAAAAACAATTTATTTATATTGACTAAATGAAGAACTGTTCAAATTTTTGGAAAGACAGGTCCAACGATTTTGGAGATATGGAGGAAAAAGTAAAAAATGAGCCATTTGGCGGTCAAAGATAAACATTAGACATATCCACATCAAATTATCAGATATTTTATAAAGATTTTAACAATAAGTATAATTTTGTTTACATTCCTATGGGTTCCGTACCAATGTTTACGCGTTAGACGGCGACGCGGCGCTTATGCCACGATGCCCTAATTGCCTTAAGACAGAATTTCACTTACAGCTAGTTTACATTACAATGGGTTCCGTACAAAGGTTTATCCGTTATGTTCCGTCTCTATGCAGCCAATACAGCGCGAGTGCTTTGAAAACAAGTTCCAAAATATTTCAGAATACAAAAAAAATCAAATTTTTCAATAAAAATATTTTTTTTCAAAAATTCCAAAATTCTCAAAAATCTCATTTTTCTAAAGTTAGAATTTTCTTTTTGCATATTTTTAAAAATTTAATTTTTGGTACGGAAAGTTCCGGCAATTTGCCTGAAGTCACGATGCCATGCACCACTAGTTTCAATATTGAACTAACCAGATGTCCTATTTGTTATACAGGTCTGGACAACCCAGTGGAAGCCTACGAGGAGTTAGAGGCGCGTGCCAGGGACGAAATACTGGCGTCCGGAGGGTCACTCTCCCACCACCACGGCGTAGGCAAGCTGCGCAGCCGTTGGTACCCGCAGAGCGTCTCCGCTGTGGGAGTGGACCTCTACAATGCTACGAAACGTCAATTAGACCCCAAAAATGTATTTGCTTGTGGAAACCTACTGCCTTCACAATCTAACCACTTGTCGAGCAAACTTTGATGGGTCGGTTCGTGTTAGATAATATGTAGTTACCACGCCGAATTTTGTATTGATTTCATAATATAGGAAATATTGGAAGTTTAAAATTATCATTATATTCGCTATTGAAACCGAATTATTGCTATTCATCCGCCAACTTGCATCAAATTTAGGGATAAATTTATCAAGGTTAAGTAAAGTAAAGTCTCACGGTTACGTATTGTATCTAAATAAAACTTGTTGCCAAATAATACACCTGGATCTTCACGGTAAAATAAAACTTATCGTCAATAGAACCTATGTAACGTAACGTATACCGTCGTAGATTAATAAAAATAAATAAATGCAAAACAAATTAATAGTCATCTATATGATTTTTTAAAAAAAAAAATAACTTTCGCATTCCAAAATCAAGCTGTAGCAAAATTTATTAAGGGGCACAACTAGTGTGAAATTTTCAAAAATCGAATTTTCAATTTTTCCATATTTCGATAGGTTATACCTTCAAAAATAACATACCAAAATTTTAAATCGATATCTTAAATAGTTTTTGAGTCACAGCCATTTAAAGAACATATATATAGTATATAGTATAACGATCATTTAATCTTTAAACGCGTTTTTTTCGAAACAGCATTTTCTGAATTTGCTGCAGCGATTACTCAAAAACAAATGTTCCGATTACAATCAATTTTTTTTTACATGTTCTATATATAGTTCTCCGTAAAATAAACTATCGATTTTTTGATCGGATCAAAAATAGAATTTTGGCAGTCCAAAAACGACCAAAATTTTGGGTAAAATTCGACTTTTTTTTAAAAAACGCCGTCATTTTGCCAATTTTTCATTTTTTTCTTTATCGTAGTTCATTTTATAGACAATATTATCTAGTTTAACGAGAATTTTTTTTTTTAATTTTATCCACGTAGAAGTCCGGAATCACTGCAGCAGTGAAGGGCCTTTTTTTTGTCGCGCCGTTGGATATCGACGATAACTTAAAAAATATTTAATTTTTTTCTTCAAAAATTTTGCTATGTATTCTTAAAACATGTATAAATATATTCCTAAAATTTTGAAAAATTTTAATAATGTAAATTCCCAAAAATCACATTTTTTAGGCGGTTACGCTAGTTGTACCCCTTAAAGAAAACATGATCGGAAAATTGCTTAACAACGCATTATGACCAGTGGTGTTGTCGACTTGGTGTTCCGGAACTAAAAATAATTTCTGATAACAAGAATTAGCTGATGTATTGAAAAAAAATTAAAAAGAATTGCTGTTTTTTCTAATTTTTGGCGAACTGAAAGCGGCCCACAGACCGTACGTTACTCATCCCTGGCATAGTTTATTGCCCTACCCAAATGGGCTCACGACAAGGCTAATAACTTTATTACAGATTTGTTGTGAACTAAAATTCCCAGATGTTGGTTTCCAGTATTGGTAGATGTTTTAAACTTTATTAGCTTATTACAGTGATGCTAAGAAAAATAGCGACAAACGTACAGATTTTCATCTAAAATCTTCTTTTTTGGATAAGAACGCGTTCCGGAACTAAAGAAGTAAAATTGGCTTTATTTTAGCGTTTCGATAAAAAATATTGGCACAACACTTATGAAATATTATAAGAGTCGAAAAAATTCACAGCTTCGGTATATTTTATAGTCTTTTGTACAGTTTGTTTATTAGCTATTCGAAAATTTCGCTATGTTAGATAAGGATATCAAAACATTTGTGAATAAAAAATAATGATTTTTCAAATCGAATGACGCAATTTTTGTACACAATGTAAAAATGGTCATCAGTAAAACAGATAAAGACAGTGTATAAAAATTCTTATAGCAAAATATTTTTTTTAATTTTGCCAGCATTCTAAATTAGAAACAAATTTTATGCAAAAGATAAAATAGGTTTTTGAAATCCATGTAACATGATTAGATAATAAATTATGAATAAGTAATCAACACTCATGGACATCAATTTCTTCGCTCCGGACTTTTTCGATAACATTAATGAAAAATATTAAAATAAAAAAACAACTCCTTATACAATTGTAAAATAACTTTAAATAAAAGTAAGAAACAAAAAGTTCAATTTGTTTCATGAGTGTAGAAAACTATCTTAATCTACTCGTATATGAATTTATTCCTTTCAAGAATTAAAAACTGTTAAATAACAAATATATTTGCAGCATAAAAAATTTATATCAAAAGCGCATACCAAAAACAAAAATATTTGTTCCCAAGTACAACAAAAAAAAACTATTACCAACATGAGTTTTTAATAACATTTAATTTGCACTTATCAATTCCAGTTAAGTACAAACAAAATGTAGGTACATTTTTCGGTTGACAATATGTAGAACAATAACTAACCAAAAATATTATAGGTTGAAATACTTGTAAAAAAATATAATGCGATACCAGTCTAGCATGTATTTTAAAATTAATATAAATTAATAATTAATATATATCTAGTACAATATTTACCTGATATTTTTAAAGCGGCAGCAAAATAGGATAAGTTTTATTTACGATGGGTACAATAATTGTGTATCATTGATTGTGTTTAGTTATAATTTGTTGGTTTATTTTATACATTGGTCTTGAATTAGTCACGAAAAAGCCATAATTTTTTAATATTATTGTTATATTTTTCTATGCTATTATGTCATTTTATTATAATTATATACTTAGTATATAGTTCAACAGTTGTTTTATCGTTTACCGTGAATGCGGCAGTAAATTATGTTATTTTGAGTAAGGTCACAAATTCTGCAATGAATATTTTTCAATATGTGTGAAAGCTAAGTATTTTATGAAAATTGTAACTCAAATGCTTAACTTATTGAGTATATAAATTTAAATAATTGAGTATAAAAAAACAGTATATAACTTGATAATTATTTAAGATCCAATGAAATGTTTTTTTATTCGAAAGCAAAATTTCCATTCATAATTGCCCGACTGGCGCCCATTTTCCTAACTGGGATGGAAACTATATCGTAATAAAATAAAAATTATTATAATAATTATTATCCAAAGCTAATAATAATTATTATCAAAATTCTCTAACAATAAGATAATTAGATAGCCAATAAACAAACCAAAAATTTAAACCAACTTCAAAGGTAATTTAATTCGCAATTTATAATATTTTACTTATATATTAATATTCATTTTTTGTTATAAATATTTGCTCAATGTTAATAAATGTAAGTCTTCTAAGTTACCAGTCATTCCCATCATTTTCAGATCATTTTATGTATTGTTTTAAAAACGCCGGGCTCAGCAATCAAAAGACATTAAATATATATACGTAGGGTACGAAAAAAATCTTTTACACTATAAATATATAAATTAATATATAGTAACGAAAATTTGAAAATATTCATAGGGAAAGAAATGCATGGTATAATTTAGTAATAGTTTTGGTGTTAGAAAATGTTTTGGTAAATGTTTTATAATTTATCAGAAATTTTGTATTACAAAACGAACCTTCGACCTAATCAAGATAGAAATTATTATTTAATAATCAGAAATCATTTAGTGTTTGGTTTTCTGAATTTATAAGATTATACAAACTTTTATATACTTATGTATTTTATATGTAATAAAACCATTTATTATTACATTCGTGTAGTTATTCTTAATGTTTCATCAATAACAGAAGTACAACCAAGATAATTCAGAATTTGAGATGTTATTAACTTCCAGTAGTTATAATAATGGGCCAAAAATCGAAAATGAAAATTTTTGCATATCTTCACGTTTTGAAGGTTTCTGAACATTTTGGCATACCTCAGAAAAACTAGCTGTAAGTGGAATTCTGTCTTAAGGCAATTAGGGCATCGTGCCTTAAGGCAAATTGCTGGAACTTCCCGTACCAAAAATTATTATTTTTTTAAAAACGATTAACATTTTTGAAAAAAATTTAATTAAAAAAGATAGATTTGAGAAACTACAAATTTGACAAAAAATTACTTTTTTTGAAAAAAAAATTATATGAAAAAAAAAATTTTTTTTTGAAAAAAAATTTTTTTTTTGGATACAAAAAATTTTTTTGAAAAAAATGTTTTCTTCATTTTGACATATTTTGGAAATTCTGAACTTTTTTTCAAAGCAATCGCACTGCTTGAACTGCATAGAGACGAAATGTCAAAGCGCGTAAGCGCCGCGCCGCCGTCTAACGCATAAGCATTGGTACGGAACCCATAAAAATGTAAAAAAAAATATACTTATTGTTAAAATCTCTATAAAATATCTGATAATTTGATGTGCATATGTCTAATGATAATTTTTAACCGCCGAATGGCATTATTTTTTACTTTTTTCATTAGATCTCCGAAACCGCTAGACCTGCCTCCATGAAAATTTGATCAATTCTACATCTTGTCAGTACAAGTAAAATGTTTTTTGAATTATTCAAATCGGACGCTCCGTTCTCTTGAAAACGGAGGTACCGTTCTTGGCACTTTTTGCCCCGTATCTTCGGAACGGCTAGACCTGCCTTTGCCAAAAACTAATCAGCACGTCTCCTTATCAATACGAATCGAATGTTTTTTGAATTATTCAAATCGGTTGATCCGTGTTCCCGAAATCGTCGACGAAAATTTGTATCCGCACATACATACACACACATACATACATACATACATACATACACACACACACACACACACACACACACACATACATCCATTTTTTCTAAGGTATGCCAAAATGTTCAGAAGGTTTTGAAACGTCGAGAAATGCAAAAATTTTCATTTTCGATTTTTTTGCGATTACTATAACTTACCCTACGGGAAGTTAAAAATAGATGCGTGTGGAAAAAAATGTATGGATACAAATTTTCGTCCACGTTTTCGGGAGCACGGATCAACCGATTTGAATGGTTCACAAAAAAAAACGATTCCTATTGATAAGGAGATGTGCTGATTAGTTTTTAGCAAAGGCAGGTCCAGCCGTTATGGTGATACGGAGCAAAGAGTGCAGAAAATAGTAATCGAGGTTTTGAGAGAATAGAGTATCCGATTTGAATGATCCAAAAACATATTATACTAATTAGTACAAATTAGGAAAAGTGGTGTTTAGTTTTTGGCAGGCGCAGGTCCAGCCGTTTTGGAGATACCGAGCTAATTGTGCAAAAAATGGCAGTTTTAGAGAGAACTAAGTATCCGATTTGAATGATTCATAAAAACTTTCTGCTTGTTTTGACAAAATAATTGCTTTTGGAAAAAAAATCTTTTTTTATTTCAAAATTTCCTTTAAAAAAAATGGTTTTGTATATCAAAAATAGTTCAGATTTTAATTTTAACTCTGACCAAAGTTCTAATATACTTTAAACAAATAATTTCAACTTCGTAATTCTATTTATACAATTCTTAGAAATATTAGACAATGTTACAATATTTATAATAATCTATTTCAAAACATGTAATATTCCTCGAACATTTCGTTACGGTACGGGAAGTTCCAGCAATTTGCCTTACGGCACGATGCCATACACAACTAGTTTACATTTACTTTTACTGTGATATAATATGTTAAAGAAATAAAGAAATTAAACATTCAACTTACAAGAAAAGTGAAATGAAAACCATACTAGTCGCATAGCAAAAACCATGTTTTGTCCTAAATAAAATAATATTATACTAGTAAATATTACACGCCGTTAAGACGATTTTCCAGGAATCGAGCTAAAAACAGGTCTCATCCGGAAAACATATTTTAGAAAGCTGCATATACTGATGTATTATGCAGGAAATCTATCAAGCCTGATCGTCTTAAGAGGATTCTACTGTATCTATATTTATTTTAAAATAACAAATTTCAAATTAAACTGTTTTTTTTTTCAAATGTTTCTGTTTCTACATTCGTTGCCAACTTAACACGTGTAAACGCATTGAGCTATTTTAAGGTTATGTTTATGTCACATTTGAGTTGAAAATTTGTAAGTAAAATGCTCGAGCACTCGAACTAAAATGGCTAAGGACAAGAAAACTGGAAAACCTAGACGAAAAGTAAATTTAGTTTTTAACGAAGAAAAACGCAGGTAAGTTTCTGTATCAAATTAGCAAAAATCTACCGGTAAACATTTTATTCAGACTTATGTTATTTCAGAGAGTTTTTACAAGGATTTCATAAAAGAAAGTTACAGCGAAAAAAGAAAGCTCAAGAAGAATTACAACAACTATTAAAAGATGAAAGAAAAAGACTAAAACAGGAAGCAAGAGAGTCTTACAAGAAATTAGTTGTTTCGCATAGGCCTATTCCAGAACTAGAAGAATTGCTCGAGAAAGAATATGAAACTGAAGATGTTTCTGTGAAGGTATAGCTTAATATTTAATTCTTATCATCAACCTATTTACTTATTGATCACTAAATGAATACAAATGATAAAAAAGAACTATAAGAATAATAAACAATTTGGCTAGCTGAGCCACACTCTTAACACTTAATGGACAGGTTAATTCTGTTCTGCCTAACATAGTTTCTAGCCAGTTTTCAGGTTGTACTATAAATAATAGTATGAGGAAGAAAAAGGTAACATAAAAAAGCCTTATTGCAACTAACTAAACATTTATAAAAAAGACATAGATCTGCATGGTCTGTCCTAGGTGGTTAGAACTGAAACACGTAAAACTAAGGAAACGTCCGTTAAGTGTTAAATGTGGCCACTTTGTGAAAAGCAATACCTATCAGTATAAATCAGACATAAATCGTATTATTCAAGTCAAAATATAAATATTGCTGATAAGACTTCTGTAAATTTGAACCCATTTATCAATTTATGGATCATTTATTACTTTTGCAGGTTGTTGAATTATCAGTTGACAAGATAGCTAAGAGTAATAATTGGATTGGATCTAATTTCCCACGATATGAAAATAATGATGATGATGAAGAAAGCAAAGATGAAGATGAAGAAGAAACTCCAGAAGAGGTGCCAGGAATGGAACTAAAATCTAAACCTAAGCCCATCCAAAAATCAATTGAACCTAAGAATGTTACTTTGACTACAAAGAAGGATATAAAGAGGGAAATTCGGAAAAAAGCTACTAAAACTGTCCAAAAGAGTAAAGCATTTCAGCTCAAGAATAAACTAGAAAGGCAGAAAAATAAGAAAAAATCTTCCAAAATGAAAAACCAGAGAATGAAACTGCACAGCAAACGAGCTAAACATAGAGGGAAGAGAATGGTCAATGAATAATAAATTCGAAAGCCAGATTTATTAACTGTATATTTTGTATTAAATCCTTCCAAGGAAAGAGAATGGTCAAGGAATAATAATTTTGAAAGGAAAATTTGTTAACTGTTTATTTTGTATGAAATATTTAGTATATAAGAAAAGAAAAATAAATTTGTACACATAATTGATAATTAAAACAATATCTTAACAATTCTGCTAACTTCTCATTACTAACTTTGTTATGTCATGATTATTTATCAAACTATACTCTAATTTATATAAAATACAATTTAAAAAAATTATATTTATACAAATAAATTATAAAAGTAGAAAATATTTTCCACATACCAAAGGAACTAAATTTATATCGAAGCAACCTCAGTTTCAATGTAATGCCATTAATTAATCATACAAGTGAATCATTGTTAGACATTATTTTAATTGAATATTGAATACTTGAAAATACAGAAAATACTCAATATAAAAGTTAGTACAAGATTTTCAATCAGTTGTATATGAGGAAGGAAATTCCATATATAGATAGGACAACAAAAATATTAACTACTATGTTTAAGATTCTATGTGGATTAATTAAAATGTTGCAGGGCATTGTAAATTGCATTTTAATTCTCATAGTAATCTAATTTTTAATCTACCACTTATTAGTAGATTTTGTATACCAATTATTGTTAGTAGTTGTATCTGCAGTTCATTTTATTGTCTATATGATCTTCCTACAATAGATAATGAAGATTCATATTCAAGAGCACTCAATTACTCTAATTTCTAATACTAATTATAAGCAAGACTATTCCAATCACCATAAAGATAAAATAGAATATACCGAAGTAGTTTCATTGTTCATAATAAACATAATGATTAAGTTCATTCGAATGACATTGATCGAACATCTACAAGTAACATATTGAGTAAACAGACAACCCGTGGCAATCATGATTACAATTTCTCATGTTTTACTTTGATATAGATCATTTTATGTTTATATAGTATTTTGCTATTAGATATAAACCAGATACCCGTTTTCTTTCCTCTTTCCAGCTAGGAAATAAAATAAATTTAGCAACTGCCTATCATTTATTATATTTATTATTATATTGTCTAGGCTGCCTATAGCGGTAACAGTCAATGAACCAAGTATAAAAAGTATAAAAAATGATATAAAGAAATCAATCCAAAAACAGAAAGTAATAAATTTTGCACGGTATTTATAAAAAAAACTGATTAAGCATGTTTAATAAAATAATCATATTGAATATATTTTAATTACAATAAGTATCTTCTCATGTGGTGTATAATGGGGTTAGGTTATCGTCAGCTAACAACAAATATCAATGAAACATGGTTTTGATATAATAAATATATAATAATGTAATAAAACTACTCACTCTTCTATTATATTAGGATCTGTCGAATCTCTAAATGTCGAATTATTAAACACACAAGAACGATAAAAATACACGAAATCATTTACTGTTTTAACGAAACCTTTCTGTACAAAAGAAAACAATTTAATATTTATATCGATATTTGTATTTACCGGTATTAACGCAATACCATAACGTTAGTGAAAACTCATGAGATGGCACTCTTATATTTTCACTTGAAATAAAACAAAATTTTGAATCTTATTTTGAAAGTCAAAAAGCTTTAGCTGTTTTATTACCTAATTAATTGATACTGAAAATTTACGGAAAACGAATATTTTTATCAGAGATACTAAATATAATAAATAAAAAAATTGATTTTTTAAATTGGCCATGCTTACCGCGATAATAAACCACTTCTACTAAAATATAAGAAAAAGGTGTATGGCATCGTGCCTTAAGGCAAATTGCTGGAACTTCCCGTACCGTAACGAAATGTTCGAGGAATATTAAATGTTTTCAAATAGATTATTATAAATATTGTAACTTTGTAATTCAGTTTATATAATTCTAATATAAATATTAGACGAAGTTCAAAATATTTGTTTAAAGTATAATAGAACTTAAGTTAGAATTACAATTAAAATCTGGATTATTTTAGATATACAAAAAAAAATTTTTTTTGAAAAAAAAATTTTTTTAAAAAATTTGGAACAAAATTTTTTTTCAAGAGCAATTATTTCGTTGAAACAAGCAGAAAGTTCTTTGAATCATTCAAATCGGACGCTTAGTTTTCTCAAAAACTGCAATTTTTGCACATTTAGCTCTGTATCTTTGAAATGGCTGGACCTGCCTTTGCCAAAAACTAATCAGCACAACTCCCTATCATTACAAATTGAAAGTTTTTTAGATGATTCAAATCGGATACTCCGTTCTCTCAAAAACTCGATTTGTATTTTCTGCACTCTTTGCTCCGTATCTCCGTAACGGCTGAACCTACCTTTGCCAAAAACTAATCAGCACATCTCCCTATCAATAGAAATCGAATGTTTCTTGAACCATTCAAATCGGTTTATCCGTGCGCCCGAAAACGTCGACAAAAAAATGCGGACATACAAAACACACACACATCCATTTTTTCCTGAGGTATGCCAAAATGTTCAGAAACCTTCAAAACGTCGAGAAATGTGAAAATTTTCATTTTCGATTTTCGGCCCATATAACTACTCTATGGAAGTTAAAAATGTGGAAAGCATGCTTTTCACATTCCCAAAAAATGAAAATAAATCCATATCAAATCAGCCTTATATAATAAATCATATATGAGAGTCATTGACATTATTTCTATTAAATATTGAAATATTAAATCATTTAAAGCAAATACTGAAATTATTCAACTTAAGTTAAGTCTAGACTATCAATCAGTTGAACATAAATATCAGATTTTCGTCCATATTTAGATATGACATTAAAATGTTATAACTATGTTTAATATTTTATGTGTATTCATTAAAATGTAATTGCGCATAACAAATTATTTTCTCATTCAAAAAATCAAGTATACCTATTTTTTGTCAAACCCCCCCCCCCTCCTTTATGGCTCACGAGGGTTAGGGGTACTTGGAATTTTTGAAAAATCGATTTTTATTTTTTTGCATTTTCATTAAGTGTAATATCTTGCAAAAGTTCTCTGAAAATTCCAAGTTGATCCGATGATTACTTTTTGAGTTATTGGACTTTTACCAGCGCGTTGACGCAAGTGGAGAGCTCGATACCTATACTCAAGATTTTTCTTTCTCATCTCCTGATGTTTTAAAAGCTTTTAAACCGATTTACGACGATCTCAGCAATGATAAATTACTTTCAAAATGTGTAGTTCAAGATTGAATCCATAATCAAAAAAAATTAAAAGCTTCAACAAACTAGTTTAAAAAATATGCCTAAAAACCGTGAATACTAGTTCTACTATCGTACAAATTGCTGAATACATATACATAATCATTATTATTGATTATGGATACCCTAGGACCTAATTGTGGGTATAATTCCCATTGGTATGCTGAAAAATTGGAACGTCAACGCGAACGTTCGGGGGGCCAGAATGCTTCGTAGGCAACAGCGAATGGGAGTTTTGGAAACTTGAACAATGACTGATGAACTATTATATGGCCCAGAAATAGATGACTCGGTTTAAGTAATTCAATAATTCGAATTTCTGTACGTAAATCCAATGTGAAACTTTAAACGCGTTTTTCTCAAAACTATGTTTTCTGAACCGGTGACCACTGTAACTCAAAAACCGCTTAGTAAATTTTAATGAAATTTATACAGCTTTTAGAATACATAATAAACTCGGGCCTCATCGAAGGATTTTTATTTTTTTAAAAATTTCTATTTTTTAAGACCAATGAACTGTTGATTTTTCACCCAAAAATCTAGAAAATTTTTTTCTGATGCTGCCATTTTGTTATTTTTTGCAAAAAAAAGAAAATCTTCGATCAGGCCCAGGATTATCTATTTATAAAACTATTATATTTTTTTTATTTGATTGATTTTAGATGAATCTCTAAGGAGTTATGATGGTCACCGCCAGGACCGTTTTTTGAAACAGGGTTAACAAAAACAGCTATAACTTTGGGAATATTTATTATTTTTTTCTAAAATTTTTGTTACTTCAAGTCAAAACATTGTATAATAATGCCGTATTAATATTTTTGTAAAAAAAAACATCGTTTAATAACAAAAAAAATACTGAAAATTCTCATTTTTTCGTGCCTCCAAGTACTCCTAACCTCGCTAAAGACCCTAGACAATATTAGAATACGATGTGTTCATAAATTCATGTATGCTAAAGACAACATGAAATATACGTTCTTGTTCATAATAAACAATTGATTTTATTAATAAAATTATTCACAGAACATCCTGTGGCAATCGTGATAATAATTTCTCATACTTTACGTTAGATCCTTTTAGGTTTATAAAGCATGTATCTATTAGATATAAACAAGAATTCAACAACTGCCAAATGCAGTAACAGTCAATGGCAAAAACAGAGATATTAATATAAAGAAATCGATTAACAAACAGAAAATAATAAATTTTGCACAGTATTTATAGAACAAACTGACTAATCATATTTTATAAAATAATCATATTGGATATATTTTAATTAGTATCTTCTGTTACGGTGCATAATGGGGTTAGGTTTATCGTCAGCTAGCAAATATCAATGAAACATGGTTTTGATAAAATAAATATATAATAATGTAATAAAACTACTCACTTTTTTAATATATTAGGATCTGTCGAATCTCTAAACGTCGAAATACTAAACACACAAGAAGTTGAAGAAACACACGAAATCATTCACTGCAATACTTATTACTAGTGCAAAACAAAACTTTAGGCAAAACACTGTGCCATATTTATATGGGTATTTGATTTAACCGGAATTAACAATAACTGCAGTGAAAACTCAGAAGATGGCGCTCTTAGATTTTCATTCAAAATATATCAAAATTTTGAATCTTATTTTTAAAGTTAAAACGCTTTAGCTATTTTATTATTAGTTGAATACGAATGATGTGAAATTAAATTCGCAGAAAACAAAATTTTTTATTTAAATTAGTTTTTTAGATTGGCTCACCGCGATAAACCACGCCTACCAACAAGAAGCTAAAAAATAATTTTGCTATATGAATTCACGCAACTTTATATAAAAAACATTAAGGCATAAAGAATAAAAGTATCAATAGTTAGCTCTAAAAATAAAAAAGAAATGTTAACAAATTGCAGCATAGGTTTAACAGCCAAACATTAATTACAAAAATATATTTTTGATAATCATAAACTTTATCACAATTGGATTTACATGAGCCCATATTGACAAAACTTCCTGCAATCGATGTTGTACAATCGATTTCTAGATCAAAATTGAAATAAACATATACAGTAGCATAATAAAATACACTATAATCATATTCAATTTATATTAGATGAAATGTAGTTACATGTAGTAAACAAATATATTACAAATACATGGCGAAATTTAAGATATTGAATAAAAACCAATTTAACATTAAATTTAAGCACTGACAGGATTATAATTAACAAGACTTTTATTACCTATTTACTATGCTGAGATGTGTATGAGTGTAATGTAACTTCTAAAATGTGAGCTCATAAAAATATTAATGAAGCAGATAAAATTAAATGAGGTATCACAGTAAAATGTATGGCAATATTTATATTACATTGAAATAACTGTCATGAAATTTGCATTGTACTATACTTGTAGTAAAACTGAATCTACATAATCAAAGTCTTGTTGATATTTACATATTATAGTACATTTAGCATATTTCATGCTGGATCATAGGTTTCCTTCATTGGTGATGACCATCATCATCATCACAAATTTATTTTATCAAATAATAGAACTAAATTTTTGCCAACAATAAATAAACATATTAGGCCAGAGCACATATGCTTTATACATAAAATGTGTGAAATTTGCAAATCGCATACAAATGAAATATATTTATTTAACAAAGGTTTTCTGATATTTACAATTTATATGTGTATGTATATAAATATATATATATATATATATATATATATATATATATATATATATATATATGTATTTGATACAAAATTAACAAGATATCTAAGCAAAAATATCAAACAAAAAGCATTATACACAATTTTTTATAATAAATATTAATAGGAGTTTTTACATACAATTTAAAATAATTTTGGTACTGAAACTACAACGTTCATATGTATAGCAGCAGACTTATACAGTGTGCCCTGCACACTCAATTTCAATTAATTCTCGCTAATACAAGGAGCGTAGTTCCAGACTACGATACATCAATCAAATTTTAAGTCATTTTACATATTTTGCCTTTAACTGAACCAAATTTTTTATAAAACCTTAATTTCAGCAAAAGTTTCAAATCTAATACTTGAATAATATGTAGTAATTATGATAATTCAATATTTTAATTGACCACATTGTCTAACATTTCAAAAGAATTTATACTAATTAAATATTTTCCTAAGACACAGTATACATAAAATGACAATGGGGTTTTATTTGCGAGAAACAATTATCTGAATGATATTTTATTCCAGTTATTTTCCAAATAATATACTTAACAGTAAAAACAATTTTGTTAGACATGACAAATTTGATGAATCTATTCCACCGTGTGCTGAGAATAACAGAGATCAATACAATAAATTTTCTTTGATATATAGTATGATTCCTTGTTAAATTATTGATAATACTTTTTTAAACATGAAACGAAAATAATAGTAAAAACTAAGATGATTGTGGTGGGCATGATTTCTGCGACTAACACAGACAGGATCACTCAATGCTTTTTAGGACACACCTGTGCTAAAATTGGATTTATTTCAACTAAGCACAGTTTATTAAGAGTATATAATATTCCAAATTTTTAAATCTAGAATAATTATTCTACAACATAGACATTATGATAAATCTTAAAACATTAGATGCTTCGGCTTTGCCAAGCTGTTTTTTAAATAGTCCTATCTTTTTCAATTCAATGAGGTGTGACTCACTTATCATGTGACTAACCATAATGAGTTATGATATAAATTCACACATTATTTAAACATCACATTTTTTAATCATAAATTTATGAAATATTTTTATATATTTATCAACAATAGAAATGTGCACTTCAACATTTTGAGATTAAACACTTAACACTGCTATTCAGCAAAAATGAGTTCAAAATTATAAGTTACAACATGGGAAATCACGATTTGTTACACAACAGTCTGTTCGTCCACAAGGGACTATGCCTTAGCCATCGTCTGCTACAAGATACTTATCATAGCCCTGATATATTTGGTCGACTCGGAGAGCATGGAGCAGAAGATGGCATATGCTGGGACGAAACCAATCTGTTGTTTCAGCTTATACTTTGTTTCACACGTTTCCTTGGAGGACCTAATCATAAAATTTGCATTATATCAATTCTTTGCCTATCACATTTTCATTAAAACAAACTAAAGGCTAGTCTAAAAGTGGCAAGTTGGCAATGTCTGGCATTTCATGTCGAGAAATAAAGTACTTTCAATTAAGGATTAAAACAAAAAAGTAAATATGAATTTTCTATTATATTTTACAATCATATTTTTTATTTATCACAAAATGCCGTAACAGTACAAAATTATTATAAAGACTATGAAAAGAACAAAAAAAAAACTGCAAAAAATGTTTACAATTAACAAAAGTCTATAACAAGAATCCAGGCCAAGAAATTGGTTTTTGTTCCTGTGCCTGTGCCTGTACCGTACCTATAGGAGGAATCTGTTGCGTAGCAAGGGCTCTAAAAGCCTCAGCAATTAAATGAGGATGAGTCCCGATCATACTTTTCCATCCAGGAGTGTCCATGACATCCGTGGCATGACTGCTGAAAAACACAAACAAAATGATTACAAAGGTTAAAGAAAATACTCATTTCAAACCAAGTGATGGCAAAATAGTTATTATTGAACAAGAAGAAAATACTTACGTGTTGATAAAATCAATTGTTTGTGCTTTAAGTTGGTCTGCACTGTGAAGATCAGCTAAAATTAAGGTTTCTGCTGCAGTATCCACAGACAAGTTCATGCATAATGCTTCCTCGCACATGACTTTCAGCTTTTCCAATGCATACTAAATAATAAACAAACAAATGGCATAAAAGAGTGGTATTATAAAATTGATTCATTAGAAGCAATGTTAATTAAAAATTGTAAGATAAATAACAACAAATATGAGTACACATATCAAATAACATATTGTAAAATTAATTAATGTGTTACAGTGCTAATGCCAATTTTCGGGATTGAAAATTTTGAAAATTGCATTATGAATGAGAATGTTTCTTTATGTCACTTGATTACTTGTAATTTAAGGTATTACGTAAAATATGATCATTTCTCAAAACTCCTAAAATGAATGTAGTGAAATATATAGTTACTTTATAAAAGTTACCTTATCAGCAGCGGCAAGTAAATCGTCTGCCATTTTATCTAAATTTGGAGCTTTCCCTGTATATATAAACCTAAGCATTTCCTTCAGAACTTCATGATCAACATCAGTTATGTCCACACGATTATGTTTACGTTCTTCCATTTCATGTTCAAACATTGCAGCAAAAACAGGACTCCGTGCTGGAAATAAAAAAAAATCATTGAAATGGCATACATCTCTTAAACATATTAGCTAAAACTATGTTCATCAAAATTTCAATGAAGAGTGAAGTGTCTGTTTCAACTTAAGATTCGATTCCAAAACCATTTTTACCTGCAAGTATCGCTTTATGTGCTTGGAATTCCCGGCCAGAAACAGAAAGCGTAACATCACTAAACTTCTCATTATCAAATAGTTGGCCCAGGTCTTCAGATAATCTGCATTCTGGTACTTTGAACTGTATTATATTACTTTGCCCTGATATATTAACACTATCTGCGACAACGGATACCTAAAAAATATTGTAACTGACTGAAACAGAATTTTTAATAAAATGCAAATGCTATTTTACTAAAATCTTTTACTTCCTAAATTCACTTATAAATAAATGTCAAACTAAAATTTATCATTTTCTATATTAAAATGTTACGATCCACAATAAAACACAAAATATGGAGTAATTAATAAAGTTTATATCACAAAGACAAAACAGTTCGCAAAAAAGAACTTCTGAACTTTGATGCCTTCGAAATGCTTATATTATTTAAACCAAGACTTTATGATCTTAAGATCACATAGATCAAAGAAATAACATAATTAATAACATGAAAAATATATTTTTCTTATCAAATAAATTTCTATTAGTTACTTACTTCACAAAATATGGTCAATTTGTCCTCGGGCAGCAGACCATTTGCTTCATCGAGTAAAAAATCTCGCCTGATGAATTTCTTAAATCCCCAATCTTTACCCTGGACAAATCTGTAAGCCCGCTGTGATTCCATTGCTTTGGTCTCTTCGCGTTTTGCATTTAAAATCGAGAATTTAAATTTGGCCCGAACTTCAGATTTGTTACAGGATACAAGTAGTAAATACAGTGAGAGGTAGTCTTTACTTTCTTCATCTAGCCCTTTTGGATTTACACGTAGACACCTGAAGTAAAATTTATAGTGATTTTCTTAATTTGATTTTTCTCATGATTAAATATTTAAAAACGCTGCATAAAATTTTGCTTTGAGATAGAGAAGTATCATTAATTGATGTTTTTCAAAAATGATTCAAGTTGTCAATATACGTTAAATTGATAAAAATAAATATGTGAGCAAAAAAATTAGTTTTGGACAATGTTGTGTTTTTGTTTTAAATCAATTCAAATCTGATTTTCCTTACCACTTTAATTTGTCGTTCGCGCCCGCTGAGAATGTTGAAGACTTTAACACTTCGCCCATTTCTTCCCGGCAAAAACTAAAGTTATTAATGGTCCACATATAACTGAATTTAACTACCTTAACCTGCAAACAAATTGAAAATAGTTAAGTAACGTAAGACAACATTATTTTGATTTCAGAAATTAATATTAGTATTCATTGATCAAAATATTGAATATTCGTAAGCTTTTAATTTGGGTTTATTTTATAACTGTTTATGCTAAGAAGCATCGATAATTCTCTATTGTTCATATTGTCGACAGAATATATTAAAATATAATAATAATGTTATATTAAATTCTATATAAATTTTATTCCCTACTCAATTTATATGGATTTAAAAAAAGAAGAAATTACATAATAAATAATTAAAACTGGCAACTATAGGATTTTATTGTTATTTTTACATTATAGAAAATGAAATAAATTACATCGATTTGAAATGATGTGCAAACCGTCAAAAATAATAAAATAAATTAAGAAGTTTGTTAAAAAAAATAGTGGTCATTTATGACAACGTTTCTATATATATAATTAAAAAAAATACATCTAAATTTTCTGGCTGTATCGAGGAAAGTATTATATAAGCTAGGTCAAAACGAAAAATTTCGAAAACAACTAAACATGTAGAGTTATCTAATCAAACTGTAACCTTTTATTCCGTTAAAGGAATAAATGTGAACGTTTCATTAATTTAGATAATTCGTTGTTCGAATACAATTTTTATTAGCCTACACAAGAAAGTCTCAAGCGATGCGATGACTTTCGCTCGGAAGGAACGCAAAGGTGAAATCGAACACTTTCGCAAAACGCGGAACGTATAGCACTGATATTAGCTGGCCGCTTATGTATACGCTTGAACTAAATTCATATTTCTATTGCTGAGAATAGATAATGTTTAAAAAACAAACTGATTTGGATTAAAAAGAGAATCAATAAAGTTAAGTAGTCCATAAATAATAAGAATGATCAATGAAAAATAATAAGACATCATTTAAAAAAAATGATGTTCTAATAAATAAAGATATTAAAATAATGTTTAATAATACAGAATAATTTTTTATTTTAGTTTTTATAACGTATCAAATCATGTAGTATCAAACACGCATGTCTGGCGTAGAAAACGATTGAAATAAATTGAAAGGTGTTGATCAAAATAGTACATGCCAACCATGTTCCAAGGAATATATATGGAATTAATAGAAATTCTTCAAAAAGAATAGAATTGTTGAATATCATTTTCTTTCTTATTACTTAGTTATATATAAAAATAAATCGCAAAATGTGTTGGTAAGCGCCTAACTCAACAACGCCTGGACCAATTTGGCCAATTCTTTTTTAAAATGTTCGTTGAAGTCCAAGGATGGTTCTTACGACGAGAAAAAATCAAATAATTGCCGGAAAACCCCAAAAACAGCCCTTTTCTTTTTCTCATACAAACATACAAGCATTTTCTCTACATTTTCTAACTAAAACGTAGAATCAATTTGAGCTTTATTGCTATTATATAAAGTTCATATTAAATTACAAGCACTCACTGTATACTCCTCCTAAACTATTATTTGGACTTTGATAAAACTTTCTGAAGTTTGTTAAGGAAATTTTCTAGGATGTATGTGATTATAAAGTACTGGGATGTATGTGCAAGTGCAATATTGTAGAAATAAATGAAAAAAATTGGAAAAAACGACATGCCATTATTTGCATTGAAAATAAATGAAAACTATCATCTGCCAAAAATTTCAATTTACTTATGAACCCACACAATATTAGAATATGTATAATGATTTTATGATTATTTACACTATTATTGCCGAAAAGCAACTGAGATGTGCCAGAAATTAACATAATATAAAATACAGTATATGTATGGCAGATTGAATGATACACATATAAACAAATATGACAAATTAATTCACTTAAAATATGGGGGTGCCAACACACGATTCGGATATTACATTTTCAGTATAGTTTTTTTTGTCAATATATAATTTCTTCTTTGCAGTTCTACATTTAACATCGCTCATATTATAAATATGTATGCATTTTGCCGCGAAGAGTAATTTAAAAAAACAATAATTATTATTTTTAAGAAAAAGGTGAATATTAGTATATTATATTAAAAAATTGTAGACATGAGTACAGAACAACGTCTGTCGGGTCATCTAGTTACTTATAAGTCTGATATTCAATAAAAATAAAAAATTACAGGAATTTAACACTGTATAGTCGATCATTTTGTTTTGTTTCAAATTGGCTTATCCACCAAGACACCAATATATAAGGTGACAGAGAAAATCAGAAGATTTGCATCTAAGTACAAGACTAGGCTGACAAAATCGTCCTAACCAACTAGTTAAAAATCTGCTATCCACAAACTTTACTAGATTACTACTCTAAGGGACGAGCCCTTTAGTCATAGTTTGTTAATAAGTAATTTAGGTTTATGTATATTTTATTGCTGATTACAAATAAGTGACTTAAATCTGGTAAGTTCTATGTTGTGAGCAGCAAACAGATCATTGCTCCATGTAACTCAACCCGTCCGTAGTATATAGTAGGGTCAACGTCCAATAAGCGACGAGCCGTTACTGATTCATCCACATATTAAAACACACACAAGCAAATGCAGATATTGCTTTGATTACGGGCAAAATCATCGCACTCGACGAGATCCTCAAACACTACACTAAAACGTACAATGGCAATATATAAAACATTCGATGATATCCCAAACAGTGTAGCAAATGCAAGAAAAATATTGAGAGCTTGGTTAAGTTAAACGTAATAACCAAATTATGTAAAGCCAAAACGAGGGCTAAGAACTGTTAAGTCCTAAACTTTCAAATAATAGATGTGCTTTAACTTGAAGATGATAACGATCGAATTTTGTCAGAAATGGAAAACTATTAATTATTCTCCTAATTAAATAGTTATAGGTGATACAAAATATTTGGATCAACCAGTATGTATCAGATTCGTACAAGATTCGGTAATCAGATCTATTATTGGGTTGGAACTCAAGTACAGCTCTAGTTTACTCGCATCTCGAAACTCTTGTTCAAGGACAGAAATTAAAATTACTTGGTCAAACTTGGAACAAATGATAAATATCAATTTTTGCACTCTATATGATTTCAGAAATGGGGTTGATTTATTATTTCAGTTTATTAAGGGGATTGTTCTTTTTTTGTTACAAAAAATGCAAAATATTTGTTTTTGTTTTTCTCGAAATGTGTTTATCATAGAGACATGCGGTTTTTTTTAAACAAAAATTACAAAGTCATAGAACATTACGTGATTTTCTTCTTTTTTTTGCGCCGTCATTTTTTAACCAGGGGGCGCCAAATTCGGTCTTGCAAAATCGATCTCTTTTGCGATGCCACAGATAAATCTGTTGTGCATCGCCCGAAACAAAAAAAAAGAAACTACGTTGAAGAAGAAGTTTGAATCCAGTCACCCTACCAAAATGAAAGAAAAAAAGCAAGAAGGAAAAAAATGGCAGCTATTTAAAAAAAAGTGTCAAAGAAGGCCTTTTTTGGGGCGAGAAGCTTCGCAAAAATTTTTTGCGTAATGTTATCAAGTTGTTTAAGGTAGGGAGACTAGATATTGCAGTGGTGAACAAATTAAAAAAAATGCAAGTCGATCCGACTTGTAGTTTTTTTTTTTAATTTGTGGCACCGCATTGAAAAAAGTCAATTTGAGAAAAACGTATTTAAAGTTTTTAATATAATGTACTAAATACACCATTTAATTTAATATACTAAATACACCATGGTTTTCAAAGATGCTGACACATTAAAAAGGTCATGTGCATGAGGTATTATAATGAAAAAGAGGCAGCTGGCATACAATAGCTCGCGGAGCGATAAAAAAACGCTTTCAGAGGATCATGCATATAGAGATAAATATATCTATAACTTCGTCAAAAAATAGATATTGAGATGATTTTTTTTTAAATAATTCTAAGGTTTTTAGCTTTCATAATATCAAAAAATCTCAAAACCGAAACAAAGAAAAATAAAAAAAGAACAACCCCCTTTAACTATAATTTGGAAAAAAATCATATTCTAAAACTTAGCTTTGGATCCTAAAATACTGATACGTTAGTTATAAAGCATGAAGTTGTTTACAAACTACATATTAACTGATACTTATTGTTAGTAAATTTAGCTAGCAATTTCGATATTGACTGGGTTTCTAACATTGGGTTTTGAATCTAGAACACTAAGTATTGTTTTAGAAATCTTGAAAACCAGAGTAAGGTTGCAAGTCGCAGCATTGCATTATTGAAAACCATTATAGCATCATGATATATAGCGAAACAATCAGCAGAAATTAAAAAAGTATAGAGATAAAAAGGCTTTGAATTTGAGACCAGAAAAAAGCAAGATATTCAAATTATTACTAAATGCTGGGCTCGCCCGTAGGTAAGCGGTTAAGAGCGACGGGACTTGTTTCAGAGGTCCCGGGTTTGATTCCCACTTCGAGCAGCCTGTTGTCAGGCAACATTGACAACGATTTTCACTTGGAAATATAGATAGCAATATGTTTCCAAGTGAAAAGAGTTCTCACCGGCATTGTTGCACCATACTTGCCCTATTACAGAGATTGTAATAAAAATTTATCATACAGAGATGTGACAACTGTTTGGGTTGCCATCTATAATAAAACAAACGTAGTTTGTAAGATCTTACTCACAACAGCTCATAGAACCCATTAGTTCTGATTGCTGTTCAAAAAAAAAAAAAAATACTAAATGCTACGAATTTCGTTTGCAAATTCATTGACCAAATCAGTTCGATAAACCATTCACAACAACAAAATGTTCCCTCAATATACCATCCATTTCCGTCTAGCCAATTTATCAAATACATATTTTCATTAATTTCATGCTTGATCCCTATTTTGTCCCAGTCGATGGTTCCACCCGCCAATCGTCATGAAGCTCACCTGTGTGTAACACCAGTTCTCAGCTACGGGTGTGTTGACCTCCTGCAGAGGCGGACTGGGCACTCGGCTGGAAGCCATCATAGTAGCACTAGTGCTCGCGCTGGCTTGCAACGGGTTCGAGCTGGACGAACGCACGCTAGGGCCTGTGCTGCAGTCGCTCGCCACCGGCAACCTGAGAACAAATAGAAAAAATATTTAAAACTACCATGACTTTCTACATATACATGTATAAATGATGAAAATAAACCTTAAATCTAATCTAGCAAGTATCGGCAGCCGTAGAAAACAAAAAAATCAAAATTGACAACTGAGAATATTTTTTCTTATAAAATAAGAATGCAGCAAAGAATAATAAATTTAATTGTGTGAACAACTTACATGTATATTTTGATGACAATTTGTTCCATTGCTTTCATTCAATAACAACGAATTTAAATTTTATAGAAAGAAAAATCCTCTAACCTAATTGATGATCACGAAAGTGATCAACTTAACTAAACAAAAGAAACTAGACGTTCCACGCTAGTTTGATTTTAGTACGAAAATTGTACCTTGGCAACATCTTGACAACAAAATCAACAAACTAATAAATTAACTAGCTGTAAATGGAATTCTGTCTTGAGGCAATTATGGCATCGTGCCTTAAGGCAAATTGCTGGAACTTCCCGTACCGTAACGAAATGTTCGAGGAATACTGAATGTTCTCAAATAGATTATTATAAATCTTGTAACATTGTCTAATATTTATAAGAATTATATAAACTGAATTGAAAAGTTAAAATTATTTGTTTAAAGTATATTAAAACTTTAGTCAGATTTAAAAATAAAATCTGAATTATTTTCGATATACAAAAAATTAAAAAAAAAAAAAGAAAAAGTTTAAACAAATTTTTTTTTCCAAAATCAATTATTTTGTTAAGTCAAGCAGAAAGTTCTTTGAATCATTTAAATCGGACGCTTAGCTCTCTCAAAAACTGCAATTTTTTACATATTTAGCTCCGTATCTTCGAAATGACTGGGCCTGCCTTTGCCATAAACTATTAAACACTTCTCCCAATCATTACTAATTGAATGTTTTTTAGATCATTCAAATTGGATACTTCGTTCTCTCAAAAAGTCGATTTCTATTTTCTGCACTCTTTGCTTCGTATCTCCGAAACGGCTGGATCTGCCTTTGCCAAAAACTAATCAGCTCTTTTCCCTATCAATAGGAATCGAATGTTTTTTGAACCATTCAAATCGGTTGATCCGTGCGCCCGAAAACGTGACTGGAAATTTGTATCCATACATACATACACACATACACACACACATCCATTTTTTCTGAGGTATGCCAAAATGTTCAGAAACCTTCAAAACGTCGAGAAATGTAAACATTTTCAATTCCGATTTTCGGCCCATTACAATAGCTTACCCTACGGGAAGTTAATAAACAAAAACCACAAGTCTTTGCTACCATATACGAATATATAAAGATTAATGATAAAGATATAATAATATGTATTACATATTACTGTCGCTTTAACTTTATGTGTCATTTGTACCATGCAAATTGTTTACATGAACTATTTTTAATCAATTTTCATACATAAGTATGATTTAGCTATTAAATATTTCTAAATTAAATTTTCCTACCCTCGATGGCTACTTGTAATTAGCCATGAAATGCAACAAGCAGTAGCAATCGAGACAAAATTATAAAAGAAAACTGCACAAATAGATAAAATTAACTAGAATGCATTATCGACGCAGTATTATCAAGTTAAGAAAGTGTCCACGGGCAAAGCGCATTGGCCTTGTAAGTTCAAGGCTAGAGTGTAGAGCAGCGTGCTGTAACTTCACTAATAGAAGTGTGCGCCGACCATAGTATAATATAACAACCACGGATTTGCATAGTGATAATATGTTCATCTACATTAATAAATAATTTTTATCTGAATAATGTGATAACTTTAACGATAACGACGATTTAATGTTTAAAATCATGGATTCCACAAAACCAGCGCATGGTTTCGAAGTGAATCACTGATTAAAATTCCGATCATATTTCAATAAAATTTATTATTAAAGTTATTGATTGATTTATAATAACGTTCATTCCCGATTACAAAAATATTTTGAAAATTATGTCCATGATGTTTTCATTATGTCTTAAATTCTAAAGTTGATACAAGAAAAGCACTCAGCTAGGAATACAAATGTTAACTATTCTTATACTAACTCTTCTGAGTCTATTGGGTCTACTGGACCCCAACGCCACCTTTAGAAATAAATATTTTTTTGAAGCACTCAATATTGTCCTATTTTTGTTATTTTCGCGGAAGAAAAATTTAGTTATAGTTAAAATTTACCGGGTTACGATTTTTTTTAAAAATACCATTTTCCACATGATCGCTGGTTTCCGAGCATTTTTAAAGTCTTTAAATTTTTTACATTAAAAATGTACTGGCCTCTATTTGGTACTGGGCTAAGGTGTGTACGAGAAGGGTTAAAACTATTTTATATATTTCATAAACATGAAATATCAACATTATAATCAAAATTATAAAATACTTAAAATTTAGATCAAATTTATTGAAATACAATTTAAATTTATAAAGAAAAAGACGTAATATTAGACATTGTTCTAAGAATATCCTGAAGTAGTTCAATATTACAAAGAATAATTTATTACTTTTAATGGTAAATTTTATAAAAAATATTTTATAAGGAGCAAATAAAAGTTGTATGAAATGCGCGAGGACTGCTTAATAATTTTGCCCACATAACTTCGATTTAATGTTTTTAGTTTTATTCTATATCGTTTAGTAGTTCATGAACTCAATTATTAAAAAAGATTTTTTATTTGCAAAACATTGTCAAAGCTCTTGTTTCCTATCCTTAGCAAATAAGACTGCTCTCGACGAGTAAAAAGTCGACGTTTCATACCAGGTTTATCACCAGGGATAATAAGAAAGATACAGAATAGAACTCACAACAGAATAGATATGCATTTATTTTAATTAGACAAAAAACTAAGGTAAAACTTGTAAAACTATCATGATAAAACATTCAAACAGATTTGAAGTTAGACTTTAATAGATATTAATTGAAGTCGAATGTACAAATACTGACAACATTAGTCTTGCTTTCTGTTGTGAAATGCAACACCGGCTGTATATAACACATCTGTACATACAAAATTCGGAACGCTCATTAAAAAGACTGAAAAGATATTACAAAGTATTTCGACATTAAAACGTAAAGTGTGCAAAATAAGGTAATGAGGCTGTTCTTCTCTGACATAATAACTAAAAACTAGGTCAAACATGCTACCAATTACAAACATGGTTCAAATACACACATAAAACAGAAACAAAGTGTCATGTTAAATCGAAAGTATAAGATTCTATTATGCTTCTATCACGTAATCATTTTAAAAAATATAAATAATATTTGATATTTTGAATATTTTAAACATAATCGCCCTTGAAAGATCCTTATTTAAAAGATTTGAAATCACAAGTATTCATAATTTGAAAGTTACTCATGGAGCAGTTTATATATATGGGCATAAGATAGAGTTATCGAATGATATAAAAATTTGGTATCTATCAAGATACAAAATACTTGCAATAATTATAAAATTACATGTTAGTATCTACATAAAACTAAATAAACAAAAATTCGTAATTGCTGATTTAATTATACTTCGTTTTGCTCAATCACTCGATATAATAAAACATGTCTATCTATGGTAAGCTACTCATTCGTAATCAAGTGTAAGTAAAATGAATTGAAGTCAGAGATATATTTTCTAAAAAATGGATGTTTACATATATTTTGTAATAAGCCGTTTATTAAACATCAAGTAGATACGAACAAAGTACGAAAAAATTCTATTTCATGAATATTACATTTGAAAAACGTTAAAATTCAATATTATTTACGTCAATTACTCTTTATTGTTTCTCAATACAAAACGTTCAAGCGATGGAATAAGTATTAAATGATGTAACGTGATCATAATAGGCTTGCTTTTTATATTACATCATAAAATGCACGGTATGCAAATAATGCCAGAATACACATTAGCAAAGCAGCGGCTAGATGAACTTGCCCAACGCATGGATAAGCCAGCGGTAGCAGACGTTTGGAATCATCACAAGAATATCTATTATTTTCAAATTTTGTAGCAGCAAGGTAAGTATAATTAATTAAAATCCAACATTGTGAATTAAAGATATGATAAAATTAAATAAAAAAGTTTAATGGTTATGCCAAAAACAAAATTAAAGCAAAATATATTAAACAATGGAGTGGAAATCACCAGCAGAGGCAGTTGGGGCTAGTGCCCAGGGCGGCAAAATTTGGAAAGTGAAGAGAAAAAGAGAAAGAATTTCTATACAATTTAATTAACTAATTCTTCTCAATAACAATTTTCATTTCAAGAAATATAATTTGTGCATTATGTATCAAATTAGAAATTTGTATATTACAATTTTGAAAATATATGTGGAAATATAATGAATATATATATATATATATATATATATATATATATATAAACTAACTATTATCTATCATAAACTATCTGATTAAAAATCTAACTATCATAATTAAATTATTAAAACTATAAAGATTAAAGAAAAATTATTTAATTTTTGGGAACTAATAAATTTATGCAGTTTTTCTGAAAAGAAAAATATATTTTCGACCCTGAAAATAACTTCAAAATATTAAAGTATGTATATTTAAATGATGTAATAGAAACAAAGTACCAATAAAATTCTACTATTGTTTCTTACTTTTCTCTTCACTCTCAAGAGTAAATTTAATCTCCACATAGTATTATAAATGTATCTCAAAAATCATTATTTAATTTTGTATTTTCATTTTAATTTTGCTCCGGCGGCAAAATACATTTATTTTGCAATTCGCGAGTGGAAAGGGTTATCCTCTGATAGGATAAATTATAGTAGCCACAAAAAAATTAAAAATCTAAAATTTTGCATATCTTTACGTTTAGAAGATTTTGGCATACCACAGCAAAACTGATGTGTGTGTGCGTATGTATATTCTGATATAATTTTTAGTCCACGATTTCAGGAACACGGATCAACCGATTTGAATGATTCAGATAACATGAACAGGGAGGCGTGCCGATTAGTTTTTAGCAAAGGCATTTCCAGCTGTTTCAGGGATATAGGGCAAAAAGTGGAAAAAATGTCAATTAAGATTTTGAGAGAACGGAGCGTCATATTTGAATGATTCAAAATACATTTCACTTGTTTATAAAAAATGAGGAATATACTAAAATTTTGTGAAGCCAGAAGCTTTAGAGAAAAAAATATAAAAAATTGCATTTGGCGGACAAAAATGATCATCAGGCATATGCACAAATAATTATCAGATATTTTATAGAAATTAATAAGTACAATTTTTTTGCAATTCCTTCGGTTCGTACCAAGATTTATTAAAATGTTTAACGTTCACCTACGAGAGTATTGATCAACCAACTTGAATGGGTTTCAAAATTCTAAAAAAAAATAACTTTGAAATTTTTAGAAAAAATTAAAGCTTTTAAAAACTTTGAACTACGTTTCACGTGAAGTTCCAGCAATTTGCTTTTTGTTATTTTGGATAATATACAATATTATTATTTGTTTCAAGTAAATATATAATTATTTTCAAAATCGAAGATGCTATAAAAAAATTTAAACATTTTGCTCGATTTATCTAGTTTTTTTCTAAATTTTTTTTTGTCAAGTTCAATTGTTGTTCTATCTCTAAATAGGCCCTCAGTTGCCCGTCCATGTCCATGTTATAATTCATACGCGATGTATGCGAGTCTCCGAACGCGTCGGACGGCCTTGACAAAAGCAGAGCCCGGTGCAATGTCAGTCTATACGTACTATATTGCTGTGTTATGCATGTATGCTGTTTTGCCAGTAACGCCGGATAATGAATCATTTTTATTGCTAGAATAACGTTTTAGCGATCGTAAAAACGCACTCGTGCACCGTCGCCGTTTCCTTGTTATCAGCGCATAGAAGCAACAAGTTGAGTTGGGCTTATTGTTAGTCTGTTTCGCTATCGGTTTCACCTGTTTTGATTAAGGACAGGTGGTGATTTGGCCCAGTGCTTTTATCTTTCTGTTTTCTTCGAAAAGATCTTAACACGTTAATCGCCATGATAATATGAGCAATTTTTTTACATGAGCAATGTAAATTTATTAGATAATTTACTTGAAAATATATCAAGAAAACTTAAGAGGGTATTCTAGTGTAGAAATTAAAATAAAACGTTTTTTTATCATATTTTCAAAGTTTAACTATATAATAATATATGTACGAGTTCATTTAATTTCGGAGATAAAGCTAATAATAATGACAGTGATAATCCTCTTCTGTTTTCTTCCCTTCGCGAAACTTTAACTTTTTCTCAAAACTGTCTTTTTCAATACAATGCCTCGAGTGATTTCTCGAGTTCTACTAGACCGACATACTTGAAATTTTCAGAAAATCTTTATAGATTTCTCTCGGGCATCTCGAAATTTCAATTTTTACTATTACTTTTTTTAAATTCAAGAATCTCAAAAAGTGGTAAAAAAGATGATCATTTTTTTGAAACAGTCGTCATTTTTCAAAAATTTATTTTTTAACTGTATACTAACTAGTATAT
Source organism: Ctenocephalides felis (assembly GCF_003426905.1). Classification (NCBI taxonomy): domain Eukaryota; kingdom Metazoa; phylum Arthropoda; class Insecta; order Siphonaptera; family Pulicidae; genus Ctenocephalides; species Ctenocephalides felis. Next base: position 28,141,763 of record NW_020538040.1, read on the forward strand.
GCCATTGCGACATCATTCTAGATGAACAATCTTTTTTCATTTCGAATTACTAAGAGGGTTGCAATCGTGGGCATAGTCAGATGTAAATTTTTTGAAACCCCCTACTTGAAAAACTGCTAATTTTTTAAATTATTAATTTTTTTCATATTTTTTTCTATACTCTTGTGAAGTTGATGAATAAGTTATGCAAATTCAGTTAAAAAAATTGTTTGCATTTTCTTGATAATTCATGCCCCTTAATGTATAAAAAATTTGTCAAATATCCTGGAAGAACACAATTTTTTATGTCACGCATATATGATTGACGTGGCCCTATAAACATTTCTTTAATGTAAAACGTAGCATCATACTAAATCGCGTTTGTCAAACATACGTCTGACATGGGCTCTTGTAGAACTTCTTAGGGTCTTACTCATATTTTGCTCAAGTTTTACACGTGACTGTTTAAATATTTTAAAAATAGTGCTGGATTTGAATTTGGTACGATGATAATTCATACTAATAGTATGCAATGATTTTTGAAATAGGATATATTGCAATATAATGTTCTCGATGTTGTCTAGCAGCAAATTGCTGTAACTGCCTGTTTCATATGGAATTTGAATTAGAATTTGTTGATTTTGAATTATTTGTTTTATTTTCTTTTAATTTTAAAACACATATGAAAATTGCAAATTATCAATACAGAACAATAGTTATAATAGTGAAATCATGAACATTTTGTATATATAATTAGTACGAAACCCAAAAACTAAGAAAGGCTTGTTAGCTGCATAGAAATAAATAATGAGTTGGATATATTCTACATAGAACTACAAGTAAAAAGTAAATTAACTAAATTAAGTAGAAAGGCAAAATCATTTTTTAAATTCAATAACTAATAATTCTAAAGTTTCTGATAATTAAAATGCTTACGCAGAGTGAAGTCTTCCACGTAAATTTTTAAGTGCATAGAAAATTTACATTTATTGATATGGTCTCCAAAATTTATCAAAACAAATCTATATTTAATTTGATGTACATATATAAAATACTCATTTTTGATCACCAATTGGCCCTTTCTATATCTCTTTAGACTATTTTCAAAATGGCTGAACCTCCATCCTCCACAAAAAACGATGAACTTGTACTTATTATCAATACGAATTTATGGGCCGATTCTGCCTTAAGATAGACCAATGTTATCGCAAGGCTATGTTATGCAGCGTTTTGCATAAAAAGTTTTACTAAGAACTATCGAAATGTTATGCGGTTGCTGTGCATATAGACAGTTTTTAGTATCACTTTATATGAAAAACACTACGTAACATAGCCTTGAACATTTGTTGAACACTACGTAACAACTTGAACATTTGTTGAAACGATTATCCAATCTATCTTCTCTAATGATCTTTAACTATGCAATCCAATAAAAACAAATTAATTTACTTACACTGATGCACGTAGACTATTTCTAAATATATATTGTGTACTCGTGCACATGGATTTATACCCATAAGAATGCGCATTATCTCTGAAAAGGTATTATTGATGTGAGACATCAGCATATACGAAGGCATTTAAGTTAGTCCTTCAGACGACCGCAATGGATATAAACCTCCCAGTCGCCCTCTACCATACTATGCGTGTGTTTACAAACTAAAGAATCATATGATTCTGTCTGGCCTACTGGCGGAGTTCGACTCATGTATAATAGTCGATTTTTTCAAGTTGTGGAGTTGCTATGCACACTAACAAATAAAATTGATGATTCCTTATTTATTAGCTTGCTATAAATCGTAAGTCTCAAGGAGAAATGTTGAGAAATATAAGCTTAACGTAGACAATTTTATTTTGAAAATCAGAATGAAGTCTGCAAGGACATATTTATTGATAAGTAAATCATATGTAAGTTGGGTTATAATATTTACTATTATTTTGGAAAGCAGTAAAACAAGTTAATTGAAATAAAATTTACATTAAAATGTTGTTTTGTTAGAAGAACGTCTTTAATATACATTGTATTTAACTTGATTTCATAAAAATAAGTTTCCAAACTGTACAAAGAAAATATCTGGCTCTCGTCTGACCTTCGCAGTATGAATGTGTTTTTAGTATACATATGTATAGTAATTGCCAGCATTCAGTAACTGATCAAAATTACCAATCACAACATCTTGTTTTCCCAACAAAAATCTATATTTTAAATTATCAAGGCAAACGGCATGATACTCGCCTGCTCTGTCACTCGTTTTGCACGCATGTACCCAGGTCAAAAAAATCATTTAATTTATTTTTGAAGTTACAAATCCCCCTCAGATTGCGATGTTTACCGTATAACTTTTTTATATTTTTAAATTAATAATTTTGCTTCTAGATGATGAAGTATGACAAAAAATGAATAAAAACAAAATTACACTGTTTTTGAATCCTATTTACGCTTTTACCTAACTTCGGCATGTCATTACAAATGTTTAGAATAAAATTATATAAAGGTAATGAATACATAATCGCATACTTAAATAAGTACAATTCTTTGCTATTATCATGTTGCATGCGCAGAACATTTTACATAGTAAAAATAATTCCAAAAAGAAAAATATTGTTACTTCTAAAAAATAGTTATTAGTTTCTTCACTCATAAAGTGTGTATAGATATGTGTGTGTGTATCTGTGTGTATATTATATTTGTTATATAGATATGCATAATTAATTTACCCATGGCATGGGAGTCACGATAAAATATCGAAATTCGATCGTTAGAATGTGTTCCCGGTTTTACAGGCGATTGTTACATGATGTCTTATTGTTAGTGAAAGTCCCCATGCGGAAAGGTTCTGCAGTGAAAGTCGGGGAAAATTAAACGTCTGCTTTTATTCAGATGTACAGAAATTTGAAAGTAACGCCATACAGGCAGCACAACGCGGATTACAAAACAAACGGAGCCGTGCTATTTATTTCACGAATTCGTTTCTCATTTCTCAATTGTGTTGCTCCATGTAAAATTTCACAGAGAAACTACACATCATACGAGTATATACAGCATGTTTTAAATGAAATATAATAGTATGTTTTCTTTTATTAACACTAAAACAGTTTAAAATAGTTTTTGGAAAGACCAATATTGGTTATGTAATGGCATGAACACGAGCTAATCGAATCACGCTCTAATAATTTCACATGTTTATAGATCACAACAGTAACCTGATGTAGATCACATTAACTATTATTTAATATAGTTTCATATATCATTATTGTAAACCATTAAGTACTAATTTATAAGCCTATTCTTGGAAAACAAATTTACTTTATACATATTGCCACTTGGCTTATAGCAATGGAATAATTTACTTTGATTTAAGGCAAAAATTATATAACAAAAAGACAATTTCTTTGCTTTCGATTTCTTATATTTCTGTAAAGAGGCAATATAATAACGGTGTAGCTTATCCAAAAATAGTTCTACCAAGTTATGATTCATTCATTATTATTGAACAATCCTTAAAAGTCATTTGCATTTTCCAACCAATTTTTCAATTTGTATGAGAAAAGCGTAACGTATACAACTAAAAAATCTAATCATTCAACTTCCAATCAAAATATGAACAATTTGCAAAAAAGGTCAATACAATTTACTACTTCGTTCAGAATAATGAAATATTACATAAGTGTAAGAAGTTTAGAAAGCGTATAGAGCTATCGGTACTTAGGCTGGTCGTGCATGATATTCATTAATATTTATTTCTTCATGTAGAGATATGTTTGATTGGGAAGCAAAGTTAGCACAAACCTCATGCCCAAATTGTTACATATTTTATGCAGTAGTTTTATTTAGCGATTGCTGGTAAATAACTACAAAACTTCGAATATATAATGATCTATTCAAGATTTTCGTCAACTCTAAATGTGGCACTTAGTTAGATTCAAGTGATCCATGAGTGCTATAAGGTCATTAGCTCCTCCAATTTAAGATTTATTGTTAGTAAGAAGGAACTGCTTTAATATCAGGAACAGCCCAATGAACGAACGACCAGGAATAAAACTAGATCGACAAAGCTTGGAATAAACCAAGACGTCACCAAGCCACGTGCATTAAATGCCAGCACGTGCACGCTGTAAGTCATTCGATCTTTATTTGACAGAGTCAAATTTTCATTTAACAGAAAATCTATTACTGAAGTCGACGAACATTAAGATAACTTTTTTTAAATTAAAACCAGATCCATCTATTATTCGAAACTTAGTATTATAGTATAGTTTGAGACTTGATAAAGATATCAAGTCGAGGAATTGCCAAATATTGTATACTACAAAATATCTTTAGAGTATTCTTTTTCAATAAAACATGTTGAACTACGAAAAACTACAAAAGTAATATAATTATGGTTGAAGTTCAATTATCTTAAAGGTAAGATGAAATTTAAAGATTTCTCATTATTAGTTACTCACTTATTATTAGTTATTATTGTTAGTTAGTTATCTAATGGGCATAAAAATAAAAAAAAAAACAATGATCGGATTTGATATACATATAATGTAATGTAACAAATAACATCTTCACCAGCAGTATATATTATTACCACAGGGTCATATTGCAAAGTTTGATACTTCGGAAAAGGCCACAGATACCTTATGTCTACATTGGATTATTTTGAAAGCGACAGGGCACGGTTTTCACCTTTTCACGATTCAAAGGCAGAAGTAATAACCACAAACGTAGGAGTTACAATCGCATATTTCTATTAAAACAAAGCAAAGAATTAGGCAACAAACCATTTCAGATACAATTCAACTAGCGATTAAACTATAAGCAAATTATAAAAAACGGATCTACCATTCATCTCACGAAATTAATCAAAGCGCCCAAGACATTTCAGTTTCTTGATTCATTCAAAATGACTTGCAAAATCGAGGAAATGAAAAATTCACAAATCATATTTTCAGATAAAAACAAACTTGGCCATTGGAAAGTTCAAAATTGCGCCAAAAACGAATAAGAATGTGTTTTCTGATAAAAATCCAAATTTATTAAAACGTAATAAGAGATATTTGTTTACTAAATAGCACCAGTATTATCCTATATTTGATGACACAGAACCAAAAATTCACCGCTTGGAAAAATAGAATCGATGCATTACTACTAGGTACTTCTGATCACATTGCTCCAGAGTAGTGTTAGCTATATATGTCGTGAAAATTTCGTAAAAGTTTAGATTTCACTTTCTAGATTTTTTTTGTGAGTTTTTAAATTGAAAGCCTATTTCGAAACTATGCTCGTTTGTTATTAACAATAAGACGTAGAAAGTTGAAATGTATTTGGAATTGAGAATACACACTGCTGTTGATGTAACAAGGTACACAGCGTACAAATGGAAAGTGCTGAAATCTGTAACTTGTCTTTACAGTTAATTCTGAAATATCTTTGTCACATATAAAAACTTAAGTTGATTAAGGATAAAACCCATTTTTAAAATTTATGTGAATTGAAAATGACTGTTTTTTGAATGTTTGCTGATAAAGGAATATTTGAAATTATGTAAGATTTCAATATTTCAAGAACAATGTTTTTTTGTATTTGCGCTAAATATCATGTTACAATAATTTGTTAATAATATTTAAATGGTATTGCAATTATGAATAAGAAGTATATATTACATCAAAAGTTTAGACAGTTACATTATAAAGAAGTTCATGGAATACAATAACTACATACAATTTAAGTCTGTAAACATTAAATATATCATCACATATCTTTTCAATTTAATCGAACAACGATGTCACAGTCATTTTACAGAAAAAATAAAATACAACTAATTTAATCATACTACTTAAACGGTATACCAAAAAGAAATGTTAAACGAGAAGACAATGGATCAGTAAAAACAATCTATGCGAACAAATGGACGACTTTCTAAAAGCATTCGAAATTTCAAAAGTGTCCGGAAGTTGAACTTTCTTTGATTATTTGCTTTTATTTCATACTGGGAATATACACGATAATGTTTGCGGTTTAAATAATTCGTATGCACAGAGAGCGACAAAATAAATTAGTTCACTTTACGAAATTCTACATAACATTTATAATATATAATATAAAAGTTTGTATTCAAAGATTTTCTCTAAGTACCAAGAAAAAATTATTGTAAGAGCTTTAATATGATCACTATGATCAACTACTTGTAAATAACAAACAGGTGAAGAAGTACATGTTTTCTGAAAGGTGACAAAATTGTTGTTTTAAATTCTGTTTTCCAACATGGCTTATTATAAATATACATAATTACGAAAAAATAACCTTATCGTAGCCCTACATCAACATAAACATTTTTCAAAGGACACAAAATATAATTCTTAAAAAAAATACTAGAAGCGCCCAAGTATGTCAAAATTGGCTGATCCCTCAGGACTCCAATATGTTCACGGTAACATAAGAAATCAGAAAACATTCATCTATGTACAAAACTAGACTTGAATATCATCCATCGACTCAAATGTATATAATTAATTAGCGCTTGATTTTTGCAGCTTCTTGCAAGTGTGTTTCTATGCACATTTTTATTACTTCTATTCTTCGACTGTTGACTTTGATTGAAATATGATTTTATAGTTTAGATTTTTTCCAACTTGCAAAAGACTTGCTTTCCTCAAACATCCCCAGAAGGCTCGAAAGAACAAACCGTTCAGATGTAGCAAATTAACATGTAATGTAAACTAATTATTGCTTATCAGTATCTTTATCTAATCTATTTTCAAACTTAAAATGACTACCCCTTGGTAGCATTTTAAAATCTTATATCTACACATTTGTCACCAAAATTACTGAATGCCTTACTATGCAGATTGCCATTATATAGAATGGAAAAAAAATCGTAGTCGGACAAAAAAATCTGTCATGATCGAAGTAGACATACTTTTAAATTAGACGATAAAAATATTCAAAATAAATAAAAAAATATATTAAAATTTAAAAAAATGTCCAATGGCAGAACATTAAGAGTTCAGTTCACATTCTACAGTAAATTACTAAGAAATCTTGGAAAAAATCTATACTATAAAAACATATTTCAATCAGAGTCAACAGTCAAAGAATGGAAGTAATGAAAGTGTGCCTAAGAAACACACTCGCAAGAAGCTGCAAAAATCAAGCGCTAATTAAATATATACATTTGAGTCGATAGATGAGTACCATCGACACACAATATTGAAGGATAAAACTAATTTAATTCTACCACTTCGCCCTATGATTTCAGATCTCATCAATAATTAACACAAAGTCAACTATTTCACCCTGCTGAGATTAAATATTCATAATGATACAGAAATTTGTGTGAACGTGAATTTCATTCAATTGTGAAGAGGACAATCGCGAGTAGCGGGCCATTATATTGGGGTCAGTGCCAACACTCGATAAACCAACAGACGCTCGGCGCAGAAGCATAGGCTTGGGGGACCCAATCACTTTTTTTGAAACCGAAATATTTAACAAAAGTACAACACTGCATCGAAACATTTCGGAGATCAAAATCTCCAACAAAACCGGCAAGAGCAAATGTGCTGAGTAATTGTTCTATAACGTTCCTAGAAAGTTTTCAGAAAAAAATCTGTTGCACGTGATGTGAGAGTTCGGAACAATGTGCGAGGAAAAGATATTGAGCGAGATAACGATGCCTATTTAAAGAAAATGTGATTAGCAGAATGCTTGGAAAAATACTGTAGGTTACTTTTATATACTGACCATTCTCATAAATGAACATCTCTATTTAATTTAACATCTGAAAACATAACAAAGCTCATGTTATCATTTTTACTTCATTCTATTACCAATATGTTTCATAATCATACTTCATAAAATTTTTACCAAAAATTTAATAAACGTAAGAACTCTAAAATATAGAGTCAATTTACTTATAGTTTTCCGAAGTTAGAAATATATTACTATTACTAATCAATTCATAAATAATTTAAATGGTTTGCAATATATAGAAATTTGACATACACCGATGCACGAAATTGTTACAACTTACGGTTTTTAGTGAGTATATTTACTTCAAAATAAAACCGTGAGATTTTTCCAAAAATGCCTAAACATTCGATACTAAAAGTTCCACAACGGTGATTTGATAGGATAGTCCCCAACATACAAAACAATTATCAGTCAATAATAGAGGAAAAGGGGTAAATGAAATCGGTTACTCACATCCAGTTCAATTAACATTCAGTTATCAAATAGTTTTATTTTTATATCAAATACTAATCACAGTCTATTATAATTCGTTCTTATAATTTCTCTAATGCATCGTTTTTAGATCATTGCACAAACGCTCTACTAACCGAGTTGCTTGGTCGTTTTGATAAAGACAAACGATATGTTATATGTTCGCCATGCATGTTATGCCAAATATGCAAATAATTCAAGTTGGCAATGGGTAATTGGACATCTGGAACTCTCAAAAATATTATTAATATGGATTTAAAAATATTGTAAGAAACGTTAAAATCATGTAAAAATATAATTCTTAGAATGTAAGAATTTATACTTAATTTATTTTGTGCGGTAGGTGGTACTGTTTAGGTATTTTATGTAAATGTTTAGAGAACTAAATGAAAAATATTGATTTGTTATAATTTGAGAATACTTTAAATCGTACCAATATGAAATTATGGCTAATGGTTTGTATCTCTGATAAAAGGATCACTGGAATCTATTCATAATAGGTCATAATTAAATCTATTACATGCAGAGTAATAATTTATCACTTTGAGTGTTGTAATTGTGTGCAAAACAAAAAAAAATTAATTTGTATATAAATTTGTTGCAAATTAATTATTTTCACTTACAGTGACTAATGAGAAGTATCTAATGACGCATTTCGCCATAGTGATACAAAAGTCTGACAAAGCGAGCCTGACTAACAAAGTTAATAAAATGCGCCATCCGATGTTTTTATTAATCGCAAATCGAGAGCACAGCGTTATTCACTCGCCGATACGTTTTAGAGTCTATCTTCAACCCAATTTAATAATGACTTCGAAGCGGTTAACCCAATTTGTAATGTTTACTCTTCATGGCGTGAATTAAAATGGGTTATGTTTGAAAATAGATTGTATGTTTTTAATATTGTCTCGACCTTCACAGCAGCGCTACAGAAAACTTCAAATAAAATTAATGATTGGTTTGCTGTGAAGTAATGAAAAATGCGAATGTGAAATGGTTAGTTAGCAAATTTGACATGAAATTACCAAGGAAATAATTTACGTTAAGTTAAAGTTAAAACAAAATACACAAAAAACGATTTGAATATTAACTTCCCGTAGGGTAAGTTATAATGACTGCAAAAAATCTAAAATGAACATTTGTATATATCTCCGTATCAAAGAATTTTGAAAATTTTGGCATACCTTACAAATTGATTGATTTTTGGCATGCCTTGATTAGTTTTGACAAAGCCAGGTCAAGCCGTTTCGAAGATACAGGGCAAAATGTGCCAAAAATGGTAATTCAGTTTTCGAGATAACGGAGCGTCCGATTTGAATGATTCAAAAAACATTTTATTTGTATTAACGAAATGAAGCACTGATTAATTTTTTGGGAAGGCAGGTCCAGCAGTTTAGAAAATACAACAAAAAAATGCCATTTGGCGGCCAAAAATGATCATTAGACATATGCATATCAAATTATTAGATATTTTATAGAGATAATAATAACAAGTTCTAATTTTGTTTGCATTTATATGGGTTCCGTACCAATGTTTATCTGTTAAACTACGACGCAGGGCGATTGTCTTAGAAAAAAGTTCAAAGCATTTTTAAACATTTAAATTTTCGGCACGGGAAGTTCCAGCATTTTGCCTTAAGGCACGATGCCATGCACCACTAGTTTAGTTAGTATGTATTTACTTAAATACAAAAACATTAATGTCAAAAGTTGATTATAGAGACGATATTCTGCTGACAAAAATTACGCACATCAACAATAGGGCCTTCTATAACCTTATAGAGAGATGTAGGTTACAAATGAATAAAAAATAAAATACTAGGTTCAGCATTATAAACAGTCATGTTGCCTATAACGTACAGGGCTATTATTAAATCACAAAACTTACTTTCAAATTCGCTAGAAAATCGATGAGTTGTTAATGGAAATACGTCATGTGGTGATATGAAATAAGTTTTGTCACCCTTATCTAGCAAATCATTCAAAGCCACGCGGGTACCGAAAGCTGTTCAATATCCTTGGCATAGAGAAGTCGCCAGTACAACCTATACTATGATGAATATAGATTATTTATTTCAGATAATTTAGTACTTTATTCCTAGCAATTGTTATCAAGGCAAAATAATTAGAGAGATAAGCATTTTTGCCGAATAAACTTAAGGACTATATTATAACTATCTGCATGTTTCACAATATAAGCCTCTCTCCTCCAACTTTTTAATACGTTATTCAGTCGGATGCCTTTTATCACAATCAACAAGATAATACCAAAAAAATGCCATTTTACATAGTTTTGAAATATTTTAGATACATAATCATATTAGCAATATGTAAAACTCCTCTTGTGAGAAACACTAATAATCAAAAAAATCAAAAACATATGTTCCATCATTTATTTCGATTCCAAACGACTATTCTCGAAACAAGTATCTCCCGGCTCTGCATCTACTCTGTGGCAGTTGCCATCCAATAACAAAACTCATTCCGCAGCAACTGAGGGGGTTGGCGCTCTAGAATGCGTTAGCAACCCTACAGACACTGCGGAGGTAAGTACAACCCTCCGCTCATAATACAAGAACTCGCACATAGAGGATCGAGCTCTAAATCGAAATACAACAGCCACGTTGCGCACATCAATTCTAATATATAGTGCCTTTAGGGATATGGCGATTTACCTTTATGTGGAGGTAAAAGAACATCAAAAAACGTATTATTTCTTCAACACGCTATGTCTACAAATTGTTTTGTTTGAAATAGCAATATCCATCTCGATTTCCGAAGTAACGAAACGAGGGTAGAAGATTAAAAATAATTCTCATATTTTTATTAATATGTAATAATATTAAAAATTTTTATTAATATGTAATTATAATGATAAAGCAGTTTCTGAGAAGCTATTAAGAATTTTTGCAAACTCCCTTAAAGAAAATGCTCCTGGTAACAAACTGATAAATTTTGTATTCAAATATTATAACTTTGTCGTAAAAAGCTTTTAAACGATCAATAAATTCGACGCAAGTTCAAGATTACACAAACGCATTTGAAATATATCTCACCCTTAATGTAAACCGTACTGGACAAATGATAAAGTTTCAAACATTATACGGGAGAACCGTTCGTCATATTAAAAAAAACTTATGACTAACGGCTTTTAAATGAATGCATACCCTCGTAACATTTTCTTCTACTTCACAGTAAAAATCTATTGTCAAAGTTCTAACACATCGAAGTATTCCTGAACGTATAATACATCGAAAAAACGTAACTACAGACTCAACTATCAAAATAATATACAAAAGGAATCGTGTTAGATGGTATGTAGTATATTAGCACTAGAAACGATAGGAGAATTAAAAGTATCAGAAATTGCACGTTTTAAAATTGTATAAGATGAATTTAGTGGCCCATTCTGCCGTAAAATAGACTAGTGTTATGACAAGGCTATGTTATGTAGTAGTTCTCATATAAAGTGGTACTAAAAACTGTCAAATTCCTATGTGGTTACTATGCAGTCAGGCGTTTCAGATAGAAAATCTAACCTAGAGAGTACACAAATGTCAAAAAATGTTATCATAACTGGATATTTGAGATATGGAATGATAACATATGAGAGAAGTTGCATTTTATGTGTAAAACGCCTGATTGCAAAGCAAATACATGACATTTTGACAGTATATAGTAGCACTTTGTATGGAAACTGGGATGTAATACAGCCTGCCATAACAGTGGTCTATTTTACGGCACAATCGGTCCATTAATATTTAGAAAAATCTTTCGGCTAAAAGAGCAGCTACATAAACTTATTTTCGAGTACGATAAGTACACAAGGTTTATAATAAGCATATCGAGAGTATTATATTTACTGCATTCTTTAACTCCAACTATTATCTACTGTCCTGTAAACGATCAGATACCGATTTCTTACATTTACCAATAAATCATTGGATAATTGTATATAGAATACATCCTACTATATTTGCACCCATTCTACTACTTTACTTACATTACATTCTACCTCTATTTTTGCTCTACGACCTATACTCTATCTACTAAACTCTACTTTTGCTTTATTTCCTATACTCTACATATTAGCTCTACCGCGGATTGAACCCGGGACTATCTTAATGAAAATAAAATTTAAAAAATCTTTATAATTCATAGAAAACTGAAATAGCGTATTTTAAAGGCTTCAAAATCAATTTAAATTTGGAATGAATCAACTTCTACCAAACGCAAAAAGCTAAGAGACATTAAAATGGTATGAAGGATTTTCATTATACTGTAGTAGCTCAGTGGACCATCAACATCATAATATTAATCACAACGTATTACATCGTGAAGTAATAATAAAATTAGAGCATTAAATTCAACCTCGTGTAACAGAAAAGCGTCGCTGTTCCAGATCGCAATAAAACATTTGCCGCATTTGCTTAGCTGACACTATTGAAGCTTGTCGAAGCTCACACTAACGGAAAAATATTGTTCGACAATATTTATGATTAGTTCAAATATTGGTAAATTGAAAAATGTTAGACATGTATAATTAAAGAATAATATCATATAGTCTTACTTCTCAAAGAATATATCATTATAGTCTTACCAACTTTAGACCAGTTACATGTTACATATAGTTATGAACTAACTTATCAATTGAGCTTACCAATAGATCTGAGACAGATTATAACCAAGTACAAAAAATAATCGAGTACTTGATTAACTGAAGTACATATACTACCCACATAATAAATGAAAAAAAATTATTAACGAAAATAGTTATGTTGACACGACATTTTATATATAAAGGAATTGACAGAATCATTCATTAGGAAATATGTAAAACAAAATCAATGGGAAGTATAAGTAAATTTACCATAAAGTTCTTGTAGCAATATCTGAATATTGCATTCAAGGAACGGAGATAAATGATTCATCCTTCGAAAAGTAATTTATTACAATGCGGTTCCATTTTTGAAACGTGCATAAAAGACAACGGGAACAATTTCGACACAACAATGAAATTTGGCACACATTTTAAAAGACAACAAAAAATATGTTAATATACACAAATCCTCTGACGAACTGGAACAACATAATTTCGTTTTTGCAGTAAATTGCGGTTAAAGTTCTTTTAGTGTTCGGAGAGTGGAAATTGAATTAAATATAATTTCACACAATGCCGAGGATTGATATGAATAAGTGAAAGTCAGTCGACGAATATTGGCTCTCATAAAGAATTGCTGAGTTACCGAGTCACGGCCGTGACCGAAATATTATCAACAAAGTGGCAGTTTACAAAATCAAAAATCAGAAGTTCAAATCAAGGAAATCGCTAATATTCAGTGAAAGCCAAGAGATTGTAAATGCACCTTTTATAATTCAATTAGATATTATAATTCCAATGTTATCTCACTAATAGCTATAGGTAGAGACAAATTTCAATTTTATGCACATACATATGAGCTTCTAATTCATTTTTACATCGTTTGTAAACAAATTGTCGGAACAATCTGCAATTAGTTGTTTCGTGTTATATAGATGTAACAGCAATAAATAAATATAGTCTGGCAAACTAAAAAACTAAGAAATTAATTTTGCAAAAAATTGCTGGTAAGAGTTCTCTTTTAGTAGTAATGATTATAGACACGGTAATCGCCATGTAACTCATATCTGTCTGACGCTAAGAAGTTCTACATAAACCATGTCATAGATATGTGTCTGATAAATTTACCTGAAAATTTCTTGACTTGCCAAAAAAGTTTTTATGAAAAGCCATGTCATTCATATGCGTGACATAAAAAATAGTGTTTTTTTTCAGAAACTTTAGCAAATTTTTTTTTGATAAAAATTTTTATCTTATATTATCATAGCGATTAACGTGTTAAACTAAACTAATTTCAATTGCCCTTTAACAGTTTATTGCAAGGCTACGGGGACAGCTTTCAATAAAAGGTACCATAAAACCGTATTAACTCTCAATATATTACAAAAGATTTTATCGCTACAAAACTATCATTCTATTTCATTTTACTTGACAAAATCAAGAAAAGGGTTTTATTTGGCAATATATAGCAATTTTATGCTGATGTTGGTATCTGTTTTTATTTTAGCCTGCGGTCGGCCGAAAACGCAAGGCCATCACTCCCTTGAGCATAAAATCGGTCCGAGAAATACATTCCAAGGAATACAGTAGGGTCGGGGTCTTTAGTCCCTTATACATATTCCCCTTCCCGGGTTGTCCTCGTTTCGAAGAAGAAACACCCTTGTTTGAAGGTTTTTGAGTGGGGCGGCGTGGCTGAAGGGATTTCTTGCGCATGAAAGACCCTCGTTCTGAACGCGCGGGTGTTAAGACATTCGAGGGCTAAAACGCGTTCAATATTTCGGCCGAAACAGCGGAATAAGAGACGTGAGCAGTGTCGAGATACGAGAATCACATCTAAGATATACTTCGGATAAAAAACTTAGAAACAGATTTGAATTTTACAACTTATATAGAACACTGTTTCCAGAGTTCTTCAGAACTTCGAGAAAATGAAAGACAACTCAATAAACACCGCTGAAAGCTATTAAGTAATCTGTAATGTAAAGTAATTACTAAGAAAAACTCTACTCTCAAGTATACTATACTCGAGGAAAATCGCAATGAATCCACATTTTTAATAAGAAGTTGAAGAAAATTTGAGCAACAGGCCTCTAGAATACTACATCCTATTGCGTTGCGCTAGTATTGTCACATTTCCATTGCATCGTTATTCCATTTTTTTTAAACTGGAAATCATTTACCTGGGCTATACAGTTACTAATATAAAGGATGAAATTACTTATACAATGTACAAAATGCAAAGTAAAAAATTTGATCATACACCTCCAAGTAAAAATTTGAAAGAACAGCAAATACGCAGGTGATTGACAACGTGAGAAATAAAAATACAAAAAATTGAAAGCTGATACATAACATATACAGAGGTAGTAGAAAAGACATGCAAAAAAAATAACTAATGAAATGATATACCAAATAATGAATCTGCACATATTGTTATCACTGTCCCAAAACCTCGTACACAGAAAAATAAGGATTTTTCAAACAATTAAAAATATTCGTATTTTATATTTCCGAATGTACATACCGAAATTACGCATACATCCGCCAATTGTGAAAGATTAAAGTAGAGTAATTTATACACAGCGTCATTATAACAGTATTTTTAAATACATCAAGTCTTTCGCATTTTGTAAAATGGCTCATTTAGAATTAAACGTGATTTGAAGGTGAGAATCAAACTTTCAGGCATTTGACCAAGTATTAGCCAACGTTTCAAAAAGATGTAACAGCAGAAACTTTATATTATAATATATATCTTTATTGCAGGTACTCACAAATTGTACTCAATATTAATTCAAATACATTTTTATGCAATTAAACGAATCCAGTCCAACAAACTAGTTTTAAATCAGCGGACTTAATTAAATATATCCTATTATACATTTAATATCAATAAATGTATTGAAATTTTTCCAAAATAAAGACAATGAATTAAGAATGAGACAGACTGCACTTATTAAATGAACTATAATCAATAAATTTGTTAAGATAGCAAATACCATTAATAATTCATTTTCAACTATATACACAATCGAAATACATAAAAAACCTCACTAATGAAACTACATGAGAAACAAATGTTAACAATCCCTGTATAGGAAAGAAAGCCGTACGATATATATCGAATGCGATAAAGAAAAGTATAAGGAAAGGTTTCTTTCTGCCGTAAAAATCTGTCACGTGTACACATACAACACAAAACATGAGCTTTCTCTAGCCGAGTACATTGTTCTAGACATGAACGTTCCAAGATGTAGTAAGGAATAACTATTACACCTACCACCAAATAAGATTTATATGTAATTCGTTATTGAAAAGAAGTGAAAGAACACTACTCTATGTAGGCAGTAGCTGGATTCCGTTTATCTTTATGCGTAATCTGTGTTTGAGAAAATCTATGTCAGTCTGCGTCACTTTCACGCGAACGAAACGGATTAGGCCTTTTAACGGAACGCGAGCATGTTTTTAGTAACTTTAAATGTAAAAGATTTAAATATATTTATATTTTTCAGTGCTTAATTTCCCATGTCCTTAATGTAGAAAAAAGAGAGATTTTTGCATATCAGACAGATAATACTTAAAGTGGATTAATCGATTATTGTCCTAGTCAGTCTGAAGCAACAGTCGTACATATAAAGCATATCTATAGATTTACAAGAAACACCTTAAGATTCGAATAAATAGTCAATAACAATTATCAGGAGATGGTATTGAATCTAACAAATGTCGTATGACATCACTTAAGCAAACACAGGACGCCTACGTCTAACATGTTTTCCAAGGTGCTCAATAATAAAATTAGAACGTTATATTATACGACTAGAAGCAAACGGTCATATCGGCCGTGACCTCCCCTTGCAATTAGTGAGGATTTACAGACTTATTCATTGCCGAATATTATACGGTTCAACAATGAAATATGACACTGAACAACGCGGACTCGCGGCTTCAACATACACGTACATTGAACATTATTGGCGGCAAACTTTGTGCGTTAAAAAAGTAGAAAACATTGTAAGCAAATAGCAACTCAGCTCGCTATTTAGATTTCTGGATAAACTCTAATGTTGAATTTAGTTTAATTAAATAATATATAAATCAAGGCATGAAAAAATCAAGCATAATATACACATTGCTAAATAATACACTCTTTTTAACGTAATCTATGCATTCTAGGAAAACTAACAATTTTGCAAAGGTCACAAAATAAAATTCTTAACAAATTCTAGAGGCGCCCAAGTATGTCCCAAATTGGCTGATCCACCAGAACTCCAATATGTTAACAAGAACAGAAGGTATCAGAAGATATGCATCTAACAATAAGTACAAAACTAGACTTGAATACCATCCAAACCAACTTGCAAAAGACTTGCTTTCCACAAACATTCCCAGAAAAACAAACTCTTTAGCATTAGCAAATTACATGTAATGTACACTTATTATCACTTTTCTGTATATTTACTTCATCTATTTTCAAACTTAAAATGACTACCACTGGGTAGCATTTTAAAATCCTATATCTACACATTTGTCACCAAAATAACTGAATGCCTTACCGGGCAGTTTGTAATTATATGGAAATAAAAAAAGTAATCTATGCATTATATTCTAGTGTCAATTGAGTAAAAGCTGTCAATCTAATTTTTGATTTACATATATATTTATATATCAACAAAGACATTTCCAAATAAATTTGTTATAATAAGTACGAAATATTGTAACCAAAGGAATTGATGAAAATAAAAACGATATTACCTTTTCCCGGAATATAGATTGATGTTAGAATCGCCCACGTTAACTCAATAATTTTCAAAACACTGAAATACTTTTTATCACTATTTCAAATTATTTATAAGTACATTATTAAACTCATATAATTTTAAAGTTGATAAATTAAAAAAATATTTCGTTGTGATGTAGTCATTTGTTATGTCGTATTAGACAGTTTTCATATTAAAAATTAGATTAAGTTAAAATAAATACCTCATAGCTGTGGATAAATGTCAAACACGGAAGTTATCTTGTGACTTATTTCTTTTAACGGGTATATAATTTTGTAACCTACTAATGGAATTTTGACAATTCCACGAAACAAAAATTTCATCCTGGTTATAAAAACAAAAGCAAATTTGTAGTACATTTTCAAATTGCAACATGAAGAAAACATAGTTCAAATACAACATTTAATGATGAGATCCCTTAATATACAAAATCACTTCTAATTATCATTCACTAATAAAAAAAATCTCATTTATATTTAATTGTACCTCATACTTGTTCACCTTAAAGCACAATCGCATTGCATTAGACATTACAAACGTTTAAGAAAGTTGCACATGAGTGATCAAGATCCTTTTCATGAATTACGATAATGTTCTATTTGGATTCTATTAGCATAAATTATAAATGAATTGATAGTTTTACATAGCGATATTTAAACAATGATTTAAATTATGCAGAGTAATAATTTACAACCATGAAAAATAAATAAATCATAATGAATTACTGGAAATGAATAGCGTCGAGTTACTGCAAGAAGTTGAAGCTTTTAGTAGGTTTATCTTATTCATCTAATCATTATCTTTTCTTCAATAGTAATAATAAAATAAATAAAAATTCAATAGAAATTGATAAAAAATAGTGTCATTATGTTTTGATTTACTCATTTCACACTCAAGTCAACATTCTTATTTCGGATAGAAGGGTTAGAAGTCTCAATCTATTATAGAACCATCTAGTCAAGTAAATTTATATTATCATGCACTCGTTCCATCGATGAGTTCTTCTCTCATCCCTAGCTGCAAGCACATGATGTTAGTAAGGCGGACATGTAACACTTTTTGGAGTTGCATAACGCAGTGTAATCGGAGCAGCAAAACACTCGACATGCTGGCACACTTTTTAACCCGATTGTGTCATAGCGCGCCGGACATAGAGAACGAGAATTCATATCTAGCGATGCTTACTAGATTTTGGAAGCCCCTCCTTCTACCGGTAGATTGTCTTAGAAATATAGACGGAGAGCTGCATAGCAGAATATTTCTGGTACCTTACAATAGAAAACTTGCAACTTAAATAAAAGGTTCACGTCCTAATAAATATGTACTTTCGAGCCCAACAGAGAAATAAAGAGAACAAATCTACAAACAGACTACGTATTTGTATGGATTTTCGATCATTTTCAATTCTAGTAAATTGATTAATTAATAATTATTATAAACCAGCAATGAAATAATAACATAACATAAATTCAATGTGGCATAGCTCTCTTGGTAGCGTGCTCGATTCACACGACAGGGATCTTCGGATCAAATTCTGTCATTGACTTAGAATATAGGATAGATATTATAAAAGATATATAAAATATGTATAGTTTATTTGAAATCAAATAAAAATTGTGTTGTTTAGTAGAATATGAATAAAAATTAAGCAAAATAGGAATAACAGAGTTCGAATACCTGAATTCTATTAAGAGTAAGAAGAGAAATATTGGAACTAAGCTAAAATTAAAAGAAGAATGGAGAAAAAAATGGAATGAAGCTAGAAGTTAAATAAATTAGAAATTTGAAAAAGAGCAAGAATTGACAAAAAATAAGAAGAAGAAAAATAAGAAGAATATAGAATAGGATACATATATAGATTGAAAATGATATAAAAATTATAATGTAAATAAATAAAAATGTTGTAGGTGGCTAAATGCTCAGAGTAAAGCGAAACCAATAAAAAAATTAAAAAAAAATTAATATTACATAAAGAGGGACAATTTGATAACATCCAATTCATGTAAGCTCAACAAAACCGAAACATTTCTGGTCGATATTGACCTACAGCTATTTTAGATTATGAGTAAAACGAATATATACAAAAATCATACATGTGTATTTTTAAAAATATTTAGATGAATTACCATTAAAAATTACTTGGTAGAAATGATGCAAACATAATATCGTGAATGATTAAAGGTACATAGCCCATAAAAAAACTTTTGGAAAACTAGCGATTTATTTCTCAATCAAGTTGGTGTTTAACTCAGCTCACGGATCTACCCTAGGGCAGTACCACACATTATTATTTATTATATTCTATTTAACCAATGCATACAATGCTCCCAACTTATTTAACCCGTATAACATTACGTATTATTTGTGGATGCACAAGTCAGTTTCCATAAAAACTGATAACTTCTACCTTCGACTCGAACTTCTTTCCGACGAGTCAATAAATAATTCAAAAAAATCACAAGCCGGTAAATCAGAAGAATACGGCGGATGAGGCAGCACTTTGTACTGTAATTCAACCAATTTGAACGTCAACCAGTAGGTTGTGTCTCGATAGAAGGAGAAACTTTGTACTCTATGGGTCAAAATGATGAAAGATTTGCAACCATTTGGTCTCTCTTTGGAAAGATTTATTTAGATCACACACTCGCAGAAAAAATCGCCATAATTTGTAAGCACCGTTTCTCAAAATTTTTCGTCTTTTCTGATCTAGCACATGCTACCTATCTATTTATATCTATTTATGTCTATTTCTATATAATAACCACATAATATGTGCATTCTCAATTGAAAACGAAATTAAATTACATATATGAGAACCCATAAAAGGATAGTATATTTTATTTTGAAAAGTTCTTATTGAAAGAAAAAATAAGTAGAGAATGTAAAATTAACAGCCAAAAATTAACAAGTCTAAATAAAATATTGCGTAAACACTTCATTTCATTTCAAATATGTTATATTAGCTTATTAAATATTATTTATCACCTTTTTCTAGTAATTAATAAAATTTTATACGAATTAATATATTAAGAGTTTATGCACACATGGCAATAAAATATTAATTTACTTCATTTAAAATTAATTAGTTGCCGACAATTGTTTCACAGTATGAAATCGATTTGATCTTGCTAAATAACTATGGTATATAATATCTGTTAAGGTACATGAGATTATGAGCAATAAATGCAAACGTTATAATCTAATCACTTAATAGCAAATAATATGCTCACGCAATAAACCTTACAGAATCTGATTAATCACACCGTTTTATTATATGCGTTAAAAATCGTCACTCGTCGCGCTTATTTTAGCAAATCAAGGTTTTTTGTCAATGTAAAATGTTTGCAAATATTTGACTAACTATAACTTTTAAATATTCGACATCTGTATAATTTCAAAAATATTGTTAGTGTAAAGTAGTAAGATGACATATTTTTTAAAGTCAAAACCGGGACGGCAATTTGTAGTTATGCTAATCCGGAACGGAGAGACAGGCCCTTCATGCTAAATAACAAATTTTAAATAAATCAAGTTTTTTTAAATAAATCAATTTTTTTTAAACAGATATACGGACCTTTAGTAAGAACTTCATTATTACATTATATGTAATACTCTTCATGATCTTTGTTAATTTTTGTTTAATTGAAAATAAAAATTCGAATTTATTAATGCAGGAGTCTATTTTAACCCGCCTTTGAAATTTTGTAACTGGCGATTTTCTCATTCATAATGTATTGATTCATATATACTCGTTGCCTTGTAACATAATACATATCATTTTCTGATATTTGATGTGTAGTCGTAATTTTATTATCAAGTATTTGTTCAAAAACCCGGAACAATCCGGGATAGAAGACCTAATTCCAGACAAAATGATGCTTTTAGAAAAACCCGGGACAGAAGGTGGAAATCCGTGACAGTCCCGACCACACATCGGTAAAAATGACCTTAAGGTAAAATAATTTTAGGTTTACGGATCTAATTTCATGCATAATAGCTAATAGAGTTGCATTAATCAAATCACTCAATTATACAAGGTAATCTAAGCTAGCTACGTACATTCTATATTGTACATTTAATAGTTAAATAAATCAATAAACTACTATCGCCATTAATATTTTAAATACCAAAAGTATCATAAAATATTATCCCTATAAATTCAAACGCTCGAATAAGCAATATTGTTTTAGTAACAAGTCTCCTCGTTTATAAAAAATGAAAAGCTGATGAGAAATAAAAAAGATTTTTATGTTTGCCATGTAAAGTAAATAAAAGTCAACCACTATTCGACATCGCAACAACGGCGACAGACGCGACTTCACTGTGTCAATTACGTAGAAAGCTTAGTGAAGTAAAAACATGAACGATTTGAATAATTTATATATAGATCTGAGAATGATGGTATAACATGTGATGTGTTTAAGCTTCCGTCAAGGGGGCAACCTCAATCGCATAGTTACCAGGTTTACAACACTTCAGGGACAAATACGTAATTACATCTCACGGTCGCACTATGAGGATATTCTATTTCTATAGAGCGGTATATATTGAAAAGAATCCCGCATAGATATACATGATTTTTAAAGATAGCATTTTTAAGTTTATTAGATGTTAAATAGTTAAGTAGAAATACACGACTAACAACAGATGTGTAAAAGCTTGAAGTATATCAGACCGTTTTACATCAGACAGAAATCTTTGTCACGTAAGCTAAGATGAAAGTAACGAGTACATCTCAAATCAAAAATGCCCTGATTAAAAAATAGAAAAATATTTGATGTGTGGTGGATGTCAGTTAACTTATAGTAATTGATACTAATAATGAGACTAATATATCCACTAGTTAACAGAAATACTATATAAGTAAAACAAAAGATGTATGGCCAACAAATATTAACTATAATTCACAGATATTTTCAATCCGATAGAATTGAACAGCTACCAAGGTAAGTGTTACAATTCGAGCAATTTCAAATAATATAAAAGCAATCAACTATTCGCCTACATACACTTCTAAAAATGGCAGAATATTGTCATTCCTTACATACAATGTTTTATTTTCAAACATTCACAAAAACCTCTATTTACAGCCTTGCCAAAAAATATTTAACCTGATTTGTCTAATGAAATTTACGAAATTCAGAAATATGCACAGCATGGCAACGTAAAGTTTTGGTTCGATTGTCGTATGTGTAGAATATCGCGTTTATATGATTGAAGGTGAATTTGTCATGGCCGTGAATTTAAAATGTTATATAAAACAGACAAAATTCCGAATTACAAGAGATAAGAATCAACCTTAGTAATAATCTTCTAATTGCATAGGATTAATATTATTTGTGTTTAAGAAATATATGCATAGTTAAGATACAAGGACTTTGTACATGTAGAAGATGCCATAAACCTATGCCTTAAGGAAAAATGCAATATACTATATTCGTAAAAAAAATGTTCGGTTTTGTAGATAGAAATCAAGCTCATTTTTTACATAAAAATAAATAAACTTTAATTCATTGTGTCCAATGGTGTTCCGCCATTTAGTCTGCCAAAAGTTCTGTTTCTTATTTGAATTTGATACAGTCAGTCGGTAACCGAATATTCTGGTTAAGATCAATGCTTCGAAAGGTGCTTATAAACATGTCGAGATCTTATCTTATCTTATCGATAATTCCTTGAATAGTATAATTCATTGGGAATTAAAACAGTAACAATTTGGGAAGTGTAATTTTTCAGATAACTCTAGGACTGACTATGCACCGTTACCTCTATTGCAAGTACGATACAATTATCATAACATCGGAAGTCAATTCTCATCCTTTCGTTTTGCATGTCAAGGGCTCCACGCGCAATATGTACATAGCCCTGATGGCTTTATAACTTGAACAAGTATTTAAAAATATGCACACGTTCAATGTTTAGTTTTTTCTAACTCACAATAGGTAACGTGTAATCAATAGCCTTGTTACAATTTCATATTGAATTAAATTTCAACAGTTGAAAATATATTTCGCGTTTAGGAAATATGCGTAATAGTGAACGTGATGAAATTCTAGATAAACACAAATGTTTAATGATATTTTATAATTACAAAAGGTATTTTTTCAAAGCATTGTTATGATATAAAATTGTGAAACAAAATTCAACTGTTGCTAGTAGTACTAAATAGAAGTAGAACCCATTGACCTCGCATACGTTCTCTTTACAATTAGAATTTTCACAGCATTAGATTAGCTCTGAGCAGATCGGCCCTTCACCAAATACAATGTAGTACATACACGTGTAGGTGCCGGCGATAAAGTATTTTCATTCTAATGAGGCGCACTTATAAGTCGCATTTGAACTCAATTTACAGAAAGTTTACTCAGGTTAGATCGAATACTATAATTAAATCTACGGACTGTTGTTAAGCAGAAGTTGAGTAGCAACACTTAAATCAAACATCGTTAAAAATTTATTTGGCTACTGGTATTTTTCTGTTGTTTTAAACAAGTTGCGACAGTAGTATCACTATTCCTTGTATTACACGGAAGATAGAACCGTGTAAGTACACGAAAAATTCACTCTCACGTGGAAAAACCATGCTGAACAAAAATCTCTATAAAAAAGCCCTTTTTGTTAGTTTTTAATATGATGAATAACAAACACATTGAACGAAAAATAAATATTAACATATTTAATATCAAACACATTTGATCATTTCAATATTGCTTCAATAATAAAACAAATAGTAATAAAACCTATTTCATGCTATCAATTATATATAAAAACTAATTAAAAACAGCTTTTTGTTTTGGTATTTTAGTAAGGTGTCGGATTTTTTTTAAGAGCAATAATTGTCCCAGATTTATAACTTTTGTGCCGGATTGTCCCGGGTTTTTGAAAATTTTAATGTTCATATTGAATCTCCTCAATTACTTGATCATAAAATTACAATTACCTATGAAATATCTGGAATGGTAACATAAAGACGCTTATATCAAACAATACGTTGCCGAATTCAAATCTTTAAAGACGGTTTGACATAGCCTAGATATTACATAATATAATCAATTATATAAAATTATAATTAAAAGTCAATAATTTCGATTAAAAAAAAAGATTTAAAAAAATCCTGATTTTTATTGCATCCTTAAATAGTATTTGTAACTTTAAATCATATTTGAATATTGAATCTAAAAAAGATATGGCCAACTTAAACAAACTAGCTTATACAAACATAAAACTTAGTTTTGAACATAAAACGGGGAGTTCCCATTTTATTTACACATTTCCATCAGAGAAATAGATCATACAAATTGTAAGAAATAGTAACTGTAACATACATTTTGTAGTGTTGTATTTTCACAGTAAAACAATGAAAATGTTTTTGTAGATATAAGCAAATTATAGTTTAGTGCAGGGCTTCTTAAACTTTTATCATTCGCGAGCCCATTTATTATTCCGAATTTTTTAGATCAGAGTTTCTTGACGACCCCATACAAATATAAAAACGAAATTATAATTTTTATATGATTTATTTATTAGGTAACAAATATACATATACATATATACATATGAAAAAATATAGTTTTAGTTATAAAACATACAAATAAATAGACGTGATGTTATTAATGATATTTGACATTAAAATTTCTCGCGACCACATAATTTTCTATGCGACCACAAATGGGGTAGCGACCCATAGTTTAAGGAGCCATGGTTTCGTGTATAATTTCATGTAAAATTAATAAATTTCGTTAAAAAATATTTGTAAAAACCGTGTAAGATCCAAAACATTGAAAACGAGTACCGTGTAAAACGGCTATAGAATGTTGGTAATACATCTTAGTACACAGTAAGTAATTTATACTTACTATGTACTAAGATGTATTACCATCATTATAAAATCAAATGCAAAAGCAGCTTAACGTTGAAGTCGACGTCAATATGAAGTCCTTAATTAACCCAAGTTTTGTATCTCGATTTTAGGAACACTAATTTATTAACGTTTGTATGCATGAGTCCATTAGCCGGCGCTCTTAATCGCTATGGTGGGACGAAGCAGCATATTACAGAACGTACATAAATCTAGTACAACAATAATAAGGTAATGAATGAATGGCATCACCAATGGGTTACAAACTGGCACACACGGGTCGCGCGGATATATGTCAATAATAACATTATGATTATTGCGTATAGAGCGCAGCCGGACAACAGAAGGCTCGCGATGGTTATAATTAGCCGTGTAACAAATCCGAATCGATTTCAAGTGATGAGGATAGTTTAATATAAATTTGAATAATCGAAAATCAACGTGATAGAGATTGCACATATATGCAAGACATTTAATTAAAACTAGAGTGTTTAAAAATAATTTTAAAGCTGTGGATAACTTGTTGAATGTGTACTTTCTGATAGAAACATTAAATAAATAGATAAAAAACGCTTATATTTCTAGATAAAGATTAATATCGCTTAAATAGTTAAAAATGCTTTAAGTGCCATAGGGAAGCTAGGGGCTATTTGTAACTTTCTCAATTTGTAATTTTCTCAATTTGATTTCAATAACTATTTTCTTGCATAATACTTATCCTTTATCTATGTAGTCTGACCATTTGATCGCCTGTACAACCATATTTTTTTATTTTTTTTATTGCTATTTTATTAATTTAAAATTTTTACGGTTTATAACTTTCAACCTTGTGCAAGAATTTTGAGCTTGACTGGTGATCAAATAGACTTTAATATGATAAACTTGATGATGAACATTGTATTTAATGTTCGAATGCTTTTTTGCTCTTTTTTTCAGAAGCGTAATTCGTGCAGCTACTATGATTATTATAAAATTACTATCCTTTTAATATTAACTATGAATAAGCTTGACAAGAGCCTGAAATAATATCTATTATTATTGATTACGGCTTTCTTATGAATAAATAAATAAATAAATAAAATAAATAACAGGGTTAATTAGTAACGGGAACTTTTTAATAGGATCTTAAACGATATTCAAATATTTTTTGTCTAGATTGGACTTGTTAAACCATCCTACATAATATTTTCAGAGCTAGGCCGACATAATATACAGAACTGTGCAGGTCAATCATTTTTGACATTAACATAAAATTGTTCTATCATAAAATTTCGATTGGAGTTATTATTATCGACTAATTTTAAATTTTATATATTTGAATTAGTTCCAAATTTATCTATCTTTAATAATGTGAAACAATTTTTGTGTTTGCTAAATTGTTTAAACAGATATCTTGATAAATGTAAAAAAAACACTAGCTGGGGTTTGTTGGAATAAAATTTTGGATCTAGTTGCAATATAAAAGAATTATATACAGATTGAAGTGAAGATAGTAGAAGATATTAAGTGGAATGTATAGTTTGTAAGTTATGAGCACATGTAAATAGTGTTACAGGAGACGCTACATCTTTTATTTGTTTTATGATAAAATTATAGTTTATCATAAACCAATGATAGAAATAAAAGAATTTTCTAAAAAATAAGTAAAGAATAAATTATCAGAGATATTGTTTTTGTGTCGTTACTACTTGCCCCCAAAGACGGGGTAAGTTGTAACAGAGTACTTTTTCTAGAATATGATTAATTGTGAAATAATGAACAATTGTTATGAAATTATCTTTACTTCATTTGATAGAGCAATAGTTAAAGCATATATCTAGCTACATTTCATATAATCAGTGGATCTCAAAAAATAACAACACTTAGACGCCATAGTCCACACTGCTAGAGTTAAAAGAATAACTTGTAATAAAAAAAATAAAAGCTTCTAAGGTCCCTATACAATATTTTGCAAAATTCAGTCGCCTGGATTATTCATTATTTATATACGTATTTTACTGATATTATTCGCAATAATTTCAATCATCATCTTTAATTTCAATATGTGCACACTATATTCTACAAGTATAATATCGATTATACGCCCGTACCGTTCGATTTACTTCATCAATGATACTAAATCATCGGTAAAATTATAGAATGCCTAAATACCAATTATTTTTCGATCTCGCATAAAATTAATACATAATCGATCAAATTTTATTAATAATCATTGAAGAAATTTATTGTGCCTTATTATCTATTTTATTACAAATCTGTATCAATTCATATACAAATCACAAATAATTATCTAGCCTCAGAAAGTGAGCTTCTGTGCGGCGGCGATACAGTCTCACGGCTATTGTACGTTATAAGAAGGACTACTCAGCAGCGCGCGTACACTCTGTTTTTTTTTGGGTCAATGGAAATCTCTTCAATAGGACGGACAATTCACGCCACTGTAATTTGTGATGTATTGGTGAATTGGTATTGAAGATGATAAATGGCATAAAAATATATGTTTTGGACAGAAACACATAGATGGATCAGGTAAGATCAGGTAAAAATTTTACGGACATGAAGAAAATCGATACAAGAATTTGAACTGGTGACTAACAGGAGATACAGTGAAAAAAACATTTAAATCAACAGAAGAAAGAATTAATAAAATTCATCGAATATTTTTGCAATAAACAATAAAAAAAAATACTGCGAATAAAATTTTGTTGGATCCCAGGGGGCCACCTTCAGAGTCAAATTTGAAACTCAGACTCCATAGTCGGAGTTGTCTCCACTCTAGACTCTAGTTCGAAGAAGGGTGTCTCTATAGGACCCAATATTGTCTTATTTTTTACGAATTTGCTACATCTTTTTGTTACTTGCTCGAAAGAAAAACTTATTTATCATTAAAATTCAAGGAGTTTTTTTTTAAAAAAAAAGTCAATTTTTAACAAGGTCGCTCGTCCGTGTATCCGAGCATTTTTTCAGGCATTCAAGTTATAGCTTTAATAATGTATGCTGTCGCATTGTAGAAAGTTCAAATCCTATTTTTTTTTAATCGAGCCAATAGTTTGCTCAGGGCCAGCATTTAAACACAGCTAGGGTCAGCTGGACCCCGTGTGTATGCTGAAGGGTACAAGAAGGGTTAAAGAAATGTCCATATTTGCATGAATTAACAACAGAGTGGGTTCGATTTTCAACATATTTATGTTATTTCCCATACACTTTGATATTGATTTACTATATCGATGAAAATTACGTTATAACATCGGTCGAGGATAATATATTGAAAATAAAGTCTCTCGATTATCAGTACCTCAGTTACACAAATTCGCGATTATCCGGACTACGAATCGCGACCAATTTATATGCAATTCGATTTTTTGCATGATTAATAATAAATAAACATTATTTTCCTTGAAATCTATGTATGTATTTATTATTTTTAATAAATACACAACATTATTCTTCATACATTGATTATCCGGATGCCTATTGACAACAAGTAGTCCGGTTAATCGAGGTTCTACTGTAATCCTAATCTATTCGAAATGTACGTAGAAATGAGTTTAAAATTAATTCGAATTTTGTGATAAACCAAGATATCCTTGAAATATCATATTTGATCATTAATTGAAGTTTTTAATAAAGGTCGATGCAGAATTAAGATTTCTTATCTGTGACCAAAAAATTTATGCGCGCTCTTAATTTTTTGTCAATATTTTGTCATGAGCTGATAAAACGTTTAGCGCGCAATGTGTAAATAGGAACGGCATTGGCTTCAATTTGATAGATATTATAATGTATTCAATTAAAATAAATAATTTTTCCCATGGGCATTTGATTGTATGTATGATGACTTGTTGATAATAATGTTCTAATTTTGACGAAAATTAACTACTTACAGAAAATGAAGCCGTTAAATAATTGGACGAATTCATAGTACAGCACTAGCTACTCACTCAATAGTGAGTAATAGATTAGTAAATTATCGAAAAATAAGACTATGTACGATGGAATACCTATTTTCTGGAATAAAATTCCAACATATCTTTCAAAGAAGGAGAAGATTAAATTAATGTATCATTATTTTTCCGCTCTTAAAATAAAAATGATATATAGAGAAACAATTATTGAGCAAGCAATTCATAATACACCGAACAAATTGTTACAATTGGTAATACAATTATACAACCTCTAATTGTATACTGCGGTTATTAAAAGCGATTTTCCGCTATTATCTCAAATTATTTTCATCGAAGGTTACTTTTACTGATATTAACATTATCAACATTATACAAACAGTTACACACGTAAAAAATAAAAGGCCTTGCAAACGAAAAAATGATTAGAATCGCGATGAAATCAAGGCCTTGTTATATTAAATTATCATGAACACGAAAATATGATAATAGTCGGTACAAATATTAAATATATATGGCACAGATAACGGAAGAGCGGATGCATAGATAAACGGAAATTGGTTTCATACTTTAATTCAAAACTATAAATCAACATCACAAACTGAAGTATCTAGAATATTCAAGATAGATAATACAACAAGTGGTGCATGAGACAAATTGATAAAACTTTCTGTACCAAAAACTATTTTTTATGTTTTAAATATCTGTTTTTTTTACTTTTTCTACTCTATCTCCGAAACAGCTAAACCTACCTTCCCAAAAATTTAATAAGTTTTTCATTTTGTCAATACAAGTAAAGAGCTCTTTAAATTATTGAAATCTGACGCTCCGTTCCATCAAAAACTGAATTACCATTTTTGCCCACTTTCTTCGGAATGATTGGACCTGCCTTGGACAAAAACTAATTAGCACTCTCTATCAATGGGAATCTAATGTTCAATCATTTAGATTGGTTGATTCGTATTCTCGAAACCGTGAACGAAAAATTGTATCCGCACATATATACACACATACAAACACACGTCTAGTTTTTTTAATGTATGAAAAGATCCATAAAAATTTTCATTTTCGATTTTTTTGCGAGTACTATGTCTTACCATACGGAAAGTTATAATAATCGGTAATAAACAGATTTATGAACAATTTTTGATGTCATAAATGTCGCCGATACTAAGCAACTTAACTAATGCAAGGTTAGCCGGCTTAACAATAGCATTTTTTTATGTAAACAAATAAGACAATTATATTCACATGTTTATTTATACGGACTATAAATGCAATTCATGTTAATTCAAGGTAAATATGCCGGACTTCGTAAAATTTTAGTAACTACTTCATTTTCCGGTATGGCAATTTTAAACCTCTGAACTACGAAATAAAAGTACTCTATAAATTTTCCTATTCTAAAATAAGCATTCAAGCAGCACGCGTAGAGTGCGGAATCGAAGAAACGTTTGAATTTAAATGATTGATTTATTTTACCACGGCTATATAAATAATCTTGACTCTGTATTAATTGAAAATGAACAATGTCACATATATAATATGCATAATTTAGAAGCACAATGGTTGTTGACGAGTTGAAGGGTACGATCAGCGCATCAGTTATGTTACTGACTGAGCCATGATAAGATGAGACAAGACCAACAAGATATCCTTTATTATCGACTTTCTATTATTAATCTTTCCTTGAATTCACTTTTTAATCTTCTAGGTCAGAGAATTTCAGATTTGTCCGTGTAGACAAGGTGTGTTAAAGTTAAGTGAATTTTTTTATGTAAAAACCGGGACGGCAACTTGTAGTTGTGCTAACCCGGGACACAGGTAGGCTTTTTAGCCTAAATAAACATAATTTAAAATAACAAATAGTATTTATGAATACAAATGCAATAACTTTTTTTGAAAATATATTAACTTTAATCAGAATTACGTACATTTATTAGAACTTCATTATTCAATTATATGTTGTATTCGATTTTCAATCTATGTTTTCTTTTTTTTAAATTTTAAGTCTTGTATAAAATTCTGTTCAATTTTCTCCATAACGTAGTAAAAATTAGCATTTGTGCCAGACAAGTAAAACTTCGTTTTCAAATTTCTACTAATTTTAATAAAATTAAAACGAAGGTTTAATATTTTTAATGTGAGAAGCTATTTTAACCCGCCTTCGGAATTTTGGATTCCGCAATTTTCTCATTCGTTACGTATTTTTTCACATAACAGAACTGGTTGTATATATCATTTTCAGATAATTTCAGATGATTTCAGATAATCACAAATCTATACTATATACAAATAGTAAAAGTTTAACGTAAGTTCTACGTAACTTTAAATAAGTGATAGAAAATATATTTGTGATAATTTATTGTTACTCTGTCTAAAATTTAGATTCTAAATGCTTAGTACTTCCGGAAAATATAATTTTTAATGATTTATTAGATATTTTGCTTTTTAAAAGATGACAAATATTGAAAACTCATATCATACACATAAAATTGATACAAAAATAAAATAAAATACAAAATCTACATTTTCAGATATAACTGATAAAATAAACTGCCCACAGCGCCCATAAATTTTATCAAAATAATGCATTACTGATAATTGTTGCAGCAGTTCAACTATTTAATTAAATTAATATTTTTTAAATTTTGATAATAATTATACAAAGATCATTAAAATCATTTAAACAAACAAAGATCTTACTTATCGAGGTGAATTTTATTTGCAAAAAATATATCAAATTAAGAATATTGCAGACAACATAGATTAATGAATAAACAATAAAGTTCATTAGAATAGGATCTTTGTATACAGAATTGTAGAATTGTAGAAGTTGTGATAAAGAAAAGTCGTTTACACTTTTCTTTATGATTTCCTTAATGCTTTTCAATATTCTCGGTTAAACGAATTTCAAATTAAACAGGTAAATATGATGTTTTTTATTATAATAGCTTTGCATAATGAAAAAATAGATTTTACAAAATAAAAATTTTAATTTAACAGTGTTTATTACGTAAAATTAATGGAAAATGATATCAAAGCAGATGATGTTGTAGATATTTCAATGTCGCAGAATTTAAACATTTATACGTAAAAATTAATAAGAAAAAACAGCCTAATGAAAATTTAACGAAAATCGGTTTCAAATCATGAGGGTAGTAAGTAAGGACACATATCGACATCTTCATTGAAGTAACTTTGAGACCTATTATTATTATTTTACCGTATATTAATAAGATTTGTAAAACAGTTTGTAAACAAATCTCTCATTATTGAATTATATTTTCTAAAATATTTAATTATTAACATATCGACTTTATTGTTATCTTTGTTAAATAATAATCGCAGTTGAATATCCTGGAAGTTAATGGATCAATAAAGGGCATAGAATAAAGCACGTACGTTCTCCCTTTTGGAAATTGTTCAAACAGAGACGTCAGAACGCAGGACTCGGAACAAAATATAATCCATCATCAAAGGACTTACCTAGCTAGAGCCATCCTAACATGGGATAATCCGCCGAGTAAACCGGCTGCTGCTGTGGTATCCACGCTTGCTACACTCCTCATATACACAACAGGAATTAACGAAAATAGGGAAAAATTTAACGCACACCACACACCACCAGCGAATTCTTTCCCTCAAATATTATTAGAAATATTATATTTAAAATTTTTGCAATCAATATTAATTTAAATTCAGGCTAAAACCGCTGTCAAATTTTCGTGCGGCTATACAGAAAAACACGAATATGGGTCACTATAAACATTACGTTTAGGAAAATCAGACACTTCACATTTGGCAAAGTATTCAATTATTTTTTTTTGTTTAAATTTATTTAGGCGTTAAATATCCTCATCAGTTCCATGTACACTTTTGAAAATGCTAAATATGCAAAATCAATCACAACACTTCAACACATTTCATCATTTTCAATATTACGACAAACACGTTTTTCTTAGGAAATTAGAAAAAGCACAAATATGAGATGCGCTTAATTGTGAACGCCAAACGGCACTGAAAACGAATCCAAGTCCTAATAACATATCTATGGTGGAAAGCAGCGAGAGAAAGAGAAATCAATATAATATTTATACGAGAGAACGAGAGAGAAATAACAACGTGAGTAGTAGGAAGGTTTTCACGACGTTTGACGAATTGAAACGAATACGTGCGAGTGAAACACGTTGGGGCTTTGAATAAAAGTAATAGTGTTGCTATGTGGGTGTGCAGCAGGAATACCATACAACAACGAAAGCTACGCAGAACTTTTATATTTCTACACTTATGAAATTTGTTGGAAAGTCGTTCATGAAAGTTCCGTAAATGCGCTAACTGCAAGGCTTATTTGTAAGTGTTCGAAAATATCGATTAAGGACAGCACTTAAGGAAAATCAGTTTCTAAATAAAAAAACAGACCTTAATAAATACTTATTGATGATTTAAGACGGTTTGAAATCAAAGTTCAACTAAATTAAAATTTTCTATTTACGATTTTCGATCAAATTAGAGATCAAAAAAGACAAAAATCATTCCACAAGTTATTAGAAACAGTAAGCTAGAGACTATATGTAACGGGGGTAACTAGTAACAGGCGTTTTTTATAGAATCTTAAAAGTATTAAAATATTTTTCTGTCTCGATTGTGCATGTAAAAAGTCCTGCATAATATTGTCATTCATAGCTACTGCCTGCAAGCCGACGCAATATACAAAAGTGTGCAATTTACAAAAATGTGCAATATACAAAAGTCTATCATTTTTGACAGGTGATATAAAATTGATCTACCAAAAAAATTCGGCTTGAGTTATTATTATCGACTAATTTTTAATTTCATATATCTCATTCCGTTTCAAAATTATTAATCTTTGATATTGTGTAACAATTTTTGTAATTGCTAAATATGTTTAAATAGTTATTTTAATGCAGAAAAATCACACGTGGGGTTAGTTGTAACAAAACCCTGAGGCTAGATGTAACATACAAAAATTATTTACAGATTCAAGCGAAAAAGATTGGGTGGAATATATAGTTTGTAAGATGTGGGCAAATACAAATTGTGTTACAGGGGTCACTATCTTTTATTTGTATTATGATAATAATTGTAGTTTACATTGATTTATTTTAATAATTTATATTATAAGAGACATTATATATTTTATTTATACCAATTATATATTGCGTCGATTTATGAAAAGAATTACTCAAAAACAAGTGAATTTTCTTAAATTGTCGTTTTTGTATCGTTACTACTTGCCATGGTAGATATTACAACTAGCCCCAAACACAAGATAAGTTGTAAAACCGGACTTTTTCTAGAAAATAACTAATTGTAAAATAATAAACAATAGTTATGGAATTATTTTTATTGAATTTAGTAGAGAAATAGTTATAGCATCTAACCGTTTTTGTTTCATAGAAACTAGATCTCAAGATAAATTAATTTAAAAAAAGGACAAACTGTTACAACAAGCCCCTAGCACGCCTATATACTTTTAATGTAGATTAGAAGCTATAGAAAAAAGTCTTAACACATTCACAGCTAACCTTGTGTTGCTTATTCTTCCCCTGTGCGAAACTTGTTTATTCGTTTAATATTAAATAAAACCGTTTCTAGACATACTATCTGGGAATTAATTTTTTTTTATCAGAATAGGATAAATATGACTATTTCTGTTTGAAATTATAACTAAAGTGCAAGGAAGGTGAACGCAACATATGCGTGCGCAGCAGTGAATGGGTTAATGTAGTAGGTACGTAGCAAATGAGGGTAATTAAATGTGCAATCATCATTTTTGATAATAAACTTCACAGTATCAAAAACATTAAAAAAATCTATTTTTTTTTGTAATTTATTTATTTAGGTCTTTGACCTGGAAAAATCTAATTAATATAGCTACAGTAGATAACAAAAACTTGTGAAAATCGTGTTAATAATTATTAGATGAATGAAAATTGTATTTTATTTTCATTTTATCTATCTTATTTCTCTAAAAAAATCCATTTCTTGAAAAAATAATCAACAGCTCTATTTTCATAATTCATGGCATAGTCAAAGAAAAGCTAATGTAGATTGAAATCAATAAAAATTAATTAAATCGAAAAAGTTTAATTAAGAGTTTTTGTTTCTCAAGTAAAATATTATGATATAAAACTCATGCAACGGTTGTAAAGCAACCGTGTTCTGGTTTTACACTTTTGTAACTAAAACCTAACTATTAGGCAAACAAAACTGCTTAATATTTTCAAAGATTTTAAAAAGTTTTATGTAAATGCTTAGTCATTTATACTTAAATAAAGTTAGAGACCGAAGGCACGTTGTGTCATTGACATGAGGATGTCCCTGAGGAAGGTCACTCACACATGCTCGAAGTGCGAGCAATGTAAAGTGAACAACCGATACTAAATTCTAAACACCGGACAGCGATTCTAAAACATCTATAAACAAAATTATGTATAACAGAAGAAAACATTTTGCCTTGAAACTGAAAACAATGTATGTTTACTTTGATATGCACGTTTTTGTGAAAACTTGAAGCCATAAGATATTTGATGATCTTTGAATAGATTCAATAAGTGAATTAATTAGAATCACACATTGCACCCTTATTCAAATTTGTAAAAGCTCATTCATCAGCATTGTCATTCCCGAATATTTTGCAAGAGCATTATAATAATGAAAGCAAGTACTGCAGTAGTAAATAAGAACAAAAATATTGTGTATTGTGTAGTGAACAACCATGTACAACCTGCATGGAAAAACTGCTTTAGCGACAATAAAACAGTTTCTCCATATGTAATATAAATATAAACAACAACTTCCCATGATTAAAATTTGCATGAAACTATTAATTTGGAGACAACTGTTCTTTCAACTAACAATTATGGTAAAATTGATGGAACAATTGCTTTGAAAGTGCAAAAATAATTGAATAATTCATATCTAGAGAAGAATGAACGTTTGCTAACTTTCGCAAAAATATATATCGAAATGAAATCTATTAAATAAAATGGCACAATTTACTTTACACTCTTATCTACAATACAGCAGTGACGTGTCCCTCAACATCAATTAATAAAATATAAGAGTTTCAATCATTTTTTTCTTGTCAATAAGTTAAGTTTCATGATGATAAATTTCATATTCATATTCAGGAGTTGGAGTGGGATTAGACTATTGAATGAAATTCCACAAGCCAAAAATTAATATAATTGTTATATTGCAGAAATACCTTATCTTCTATATATATAAAAATAAGTCGGGTTTTCCTTCCTGACGATATATTTTGTATTTTATTTGTATTTGATTTTGTATTCGTTGGAAATGTCTCGGACTCCGTGAGGTTTATAGCAAAGAAAATTGAAGAAAAATTTTAACAGAAAAGCAAATCTTTTTTCACATACAGCGTGTCATCTCTGATACTTAGCATGTACTACAAACCAATATTTTAAGTAGATGGTGCCGGTAGATACATTGTTTGACAGCTACTCATTTCCTTTTCAAATATAAAACAAAAAAAA
Source organism: Ctenocephalides felis (assembly GCF_003426905.1). Lineage (NCBI taxonomy): Eukaryota > Metazoa > Arthropoda > Insecta > Siphonaptera > Pulicidae > Ctenocephalides > Ctenocephalides felis. The sequence continues at coordinate 28,178,618 of NW_020538040.1, forward strand.
ATTATTCATCTTTCTCACGAAACCATCTGGTGGCGAAACGGAGTTCGTCAGGTTTGCTAGTATGCTTATAAAGTAAAGTGTCATACACCAAATAATGCAAATTTAATTGGTTATAAGAAAAGTTTCCTGCAAACCCAAGTTACATGTATCTTTCATACACAATCGTAATCAAATGGAGCATCCTACATGACAAATAAGACGAATTTTAGGTACTCTAGACTCACAAATGCAACGCCACTGTGGTTGTGAAGTATTATTCTATGCAGTAGGCAGTACAAGGCATTGTTGAGAATGTGCTAAGAGACTTTCCTTTCTCTTTTCATAGATCGCCTTAATACCAGCAAGCAGCAAGCCAGACAGATACTGCGGGAAATTATGAAACACAGGAGAGGTCGCAATCAATTTACTTTGAAAGTTTCAAAACGAAACGGGAACGATTTTCTAAAAGTGCCTCACTCGGCGCAACTATGAAAACGATTCGTCGAGAGTTGATATGCGTTGGCGTGCCAATATATACGCAAATACGAAGAAATGGATATTAATCGTTTCAGTAAATAAGTAGGTAACTATAAATTACTTATTTAAATATCAGAATATATAAATGCAAAATGAATAGTAAAACCACTTCTTCCATTTTTTTACTTATAACTTCTGCAATTGCGCCAGACCATATATCTAAAATTAATCCTCAATGTGCTGAATCTTTGTTTTACATAAAAAAATTAGGGAAACAAAAAATATAGTAATTATAAGCCTATACGTTTGAATAAAAAACAAAAAGTTTTGTTTCAACACATTTTTTATTTGTGTTTTATTAAATTATGTGACTTTCCAAGACACAGCGGCCTAGAATATCGGACTTGCAAACTTTTAATTTTTGTATCAGAACAAAACCAGCTTTCATGATGTGCAGTTTAAGGGTCGCAAACCAGGCGCACATTTCGCGCTAGTGGCCCGATATCAAGAGCAACATATCGGTACCCGAAAAGATCAAATATTTTATGTTTGTTGCCAAGATACTTCAGTGTTCTTTTTGTGTTTTTTGATAAATTGTAATTTTTCTGTTTGTTACTGTTTTATATTTGTTTATAAAGTTTTCAGTAAGAATTGCTCTTATATGCTTTAGGACCGATATGTTCAAACAAATTCAGCTATAATATATAAATTCTAAGTAGTGTATCGAAAGATTAGCCTAATTAATAATACCACATTTTAGGAAGAAACTAGTTGTATAAACTTCTATGAGAAATATACTATAAACTAGTAGCTGCAAGAAAGAGAAAAAAGTTAGAAATCTTCCAGCTATTCAAAATTAGATTACCACTTTAGACGGTTCTGAATATATTTGGATGAAAGTCAAATTTTTGAGAAAGTCAAACTTTGCACGGGATGATCGATTAATAAGAGTTAAGAATGGCACATGACAATGTTACTAATTAATATTATAATGTATTGTTCACTAAATATTTGTAGTAAGTTACTAAGTATTTGCAGTAATAAGTTAAGACAGAAGATTTATCCCAATAGATTATATTCAAACGAACAGGGTTATAAAAGTGTGTAGTTCCGGCAGTGTGTTTGTTGATTTATATTTCGATTTAATTGTATATTTATTACGATATTTTATTAATTGGTATACTCCTGCTATTATTGTATTACTACAAGAAATGATATGATTGTATTGCAAAGTTTAGGTTCAAATGATCTATTATTAAAATTCATTATTTTTCATATCAAACAGAGCCATTGTGCCTGACCCCTTCCTAGCTCTCTGAACATAAAAATCGAGAGATGAACGTCTATGTGAATATATTATATTCTCATATTGTCGAGTTCGGATTTCGATGCATGAAAATGTTATTTCAGGTTGAAAAAGCCTAGCAAAGGTCGCAAATATTGATATCGGATGTCTTGACAATGTTGTAGATATAACATTTATGCGTCATCTAAATAAGAAAGCCATAATTATTAATTAACTAATAGTAATTGGTCGTTTTGACAACGTTATACAATTAAATGCATCATGTCGAGAGAGAAGTCATAATTATTTGGTAAAACATTGAAAGTTTTTGGAAATTGTGACCTGGAATGAATTCCTGAAAGTTACGTGGGTCAAAAGAGGGATAATATTTTGTTTTCAAAGAAAAACTTATTGATCAAAAAAAATTTGAACCTCATTATCTCTGTGCTACATTTAAATATAGAAATTTGTCGACCTGCCGACAACTTATTGAAGCATATGCTCTTCTTTTCTGCGTCTGAGACTATGCGAAAACAATAGAGCAAGACCTTTCTCATCTTGTTAAATTTACATACAAACGCACGTGTGACGAACGGTCTGTGCTATAACTCACTTTCTTCCGCGTACTTGATGAAAAAACAAAATTAGTTAAATTTATGTACTCGTTACGACGAGGAAAGATTGAAGTGAAGACGGTTTACGGAATTGAACGCATCCGCTCGTTTTAAAACTATCTTTTGCTCCCATTTACTGTGATCAAATATAAATTACAGTAGAACCTCGATTATCCGGACCTCAGTTATACGGATTCGCGATTATCCGGACTACCAACCGCGATAGAGTTATACGTATGTACATACCTAGAATTCGAATTTTTGCACGAATTATGATGCAGTTTAGTATATGTATTTAATATAATTAAGGAAATATATGTGCATACATAAGAAAGTTTCAGTTCTTAGTAAACATTAATTTTTGTTGATATCTATGTATGTATTTGTTATTTTTGATAAATACACATCATCATTCTTCGTACATTGCATTATCCGGATTTTTGATTATCCGGATACCTATCAACAACAATTAGTCCGGTTAATCGAGGTTCTACTGTATTTGAAAAAATAATTACGTAGAAATATGTTTAAAATTATTTTGAATTCTTGCACGATTAATTATTAGAATATAATTGCAGAAGAAAAAAATAGATCAAAATAAATAATCAGATTCATTTTAGTTTTTTTTTTCTGATAAATATTCAGTATTAATTGCAATTTATATAAAATTTTAAAAATTCATGTAACTACTGAATTCTTAGAATTTCGCTTGTACTTTGATATGATTATTTTGCTATCAATAAAATCAAAATTTTCAGCACATAAAAATTATTTATTGTAAATGTCTTGATTATTTCAACAATAATATTTGAAACTTGGTAAAACATCAAACATCTTGGCAAACATTTTCAAAAATGATATTTTATTTTTCAAACAAATTAGTATCTAAATCTGATTGTGAGAATATTCAAACATTGATATAGATATAAATTCAAGAAAGAAAAGTTATGCTCTTTATCGCATCAAGATTTTAAAATGAAAATCAAAAAGATTCGTTATTGTTTAATTTCAAAATGCACATAGCATTAAGAAATCCTGACATGTAGAGTCGTGTGACTTGAAATTGATCATGGGTAGGTAGGTCTCTTCAGCAAATAATAGGGACCTAAATTTCAATCGACGTATATTAGTACACGGTAAATCAACTTTTGATATAATAAATATCAAATGCGTATTTATGCAAACAGTATATAGTTCATATAATAAATAGACCAGACAAAGAATTTGGGACAGTACATTCTAATTTCGTGTTTATCGCGGAGATTGTCGAGTACAATATGTCGTTTGGGAGTTCGAATACTTTTCCTTTTCCTTGACACCGATACACAAGATCTCCGATGATTCTTGGCTTAATCTTCAACAACTCGCAGTTTGGTTTCAGGACTTTCTACTTTCATTACGCGACAAATAAATAAAATAAATTTGGCTCATGTCACTACATGGCAAAAAAGCAAGTTAAAGGATACAAATACGTCCGTACATATACCACAAAGTACATAACGCTAAATGTAACACGCTATGTTATTTTCGTGAGAGCGCGCGCTGGCCCTTTGTAGCAGTACTTTCACTTTGGCAAAGGCGAGAAAGTCATAAGTCTTAGTTTCCCAAAGTTGTAACATACGTGAAGGAGTGAATTTAAAAACAGAACCTCCAATATTAAAAGCAGCCAAAGAAACTTGATTCGAATTGAAAAAGTAAATCTCTTATCCCATTAAAAGCTATTGAGGTATGTACATGAAAAATCCTAAATATTTCAAACTACATTTTATAATAAACTACAAAAACAATATATCAAACAATGTACAACGTACTAAAATATATCATTTTAAGAACCCATGATTGTGATGTGAACTCCACATATGTGGTTATGCGCACATATGTAGAGTGTTTTAATTTAAAAAAAAGTAATCTTACCTTTCGTTGGTGTTTTCGAGAAGTGCAGCAGTTGAAGCTCTCTGCAATCTCCGAGTGTGATGATTGCGCCCGTACATCGAATCAAAAGTATATACAATTTAATCTGAACTTAAAATAATCGCTCCCATTCTGAAATCAAAACAAAAATGTATTTTTATCTATCCGTGCTATTAAAAAAAGAAGAAAACAAATATAAATATATAATCAGTATAACCTTGTATCAATTTAGAATAAAATTCATTTCTCTACGAGTCTAATCCTGCACTAGATTTTCATTATTTTAGGTCATTGGATAGGATCTGGTAGATTTGGTTAATATATATAGAGACATTTGACAGGATTGTTAGAATTATAATTTAAAATTAAAACTAGAAACAGAATCAAAAATACGCTATTAAATTTCTCCAAACAGGCTGGCACATTTACCGAGAATTTAATAACACAAATTTCAGTAAAAATTTAAAATATTTGATGTAACACCATTATCAAAATCATTTATTCAAGACTAAGTATAGAGAAGTTATATAAAATAAATGTAGAGCATTCACCATTTTGATTTTGCGCTGATGCCTATTGTCGGTCGAACACATATCGAAATCTGATGTTGCAGAAAAAAAAACACACAGACACAAAGATTTGATCACTTTATAAGATTGTTTTCTATAAATCGCATTGAATGATTTGACAATTTCTCTCATAGATGAAGAAATATTTGAATGTATTTCAGCCATCCACTCAGTGCACTTTAAAATATTATAATGTATCACTTCCCAAGAGAAAAGTAGTCAGCAGAAGGTCTTATAAGGAAATAACGTGAATGAAACATTAAGCTTTAAACTATTTGATGTTATATAATAAAAACTTATCAGCGTTGCACTAATATAAACAAGTATTTATAAATGAAACATTTATACATTAACCAAATATATTCCCACCGAACATACAAGCAATTATCAACGAATGTTTAAAATTAACGACACTAAGAAATGCAAATGAAAACAATGCATACCAATTCGAAACATTTCAAATACCACCGTGCAATACTGAATCAAAAGCAAAACTTTATGACTAAATATAAATGTATGTCAGGTCGAAGATAAATTTGCACTAAAGCACCATCAAATCGCGTTTAAATCCGCAAATAATTCTTCATATTAAATAATTACATAAATAATAATTGAGGTCTTCTCAATGCAGGAAACATCCGGATTTTTGTTGAAAATACTAGTCATTTACAATCAATACACAAAAAAATCATTTATCATTGCAATAAAATTTGTAAAGAAAGGTTCACTATGTATTAGAGTCACTATTAATGAATAATACATAGATCAATTAAGATTTGAACTAGTGGTGCATGGCCTTATGGCAAATTACAGAAGCTTTAATATTTATTGAAAACTTCGAAGAAAAAATGAGATTTTTGAAAAAAATTGACTTCTTTGATAATTTAATCAGTTAGTTCTTCATTTTATCAACCAATTCAAGATGTTTTTTCGGACGCGTTCTCTCAAAAACTGAATTACAATTTTTAGAACTTTTTGTTCCATATCTTCGAAACGGTTGGACCTGACTCGGCCAAAAACTAATCAGCACGTTTCCTTGTCAATAGAAATCGAATGTTTTTTGAATCATTCAAATCGGTTGAACTGTCTTCCTGAAATCGTTGACAAAAATTTGTATCAGCACACACACACATAAATTTTTCGGTATATGCCAAAATGTTCAGAAACCTTTGAAACGTAAAGATTTATGAAAATAATTTAATCTATTATTTCAATGTTTCTAAAAACTGTTTTGCTCCATATCTTCGAAACGGTTGGACCTGACTCGGCCAAAAACTAATCAGCACGTTTCCTTGTCAATAGAAATCGAATGTTTTTTGAATCATTCAAATCGGTTGAACTGTCTTCCTGAAATCGTTGACAAAAATTTGTATCAGCACACACACACATAAATTTTTCGGTATATGCCAAAATGTTCAGAAACCTTTGAAACGTAAAGATATATAAAAATAATTATAGTCTATAATTTTAATGTTCCTAAAAACATTGCTAAATTTTTTTTCGAAAAAGTGGAACCTAAGTAGAAGCAAATTTAATAAAACAGAAGACCCAATTCTATTTACATATTTACAAGCTAAAATTACAACCCATTAAATATTACAATCATATTCGGTAAAATCATGAGGAGAAATTAAATGCAATAGGTGATATTATATTGTGTAGCCCTCATTCCTTCTCAAACGTCTGCGATCGTAATGTGATGGTTTCCGAAGGTCGCAGAGAGAAATCTTCTACCTTCTACCCTCCCTTCGTGTTGCGCGCGACCTCAGCCCTTACGGCAAAATAATCGGAACAAGGTCGAACCCAAGCAGTACTATGGCTATGGGCCGAAGCCCTTGACCGACCTTTGAGAATTACGTACCGTAATATCACTAAGTGTTCGGGTTTTGTTTAACAATTTTTCTATATGACAAACTGACAACAGTGACAAATTAAGAACATAATGTGATGGATGTTTTGAGAAGGAAAATATATAACTAACCTGTCTATTGAGATAGCAAAATTCAAGGAATTACAATACATATACAGGTCATGATTTTTCTAGCGAAAATTTCCAGATATTATTTATTGCTAGCAAGAATATTCTTAAATTTTCAATTATTTATAAAGCATGCGTAATATTAATATTTAGGTTTTGAAACATTTTATTTATTTATTTTGTGTATTTTGTGCTATTTATTCTATTGAGCAAATCATAGAGATTTAAAAAAAATTAGCCTTCATTATTAAACATAGCACTGGTAGTACTTCATGTTGATTTTAATTTAATTTTTCATTATTTAAAATATCCAAAATTGCTTCGCTATCTTCTGTTAATTGATATCGTAAGGGCAGAATTGTATGTATTCATCTTTACTTTTACATCGCATAAGATCGTTTTAGTTTTAACGTATTAAAAATATTGTCCAAAGATTAGTAAAAGATGCAAAGATATTATATATTTCTTGAATGATATTGAAAAAACTAGATTATAAATTTCATATCCAAATCTCGTTTTGGCGCCCTCTAAGGCGTGCGCCCGCATTTTTCGCATGCATAGGTAAGCAATTTTACTATATTTTTCTTACAAATTAATTATTCTCTTGATAATATAAAAAAGAAATAAAAATTAAAAATGTTTAAAGTTTTAATTCTAGAAACTAATACAGTGAAGGGTCTTAAAATATTGGCATTTGACCGTATCCATGATTTTAGCTCTCCAAATAATCTGGGCAAAAAATATATGTATATTATTAATCTAGAATAGTGTCGCAATCGTATAAATTACGACCTCGTTAAAGAAATGTTTTATCACAAAATGGCGTTCTTTTGGATAAAAAAAAGTTTTAAACTTTTTTTAAAATCCTCGATTTTTTTTAAATAGTAAGAATCGGGATTATGGAATGACCGTAGTTCATACTGCAAAGAAGTGTATAAAGAAGATTGTAAAAAATTCAAGTAAAGTTTCGCGGAGGAAGAAAACAAAGATTATTTTGCTGAAACAACGGTATTCTACGAAAATTTAAAAAAATCCTATAGTACACATTCTTGAATAATTAATTGAACTTTGAAAATATTAAAAGAAGAACAAAATCGATTTTTTCAACATTTTAGACCAGAATACCCCAATCCAATTTTGCGACACAACACCTTCAACGCACCCAAAGAAATGATCGAATCGACACGTATAAGAACGCAAGCTTAGTATTTGCAGCAATTTAACTAAAATTCGACTTCTGATATAAAAAAGCACATCATCCTGATTGCCAAATGAAAAATCATCGGCACAAAATGTCATTGTTCAGCAGAGCGTGTGCACATGGAGTCGTGTTATGTAGGTAATCAGGTCTACTCTACTCGTACAATGCTACAGATAATGTCTGACATCAATAAGATGAGGAGGTCTCTCCGAGTATTATCCGTGTGCGTTGCATTGTTGTGGTTAATAGGGTCAGTTTTATTAACAAACACACAAATACTAATGGCAAATGAGTTGTAATATCGACAGCGAACAGATCAATAATATATATATATACATATATATATTATATATATATATATATATATATATAATATATATATATATATATATATATATATATATATAAAGCATAATTAACAATTGTGCCAAAGAATCACAAACATTTGCATTGAATAATAAACTTGTTATAATGATGGTCGTAATGGTTAATAAATATATCACTTTTTCTGGTGCATTGATTGCGTTCAGAGCAACATTAATCATGCGTGATAACCTAGCAGTAGGAATTAGATATAATTTAATGAACAACGGTTGAAAATTGAAAGTCTTATTATAAACAATAAATATTTTTAAAATTAGTTTATAAACTAGCTGTAAGTGGAATTCTGTCTTGAGGCATTTATGGCATCGTGCCTTAAGGCAAATTGCTGGAACTTCCCGTACCGAAATGTTCGAGGAATACTGAATGTTTTCAAATAGATTATTATAAATATTGTAACATTGTCTAATATTTATGAGAATTATATAAACTGAATTGCAGAGTTGAAAATATTTGTAAAGTATATTAGAACTATAGCCAGAATTAAAAATAAAATCTGAAATATTTTTGATAAAAATAAAAAAAAAAAAAAAAAAAAAAAAAAAAAAAAAAAATTGAACAAAATTTTTTTTTCCAAAATCAATTATTTTGTTAAGACAAGCAGAAAGTTCTTTGAATCATTTAAATCGGACGCTTAGTTCTCTCAAAAACTGCCATTTTTTACATATTTAGCTCCATATCTTCGAAATGGCTGGGCCTGCCTTTGCCAAAAACTAATAAGCACTTCTCCCAATCATTACTAATTGAATGCTTTTAGATCATTCAAATCAGATACTCCGTTCTCTCAAAAATTCGATTTCTATTTTCTGCACTCTTTGCTCCGTATCTCCGAAACGGCTGGACCTGCCTTTGCCAAAAACTAATCAGCTCTTTTCCCTATCAATAGGAATCGAATGTTTTTTGAACCATTCAAATCGGTTGATCCGTGCGCCCTAAAACGTGACTGGAAATTTGTATCCATACATACATACACACACACACACACACACACACACACACACACACACACACATCCATTTTTTCTGAGGTATGCCAAAACGTTCAAAAACCTTCAAAACGTCGAGAAATGTTAAAATTTTCAATTCCGATTTTCGGCCCATTACAATAACTTACCCTACGGGAAGTTAATAAGTGATCTAGTCATCCATGGCATCGTACCTTAAGGCAAATTGCTATAACATCCCGTACCGCAATTTAATTTTTTTAAAACTTTAAAAAAATTATATTTTTGAAAGTTTTGAAAAAAAAATCGAGTTTTTACAAAATTTTGAAAATTTTGACAATTAAGTCGGTTGATCCATACTTTCGAAAATATCGAAATATGTGAACTTTAAATATTATAAAATTGGTATGGAACTCATAGAAATGAAAGCAAACAGCGAACTTTTTATTGAAATCTCTATAAAATTTCTGATAATTTGATGCGCATATGTCTTCTAATTATCAATTTTGACACCAAATCGGATCCTATTTAACTTTTTTTCTGGATCTCCGAAACCGTTGGACTTGTCGCCCCAAAAATTTGGTCAGATCTTCATTCCATCAATACAAGTAAAATGCCATTAAAATCATTCAAATAGGACGCTCCGTTCTCTCAAAAACTAAATTGCCAATTTTTTTACATTTTGCGCCGTATCTTCGAAAAAGCTGGACATGCTTTTGCCAAAAACTAATCAGCACGTCTTTCCTCAATAGGTATCGAATAGTCGACACAATAGGCACTCCAAATAGTTTTGTAAAAAAATTTGTATCCACACATTCATACATACGTACATACAAACCAACACACATCAATTTATTCTAAGGTATGCCAAAATATTCAGAATCCTTTGAAACGTAAAGGTACATAAAACTTATTCAAATTGCAGATTTATACATTCATGATTTGATTACGAAGGGTTTAAATTTAAAATTATTATCCAAGTATCTTATTTGTAACTTTTACATTTTTTGAACAAAGCAAAGCGCATAATTTATATACAAACATACATATATATATACATATACATATACATATATATATATATATATATATATATATATATATATATCTTGAACCAAGAATCGAAATTGTTTTATTTCTCTTTAGTGTCGTCCTTTTCTATAGCCCTAAAATACTAAAATTGCTGTTTATTTCACATATTCAAAATGCAATACCGATTGAGGTTGTAAGACAAAAATGAGTTTTAGAAATGAGTATACATGCTTAATATTTTCATAATGTGTATCAAGTTACGCATGTGTGTGCGTACGATAATTTCGAGCAATGATGTTAAACGAGAATTTCTCAAGTTAACAAAATGAACTCAAAATTAAGTGTTGACAAATGAAATTAATGAAGAGAGATCGCGGCGTACGTTTTAAAAAATATACAAAAGACCCGGCGCCGATTGAAGAAATCAGAGCAAGTGAAGATAATTGAAAGTAGATCGCACAAGACGGGCGCGCTCTCCAAGAGGAGAAAGAAAGGTGAAAGGTACCGGAATATTGGTGGCGGTATAGCTTTTCTTCTTTGCACACGCTGGATTTTTACTTCGTTATTTCAAAAATCATGTAAAATTAAGAACGGCAGTGTCATTTCAATGTTGAAATACAGTGATTATCAAAAAGCCAATTTAAAAGGATCTCGATAATCCCATCATGTAGATGCGATGATAATTTGGTGTCATAATAACTGCAATATTTCTTGGTCATATAAACTGTTTTTGTAACTTATTTCAGTTTTATCAGATTTTCTTTCATACATTTGAATAGAGGTGGATATAAATCTCTTATTCTGCTAATTACATAAGTCCGCATTGGTGTACGACATGTTTTACAAGAAATTTTTCACCAATTAACACAAATCTAAAATCAAAATCTTAAACACTGTAAATATGTTCGCACATTACCCAGGAGCAATAGGGAGGAAATATTTTTGCAAATTACTGCTGAATTCTACAAGAAACTCAATAAAGATGAAAGAGCATTTGAAGAATTTCGTTGCACAAATCATTTAAAGGGGTTGTTTTCTTTTTTTGTTACAAAAAATGCAATTTGTTTTTGTTTTTCTCGAAATGTATTTATCAAAGAGACATGCGTTTTTTTTTAAACAAAAATTACAAAATCATAGAATATTAAGAAAATTTATTATTTTTTTTGTCGCCGTCATTTGTTAATCAGGGGGCGCCAAAGTGGGCATTGCAAAATCGATCTCTTTTGCGGTGCCACAGATAAATCTGTTGCGCATCGCCTGAAACAAAAAAAACGAAACTACGTTGAAGAAGAAGTTTGAATCCAGACCCCCTACCAAAATGAAAGAAAAAAAGCAAGAAGGAAAAAAATGGCAGCTATTTAAAAAAAAGTGTCAAAAAGGGCCTTTTTTTGGGACGAAAAGCTTCGCAAAATTTTTTTGCGTAATGTTATGAAGTTGTTTATATGAGGTAGGAGGACTAGGTATTGCAGTGGTGAACAAATTAAAAAAAAATGCAAGTCGATCCGACTTGTAGTTTTTTTTTTTTAATTTGTGGCACCGCATTGAAAAAAGTCAATTTGAGAAAAACGTATTTAAAGTTTTTAATATAATGTACTAAATACACCATTTAATTTAATGTACTAATACACCATGGTGTTCAAAGATAATGCTGACACATTAAAAAGGTCATGTGCATGAGGTATTATAATGAAAAAGAGAGCAGCTGGCATACAATAGCTCCGGAGCGATGCAAAAAACGGTTTCAGAGAATCATACATATAGAGATATATATATCTCTAACTTCGTCAAAAAAATAGATATTGAAATGATTTTTTTTTAAATAATTGTAAGGTTTTTAGCTTTCATAATATCAAAAAATCTCAAAATCAAAAAAAAAAAAAAAAAAAATCGAACAACCCCCTTAATGAGCTAACCCCCCTTAATAATGCGAATAACATCAAGCATTACGAAATTAAGGAACTAGTAATGTTTGAACGGACGGGTTTTTAATAATTGTAATTGAACAAACGCTTATTGTTAATTCTTAAGTGACAAATTTGTGACAGAACAAATCATTCCAAATTTCAGTGAAAATAAAAACGATTGCAACTATAATTTTACATCCTCGCTGTAAAAATTTCATGAAACTTTTTCGACTATTGGCTCAAAGTTATAACTAATTTACTTCCAACAATAATATGTAACAGAAGAGTCCTAGCACGATAACAATAATACGAGTTAACCAATTGCCCCAGAACTTCTTTCTAAATAAATAATGCTGCATCATCCGTAAAAACATGAATGCGGAGAAGTCGGGCTCATTGATCGCAGGCCACTATGAGCGCTCTCTCTGTTTTTACTGTGCTTTCGAAATGTAGATGTTATATGGAATTGCATCCCAAACAAATTAAATAGAGAATAAATAGAGAACAAAATTATTTTAGAATTTACGATGAGTTTGCTTGTAATTTGAAACAGTAATGTCAGCACAACTCGCTTTTTACCTTTATAACTTTTTATACATATATCAAATAAATATATGTAGGAGAACTATAAGTATTCAAACTTTCTAGAATTTATAATCTTAAGACAAATAATTGATTTTTTTTACATTGATTACCCAAAATTCTGATTTTTATATGGAACTATACGACTTTGGAAAACACTGCGTATATATGTAAATGAAAGTGGGATGCTGGGCTGCGCTCACAGGCGTGCGCCAACGATGACATTTGGATTTGATCCAATTCGCGTTAACGTTACACATCAAAAACATTTAATTTCAACCATAGTCGCTAGTTAAAACGATTACCAGATTATAGTAATCAGAAATGACACATACAATAAGTAAGTGTTATGCAGAAGTGACAACTTCAAAGATTTTATTACTGTGAATGCACAAATATTTCTGTATTACGTTTTGATAGCATAAGATGATACGCATTTTTAAACTGCTTTTTGCGAATTACAGTAACTCTACCGGAAAACAGCATAATACAAAAAATCTCTTTTCACATCATAATTTCGATAGTTAATTATAAATGTAGTCACACAAAACCATTTAACCAAATAGTAGTGAGTGCTCTGGCCGAAGGCAGGTCCTTAAGGGGGTATTCTATTGTAGAGGCATCTTTTAGATCATTTTTTAATCATCGTAAAATAGGAAATTTATTATTATTATTATTTTTATAATTAGTAGAGAAAGTAAAAAAATTAATGATTTTAAAAATTAGCGTTTAAAATGAGCGGTCTCAAAAAATTGACACCGTACCGTGCCCACGATTGCAACCCTCCTAGTAGTCCGAAAAAAAAGATTATTGATAATTATACTAATAATTAGTAATGAAAAAGGCAGTTTTGAAAAAAAACTGCGTTTAAAGTTTTGCAAAAGGAAGGAAATAGAAGAGAATTATCATATTCTAACTTCTGTATCTCCGAAAATAATTTAAATTTTAGAAAAATCCTTTCGTACATATATTCTTGAATATTTGAGCTTTAAAGCTATGCAAAAATCAACGATCAACGAACAATAAAACGATTTTTAGAATTTTTACACTAGAATACCCCCTGAAGTTGAGCTAAAGCATTACGAAAAGCGTGAAAGAAATTTTCTTGCCATTTATTTTGCTGTTTTGAATTGAAAACATGATTTTAATTTAAAATTTCAAAAAAGCATTGTTATTGTTGTTAAATAAGCATCAGGATGAAACGAGGCAAAAAGGACACTGAACCAAAAATAGTGAACAGGAAATATATATATATATATATATATATATATATATATATATATCCATCAAGAATCGATGCTTACATAAATTTCAGTGAACTAAATATTTATAAATCTCAAATGCTTGGTAACACAATGCAGTTCACCTAGATGTGAAACAATAACTTTATAAAATAGAACACAATAAAACTTCAAGATCTGATACAATGCCGGGTAAATTTTATTGCAAACACCTATTGAAAATGTTGCGATTAAGTTTATTATTCCGAAGTACGTAAATCAATTCATAATCGATAGTTTGTTTTTCAATAATTGCATTATAATCAATCATCTTTCTCAACGTTGTAGAATGTTATAGATACATCAATAGAATGTCAAAATAACGTATTGTTCATTGTCCTATAATTGTTTGGTGACGGAGGCCGTCTACTTATAAGTTACACAAAAGTTTTGAATCTACTTTTTAGATTAGGATACATGAAAGAAAGAAAGAAAGAAATACGAAGTAATATAAGAAATTAGACGAATACATGTTATAAACACGTTCATAAAAGTTTACTGGAATATCTCAATTTTATTAGGAATTTAAAGACTATAATGGTTTTCTGCCTAATTTTGTGTCCCACCACATATAACATTAAAAGTAACAGAAAACAAACTAACACTTCGGAATTTTTTTAATAATTTAATTTGATATAAAAAAGAATTTCCATATTTGTTGCAATTTTTATTAAACTTGTTACAAAATTAATGTTGCGTTCCATTTTCATATAGATAATATTTTCAAGACTTTTATATATGTTATAATTTTCAACAGATAATATAGTATTTCAGTAGCTAATATTTTCAAGACTTTTATATATGTTATAATTTTCAACATCAAATACTTATTTGAAAATTCCCAAAATTTGCCTTAAAAACCGAAAAACCACTAGTACTTTCGTATAGGTATCTACAACAAAGTAAATATGATATACATTTTCTTTTATTAATTTTCTCACACGGAAGAGCTTATAATTAATAAATAATATTTGAAATCAAATATTTTAGAATTTCTACACATGCCATTCATCACTATTCAAAAATAATTGTATGGTGCCTTACTACATGTATTAGGTCGATCAGAGAGTATATTTTTTCCCAATACCAAAATCAGTATTTATGTTTTGAGTATTTATGTTGATTTAACCCATTAATCAGTATTTATGTTTTGAGAGCTTTTGTATGAAAAAGATGTATTGCCAGTACGCCAAGTGCCTGTCTATTGAAGGGCGGTTGAATATTATAAAGATAAGAGATTAAACTGATTAAAGTACGATTAAGCCGTATTTGAACCGTTGATGTACAACTTCTACCCACAAATATGGAACGATTAACTTTAAAGATCAATAGTTTGGCTTGAAAAGATTTTGAAAAGTAGCAGTATTTCCTGTGCGTCGAAATCTTACAAAAGTAATTCTCAATATTGGCAGTACTTTGAATGTAAAGGAATCAAGAATGGTATAAAAAATCACATAGCGATCTATACCGACAATGAGTATGAGTTGCCTAAAGTAACGAATCTCCGCATTTTGTCCTTGAGTCTCTTAGTGCTCTTTCTGGGGGGCGAAAAGGTATTTCTCTTGTGCGGAATCGATAAAACGGACCGCCCCTTCGCAAGCTACCCGCTCCTGTCAAAATGGAAACACGTGCGCTCACCGGCTATATAGTGCTGAACATTCATACTCAACAGGGAACGAGATGAGCACGGCTGATAAAATCTTTAAATGGAAGGCATATACGAGATATTGCCCGTATCTATCTAAACATTATTAAAAGCGCGTTATAACATCTAAATTATAATTGTAATTAGAAGGAGCTATCAGTGGGTTGTTATCCTTCTCACGCCATTTTTCATAATTGTCAAAAATTTTAGCCTAATGTACATTGTATAGATTGCTATGATAAATAAACAAAAAAAAAAAACAAAAAAACAAAAAATTATATCTAAACACGTGTTGATATCAATTTTACATGAAGTTGAATTAATATCAATGCTAAAACCAAATAGTTTTAAACTTAACATCATGAAATTAATATAAAACGAACAAATAATTTGTTTTAATATAATAACTGATGGGCCGATTCTTCCGTAAAATAAACCAATGTTATGGCGAGGCTATGATATGTTCCAGTTTTCAAGCCTTATCTCGAAGGTGCAGTTATGATAACATCGTTTTTTTGACATTTATGTATTTTCTAGGTTAGGTTTTCTATCTAAAACGCCTGACTGTACAGCAACCATGCAGGATTTTGACAGCTTTTAGTACCACTTTATATGAAAACTGCTACTTAACATAACCTTGCATAACATTAGTCTATTTTATGGCAGAATCGGCCTCTGAATCGGCCCCCGGATTGGATAAAGTAATCCACATTTTGAACATATAGAAATATGTTCAGAGTTGATAGTTAAACTATACAGTTTCAAATATTATAGGGCCATAAAAAGTGGTTTAATTATAAAAATTAATTGAAGTTTTGGAAAATAGACCGCGCGCAATATATGCGCTTACAGTTTTTGTTTTCACATGCCAAACTATCTACTGATTACCAATAGCTGTAATTAGAGCCCTTATTATTCCGTTAAATACTGATGTGATTTTTTTTAAAGAATGGTCAAAACTCTAACTTTCCGTAGGGTAAGTTATAGTAATCGCAAAAAAATCGAAAATGAAAATTTTTGCATTTCTCGACGTTTCAAAGGTTTCTGAATATTTTGGCATACCTTAGAAAAAATGGATGTGTATGTGTGTGTGTGCGTGTGTGTGTGCGGATACAAATTTTCGTCGACGATTTCGGGAACACCGATCCACCGATTTAAATAATTTAAAAAACATTCGATTCATACTGATGAGGAGACGTGCTGATTAGTTTTTGGTGGAGGCAGGTCTAGCCGTTCCGAAGATACGGGGCAAAAAGTGCCAAAAACGGTAACACGATTTTTAAGAGAACGGAGGGTCCGATTTTAAAAATTCAAAAACCATTTTACTTATATTGACAAGATGGAGAATTGATCAAATTTTTATGAAGGCAGGTCTAGCGGTTTCGGAGATCTAATGAAAAAAGTAAAACAAAAAGCCATTTGGCGGTCAGAAATGATCATTAGACATATGCACATCAAATTATCAGATATTTTATAGAGATTTTAACAATAAGTATGAATTTTGTTTACATTCCTATGGGTTCCGTACCAACGTTTATACGTTAGACGGCGACGCGGCGCTTACGCGCTTTACATTTCGTCTCTATGCAGTTGAAGCAGTACGATTGCTTTGAAAAAAAGTTCAGAATTTCCAAACTATGCCAAAATAAAGAAAACTTTTTTTTTCAAAAAAATTTTGTTTTCAAAAAAAAAATTTTTTTTTAAAAAAGCAATTTTTTGTCAAATTTATAGTTTCTCAAAAAAAAAAAATTTTTTTTTAAAAAAGCAATTTTTTGTCAAATTTATAGTTTCTCAAAAATCTAATTTTTTCGAAGTAAATTTTTTTCAAAAATGTTAATTGTTTTTAAAAAAATAATAATTTTTGGTACGGGAAGTTCCAGCAATTTGCCTTAAGGCACGATGCCTTATTGCCTCAAGACAGATTTCCACTTACAGCTAGTTTTATATTACATATAAATGTACTGATGTAAAATATCTAATGAAGAAGTATATTGCCCAAGGGTAGACAACTTATGTATGTAAAAAAATTTAACATACCGTGGTAATATAGGCGCTTGATTCTTTTGCGCTCGGATAGATAAGAGTTAAAAGCAATCGGGTTCAATTTGAGTAGTTAATTTTTGCAAAAATATTTATAATTATTAACTTATGGTATTAATTTGCAAACAAAAATGTATGTATTTGAAACAAATCTAGTAGTACATTATAAGTAAGTACAAAATTTCGCAAAAAATCTGAATTACTAATAATAAACAATTAATTCTCATTAATCTTGAATATTGAACGTATTACAAACCCTGTCTGTTCGGTTAATGTTACGCGACCATGTGCCCGATTTTAGGCGTGCGCTTGCCGCGTTCGCTATCAGAGAGTATCGCTTGAGTTTCGGGAGTAGGTCATTCTCTCACAATCTTCAGGCTCGCGCCTCGCGCCCGAACGCGCGCTATGTCAATGCGGCGGATGGCGACGCGACGCCCATAACGCGATAGGTATACAGAACAACAATCAACCAGACAAAAATAAATTATTAACTAGCTGTAAGTGGAATTCTGTCTTAAGGCAATTAGGGCATCGTGCCTTAAGGCAAATTGCTGGAACTTCCCGTACCAAAAATTATTATTTTTTTAAAAACGATTAACATTTTTGAAAAAAATTTACTTTGAAAAAATAAGATTTTTGAGAAACTATAAATTGGACAAAAAATTAGTATTTTTTTGAAAAAAAAAATAAGAAAATTTAAAAAAAAATTTTTTTTTTTAAAAAAAAAATTTTTTTTCTTTATTTTGACATATTGTGGAAGATCTGAACTTTTTTTTCAAAGCAATCGTACTGCTTTAACTGCATAAGGACAAAATATAAAGCGCGAAAGCGCCGCGTCGCTGTCTAACGCATAAGCATTGGTACGGAACCCATAGGAATGTTAACAAAATGTATACTTATTGTTAAAATCTCTATAAAATATCTGATAATTTGATGTGCATATGTCTAATGATCATTTTTGACCGCCAAATGGCTCATTTTTTTACTTTTTCCTCTATATCTCCGAAACCGCTGGACCTACCTTCATGAAAATTGTATCGATTCTTCATCTTGTCAATACAAATAAAATGTTTTTTGATTTATTCAAATCGGACGCTCCGTTCTCTTAAAAACGGAGGTACCGTTTTTGGCACTTTTTGCCCCGTATCTTCGGAACGGCTAGACCTGCCTTCGCCAAAAACTAATCAGCACGTCTCCTTACCAATACAAATCGAATTTTTTTTTAATTATTGAAATCGGTTGATCCGTGTTCCCGAAATCGTCGACGAAAATTTGTATCCGCACATACATACACACACACACACACATACATCCATTTTTTCTAAGGTATGCCAAAATGTTCAGAAACCTTTGAAAAGTAAAGATATATAAAAATTTTCATTTTCGATTTTTTTGCGATTACTATAACTTGCCCTACGTGAAGTTAATTATAACAATTACGAACACTCGCTTGACTAACGAATTAGTTCCGGTTTGGACGGTTTTTGGTAATACTTATTACATCTACATTCTTACACATAAGTAATACGATTTGCATCAATCGACCTTACGCAACGTGGTACACCTTCGGTACCAAATTACCGATTCATAATTTTGCAAAGTAGTTTTGGCACTAGCGTATTGTCAACGTATCTTTCCCATATACATAATTAATTGGTTTAAAGCACGTCCAGCATTTCAAGAATTTTTGCAGTAAAATGAAAAATGACAACAATGTTAATTAATCAAAGTATTTTAAATGGAATCGTACCAAAAACGACTGAGAAATCATTTTAACTTTTTTTCACACAAACTTTCATAGATAATTAGCACTATAATCATGATTTAACAACTGAAGTATGAAGTTGAGTAAAAAAATTCAAATACTTTGAAGAAAAAATGCTTCCCAAACGACTATTTTAAATTGTCAAATTAAAAATAATAAAAAAAAAATCATTAAGGGGGTATTCTAGTGTAGAAATTCAAAAAATTCATATTTTCAAAGTTTAACTATCTAAGAATATAAGTACGAGAAGGTTTTTGAAAATTTGAATTATTTTTGGAGATATAGGAATTTTACTGACTCGGTCTCCATACTGGTTTGGCTTCACGCAAAACTTTAAATGCGTTTTTTCCAGAACAGACTTTTTCAGTACTCTTGTCACGATTTCTACTCGACCAATTTATTTGAAATTTTCAGATAGTCTTGTTTATAGATCTATCTATAGTCTGAACTAGAATCATCCCGAAATTCCAATTTTTACTTTATTTAAAAAATTCGAAAAACTCAAAAAAACAGCAAAAAAACCTTTTTTTCAAACAGTCGCCAATTTGTGAAAAAAAAAATTTTTTTACTCATCGCTAGTTCAGCCGATTGCGAAATCATTGTAGATTAATAATCTTTTTATTTTTTGCATTTTCGATGGCTAGGAGGGCTGAAATCATGTCAAGACTGAGGTGCCAATTTTTTGGAACCACCCACTTCATCAGTTGCCAGTTTTTACAATTTTTAACTTTTTTATTTTTTAATTTTTGTTTTGTATCTTAATAATATTAATAAACAAATGGTAAAAAATGGATAGTAAAAACATTCATTGCTTTCTTTTACCACACTTTAAAAATGATCTAAAATTCATCGCTCTACACTAGAATACCCCCTTAATAAAATAAAATACTCGCTCTACACTAGAATACCCCCTTAATAAAATAAAATACTCGGTAGACTGAAATCATAAATATACTGATTAATTGCATGCTAACTAAACTATTTTGATGCGAAATAAGCCAAAAAAATATATATATATATATATATATATATATATATATATATAATTGAAATAGACTGTATGATAAGAAATACTGATATTATGAACATATGGATTATCAGGGCTAGTGATAAACGCGCTAACGTAATCAACCCTGAATTAATGATTTTTTAATTAACATTTTTCGACAAAACTAAATATAAGAACTCATTAAAAAATCGTCTGATGACTATACAAGAACGTATGTTAAAAGAAAAATAGAATAAATTAAATAAATACGATATTTCTCTAGTCCTAATATCAAACACGTTTTCCTAATATCGAACACGTTTTTCTAATTTAAATATCACTCAAGTCTCATTTACCCCATAATTATCATAATTATCATTATCCCAAGACTTTATCATAAACATTCGAGAATATGTCTATTTCTGTTGTGACGTTTAAGTAGACTCGATAAAGCTATTTATTGGAGTGCTATTAGAAAAAGCTCTATTATATACTTTCCTTGAAGTGAATTTCTAAATAATAAGCATGGTAAAGTATTTCAATCTGCTTATAAGCATAAAAATTAAAAAAAGCGAAATAATAAAATCAAGTGAATAATCGTAGTAACACATATGTAGAAATAATATGAAAATAAATACATATCACAATATATAGAACATTTATGTATCATGAAAGCCTAAATAAAAATAAAAATGTGAATAATAAATTCAACAAAATTTTATATTGTCTATGAGGGACGCAAAAGGGTGGCAGACAAATTAAACTGCGTATATTTTATTATTCAGACTAATTTAATGTGAAGTAGTGACGACCAAAGAAGGTTGCAATACGTAATGATAGAACGAAATTAATATGTCCAACCGAAATATAAGCTGATAAATGTAATGTACAAACCTAAGGTGTTCTGTAAGTTATGAACCAGTAGATTTCTTCAATAATGATATGTTTATAATTTTGAAGTAAAGATTGAAGTAAAAATATAATTAGCTAATTAGTTGTGAAAAATACTTATATGCTTGTACAGTCCTGAATTCGGCAATACAGTAGTCAATTATAACTCTGTATTTGAACGTGTGGTGTTAAAGTTACGAGGTCATATATACAAACAGGAAAACTGAAAGCCGGACCTCATACACACATATTGGCCATGTTTAAATCATAATATTCATTATGGCTTTCGAACATAACAGACCAGAAATGAGTTATCAAAGTCGCACTAATTTGAAGACAGTTGTTACATTTCAGAAATTGAATCAATTATTTCTAGTATGGAATGAGATCAAATAACAGATATGTTACAGCGAACTCTATGTTCAATTTAGAGTACTATTTTTATGTTCTTTTCCAATGCAATTTATAATCCTTCACGCAATTCATCAATTCAACAAAAACAACAATGGCTTTTGAGGCCAGAATCGAAATCACCGAACTGATTGTGAGTAAAAACTAAAAAGGATTTTGTTAAATGCATTCGCCAGAGCCAGTTCTCGAACTGCACATAATTAAAATAATGCAAGATTCAGTGTCAACTACACTGCCAAGTACCAGAAGACCGTAAAAGCCAAATTTACAAATATTGTAAGTAAATATTTATAAAAAGTACAAGTAAATTCTTGCAGTTTATTGAATATTATTACGTTATCAACTAGAAACAGAGGTAAACAAACGATTTCCTAAAGCTTATTTATTTGTTAAGGTTTAAAGTGAATGGAAAGGAAAACTTAGTTACATTTAATGCTGGAAATCATTTGTGGCCGCAATAAATTATATTCACGATATTGTCCTATATTTTTCACGAAAGTAGGACAAGCCGTCCATCGTATGAAGGGTCATAGGACAATTAGTGCAAAAGTAGCACACCACTACGAACAGCCAGATATACAATTAATTATACGCCACTACTGCCCAATATCAAAAACTCATTCGAGTTATGAAGTATCACTAGGTGGAATCAGATAAATTTACGAATAAAACAAAGGCAACAGGTATTTGATAGCCATTATGAACGAAAAAGCATTCGCATTCATATCTATGTAAGCTTATTTTTGTTTTTATAAGTATTCCTACAGGATAAGTATCTTGGCGTTTGTTTTAAATGGCTAATCGCTAGCGCTGCAAATTCCTAATAAGTATCTATACTATATATATATATATATACACATATGGATATACATATATATACTATATATACAAATAGTATATATATATACATATATACAAATATATATATATATATACATATATACAAATATATATATATATATATATACATATATACAAATATATATATATACATATATACAAATATATATATATATATATACATATATACAAATATATATATATATATACATATATACAAATATATATATACATATATACAAATATATATATATATACATATATACAAATATATATATATATATACCTATATACAAATATATATATATATACATATATACAAATATATATATATATATACATATATACAAATATATATATACATATATACAAATATATATATATACATATATACAAATATATATATATATATATATATACAATATATTATATATATACATATATACAAATATCTATATATACATATATACAATATATATATATACATATATACAAATATACAAATATATATATATACATATATACAAATATACAAATATATACACATATATACAAATATATATACACATATATACAAATATATATATATATATATACTATATATACATACATATATATATATATATACTATATATATACATACATACATATATATATATATACTATATATATACATACATACATATATATATACTATATATATACATACATACATATATATATATACTATATATATACATACATACATATATACTATATATATATATATATATATACATATATACATACATATATACATACATATATACTATATATATATATATACTATATATACATATATATATATATATATATATACATACATATATACTATATATATATATATACTATATATACATATATATATATATATATATATACATACATATATACTATATATATATATATATATATATATATATATATATACAGACACACACATATATACTCTATATTCAATACACATATAAACGTAATACATGCATACACCACCTGTGGTCTATGTAATATGACAAATAAATAAATATTGTATATAATAATGTACATAATTATTCTTGATATTGAAAAATTTCACTTTTTTCTTTGAAAAATTAAAATTAAGACAAAAACAATGAAATTAATATACACATGTAGTAAATTTTGAAATTGAATATACTTATTGAACGAGTAAAATTCTGGACTGTGAACTAGGCTGATTTTCCAGTTTTGATAAGGTTTGTAAATAAACGTTAATCAATCGTCGGTGTGTTTTGTTAATGTCGATAAATGGAGTTATGAAATATATGAATGATATATCAAATGTAATAATTTCAATTCTTTTCAATTAACAAACTTGATTAAACAACAAAAATAATTTAAATGAATCAGCTTAGTTATAACATCAGAATTTTTAGTTAACAATATACCCATGATTTAACAAGCATGTATCTAAACTGTAATCAGTAACTGCAGAGTAAGTTGCAATTGTATTTGTAATTTTTGGAATAAACACAAAATTTGGCTTAGATGTGTCGAATATATGTCCACTCCAAAATAACAATACAACTCATTACAACCGCCATTACCGACATGTTAACCGATACATAATATATAATAGCACTTGCATATTGTTATTATGTTGTATTATACATAGATTTTAATTTTCCAATAAGATAGAAAACATAAGATCATTTGTCGAAACTCACGGAATAATAAGGGTTCTCAAAAAATCTTTTGTTTTGAAGATTGCGTACACATATTTCAGCCCCAAAAAATAACCTAACCTCAAATATGAAACGCACCTATTTATTTAAGTATTTTATACAAATATGTGTGTGCATATTATGAATACACAATTAGCAAAATAATTAATGAATTAAAAGCAAAATTACTCACCAGGGAACACTCGCCAGCTTATAGAACGTGGACTTGTATTGAACGTAACCAGATTAATGGTCTAGAAAAATATGATCTGAACAGGGCTCAAAAGCTCGATATCGTAGCATAGGGATAAAACTGATATCCGGCAGAAACAATATGAAATTAGCAAAAGTTCACGATGATAAAAAGTGCAATCTGGTAACACTTTTTTTAAATAATTTATTTCATTATATATTTTTTTTAGTTTTAAAGAAATTTTAAGAATTTAAATTTATAAAAAAAATCGTTTACATAAAGTACAAAATTCATTTAATTAAGTTTCTAAACATATTGTTGTTATTCACTAATATAATTAAAATTATTGTATTTGACAAAAAACTTGATGGAGGGAACCCTTATCTATGGCGGAAACGTACCTAAGTTGGGACTTATAACTTTGAAACATACTCAAAAGTTTTTTTGTTTGAATTTTCCGAAAAAAAAAATTAATTTATTAAAAAATTCATCCATTCATCCATTATATATACACATGTATACAAATTTAGTAATTTTGTTGAAGTGTTTTTAAGAAATTTTTTTAAGAGACTATATTGAAGCGTTTGGCACATAGATGGCACTGACATATTAAAACTATGAATTTAAGCGCGTTTTATGATCTAGATTTTTTCGTTTTTTGTATTACTTTCAATATTACTATTCAAAATATGCGAATAAAAAGATTTTTCAAATTTTAAATTATTTTCGAATATATCTTGAGTTGTGAATACCACTTTATCACTTCCTAGAATTTAAAACCTTTCGACCATTTTGAATTTTTAATTTTTTTTTCTAAATTCTCAAAATATTAATAAGAACTTAATAGTAAAAATATTTTTTTTACGGCATTTTAAAAATCGCATAATTTATGCCTCTAGACCATTGCCTTAAAATAATGATATTCATTTACAGATCGAACTCGCGAAAATTCTAATGATGAAACGTAACTAGTTCCTCTTTATTTTGAATTGAATTTTCAGAAAACAAAAAATTCAGAGATAATCAAATATTCTTGAAGAAATGTTCAAACTCAAATGAATCTCATATGCCCGAAACAAAGAAACAATTACAACTGTAAATTAAAATAAATTATTTTTTAGTAAGAATTGCAGTTGGTGTAAATATAATTATAGATACCACATAGTTGATGGTCAAGAATTTCGAAACGCTATAAATAAAAAGAAAAATGTTACAGTTAGCACTGATATTAAAAAAATTAAACATAACACTGGATTCCTCAATATATCGGCATGTTAATTATAGACAAAAGTATGAATTTGCAAAGTATTTTGACATACTCGACGTATGTTTGTGAAGAGACGTCGAAGCCAAACAAGCGAAAGGGGTCCCTGACAATATAAAATATTCGTTAGGAGAGTTGAGGGCTTTACAAATCGCATGTCCCACTTTCACACAAACTCGCACCATCCCAATACACCGTCCTGCACGTACAGCCGACACACGAACAGGCATGGTAAATTGCAAAGTCTATATCTTTAGAACAAAACGTTTATTTTTTTATGACTATCCATAAAAAACATTGCCAATTTTCGCACTACATTAAGAACTTAATTATGTCAAGTATTATCCTGAAGCTTCTAATTTTAGTTTTGTTCATTGTGCGTATTAAAAAAAAATCCAGAGGCGGACACATAATTTAAGAAAATCATTACTTTATCACGTTTAAATATTTAGTAATTTTTAAAGTATTATATGCTATAAGCAAGATCCGCAAGACGACTTGGGGGGCGTCCATTAATCACGTGAGGTTTTTAGGGGGAGGGGGGGTTTGACAAAAAAAATCACGAAATATCACGTGGGGGAGGGAGGGGTATAGCAAAATATCACTCACGTGCATTTATTTTTTTTTACTATTTCTTATAAAAAAGTTCAAACATTTTCAAAAAAAAATCAGAAATTTTACAGTTTTTTCACATAACTAAAAATACACGTGATGTTTGGTGGGGGAGGGGGGGTAATTTTGAATATCACCAAGGGGGAGGGGGATCTAAAAATCCTTAAAAACTCGCTCATGTGATTAATGGACGCCCCCTTGTGAGTACGAATGTTGACTATAGACGACATCCAGCGTCCATGGGCAATATTTATCTGCTTCAATTTTGACCACTCCGGGTTTTGAGTTAAATTATTGAAAATTCTGATTTATTATCAGTTAGTTTTACATAAGAGTAATTTTAATTGTTGAATAATTTTTTTCATAATGGTCGAGAATTTTATAAATATTTTGTGTAACAAGTATTTGAACGGTTTGCTGGCTCGTATAGCAGTGTCACTTCTGTTAATGCCACTCTCGTAGCAAAAGGATTAATCTTTCAAAACGACGTCGATAAATTATAAGAAACTGGCTTTTCAAAAACAGGATAATTATATTAATTTAATTTTTAATTGATTGCGCATCAGAAAATACAAAATTAAATATTTTAAATGAGTAATTTGTAAAAGAATATGAATATAGCACATAAGTTAATTTTTTTTTTTTCAAAAATATAAATAGAAATATTTCCATTAAAACTACAATTTGAAAATAATGGTTTTACAAGTTTTACGTCGACCTTTAATTTGCAATGCCTGCTCGACTGTGATTGCACACTAGAAATAAGTGAAAGTGGCCCCTTGCGCGCTTGCCGTAAGTTTCAACATGACGCATACTTACCAGTAGCGTACCGAAACTGAATATCACTGATATTTTGGTAAGTATTTAAACTCAATCATATTACCAATACATAATACGCGATCCGATGTTTTATAATCCGATTATAAACATCATCAAACATTCATCACGAACCTAAATGCCCGCTGGAAAGTTTTGCAAATGCAAAATCATTTATTTATTTGCATTAGCTTTATCGTGCACATATCGAACATTGTTTATGTTCAAACTGTGATAACTTTGTTAAGTATCGAATTTACGCAGTTCGAAATATTTATTTTCAGACGGCTAACAAAGCCTAATGTAATTGAAATTAATAATTTGTAAATTATGAACTTTATTATACATACATACATGATCATGTATATACACTCAATGTGTATGTATATATATATATATATATATATATATATATATATATATATATATATATATATATATATTCCTAATGAAACTCTGCGAAAGAATTCGATGTAATTTATAATTTAAAGAGAGTTCTGTGCTAAAAGAAAACTTGGGATTAATTAAGGTAAATTTTAATTCCCTTCAAACATACTCACTGTGTCAAAAACGGTTATCTTTAGTTATCTTTTATAATAATAATATACATCAAATATTTTAATAAGATTAAAAAAAAATTGAAAATAATATTCTTAGAAGAATTGTAAACGGCTACTGGCATGCATTTAATGAGACTATCTATAACGGATCAGATTTACTAATTGTTCAAAAAGAAATAAGAAACACTAACAAAAAGTATCATCATAAACTTTGCCAACAATCAAAATCCACAAATTTAGGCACCGATTCTGCCGCATGATAGACCAATGTTATGAAGAACTTTCCATACAAATGCGTCCTAAATATTGACAAAAGCCATGCTGGTTGCTGTGCAGTCAGGCGATTTTCTCAATTTGTCAGATATAAAACATAACCTACAAACCTCACAAATGTCAAAAAAAAACGATGTTAGGTAACAGGGTCTTTCTGACTCAGGTTCAGAACATACGAGTGACTTTGCAGTTCATGTTCAAAACGCCTGAATGCACAGCAAATACAAGACATTTCGACAGTATTCAGTATGATTCAGTAGCATAATATATAGAAGTTGGAGCGTAACATGACCTTGCAGAACATTTGTCTATTATACGGCATAATCGGTCCCTTAAAAAATTAATGAATTAAGCCAACTAGAATATTAAACAAAAATTAGCCAACAGGTTTGAAGAGATAAAAATATATTCAGTACAAGATAATTTCTAACGGGGAACCTCTCATTGGAAATGACCAACACAAGATTCAATATGAGGACATAAACTTATAGATATAGATTTCACTTCTGATTGTTTATTTAACCCTTTCGCTATTGCGGTATTTTCCGCAGGAGTGTCACTGCTGTACGAGTCAGTAAGGCGCCCAAGTATTAGTTACTTAACGTATTTTACGATTTTCCTACCATTATAACTAAAAAAATGCATTGTAGCCAAAAATGAAAAACAACCTCAATAATGTAACTCAGACTTAAAAATAATGAAGCAAAACTCGACAAACTTCATGACGTCTACTACTACGACACTCATGCACACAAGATATCAAGCAAAAGGGTTAAAATAATAATTTCTATAAGTTAAAAGTTAGGGTATTGAAACTCAAAATAAAAAAAGAGGTTTGGGTAAAAGATATCAAAGAAAGGATATAAAATTAAATAAATCAGTAAATAAAAAAAAAAATAATAATGTGCATATAATCCTGATGAAACTCTGCGAAAAAATGATATTATTATTCGATATAATTTATAATTTGTAAAGTTCTCTGCTAAAAGAAAACTTGGTATTAATTAACGTGAATTTTTATTAAAATAATAAATAAAATAAATAATAATAAAATAATAAATAAAAAAAGAAAACTTGGTATTAATTAACGAGAATTTTTATTAAAATAATAAATAAAATAAATAATAATAAAATAATAAAAATAAAAAAGGATACAAAAACTGTAAAATATAATAAGCATCACAATATAATTATACAAGTCATGCAACTTTTAAAATTCTTATAATAACAATGTTTATCTGAATAATTGTTAGTAACAAAAGTTTGGAAATTTGAATAGTTATATAAAAAAATGGTTAGGTTAAATTAGATACAAAAATGGAATAATTAAATAATATTATTTACATAAAAAATTAAAAAAATAAAAGTTAATATTCTTTGAAAATATAATCACAAGCAAATAACTATGCAATTGCAATAAATAAAAGCAATAATTTAGGTCTAGTCATAGAACGAGAGCACATCCGACACCAATACATGATGCGGAAAATCTAGAATAACTCATTTGGATTAAAAGAGATACACCTACATTCACATCATATTTCACAAATGCTTACAAATTAGAGAAAACAGCAGTGTAATATTTTATTATAAATCTATTATAGTAAAAAATTGCCACAGTTAAAAATCAAAATATTTGTCGATATTATTTTGTGAACTTCATAATATTCAGAAACAATGATAATAAAGATTACTTATTAAGAGCAATGATTTTATACGTTTTCATTTACATACTAGTCTACATATGTATAAGCAAATATCACAATACCATGATTGATTTCATAAATCAAATGATTTTGATGAATATTCCTTCCGACGAATCCGTAGAATATGTAGTCTCGCGAATCCAGCGCAGAACCTAGTCACGCCTCGTATACAGGATATATACACATTTTAAATTAAAATAAATTATTTATTCATAACAACATTACTATAAATATTCTAAACAGTATTAATTTACGTGAAATGAACACTACTGTAGCTCTCTAGACACTGAGAATTTTTTCAACTTATCGACCGATAACCGAGTGCGATATTTATCGATTAATTATTGCTGAAAATTACATCCGTTCAAATTGTAAACTAATTCTTACAGTGAGACAAACCGATTGTTCTATTTCGTTCAATGAAAACATACATTCAAAACTCGAAGCAGTAACCCAAAATATTTTCTCAGCATAGCGCAGAAAAAATT
This sequence comes from Ctenocephalides felis, assembly GCF_003426905.1. Classification (NCBI taxonomy): domain Eukaryota; kingdom Metazoa; phylum Arthropoda; class Insecta; order Siphonaptera; family Pulicidae; genus Ctenocephalides; species Ctenocephalides felis. The sequence continues at coordinate 28,208,967 of NW_020538040.1, forward strand.
TAACTAAATTCTCATAGCAAGATATTTCATATACAACGAGCTAGAAGAATTTATGAATTATATTTACGTATTTCAGCTTAGCAAAAAATCACGTTTCATAATAATATTTTACATTATGGAATGTCAATAAGTAATTAATGATAAGTTCACAGAATATTATGTAAAATTGTACGAATCGCCCTTAAATTTTTCGATAATTAATTCTGTTGCAAACATTACATAATTGGACAGAATTTAAGCGGGTATTCTAGTGCAAAAATTCCTAAAAATCGTCTTTTTGTTTTATTTCAAAATTTTAAAGCTTAACTAATCGAAATATGTGTACGAGAAGATTTTTAACCTCCCGTAGGGTAAGATGTAGTAATCGCAAAAAATGGAAAATGAAAAGTTTTATATATCTTTACGTTTCAAGGGTTTTTGAACATTTTGGCATATCTTAGAAAAAATGTATGTATGTGTGTGTGCGGATACAAATTTTCGTCGACGATTTCGGGAACACCAATTAACCGATTTAAATAATTCAAAAAACATTCTATTCGTATTGATAAGGAGACGTGCTGATTAGTTTTTGGCAAAGGCAAGTCTAGCCGTTCCGAAGATACGGGGCAAAAAGTACCAAAAACAATAACTCAGTTTTTAAGAGAACGGAGCGTCCGATTTTAATAATTCAAAAAACATTTTACTTGTATTAACAAGATGAAAAACTGATTAAATTTTCTCAATAAAAAAAAAAAAGTTAAAAAACTGTCATATGGCGGTCAAAAATGTTTATTGGACATATGTACATCAAATTATCAGATATTTTCTAAAGATTTTAATAATGAGTACACATCTGGTATGTATTTTTTTTGGAATCCGTGCCTAGATTTCTAATTACGGTACGGGAAGATCCAGAAATTTGCCTTAAGGCATGTTGCTATGCACCCCACTAGTTTAAAATTTAAATTATTATCGGAGATTCAGCTATTTGAACATGATAATCCTCATTTACTTGAAATTTTCAGTTAGTCTTCTTTATAGACTTCTCTCTGGCATATACTAGCCTCATCCCAACTTTCAATGTTTATTTTAAAAAAAAAATGAGGAACTCAAAAAAGTGGTAAAATAGTCTTTTTTAAAATTATTAACTTAAACCTAGTATATGTCATTGGGACATCATTCTAGATTAATAATCCATTTTTTATTTTGGATTACTAGGAGGGTTGCAATAGTGGGCACTTCAACCACTGCTAATTTTTAAAACTATTCACTTTTTTGTTTTATTTTTTTTCTGTACTCTTGTAACCTTGATGAAGAAATTGTAAATAAAATAATAATAAAAAAACGTATTGCCTTTCTTAAGATAATTTAAAAATGATCTAAAATTTTTGCCTCTACACTAGAATACCCCCTCCTCAAACCAAAATTCCGAATAATTTTTATCATGATTTGTTGTGTTTAAAATACTTATTATTATCTTATTAGAATCTATCGATTATGTATGCACGCAAGTATTTGAGCAAGTGTACATGTGCATAGTGTACACATTCATAAATAGAAAAATGTACAATGAATGTAAAATGTTTATTAACATAAATGAATAAATATCATGAATTTTTAGCAAAGTTTATTTAGGGATTAAAGCCAAATTATCATTAGCAATCAGCTTGCTAAAAATTGATACATACACATCACATTAATATTTAGAAAATTTATCAAATTTTTTCAGATATCCAACGATGATTTAATCCTACAATGAAAATATCAATGGAAAAAATATACATAATATCACAAATATCTTGAGAATTAGGAGCTTTATAGGTCCATTTAATCAGTTCTTTCGTAATTATTATGAGAGCAATACCTAATATTAAGTTATTATAAAAATATGTGCATTTCAAGTAGCAAAAAAAGTACTGGATACAAATTAAAATATTTCCCCAAAATGCGTTTGCGCAAATACAAATACATTATATAAATTATCTTATAATCGCAGCAGACTGAACTTTTATTATCTTTTGTGTTTTTACCAATTGTTATCCAAATATACAACTAGTACATAAAATTTATTTTTATTTTTTTTTTAATTTTAAATTTTTAAATTTTCGTCAAATGTGATGTATATGCATCATTTTAATTTTAATATCCAGAATATTTTTTATCAACAAATAGAATTCGCATATTATTTGTGGCTGTGATATACACCAGCGTAACAGTTGTCCAGGATTTCAGAATAATAATTTTATTAATCAGATTTGAACGTTTTGTGATATTTTTAGTAACATCTACTTATACATGATCAAGCAACAACTATTTGGATTTGCCAAGAAAAAAATGTATTGAGCTATTGCTCTCACGCTTGAACATTTGTCAACTTCGATTGTTGTTCGAACAAATACGTAAAAAATAAACAAATACTAAATGATTGTAGAAAAAATCCATTTCACATTAAATATTGAAAAGAATGACTTTGAACAAGTTCCAAGTACGAGGCCAAGTCAAGGACATATACGTAATAAAACTATCAAATAAAACAAATTATATACATTATCCATATTTTAGGATAAACAATTCATAAATTACTCCTCAGGAGCCATTATTATCACTCACAACACCATAATACACAAAAAATTATACCAAAAAATAGCACCATGAAGACAATCTGTCACATATCAAAACCTCACAAACCAATTTCACGGCTTAACAATGAATCAATTTCTCATCGAAACAAACTACTTATTAGTGATCAAAATTACAAAAATAAATTAAAATAAACGTATTTGCAAATTAAATTTCAAGGAAGACTTATAACCTTTATAAGTACTCTTGCTCAATTTAATAAAGTGCTTACCTTATGTACGTTTGGCACAAAAACTCTACACAAGTGTTCTTAATGCACATAAGAGAGAACTGTTTTACACACCATTTGGAAACTTTAAATCTACTTTAATCAAATATCAAAAATTATCATAACATGGCTAGTCAAATATGTAAAATATTTTTCTTAGATGTATTGTCTATGCTTAGCTGACATTTTGTGCAGTACCAACATCAAAGATTGGTGAACATGCGCGATTTGGTCATAGGCGGGAGTTCAAAGGATTTGAATATGAACAATGTTGATAACATGTTTATTTATCTATATTTATTTTTATTTATCTGTGATTGATAATTTATTGTAAACAAATTGGTCTTTCCATATGGAACATATAGAATTTCGCGGGTTATTCATAAACGAATATAATTTCTTCAATAGGTTTCAGAATAAAATTTCAATTGAAGAATTTGGAATGAAATAATACTCTAATTTTTTTCAACAATTTTTTTTATTCAATGATTTGTAACAATTAACTCGAATTAGTAACAATTAATTAATTTAGATTGTAATGTATAATACAATTTATCAAGCAAAATGATTTATTTATTTTGCTGATCCAAAAATTGCTGTAAAAGTGAATTTTCAATGGGGATTATCAAATGTTCTATACCATCAGCTGTACGTTTCATTTTGATAAGTTTATGATCTACAAATTCTGTTAATTGGGCACGAAGAGCCAGAACAGAACTAACAAGAAAAGCTTCTCGACAGCTCCCATATAAATCCTTGAATGCTATTCCTGAAAACGTAGTTAAAATATTACTGACTGCTCAAAATTTTAATATTACTGAATTAGAAAAAATAAATATTTACTGGATTTAATGCATATTATTTTCTGTGAATTACAGTAATACTCACCTTGATAATGTTGGTTATCTTTATTATCAAGCTGATGTTTTGCGATCATAAGATATATGCCACGGGAATTGCTAGTTAGAGATTCGAACACATTCTTTAATGAGGATAGAGCTAATGCTCCTGAATTATTTACTAGCAAAGATCCTTCAAATGATGTTTCATAAGAATAAGGTATGAAAGATGTAGCATCAAACCAACAGTAATTAAAAGAACTCAACTTCATATGATCCCATACTGAAAAATAATATTTTAAAAATAATTGCTTAATAATAAAAATAAAAACTGTGCTGAGAATCTTGCATGCAACTTTAACAGTATAAAATATGTAAATCTAGCTTCCATTTATAGGCATTTGATAAGTTAACAATTCATAAAATGCTAAATAGTATTTTGAAATAACAAAAAGACATGCAAGATTCTTGTACAAAGTTAACAACTTACATAGTGGTGCATTTAAGTGATCAATTGAAGCCAATAAATGAATTTTGTCTAGCTTGGCAAGTCTTGCTAATACATTTTGTGATTTATTATTTCTCAACATAGGCCCATCAATATTATGAACAATGAGATATAAGTGCCCGTATTTCTTCTGTTTCAAATGTGCTTCAACAAAGTCAACTATTTCATGAGTATTTGAACTACTTATAGTTAATTCTAAAATTTCTAAAATGCTGTCTAATATGTCTTTAATAGTGAGGCTTGGAAAAAATCCATTAACTATAACAACATCTTCATTCATCAGTTCACAATTATAAAATTCAGTTAAAATATTTCGTTTTGATCCCAGTCCATATAACATAATATTAAATCCTTCATTTAATACCAACAGCCACTTTGGAAATTGTTTTTTAATCTCCTCAAACAGATCATTTAAAGCTGTTTTATGACTTTCTGTTAATTTTAATGATTTTAATAGTTTTTGTATTTCATCTTGTGAAAGTCGTGGGTTTTTCAATTTATCCAATGTATGATTAGAAGTGACCACCTGAAATATAAAAATGTTATGCAAATACTAAAGCTGCAGCCTATAAAGTTTGAGTTCTGTAGTGAGTTTATATGAGGTATTCATACCTTGGAACTCACATGGGAAGAGAAATAATTATCAGACTGAGGGGCATAATTTAATTCTTTCTGGGCTCTAGTATTATGAGCTGTTTTCTTTTTCTGAAAAGCAGAGATATCTAAATCATTATATATCAATATAAATCATATTCATCTTTCTTCAGAATTTCATCTCTTACAATCGGTACAATATTCAGATTTCTGACTTTTGTTATTACAACTTCATTATCTGATCCGTTAGAATGTTGATCTTCTTCTGCACTTGAAATTTCTGATGCACTTGATTCGTCTTCAGTTGGATTGAATTCAGATCCACTGTCAGAAAAATCTTCATCGCTATCGCCAATTTCAATTACACGTGAAACAATTTCTGGTAAATGATATTGTATATATAAGATTAAAATTTATTACTTATTATTTAGCAAATAATACAAAATTCTGCTGAATTTAATAAAGCATACTTTAATTACGCTACTTGAAGTCGAAATACAAGTTTGTGAAACAGTGTGTTATAAATTCAAAAATTGTTTGAAACTTCAAAACAATTACAAATTGGCAAAAGATTGTTGTATCATACATATTACTGAATATATTTAAAAAAAAAAACCTTTTTTCATTTTGTGTCGAACAGAAAGAGGTGTTTTGGCACACTCTGAAAGAATTCTGGATACCATATTTTTTTTCGGTGTACCCTCTAACTTCGATATTTGTAAATCTTTAGATGGTGTAACAGCACACGCAGCTTTGCTTGCCATTGCATTTCTTCTTTTGTTTTTTTTGAACGTAAACATTTGTTTGCCATCAACATCTTTTTCTGAGAAAAGATGTGTAGGTTTAATTTTTGCTTCATTGGTATCATCAATATCATCTTCATCATCTGATATTACATATATAGTAGTCACTAATGATTTTCTTGGACGTAATCGCGATGGGGTTTGCAAGTGATCTGCCTGCGCCCTTTCGTTTTCTTCTGTGTCTGAATTCATATTTACAATATCAAGGTTATTTATTACTGAAAAGTATATATGTACAACTGACAAGTGGTCCTAAACATTTATCATTTGAAGTATACGACAATCGAAAACCGATTAATTTAATGATTTCAAATCAATAATAATAATAACAATATAAAAAATTAATATAATTCCATCTATCAAGAAGACGTTATGTTTGTATCTGAAAATTCGTTACAACCATAACCTCAATTTTTGATGACATTCAATTCACCAACATGAAAAATCTAATTATAAACAAACTGTTTGTCCTTCGGCCATTTACTTGTTTTATATATGGCTTAAGGTCTTAGGCATCCAAGTTTTATCAGTTTTTTTACTGACCTCATGATATAAAGAAAAGTATATTGCAATAGTTAAAATACAATAAATTTATAGGCTAAAATTACATTAACTAGTGGGGCGCATGGCATCGTGCCTTAAGGCAAATTGCTGGAACTTTCCGTACCAAAAATTAAATTTTTAAAAAAAGATTAAATATGTTTTAAACTTTGAAAAAATTAGACTTTTGGGAAATTTTAAATTTTTGAAAAAAAAAATTACTTTTTGGAAAAAAAAACTTTTGAAAACCAAAATTTTTTTAGTTTGAAATATTTTGGAAATTTTGAACTTTTTTTCAAAGCAATCGCATTGCTTTAGCTGCGTAGAGCCGCAATATCGAAGCGCCTCATTTTTGACCTCAAAATAGCATTTTTTTTTACTTTATTTACTAGATCTCCGAAACCGCTAAACTTGCCTTCCCAGAAACCAGTTCTTCATGTGGTCAATACAAGAAAAATGTTTTTTGAATTATTGAAATCGGATGCTCCGTATATTCGAAACGGCTAAACCTGCCTATGCCAAAAACTAATCAGCACGTCTCCTTATTAATAGGAATCGAATGTTTTTTAAATAATTGAAATTGGTTGAACCGTATTCCCGAAATCGTCGACAAAAATTTGTATCCGCACACACACACATTCATACATCTATTTTTTCTGAAGTATGCCAAATTGTTCAGAATACTCTGAAATGTAACGATATATAAACATTTTCATTTTCGATTTTTTTGCGATTACTATAACTTGCCCTTAGGGGAGTTAAAAATGAATATACGACATTAAAATTTTCAATACACATGAAAATAATAAAAACAATTAAATGGAGCAAACAATATATTGTTATATTTAATACAAAATCTATTGAAGAGTAATGTTGTATAATAGCAAAAAATAGTTATGTTTTTTCATTAGTATTTTTGCTTTTTGAAATCACATGTTTGGTAATTGATTTTCCTATTTTTTTTTCAAATCTTTAAAATTCTGAATATTTTGACCAGTAATCACAATTAAATAATATAATTTCATAAATTAAGAAATATATTGTAAAAAAAGATTAAAAATCAATATTGTACTTAAACTGCATAAAGATTTAGTTCGATAATAATTTTTTTTCAATTCTATGTGCAAACAATTTTTTTTTTGTATAAGTACAGAACTATAAATCAAATACTTCAACAGACAAAAGTATTTTCCTTAAAGTTTGAATATTATAGGTTTTCAATGTGAACCTCCTAATCATTTTGAATCGTCTTAATTATTGGTACTGTTTTCAACAAAAAAAAAAAAACAATTTATATTTATAAAAAATCAGATGGTTTAATTTGTACCTTATTATCTAAGATTCCACAAAAATGATTAATTGGCACTGCATTGGCAATACAAGTTGCATGTATTCTGCATCATCTAAATTGATTCACCTGCTCATATCAAAATATGGCAGATTCTACATAAATTTCCACACATCCCTGTACTTTCGTTTTTAAGATATTTTAAAATGATCAAAAGGTCTTAAAGCAAAAAAATTGTAACAACAAGATGACATTTACTTTAAAAAAAATTTATTACCAAATAAATGATTTCGCATTATCAGCTTTATTATTCTAGATTTACATAATTTATGCTGAATAAATACAGCTAAAAACTCATTCATTATAATTGGACAATCCATTTTAAATTGGCAGATATAATTATAAAATTATACTTCATTTATTTTCAATCCATATTATGTGGGCCTGTAGCAAGCAAATGCTTATGAACACACTCCTCTTTATTAATTAGATGTGTGGTTTTATTAACCAATTGCATCAGTGAGGTGAGGCGACCTGCCCATTCGTTCAACCTATCAGATATATCCTAAAAAAAATTGCAATTTGTTAAATATTCAGTAGGCTTCTTCACTTCATCACAAATTTTTGATCTTCATCACAAATAATTTTTGATCTGTTTAAATTCCTTATAAAATAAGCAAACCAAAGTATTGTGCACACTGATTCAAAAAGAACCTGACATTAAACATAATGTGATGGTAATTATTATATATAATTACAAATGAATCTAATAAATTTATAAAATGATATACATATGTTAATCATTTAAGATATAAATAAAATTGTGTGCCGTGCATTGTTCACAAAACCAAAAATTTATTTACAGGTCTTGTTATAGCTTACCCAAAATGTATTTGCTGTCACAGAAATTGTAATTTATGTATATCTACGTTAGTTTAAGTTATGATATGATCATCATCCTAATATTAGTAAAATTGAATTTAGAAGTTATAAAACAAACCTGAGAATGAGAGAAGTGTACAACTCCTGTAGGGCGATCTGTTTTAGCTCTTACAGTACCAGAAATTACCAATTGTGATAAAATTTCTTCTGTCTCAGCTAGATTTAAATTCAAAAGTTGACCCATTCGTTGAAGTGATATTCTTGTATAATAAGAAGCCATAATTCGAATATTCTGAAAATATATTCATGAAATATTAGCACTCATTTGAACTGGATTTTATTATACATTTCTTGTACAAGAATAATAGCTTTTCTAAAACTCACGTAATAAAACTATTAATCATATTATTCAGCATAACACAATAATTTCTACTAATGTAAATATAAAACTGATGTATATAATATTATCTTTAAAATTTATATAACTGAGCATTGGTATTCAAGTTCAATTCATTTGATCAAATAACTACAATTCACTCAGAGAATGATTAATGCAGTTGCAATTTAAATAAATACAAAAAAAAAAGCTACATACATGTTCGACCACACGAGTCTTTAAATCAGCCCACCGTCTGTCCCCTTCTGTGGTATGTCCAAATACATGGCCTTTCCGCAGTTCTTTTTCATATAAATCACAAAGACCGGTCCATTTAATTAATTCGGGATTTATAAATAGACGTAATAATTCTCTGTAAAAATATAAAAAAATATAAGCCTATACAAAAAATATAAATTTCTTTAATTTTTGATATCATACTTATACAGTGGAACTTCTTCGAGCGATTTATCTAACATAACCCTATGACGCAGGTCTGATTGCTCATTATCATAAGGGGATAGCACAAGGTAAATTACGACATTTCTTAATGTTTCATGCAACTTTTCTGGGTTCTCTTGAGTTATAGGTGTATGCAAGATTGCCAAATAGTGATGAACAGTAGCAGGATGATTAAATTCATACTGGTCAACATCAATGAGTATTGAATAATACCGTAATTTCAATTCCTATGAAAGATAAATTGAATGTTTTTTAAATAACACATATCATAACATTGCTTTATGTAATAATCATTAATTACTTGTGTTGTATTGTCTTCGAAGTATTTCACATTTATCTTCTTAGATATAATTCTTGCACGTATTAAATCTTTTCTGGCAAAACAGAGACGCATTTGTTCTAACATCAGTTCAACTTTTTCCCGTTTATCCATTGAACCATAAGTTTCAACCTACAGTTATAATTTGTATATTTTTTTTTTTATTTTAAGAATAAAAGAAATATTTTATTGTACCTGCAGTTCTTCCATCAAGGCACTAGCCTCTTTAAGTTTTCCTTCCTTCTCTAATATATCTGCCAGTTTTTGTGTTAAACGAGCTCTTTCAACTTCTACATAAATTTTGCCCTCCGTAACATTGCGCAAAGTTTTAATAAACTCTACTTTTAACTCTTGAGTAGGCATTTGATCTACCATTGTGCAACATTCCTGCACCATTTTTACCACCGCTTGCTTTAGCTGAGATCTACAAAAAACAGTTTATTAATTGTATAATAGAACAACAGTTTATTAGTTGTATATTAGAACAACAGCTCAACTGAAGTAAATAAATAAAAAACATAAATGGACATAATGCCGAATATGGTAGATTAATTCTATTGATGTTATGAAAGTAAAACCAGAAATAGTTTTCAAAGTAGAAGTTCTAATATACCTAAATTAAATATGTTAATAAGGTAATTAAAATTTAGAACAACAGTAATACTTTATTTTTATTAAAGATAATATTGTGAAACTATAATTATCTATTTTGTTTAAAATATACCTGGGCTCAAACTTCTTCAAACTTTTCATTGTGATATTAATAAAATTTCAAATTTCAAAATAAATTTTTAATGCCACTTAAATTAAAACAAAATGAACATAACTACAACACTTTTTTGTTTAAAAATATTTATTAAAAGTGCATAAAAACGAAGTTTTGTTTGGCATATTAAATACAAACCTTCTCTTGGCTAACAAAGTGGCATGCTCATTTAAAAGATCCCATTTCTTTGCTTTGAAACATATTTGAACAACTGCAACTAAAACTCTTCCTGTTGATACCATATCAGCTCCCTACAATTTGAATTAAACAATGTACTATAAATATTTTCAATAACTTGTTGATATTTAGTTTGCAAAGATTAAATAATTCTTACAGTTCTTGTCTGTTTTTCTAAAGCAAGTAAATTCTCTAAACTTTCGTGAATCTTCCCTGATGCTGCTAAAGCTTCACATTCTGGTATTCTCTGATCACAGGTCGTACTGTAATCAACTTCCATTTTTATTACTCGACCAGTGTCAATAGAATTAAGATTCTCTGTGTTAGCCATCTTAAAGGAAACAAACCCAATTTTAATTTGCACAATTAACAAACAATATTAGATAAAGCAGAAATAGTGATTTTATCAAATTGCACACAAACAGTTCATAACCTCAATAAACATGACAAGCATTATTTTGAAACTGTAGTACCATTAAGAAATTTTTAACCTTATAATATAAACTATCGTTGAATTTGATGTAATGTATTTATACCTTCTATTTTACTATAATAAATAAGCGAAAAGTAACAAAATATTATTACTCTGACTTGTGAAAATAAGCACTTTACGCGTCAACTGCATAAATACAATTCATTCATATTCTTTAAGCGTTGGTAAACCTGTCATTTGACTCATCCAAGATACAGCATATCCAATATTCAACAAAAAAACAGGATCGAATTTGTCACAATTTTAAATATTTCACTTAGATAACATTTTAAACCACTTTTTAAGCGCGGCCTATTACTATTGCTTTCAATGTTTAGTAGCTTAACTACAATAATATTTAAATAACATTCCAACAAACAAACTTATTTAAATAATAAAAATAAAAATAATATATAAATATATAAAAATCCTAGTAATAAATTGCATTTTTATTTTATCTAGTGGTGTATGGCATCGTGCCTTAAGGTAAATTGCTGAAACTTCTCGTACCTTAATGAAATATTCGAGTAATATTAAATGTTTTCATTTCAACACAAGTAGAAAGTTTTTTAAATCATTCAAATCGGATGCTTAGTTCTCTCAAAAACTGCAATTTTTTGCACATTTTTCTCTGTATCTCCAAAAAAGCTGGACCTGCCTTTGCCAAAATCTAATCACCACTTCTCCCCATCATTGCGAATCGAATGTTTTTTGAATCATTCAAATCGGTTGATTTCTTAACATTTTGAGCACTTTTTGCTCCATGTTTCTGAAGCTGCTGGACTTGCCTCCGCCAAAAACTAATCAGCACATCTTCCTATCAATAAAAATCGATTGCTTTTTAAATTTTTTAAATCGGTTTATCCATACGCCCGAAATCGTCGACAAAAAATTGTCTCCACACATACACACACACACAAATATCCATTTTTTCTGGGGTATGCCAAAATGTTCAGAAACCTCAGAAACGTGAAGATAAGCAAAATTTTTCATTTTTGATTTTTGGCCCATTACTATGACTTACCCTATGGGAAGTTAATAAATATTCAAAATAATTACCCCTATCTTTTAAGCAGACGACTTTGCGCATTATCAATCTCAGCAGTGACTGCTCTCCTAATAGAACATGTGGATCTGGAACATAATTTGCGATTTCACATCCAAAAATCCTATTCTCAATTGTATCTAAGTATATTGTATTAAAATGTTTATTACTATTAGTTGTTGTTTGCTAAAAAGCAACCTAAAATATTTTATAAAATGCACATACATTTTATAATGCAAAATTCAAAAATTGTATTATTAATAATTACAAAATAATATATCTATAAATTTACTTTATAGGACAACCTCATCGGTTGTTCTACTTTCAAACGACCACTGCAATACCTTTTCTTGCCCAACAAGCCAAGTCAGAAATTAATAATTTAATAGCGATTTTAATAAAAATATAAATTTTTTTCATAAATATATATATATATATATATATATATATATTTCATATTATATGTATATGTTGGATTCCACTGCCCTAAATATCTTTGGTGCCGAATATATGCTCTTTTTGAATCATGTGCTATAATAATATATTAAAGGAATACATATAATAATGATCACTGAAGAAAAATAAAAGCATTTTATGATTGACATGTGTTAATTATATTATTTTTCTACTTACAATATTTATTGTACAATTAACAATAATGTGAGTAAAATCCTCATACCTATATATTTTTACAATATAAATTGAATTTCATATTATAAATACAATAACAAAAAATTGTTCTACAATGAATGTAGTAAAATAAATAGTTATGTAAAAAATTTCATTGTATGTACATATGTAGATATATCATGTGATTTTAGACTAGGTTATATAGAAAATCTTGCGATACTAAATGCATGTTAGCTTAAGTATATACAAATACAATTTTTAGAAAATGGTTTTAAGAATAATAATATATGAAAGGTTTATATTTATTTTTAAGTCAAACTCATGTAGCCTGCAAGAACTTAATATATTTCATCATGATGATAGCTCAATGCAAAATATTGGTCACATCAATAGATATTAGAAAACAATACCTGACAAGAATATACGAGTCATATGAACAAATTATATTATTACAATAGTATTGAGGTGCAGCTATCATCATAATAAATATGCTGTAGAAATAGTATATTACACAAAAAACATATATAAATACTCATTATAAATTTAAATAAAGTAGAAAATTAATTTAATAGCTTATTATCAAAGAATTTTCGAAAAAGTGTTAATACAATACTACTATTGCTTATTTATAGGCAGTATTAATGTTTTTTTGCCACTTCATCCAAGTACATACATAATATTCAGAAACATTAGTGTAATTTCTGTAGCAAAGTTCTATAGTACTTTTAAATGCATACTTTTTATATGATAAAACATATGAGTACATTATATATTGAAATTTTAAATATGAATTGAATCGAATCTATATCCAACAGATTAGGTATTACTTTTTTTAATTTTTTTTTGTTTCTTGCTTATAGTATTCAATATAAAAAAATATAGTTTGTACAGAAATGGATCTTCAAAAGTTTTCATAGAGCCTTGTACTTGTGTATATTCGAAAAACAAAAGCTAAATCACTTGTATATACAAATGTATATATATATATATATATATATATACCTTATATATACATAGAAATGAAACATTTCGTTTCAGTAAGAACACCTCAATACTTAAATCTGTTAGTAAATTGAAGTAAAAATTATATAATTATATGATTACTTCAACATGTTTCACATTTACTTTCATGTTCTATAAAATATATAACTAAAATAATACATACATATACATATATATATATATATATATATATAATATATATATATATACATATATGTATATATATATATATATATATATATATATATATATATATATATTAGGTTGTCAAATATCTCCCTTCCGCCTTTTTGTATTATAAACCAAGAGCAAAAAAGCGGAAGGGAGATATTTGACAACCTAATATATATATATATATATATATATATATATATATATATATATACAATTTGGCTTACTGTGTTTGCTATGCAAAATATTCAGAATATCTCTAGCAATATGGAAGTATTATATTCCCATCCCGACAGTTGGGTAGTTTTTCATTTACATGACAACTTGAATTATTTTAAAAGCCTCAATATTAATTGCCACGTATTTTTTTTTAAAAAATATTTTCCTTATATTACTTTTATTTATGGTGTTTTATTACCTTCACTGATTGTATAATAAAAATAAATGCTAAACAATCATATAAGTAGATTTTCTTATAAACTTATGAACTCATTGTGATTGGGTAACTTGTTAATATTTGAAACAGCTTTTAACTTCATAAAAATGTCTAAATATAATTAGTATTAGTATCTCACAAACACATTAAGTTGCATATATTTGAAGACATTTTCCTATGAGTTAGTTGAATATCAGATTTATTTTTAACAAGATTTATACACAATGTAGTATCATAGAACATAAAATCGATTTAAGAGGAAAGTTAATCATCTCATTATATTAAAACAGTTATTTACATTATTTACATATGAATATATAAAAAGCGTATATTTATGTTACATTGCAAGTAGATTACATAGCCCCTGGCATTCCGCTTCTAAGCTCTCTATGAGTCGGAGCGGAGCTCAGGCTGCTGCTGCTAACACCGGAGTCGCTAGATTTTTCGCTAAGGCAAGTTCCGCCGCCTCTGGTGTTAGATTCATTGCCTATAAATCTGTCGTCATTATTTCCACCTAAAAGGCCTTTTCTCGCTACTCTGGGCGTCTGACGATTGTTTTGCTGAGAACTTTGGAAGCCAGCAGGACACCTTTCGATCAAATCATCTCTGGCCGACATTAACTTTGCATTCTCAACCCTTTTCAAAATCTCATCTGAACATTTCTGAACGACTGAGTCTAAATTATCACCTTCGGTAGTGCTCAAACGGTTTGCAGCGTTCCTTTTGCATTCATCAGGAGCTCGATGGATCTGTGGAGACGTCTCAATGTGGACAGGTGTCCCGGAAGCGTCATAACAACCAGAATCGCGTGGAAAGTGGCGCCGGAATGGAGAAAAAGGAGGACGGCGGCTTCCGACGCGAAGGCAATCGTCGCCTTCGCTGCTTGAACCTGCTGCATCAGCTTCACTGCCAGCTAAAAAAATAATGTCTCAGTACTTCTTGGAAATGAGGTACAACAAAAATAATAAATATATAAAAACTTATATAATTAGAACAAGCGATACACAAAACACTTCCGAATCTATAATGTTATTTTTCAAGTATTTTAAGAAATCTATGGACTATTTAACTATTATTAAGTTTTGATTCAACATTATTTCAGCTACTCGATTTAGAAATAATTCGATTTTCTAATACTTACAATCAAGATCTCTGAGCAGTCTAGCAGCAGTTCGGATCCTAGCATTGATATCTCGATCTTCGCCATCATCACGTTGAAAAGATTGAGTACCGGAAACTAACAAATCAGGCAAAACTTCAACTCTCGAAAATGGAAAATGTCCAGTTTGATCACCGAGAGCTCCGTGCCAAACGCCTGAAGCGTGCATTGACAAAACGTCTATTATGTCCCCTTTCTGGAAATAGAAATAATAAAATATAATCTAGAACACCACTAAGTTAATTTTTTGTTAATTATTATGTGAACAGCAATCAGAACTTGAGAGTTTTATAAGCTATTGTGATGTTTTAACTAATTATTTAAGTTACAAACTTTTTGGTTTTGAAGTTTATTAGATGGCAACCCAAATAGTTGTCCATCTCTGTGTGATGAATTTTATTACTACTATTTCTGTAATACTGATAATTTTCTATTGATGCAGCAATACCAGGTAAGAGTTATTTTTACTGGGAAACATATTGATATCTTTATTTCCAAGTGAAAACCGATTTCACTACCGCTTGACATTAGGTAACCGAGGCAGATATGAAACCTGAGACACAACTTTAATGTTATTTATAGTAAATAATAGTTCACCTTGAATCTTAATGCATCTTTATTGTATCCTGCTGGAGCATGATCAGCAAGAGCTCTAGCCCTGCAGAGTGTGGGGCGAATATCACGAGATGCTCTGCTTTGTTCTTCTGCTGACAGGGAACTATGGGGACTACCAGCCCGAACCAGTGCCTGAGTACCTAGAAGTTAATAAATGAGTAATTGCATTATTATGGTAACTAGAGTTATTTATTAGGTAGATAAGCACACTTGAAAATGAAATCTTCAATATTGCATAAAAAAACTACATTGCTAAAACTTCCACCAATAAAAACGAATCGATCATGCATGGTCACTAAAAATAAATGAAATTAAATAGTTAAAACAAAATATTGTTAAAACAATTTCATTAAAGCTCAATATTATCTTGTAATATGAAATCTACTTTTAATAATAAAAAATATACGAACTTGATCCCGAAGCACTAGGCAAGCTTTCCACGGAGCTCGTTGAACACGGGAAAGGTTGATCCGGTCTCGTATTCTTTCTATTAGAATCACAACGTACGCTGCTACGTAATACATCATTATTCTGAAAAAGACAAATTTATATGAATACATCATACATAAACTAAATTATTATTTATTTCTTATATGTAATTTGATTTTGAATTATTAATATTAATAGTACCAATTTAAAATTTTGAGGGCAAGAAACAAGACTGTATTAGGAATGAGAGTAAAATACATAATCCATCAGTATTCCGAAATACATACAACATTTATAAAATAGATATATTTATTAAACATATTAAAAGATAGCACAATGTAATTATTTTTTAATTATTAATATTAATAGTACCAGTTTACAACTAACAGAAAAAAGTGTTGAGACAGTATTAAAAATGAGAGTAAAGTTATGATTGATGATAAAATATAAAATTAGAAAAAATGCAGTAATCAGTATTTGACGCAAATTTTTTATAGCGATTTCTAAAAATATTTATGCTTGTTCTACATTTTTTACTAAAAAGCAATAATTACACAGGTTCACAAAAAAGTTGTCTGTATTAAGTGAGCGGCATATGTTTTCCAATGTAGTTTTTAACGTTGAATACAAATCTAAACTCAAAATTGGGCCTTAAATGGCAAGAAATCGAAAAAAATAAAAAAGAAACGACAACATTTTCGATTTAGTGATTCTTCTGCATGATACTTAAAATCTTATAATTTCTGTCCCTTTCTTGAACCTTATTACCAAATGACTATCGAATATTCACTTAAATGCTCTACTGATCTTTTTTTTAGATTATAGCAGTAATTTTTAAACATCAGAATTCAATTACAAATACGTTTTCAGATTACCCAGGGGCAATGGGGAATAAATATGTTTGAAAATTACTGTTAAATTATACAAAAAATTCAATAGGTTTATTTGAAACTTATTTGAGTCATTTAAGGTTTTAACCTTAGAACAGGTCAGAAAACAACAGAAATTATAAGATTTTAATTACAACGGAGAAAAAATAGTAGATTGAAGATTTTGTCGTTTTTTAGTTTTGTTTAATTTTTTGCCAATTGACACCCAAAAATGACTTTAGATTCGTGTTCAATGGTAAAAACTACATTAAAAAATATATGCCGCACACATAATACAGCAAACTTTTTTTTGTCGGCCAGTGTTATTAGAAAAGTAAGAAAGCATTTACAAAAAAGTAATAATTTAGAATGTTAAAATAAATTGATATTGTGGCGAGCATAGCTCTTTGGTAGCGTGTTCGATTCACACGAAAGGTATCATTGGATCAAATCCTGTCAATGACTTAGAATGTGTAGTTAATTTGAAATCAAATAAAAATTGTATTTGTTAAATAGAATTTGAATAAAGCTGAAGGTTAAATAGAATTAGAAAATTGAAAGAGAAATTAGGAAGAATATAGAATTAGGGATACATAAATAGATTGAAAATGATATAAAAAATTAGAATGTAAATAAATAAGAATGTTGTAGGTGGCTAAATGCTCAGAGTAAGCGAGGCCAAATAAAAAAAAATTGATAAAATTTTGTAAATGCAGAAATGTATAAGATTTCCCAAAAATTAGGTTTTTATAGGCACTTGTGATATTATACGAGCAATATGCTTGAGCAAGCGCCAGCTGGGTCATTTAATTTATTTAATTTTATTTCTGTATATTTATTATAATGATGATTATTCTTACCAAGTGCGTTATTCTTGCATCTGCATCCTCGTAGTCAGAACTATGTTCCGATTCGCGTTCGTTGTATGGAAGCCTTCTATATGCATTAGAAATATGCGAATTATCAGTCACCACTCCAGTACCATTGGTAACCGCCACGATTTGCTCCTCGTACCGAGCATTACGGGTTAGTGGTATTACAGTGGGTGGATGAGGCGGCTCGTGAGGCAGGATGAGCCCACGTCTGTAAAGAGCGTGCATTTGTAAATTGAATTTATATAATATGATATTATGCATCATCTAGCTTTAGTCCGATTATATATACACATATGTAAATAAATTTTATTATATTGGTTTATGGAAATATTCCATTGGATTCCGTTGCTTTTATTTCAATTTATTTATTAGAATTAAAAAATATCACATATACATACAATATTATATATATATATATATATATATATATATATATATATATTTGTCTTTAACCTGTTAACCGGACAGGACGCATAAAGACGTCTTCGAAACTTACGTACGAATGAGGCGTATATTTTTGATCGACTATTAAACATGTACTTGTTTTGTATATTTTTGTACTTCAGAAATATTAATAATCAATATATATTTTATAATTTTTCATTCATTTCGTATCAATAATATATAAAATATAAAATTATAGAGACAACACACGCCCGGTTAACAGGTTAATAAAGACTTGATTAATTTGGTGCAAGGATCGCTATAGATTTATTCTTGTAGAAATGTGGTATATATACAAAAAAGCACTAAAATGTGCAGACCAGTTTTATCAAAAGTTGGCGCATTTTTTCAGGATTGTAAAATACTTGAGAGTTTCAATAAAAAAATCGAGTAAAAAATAAAAACTAAAATTAACACCATAACTGCTAACACATTTCGCTCACAGTCCGAATGTTTCTGCACATTGAAGCTTGGTAAAACGCCCAAGCAAATATCATTTTCAGGTTTTTATTTTTTGCTTAAAATTTTATTATGAAACAATCAACTATTTTACAAATTTACAATCTGGATGCGATAACTTTTGGTAAAACTTGCCAACACACTTTAGTGCATTTTTTAAAGGAGAACCTGTCGAATTTTGAAAACTTTAAATTCATGGTTTAACAAAAAGTCCTTACTCTTGAAAACTTGTGGCAATTGTGTTATTCACCGTTACGGTTCCAAAGTTTGAATTAAAAAAAAACACAATAAACAAAAAAACGTCATAGTTTGCCCAGGACCCATAATTTTCAAACTACATGAGATTTTCTTTTCTAATTTTTTTTAGGATAGTTATGATCGATACTGTATAAGACAAAAACCGTTCTAATGTTAATTCTAAATTGATTGAAAGTCATTTGAAGCAATGAACTGTCATAGTTCATGTTTGACTCTTATCGCATATGGCCTTAAATTTAAATTTCTTTTACTTTACCTGCTATGTCTGTGGGGCAGAGAAATGTCTCCGGCCGACCTCAACGAAATGACTCCAGCACCGTCCACGAGACGGAAGCAAACGGCCCCATCGCGCAGTTCACCAGAAGTTGGCATCAAGAAGTCTTCCGGGTCGCTCTCGTATGGAGGTTCATCATACCAATGAGGTCCCATACCATTGATCATACCACCACGGTTTGATCCGGTGCCACCACTCATACTGCCTGATTCGTAGTTGCTCGATTCATCTAAGAGGATTGAAGTTGGTAAATGACTTACTTTATTTGAAATTAAAAATTACTATATATATATATATATATATATATATATATATATATTAGGGTGGTCCTTAAAATGGTCATTTTCGAATTTCCTTGCTGCCACGGGCTCCAAATTGATAAAAAACAATTCTCTGAAAGTTTTAGCTCTAAATATTAACGTTTAGATAGAGCGCAATTCAATCAAAGTTTTGTATGGAAATAGCATGAAAAAATTTTCAAAAATTTTAAAAATGTTTTTTAGATGTAATTTAGCGAGCAAATGAATGAATAAAACTCATTCATTTGTCGCTAAGTTATACCTAAAACATTTTTTTTTTAATTTTGAAAATTTTTTCCATGCTCTTTCCATACAAACTTTGATTGAATTGCGCTCTATCTAAACATTAATATTAAGAGCTAAAATTTTCAAAGAATTGTTTTTTATCAATTTGGAACCATTTGAGCCCCTGGGAGCAAGGAAATTCGAAAATGACCATTTTAAGGACCACCCTAATATATATATATATATATATATATATATATATATATATTATGTTACCTAAAAGCTTTTATCATGGTTCAATTGCTAACATAATGTTTTATTTTAATTATTGCTTACATCCTAATCGAATTTATGCCTTTTATTATAATGGTATAGTTTAAATAAAAATCATTCAATTAGTGAACTGCAATATTTTATATGAACAATATAAACAATATGAACAATAAAGCGAACACATATACTACAAAATATTAGAATTAAATGAATCTTCACGTTTAAAACATAATTATTTTAAATTATTGTATTCAATTTCGTCATGACAGTATCTACGCACATTTTTTTGTTTAAGTGCATTTTAGTAATCCTAAATATTATTTCAAATAAAAAATATAAAAAATTAATAAATTAGAATATGAAACAAAAATTTGTTATAATACTACAGATGCATTTCCAACTTTCATCTCAATGCATCTAATAATAATAAGTTAATATGTGAATCAATAAGTTAAATTATAATGAATATAATTACACCTTTTGCCCAATTATGAATTTTATCACAATATATTTTCAAATTTCAAATGGCAATGAAATATACTTTTAGTATGTATTCCACCCAAACTTTTATAAAAATGGTAGAAATTCTCATCTAAGATTTATAAATTTGTTCAAATGTACCTGACAAGGCACCTCTTCCATCTCGGCTAAGCTTAGATAGTCCATGTCGAATATCTCTCAAAATCTGAAATTAACAAACAATATTTTATTAGTTAACAATTTGGTTGCGGAAATATATAATATAGAGCATAGAAAGATATGTGTAACATTGGACGACTAAAAAAATAGAACTCGAGCAGAATACTAAATAAGCAAGCAAAAAGTAAAGTAATATTTAATTTAACAGGCAATCAATTTGCTGATATAATTGAAAAAATAATTTCGCCTAATTGTATTATAATATAATCGAGATCTATAACTAATGACAAGATTTTTTAAGGCAGTATAGTATAATTGATATAAATGCGATTTGCTTTTACAATAAGCTTTGATTCATACCGTTTGAATTAGGTTTTATCTACCCCTCAAAAGAATCTTACCCAGCCGAGGCAACAATAAATTTTCTTTGCTTGCAGAAGTCTTTACGGATGCAATATTTACAAGTTGATTTACAAGTATAGGACTGTTGTATGTAGTGGTACATTACTATTGTTGATGTGGAATCATTTTACCGGTTGAAATCATTCATTCGCGATGAAATACGTCCGGCTTCTTCAATGGAAACGCAATGGAGCGTCCATCGGAAAAAATAACAGAGAAAAAGAGTCAACCGCACTCGGTTGCGATGGTTTTGTTAAAGTTGAATCTAAAGACTCTTATTAAAATTATTTGAATTAAATAAATTAAAAAAAAAATACCATAGGAGTAATAATTATATTATTTAATATGGTAATAGCCCTTCATATTTTCATTAGATAAAAGTCTTAGATAACATGCAATGTTTAATATTAAATCTCTCAAACGTGCTAAGTCTATAAAATATAGTTTTTATATCAGCTCTCCTCTGAAAAATTCATGATAAATATTCAAAATTCAGACGAAATAACCATAAAATCGTACTGCTGATGTCGTAACCTCGTGGCCTTAAGGCGTGTCGTTCTTATTGCGATATTTAGATAAAGGCGCTTGATTTCCGTGGGGAATCTATCGAGCTAGACTCACCATGCATTATGAAATACGTCTTGCTCGTGTGAGTTTCAGCAAAGTGATTGGTACCTTACACCTTCAAAAAATAAATTTATTTTACTTCTACAGTACCTACAGTAAAGCAGCTCTTTCAACGTTGACTACTTCGTACAAATATAAATCTTTTAATTAAATTAGAATCCAAATCAATTTATCCTTATTATATTAACAATAATATTTACTTTTCATTTTATACAAAATCGAATTATAAATGTTAATTTTTTAATCGTTAAGTTTACAGACAATGATTTATTGTAATTTAAATAGTTTATATATTCGCGGTTATTATTATTGATATAAATATTTGATTAATGCTAAAACTAATAATAATATTTATTTATTATAATAAATATTATTAATAATATATGTATCTATATACATATGTATAAAAATATACATACAAAATAATTTAACAGAATATTAAAAATTAATATATAAATATATTAATAATAATAATTATAAAGACTATATAGATCTAAATTACTAGAAAAAAGTTACATTATTATAATTATTAATATGTTATCCGAGAAATCTGCAATATTTTTCACAGTACTCATATATATTCATTACGGTGGAGACGCCTTGTACATTTGTACGAAAGTAATACTACTAACAGTAAGGAAGCTTTCTGCGATAATTTCAATTAGATAATGCAATACATAAGCATAAAAAATATATAGATATATAATTCCTACAAACTAATTCTTTAAAATTACAATAAATAATATACGTAACTATGATCAACTATAAACTTAACTTACCTCATCATGTTCTCGTTGGAATCTCTCTTTTTTTCTTATCGCCTCTTGTATTTTCAGCTGGAAAATTACAGAACATGAATATTATTCAACGAGAAAATTTATTCTAAATCGACTTAACAAGTAGAATTTTGCGCTTAAGAATAATTTGCATTCTAATTATTCCAATAACTTCAAATTAAGAGAGAATCTCAAAATCGCATTTAACATATAAAAAGAATAAAAAGTTGTAATTGTAGGGTTCATTATATAAAATATTTCACATAAGAATATAAATTAAGTATTTTTAGTGGCAAAATCTGTTTTAGTATGACTAACAAGTGAAACCAATTTAGATCTATCGATGCGAAAAACTTGATTCAGTTATTGCTTTTACCCAGCATAATTATTATTCATTATTTATAAATTATTGTAATGAAAACAATGCTTGGAATATCACTTTAATTAAAATTTATTCAAGTATATGTATACAGATCGTTGTTAAATATTAAAAACTTTCGGAAAGGCTGACAAATCATAATATATGAAATAACTTTAATTGAAAATCTTACCCTTTGAATAGTTTCTTCAAAACTAAATTGTGGTCCGCCATTCATTTGTTGCCGCGTTTTTTCACCATCGCGAACAGTCTGAAAATAAAAAATACAATCATGTTATGTTTGTTTTATGAATCCAAACAAAAGCAATAAGTAGTATTATAAATATTATAAGATATTTATTTCATTTAAGACAATTCAAATTTTCTTCGTCTTGTCGGGTAGATCGACTTCGCGCTTCGAAATAAAACATTATATTAGTTGAGCGTGACGGCGCGGGCGATTGCTCAGCCTCTCGGCCCGCTTTTATTTTATAATGGAACTAAAAAAAGCTTTTAACGAGCCATTATTAATCAACTTTTATATTTTAATATTGAAACTCAAATACTGTTTCAGGATGTATGACAAAAAAGAACATGTCCCGCTTAGAGTAATGGAAAATAGCAATATCGTCGACACACGTGCTCTGCGAAATATATGAAATGGTCAGGCATAAATTATTGTTTTGTAGTATGAATTGCAACGATATATATACCAGGATTGTAAATCAAGTATTTCATTAAGTAGAAAAAGGTTTGGTAAGAACTTTACATAAATATAAATAGAAAAGACAATCAACTGAATTATTCATACCAATAACGACATTCACTTCATTTTTCTTCCTTCGTGGAATAAATATTTGTTACCAAACGCACAAACTTTCCCCATAAGACAACTTTATTGCGTCTGCCCGACTGCTTTACAAGTATATATCACTATTAAAAAAAACTGTCGATATAAACAATGCGCAAAGCAACAATAAATCTTATAGAATTGATATATACAATAATATCTAGGTGGAGTTTCTAGCGAAATTCTTCGTGAACTCTGTGAAATATTTACCGCTAGAAAAATATGGCCGCAACCTGCCGCGAATATATTTGAACAAGTAATATATTTATACTTTTTCAACTTGAAATATTTCATTGTTTTCGTAATAGTATAAACTACTTTATTGGTGAATGAATTGTATGTTCTCTACACTATTTTCATGTCTTACGTGTTGGTGAAAGCATTCGTATTACCACCGTTGATAATTAGAAATAAATTAATTTACATATTCGACAAACGATATTAATAGAATATTATTATTCTGATACTCTAAAGGCGTGCATACAAAAGCTATATATCTATAATATAATATAAATTATATCTATAAATATAATATCTATCTATAATATAAAAATGAATCGCAAAATGTGTTGGTAAGCGCATAACTCAACAACGGCTGGATCAATTTGGCCTTTTTTTTTTTAAATGTTCGTTGAAGTCCAAGGATGGTTCCTTACGGCGAGAAAAAATAGAATAATTGCCCAGAAAACCCTAGCCTTTTTCTTTTTCACATACAAACGTTAGTATTTTCATATTTTTGCCATCGGAGCGTTTTGGGTCTGAATTTTTTTACTGTGCTCCAATTCGTATGAAATTTTGAAATTAAGTTTATCTTACTCTCAAGTTCAAAAGTGAAAATAATTTTGACTTCTTTGCGTTTCCCGGGGGAATGACATCCTTCTCAGTGGTGTAATTTCATTTTTTTCAAAATAAGGTCGGATATCGATAAAAGAACTAATTATAAGAAAAAAATGTTTTATAATGTTTTCCAAAAAACAAATACTCATTATTTTATTTAAAGCAGTTGTACATTTGAGATCCATATGGGTGGATGTATATACATTTCGGTATAGACTGCAGTGTAGAAAACATAATAATTTTTAACTAATTCGTAAACATCAGTATAAGTTATAAAAAAATTCGAACTTCTGAATTGTAAACATAAGTACAGGACAACGTCTGTCGGGTCATCTAGTTTTTAATATAAATAATCAAAATTCTGTGAAAAGCATTGAAAACAGTGAAAAACAGGAGTTTGTGGTAGGAAGGTGAAAATTTAAGGTTGTATGTGTTTTTTAATTGCAAATCACAAGCAAATAAAATAAAAGATATCTGTCCAGAAACTTAAAAAAAAAATCTTAAGCGAGGGCAAACCTCACCACTTGGGGACACGAAAAATAGATGTTGGTTGATTCTCAGTCATCCTGAACGTGTTTATAAAATGTCATTAAAATCGGTCAAACCGTTTCAGAGGAGTTTTGCGCCAAACAACATGAAACGAGAAATTTGTATATATATAGGAAAATAGTAGAATGTATAATATAATATAATGTGTCCAGAAAGCTTTATCGAGAGCTGATAGCATACTCAATTCGAGTCAACTGCATAAAAAGTATGATATATATATACAGTTAAAAAGATGTTTTATAAAAATAAACACAAAATTCCATTAATTTTGTCCAGAATAATATCTCTGTTTGATAAAAATAATCTGATGATACTAAAATGAGACGGCCATTAGAAACGGCACCGAGTTTAATTCCGAGACGAGTACAAATCTGTAGCCATCATTTATGAAAGTTGTGTAGTACTAGCACTAGTGCGGCTTTAGAGAAGAAATGTAGTTCAGCTATTTTTTACCTCGCCCTCGGGCAATCTCTTAAAAGCATGTTTCACATTGCAATAAACATGACAACATTGCAACTCCGGATGTCAACCGGAGAGGGCATAAGAGATTATGCAAGCAAACGGCGAACTTTCATCTGATTGACGTCACAACAACCCACCAGCCAGCCAACCAACTATGCACAGATAGAAAATCAAGAAAATGACTAAAATACCCGGAAAAATATGTCACAGGTGCACACTCGAGGCAGTCGTAAAAAGACATCCGGATTCGTCGTATTAATATCAAATACCGGAGATTATTCGAAAATGAAATGAAATATGATAGAAAATATTGTATATAGGCGTATCGATAAGAATATATGAATAGAGTTTTGTACATTCATAAATATAAGTAATGACTATGTAAATTATTTGGCAATACATTTTGGGATTTAAAACATTTATAATCAGGCGGATCGCAGATTCAGTCCCCGTTACGAACAACCCTAATATCGAGTAGTAGCGATATCAAATTCCACTTGGGAATATAATGTAGACCTTAAATATGTTTCCAAGTAATAATAGCCCTTTCTAAGCATTGTTGCACTAAGTTGAATAATAAGTCGGTCCTATTAGAAAAATTCTAAAAATTAAGAAATCAAATATATATGGATCAACCGTTGGCTTACCATCTAAAAATACGATGTAAGGAAAAGTTTCAGCCCAACAGCTTGTAGAAGGTTGTGATTTTTGTAAAAATATGATTTAAAAACATTTATTAACCAATTAACTGTGGCGCGTTCATTGAATTTTGTGCACAGTTTCGTGTCCTCTGCTTCAAGGTAAAATGTTGTTTTAAGGTACATAACATTTACAACTATTTAATTAATTCCGGTATAGCCTCGAAATATTCTAAATATCACAAAATTTGAGAATGTTTTTTTTTGTTTAAAGTTGCAATATACCCAATATAATAACTATAGTATACTCGTCAAAATACAAAATTCTCCCATTTCTCCTAAACAGTTAACTGGTTAAAGCATTTAAGATTATTTCGCTAATTTTTTGTGATTTTTTTTTTAAATTTAATATTTAAATGTATTTCTATTTGCAATTTGTTTGCATGCCTAAATATTTGTATTTAGTAATGTATTTGTATTTTGTAATATTTATTTTTAAAGTACATATTACAGTTAACACAATAAATTGATGCATAATTTAATAGACACAATAGATGTGAAAAATGACAGTGATATTTCCGTAGCCTAATGGTAATCAGGTTTTTTCGAATTTGGCTATAATTTAATTGCAAATAAATGAAAATGATATTTTCATATGAACATAGATTTTGATAAAAGAACAAGAAACTTAAATCATGCAACATTTGATAGTGTTATACCATTATAGAGTAACAAGTACACATTTATATTTATATACAACTTAATAACATATAACATATTTATTCACAAAATAAGATAGGTTAGTACTTAATAAAACTAAAAGATTCATTCAATTAAAATAAGATAAAATTAAAAACTTCTTGAATTTTTCAATTTCAACTTATACAACTTGACCTCTTAGTAATATTTCTTTCTTCAGGTAAATTGCCAGATGACATAATAACGGAATGATTCAATATTATTTTATTGTAATTTATTTTCATTTTACCTCATGAATAAAAATAAATTTTGGTTTGCAATCAATATACCAGCATCAAAAATAAGCAAAATAAATTTGCATATAAGCTTTATAAATATACCTTTTGATAGGTCCTTTGTCGAAATTAAACGAATTAAATTGAAATTAAACATGTTCGCTAGTTTTGATAAAAATTAAATATGACATAATATAATAATTATTCCTAAGATATTGTTCACTTAAAATAAAACATAAAAATGAACTTATATAATTATCGAGGAAATATATTTGTCTACATCCCCCCTGTGAACTACAACCTCTATTCGGTGCATCATATCGTAATGTTATATTGCCTCGATGAACGCTGTTCGCGTTTATGGCTAGGAAAAAGCGAAAAATCGTGAAAATAGCTGACTTGATTGAAAACACTATAATGCCCATATGCCGTTGAGAGTTTTGTTTTATTAAAGCCGTATCGACACGACGTGTTAAAACCGTATTGAAACTTTGCCAATATGACATGCATTGTTTGTCAACAAATTGAGACATATTAGCTCCATCTGGAATATCGCTGAAAGGATTGTGGCAGCCGATATAGTTTACTGGATGTAGGCGAATCACATAGTGTTTAATAAACAATGTGATATATATATATATATATATATATATATATATATATAAGCTTTTTTTGCTGTTTTTCAAACATTTGCCACCTGGTTCTTTTTTCTACATAGGCAGGGTAAAATGGGACGACCAGGTGGCAATAGACCTAATGTCAAACAACTCATAAATTTTTGAAAAGCAGCAAAACAACACATTTCTACGATGATGAATTAGGTGGGAGTTTTACTGAGCATAGTCAGATAGTTGTTTGTTTGATATGTGTTATTTGTTGTGATATTATTGGTTTAATTTTCACAATATAATTGCTCAAAGTCAAATTGGACCCCTGTGCCCCGCTCTACCTTAATACTTTTTATACTGAATTTGCAAACTTCAAAGTGACATAAAATATAAACTTATAACAAAGTTTTAACAAATTCAGATAAGTCTTATTATAAGTTGTTACAAGCTAGTAGTCAACCAAAATAAATTCCAAAGATTCCCTAAAAGCCTTATTTAAAAAGCATTAATACTAAAATTAAAAAACTATTTTCTAGCATTACCGTACTAAGAACGATTTTAAGTTTTGTCATAGAATATAATTAACACGAATGCGTGTACGAGACTTGATAAAATTTTGTTCCAACTAATTTACATAAATTTACTGCTGCCATGATAATAATAAGCAGCTTACAAACATTATATGGTTAAATAATGGCGTTAAAGTACAGTGAAATCCTTAAGATTCCAGTAAATCTGCTCGCAGGACAGAAATTAGTACAAATCAAGATTAGTAATTGCAAAGAAGAATTATATAAGTAAATATAGTATTAGATAAATAAAATTATATATATATATATATATATCATATAAATATATAATTTTTATACAACGATATAGTTCATTACGACCAAGTGTTTTAATGAGACTTTATTCTGGCAAACATTCATAAGAAATTTAGCTTGTTTCGTGTGACAGCATTAAAGAAATAAATAAAGATATATTTCCTTGAATGAATTATTATTCATGACAAGAGTCCCATAAATTCTAATAATAGGGTCTTCATAATAATATTATTTTTAAGATGATGATAAGAAAAATAAAAGCATGGTAATTAAATTAAGTTTGGTTTTTAGCCTTCAAGGCAACATAGTTAATTAGTAAATTATATTTTATTGTATGAGTAAATAAAAATGACTATTGAAATTTATTTAAAATAATGATCTTAATTATCGAAGAACGCAAAATACAGGTTATATTTACGGCGCTATTATAACTGAAGACTTTTTTTGTAGTTTTGGAGGGTATTTTTGAACAAAATAATAAAACTTTTTAATTACTTTTTTAACTAGGGTTAGCGGGTTTCAAAATCCTTATCAAATTCTCTTTTTTTTGGTTGTAAGCACTGTTGTTTAACTGTTATATATGATGTATTTGTTAATTTGAAGTTAGATTCAACAGTTTATATAACCTCTATAAAAGCTTACACGTGAGTGGGGTAAAAGGGACCAACTAACCTTAACCTTAGCAAACGTGTAAACAGTAATAAAGTAAATAGTAAATAAAAAGTAAATTAAGTTAAAAAGCAGTTTTATAAAAGATCAATTAAATAAATAGTTATTCTAACTCTGCTGGTGCTTGTTTTTGACAAAACGCCAGATCAAGGCTTTATCCAGTGTTATCTCTGTAAAAAATGTACTGATGAAATTTATATTTTGCAATGGACGAATAATGTAGCTCTTATTCTGTAAAATCCATTTAAAATTAAAAATAGAATATTGTACCTGTTTGTTCCCTGGACGTCCAATTTTACCCCGCTTATGGGGTAAAACATACCAATTGGCAAATTTTTGGTGAACAGTGAAAGTGAAAAACAGTAAAAAATTCATTTCTGCAATGCTAAATTAGCTGGGAGTTTTACTGAATATAGTCAAATATTTGTTTGTTTGATATATGTTGTTTGTTATGATATAATTGGTTTGGTTTTCACACTATAATTGCTCAAAGTCAAATTGGACCTTTGTGCCCTGCCCTACTCTATAAAAAAACTAGAGTGCTTAAGGATGTTGTTTAACTAATAATAATTTCTAACTTATGGGTACTTACCGTAGGGTAAGTAATAGTAATCGCATAAAAATAGAAAAAGAAATTTTTTATGTATCTTTACGTTTCAAAGCTTTCTGAACATCCTAGCATACCATAAAAAAAAATTGATGTATGTGTGTGTGTGCGGATACAAATTCTCGTCGACTATTTCGGGAACACTGATCAACCGATTTGAATAATTCAAAAAACATTCGATACGTATTGATAAGGAGACGTGCTGGTTAGTTTTGGCGAAGGCAGGTCTAGCCATTTCAAAGATACGGGGCAAAAAATGCCAAAAACGGTAACTCAGTTTTTAAAAGAACGGAGCGTCCGATTCAAAAAACATTTTACTTGTATTGGTAAGATGAAGAACTAATTATATTTTTGGAAAGGCAGGTCCAGTGGTCATATAAGTTAAAAAAATGTCATTTGGCGGTCAAAAATGTTTATTGGACATATGTACATCAAACTATCAGATATTTTATATGGATTTTGATAATGTGTACACATTTGTGCAAATTTTTTTGGGTTCCGCACCAAGATTTTTATTACGGTACGGGAAGTTCCAGCAATTTGCCTTAAGGCACGATGCCATGCGTTTCAAATTTAATTTGATTTGATACATTTCTAAGTACATGCATTTAAAGAATGCTCCTAATAAATCTCATCGTCGCAAATGTTAATTAAATTACAATATTCCACTCATCTCATTAGGTCTGATTATCGCTGCTTCGAAATTCCGTGGAATTAACATTATTCCGAATAAACATAATGAGCGAGCGAGTTTAAATTAATAACATCCACTAATACAGTAATATTGCAAAGCTAAAGTTGTAAAAGTAAACTTGATCCGTTTTCGTGACACGACTCCTCCGCCTCGGCAACGGCAGTGACACAAAACTCAATCAACACAGTTCGCGATGTTATGTGTGCGCCACGCAAACATAACGACGCCGAAATAACTTTTTAATTAGTTGGATAGTCATTTGCTGAACTTTGAACTGCGATATAAGGCGATAGTGTGGCTTTAGTGCGAAACAATGGAGTGATGTGCTCTAAAGATATGCGATTTTATGACATGTGTGCTATAGAAACGGACGAGCTATAGTTTCCGAGGCTTTGTCCAGGACGACAAACAACGAAGGCGATAAAATTGAAATGTATAAAAATGCACTAAACTGAGAGTCAAACTCGCTTAACCTCGCTTTTACATCGAACACCTATTTGTCTGAATAAAAACTATGTGTTTGCTACAGTTAACTTGCGGGTTCATGACATGTAATGTACTTTGGTTTAATAAATGTTAATAATTAACTGACACCGAAAAATATTTGAATTTTATTTACGATTGCACTATTAAATAAATTAATAATAAGGATTTACTAACGAAGAAAACTTATTTTATGTAAGAGAACAGTCAAGTTCTGCCTCATGATAAGTAATGTGGTATGGTTATATAAATGTCAATGATCACTGTCACTGTCAATGATATAGAAAAATGATAAAATTTTACTTATTATAGAAATATTAAATTAATTTTTTAATGCTAATTATAAACGTTTTTAGCGATTGTTCTAGAATTACTAACAAGAAGAACCATTATGTTGCTCGTCTAGGATTTTGATGAAACTTGGCATGATAATAAATATTAGAGACAAATGTACATAAAGTGATTCAGTTGCACAAATGATATAAGTTTGCACATTAGCAGCGCAGAATGGATACGAATGTAATTTTTACTGCAATACTGAAAACTGGTATATAAACAATATAATCATTATTGCTCACAATCAGACAAATTGGTTGAATAGATTTGGGGCCCAAACTGACCACTGAAATATTAGAGACCAATGTAAAGTGACTTAATTGAAAAAAAAAATGATTTAGGTTTGCACATTAGCAGCACAGA
The DNA here is from genome assembly GCF_003426905.1 of Ctenocephalides felis. Classification (NCBI taxonomy): domain Eukaryota; kingdom Metazoa; phylum Arthropoda; class Insecta; order Siphonaptera; family Pulicidae; genus Ctenocephalides; species Ctenocephalides felis. The sequence goes on from NW_020538040.1 coordinate 28,240,979, forward strand.
GTGGTTTTTTGATTTGCTCATTATCGAGACAAAAAATAATAATTGACATGGGTTTTTGTTGGATCATTTGTTTTTGAACTATGTAAAGTTTTGGTTCAGATAAATTTATGAAATTTATCACGGCATAAATGAATCAATATTTTATATTCGGAAAAGTGTTTGATTTCCGATAATCTGAACGATACGAATGTAACTTTTATTGTAATATTGAAAACTGAAATATTGTATTTGTTAACTCAAATAACGAAAAAAAAATTATTATTGCTCACCATCAGGCAATTTGCTTATTAACTACCCCAATAAAAAGATGGTCCAATATCGCTATTTTTTTTGTAAGCATTCAAAATAATTCTTAATACAAAGACTCGAAATTTCTATGTGTATATGTTTGTTTTATGTAAATTCTGTCCTTCATGGACATATTTTTTGAAAATCGCTGCATGTATTTCATGAATTAAAAAAAAGCAAAACTCAATAACTCGCTTTGATTAATTTTGTCTGTTCGGCATAGATTATTTAAAAGATGCTAGATCAAGGGAAACATTGATTAATAGTTAACTACACAGGTTGTGGAAATTCACATTAATTTCGATTTAATTTTTTATTACCCAAAATTACACGAAGCATTCATGTACATGTCGACGATTGCAAAAGACAAATAAATTTTTAAAAAATGGTTACAGGATTGTTGATGATTGATAGAAGACTATAGTTCACAAAATATTTTCGGCTCCGTGGGCTTAGAGAATACAGAACTATTAATTAAATATAAAGAAATATTTTATTAATTTTATTCAAACTAGACACAGTTAAGTTTAAGTTCCGATATGTGTAATGAGAGAATTTTCGAGGTGGTTCGTTCAAGTATTAAAATGCCGAAAGATGTGTTCTTCAAAAAAAATCTTCGTCCGACAAACAAATAAAAATTTGCTCTATTTCTCAACACGTGTAATATTAGAGCTCTTAATATTAACTTTTAGATAGTACTATTTCCATAAAAAACTTTGATTGAATTGCGCTCTATCTAAAAGACAATATTAAGAGCTAAAACTTACAGAGAATTGTTTTTTATCAATTTGGAACCATTTGAGCCCTTGGGAGCAAGGAAATTCGAAAATGTCCATATTAAGGACCACCCTAATATATATATATATATATATATATATATATATATATATTATTCAGAACATATTTTAAAACCCATAAAATCCAATTTTCCTCATTCGTGTTCGAATACACCTTATTTCATAACAAGTAAACTAAAATAGCTTTTTCAGCAGCTATAACATTACCGAAAAAAAACCATAACAAAGTGTTTGTAGTAAAAATAGCATCATATATAAATCCCCAAGGTGTATTGCAAAACCAGTTCGAATATAATATATATATCTAATGTATCTCCATTTATATAGGTTTGAATGAAAAAAAGAACTGATGTGCTTCAAACACGCTCTGCGAACACAAAACAAAACACGTATCGCATTGAACAAAGTTGTTTCATGACACACACGACGGGGCGCGGTCTAATTCGATTTTAATTCGCAACAATTAAACTTCTTGCACGGCACAGAGTCTGCCCTCGGTACGGGAAAGGACAGGCCAGGACAACATGAGGACAACCGAAACACGACGACGGGAGAATTGATTGTTCGGACGTGATCGGCTCTCGGGATATCATTTTATAATTTAATATCGGGTTCGATTAATAATTTTATAGAAAATACATTATTAGAATTAATATATTTGATTACCAAGAGCGGTCCAAATATTTTGTATTTTTAATATTTTTAATGAATATAATATTTATATAACTATATTTAGATAATTCAGATGTAACAGTATCTATTACAGATAATTTTTTAAGTAATTATAGATGGGTGTATAGAATCATGCTTTAAGGCAAATTCCTGGAAATACCCGTACCGTATTAAAATATTCAAAAAATTTCAAATGTTTTCAAATAGATTATCATAAATACTGTTTCATTATTCGTATTTTATATACAAGATATAAGAGCTCATAAATTGGACGACAACGTTTATATATGCTCACATAAATAGTAAATAAACAAAACTTAATGATGGGGAATTGTATATGTCTCAGAATTATATAAACGGAATTGCAAAGTTAAAATAGCTTGTTTAAAGTATATAAGTGAGCTTTAGAACTTTAGTCTAAATTAAAATTAAAACTCAAATTATTTTCGATATTCAAAAAAATTTTTTTTTTGTAAAATAAAACTTTTTTTTTTAATTTAAAAAAAAATTGCTTTTCCCAAAACAAATCGTTTCTTCACATTGCCAATACAAGTGTTTAACCCAAACCTAATTAAATATTCATTTGTTAGAACTATACTGCCCAATTTGGTGTGAAAGTGCAGTATTGCAACTAAGCATTTGATTTTATAATTTTATAAATTATAACAATATTAAAATGAAAGTAATTTTAATAAAAAAAATGTATAGAAATTACTTCATTTAGTGATTTTCTAAAATTAATATGAATATCTTCCTATCAATAGAAATCGAGTGTTTTTTGAATAATTCAAATCGGTTATGCGCCCGATGTCTCAGACAAAAATTTATATCCATACATACGCACGTACACAAAGCTTTTTTAATAATAAGGTATACCAAAATTTTCAGAAACATTTGAAACGTAAAGATATGGAAAAAATTTCATTTTCGATTTTTGGACGATTACTAGTTCATAATTATATAAGTTTATATATTGATTTCGACTTAATTATCTAAAATAGCACTCAAAATTATACAAAAATAATGAAATGAGATTATTTTACAGAATATACTTTATGAGAGCAATATTTTAACAATTATTAAATAAAACAACAATTTAAAATTATACCAAAATATATAATACGAATTTAATTCATATTATTTAATTTATCATAAAACAATGGACAAGAATAAAATATTATTTCACTTTATAGTATCAATCTTATTTATTATTACTATTTGTAAGTACAATTCAGTAAAAATAAACTACTAGTGTAATTTTAGCATTTTATTCAAAATCGCATTTTTATGTCGATAAATACTTTTCATTTGATTGTAAAAACAATTTGTTAAAATTATATTAGAAAAAAACTGCTCACATACACACACACACATACTTTTTCCAAATTTGGCCTCATTCGATTCAGAATGGCTTGAAACGTCGAGAAAACATAAAATTAGCGAATCGAATTTTTTGATGTAAACAAACTTCTCCTTCGGGAAGTTAAAAAACATAGTAAAAATAATACCGCCATTGTGAAAAATGAGAATACACGAGCATATAATTTATTGCATATAATATTAATAGAAAATAATTACAGATTGAAAATAATGTAATCGAAATGAACGATTTTATCATTATGATTAATAGACAAAAACTGTATTTAGATGACTATGGACGAACTAACTCTATTTATGATCATTCCGATTTTAAGATCTCAGAGCAATATGAACCGAAATAATGTTTTTTTTTTAAATTATTTTTGAACAGCAATCAGAACCTAATAGTCCTATAAGCTGTTGTGCTGATTTGACTTAATACTAGTCTGTTTGACAGATGGCAACCCAATCAGTTGTCACATCTCTTTATGATATATATTATTATTACAATTTCTGTAATAGGGCAAGTATTTTTATTGGTGCAGCAATGCCGGGTGAGGGATATTTTCACTTGGAAACATATTACTATCTATATTTCCAAGTGAAAATCGTTGTCAATGTTGCCTGACAACAGGCTGCTTGAAGTGGGTATCGAACCCGGGACCTCTGATTCAGGTCCCATCGCTCTTAACCGCTTACCTACGAGCGAGCCCCGAAATAATGTGATGATCAAATAATTCAACAAAAAATTATAAACAATGAAAGTGTTTTATAATATAACATATCAGTAAGAAAGCAAGACGTTAATATCGTTTCGAAAGAGCTAAAATGTCTAAATCTCGGCTATTTAATAAAAATGTATTTATCCCCTGCTCCGTCTCGGAGAGGTGAGAGAGCAAGCGTTCCAGAATTAGAGCAATGCGAACAATATGGTGCTCAGAAAACTACACGAACTTGTTCGCTCCGAGAGATAAGATGTGTCAGACAACGGGACTGACATGTCGAGACGGACGAAAACGTTAATTACGAAAACTCGCCGACGATACTCACTCTCTCGTATTCGTACACTACTACGAGATGTTTAACACTGCAGCAAATTGCCCTACATATGCCTACCTGGAGATTATTTTCGGTCGATTGCTAAATGATACGTTGTCGAAAGGATAGCTCTTCATTCCGCGATTTTACACGAAGGCAAATTAAACTGCACATTCGATTTGAATTTGGAATTTTTTTGCGTTGGTATATATGGTATAAATATTTTCTTTTAAACAGCTGAATTGCAGTGCAAAATTTTTAAACCTTAAAATTAAGGTGGGCTCGCCCGTAGATAAGCGGTTGAGAGCGACGGGACTTGTTTCAGAGGTTCCGGGTTCGATACCAACTTCGAGCAGCCTGTTGTCAGGCAACATTGACAACGATTTTCACTTGGAAATAAAAATAGCAATTATCATACAGAGATGTGACAACTTTTGGGTTGCCATCTGTAATAAAACAAACGTAGTTTTTTTATTAATTTCACCTTTTGTCCCGTTTTTTTAAAAGCAATATTTGTCCCGGATTTAGGTCTTTTGTTCCGGGCTGTCCCGGGGTTTTAAAAATTAAATTTAAAATTAACAAAAATTATGAAAACAAAGTGCTTCTTTTATTATTTGGTGCTAATTTTTTCAAATTTATTTTGAACAAAATTAAATAGAACTTTATACAAGGCTCAAAAGCAAAAAACATAGAAACAAAAGTCCGCAATTTTGATTAATAAAAAATGATTCACATAAAAACCTTTTTTTATTGTATCCTTAAATAGCATTTGCTATTTTAAATACCCCATCCCCCACCCCGCCCTTCTTCCGTCCCAAATTAACATAACAAAAAATTGCCGTCCCGGTTTTGACTTCAAAAAATATGGTCACCTTATAAAATTCAAATTAGTTTTATCTATTTTATTAAGTTGGGTTGTGACTCCTTAAATAATAGAAATTTATTAACAAACAAATTTTCATACCAAGGAATTTTCAAAACAAATTTACGAATAGATATAATTATGCAGCTATGCTCTTTTATAACAATATAGCAATAGTTAACTTTGGAAATCAACTATTTTAAATTTTCATTATATTATATTAAAAAGTACATTTAATAATATTGAAAACATCTGTATAAAATGTATAGCCAATATTTGATTATTAAGAAGATTAGGAAATGTTTTAATTTACAGCATGACTTTTGATAGTATGAAACATCAATCTCAAGTCTAGGTTACTTTGGTATTTATTTTATAATTTTTGTAGTTTAATGAATCTAATATAAATATCAATCAAGAAACAAAATTGAAGTATATTGGGTAAGGCGAGGCACAACGGTCCAATTTGACTTTTGGCAATTATACTGTGAAGACCAAATCAACTACATCAAAAATATCATATATCATCAAATAAAAATTTTATGAGTACATTTAAAAAGAATGTATATAATCCTGAACTAGTATTTCGTCAAAAACGTTCATCAAAGGAGTTGGAATAACTTTTAATTTAATTCACCTTTATGTTATTTGACTTACCTATAATTTTTGGTAGTTTAGTAGTAAATCTAATATAAATATCAATCAATAAATAAAATTGAAGTATATACGGTAATAAAGCACAAATGTCCAATTTGACTTTTGGCAAATATACTGTAAAAACCAAATCAACTGTATCTAAAATATGATATATCAATAAATAAATATTTTATGAGTATATTTTTTACAAAGATATGTATATAACCCTGATCTAGGACGATCAGTTTCCTTTTTTATTTACAATTTTTTTATTGTTTACACCCCACGCACATGTAAGCTTTTTTAGCGGTTATATAAAAAACTCTTGAAGCTTACTTAAAAATAACAATACATCTAATAAAACTATTAAATAACATATACTTAAAAATTATATTAAGGTCTTGTGAATTAAACAACAGAGCTCACAACCAAAAAAACTGACAACGAAAGAAAATACTTTTATTATGGATTTTCGAACATTTCGGTTTATCTCCTGATAGTAAAGACGTAAGAATCAAGGTGAAGGCCGGTTATATATCTTTTGCCCTATACTTTCAAATATTATTGTTAAAAAACTACTAAATTTATTAGATACCTGGGGTGGACCTTTTGACTCTCTGCCCTACTGAATTTAAACTATTGGAATTGCAAAAAGCAATGTTATATTTTTGGTTAAGTATGATTATAACTGAACATGATTTGAATCCAGATTTTCCTTAGAAGGAGAGATAAAAATAATCTGTAACAGATGACTACTAATGATATGCTAAAACAAATAAACTTAAAACTAACTAAATTTTCAACGTATATAAAATAAACTTTTGCCAAACAATGATATCTAGCTGCATTTATAAACATTCGGACAATAGAAACAAACATTAGGTTTTAATCAAATAGCGTTCCTCGAAGCATCTGTTTTGAAAGTGAATTATTTCTCTATAAAATACATCCATTCAGCCCACATTCATTTAAATGCAGAGAACTTCTTAACTTATTTCGTATCAAAGAATATGTTTTCCTTTTGCTTTGAGTTGTTTCTGTATAAGTGCATAAAAGCATTCAACTGCATAGAGATGTTCTTAAGTAAGTGTACGATGGATTGTAGTCTTTTGTTTACTCATAAATTAGGGGTTGGTAAGATAAAATATAATATACATATCTAAATATATATATATATATATATATATATTTATATATTAAGGTGGTCCTTAATTTGGGCATTTTCGAATTTCTTTGCTCCCAAGGGCTCAAACGGTTCCAATTTGTTAAAAAACTATTCTCTAAAAGTTTTAGCTCTTAATATTAACTTTTAGATAGTGCGCAAATCAATCAAACTTCGTATGGAAATAGCATGGAAAATATTTTGAAAATTAAAAAAAAAATTTTTAGGTATAACTTAGCGACAAATGAATTAAAAGTGAAAATTCATGTCATTTTTTATGAAAATTCGACGCTCTGCAAAATTTTTGAAATTTTTTTCATGCTATTTCCATACAAAACTTTGATTGGATTGCGCTCTATCTAAAACTCAATATTAAGAGCTAAAACTTTCAGAGAATTGTTATTTTATCAATTTGGAACCATTTGAGCCCTTGGGAGCAAGAAAATTCGAAAATGTCCATATTAAGGACCACCCTAATATATATATTGCTATTACTTATTTATCTCCACCGATCTCTCAAATGCAAGTTTTAAACATTTTTTAACATCAATATTTGAATGTAAATGCAATCTAACTCATTCTATGGGGAAAAATAAAAATATTTTTAGAAAAATAGTAAAAAAACACATTGTGTTGTGATGTAGTTTATTTAGTTTAGTCATAATAATTGCCTAAATTCAAATAGGACCTTTGTGCCCCGCTCTACTTTATGAAATACCACTTTTATTGCAATAAAAGTTATTTTTTTTTAATTCAAATTTAAAATGATAGTATTAAATAAAACTTAAAGCAATAAAATATATACATATCACAGCGTAGTTTACCATTCCTTTATATTTTGTGAACTTGAATAAAAATACTTTCATTTCTCGTTCAAAGACTGAATTGGCTAAACCCTTAAATCTGTCTAAAATGTATGTTTTAATTGTTTTGTGCGAGCTCGTAAATTAATTAAGTATATTTTCCGACGTTGTGAAGACAAAGGATTTAACAGGCGCTGCTATATTCTCTCCATTTTAAACTATTCAAGGATTGTATGTTATCTGTCTTGAATTTCTCATTGTTCCATATACGTGAAAACAAAGATTAAATTTACTACGAGAAAGCTCATGTAAAAGGAGGATGAAAGACAATTTAAAATATAAACTATTTGATCTGCATAAAGGGTGAAAGACGAGGAATAAAATGCATGTATGTCATTAGATGGAAAGTTGAGACAGTGTTATGTTTTATTATGAGTACATCAAATGAAAATAAAGAATTTAGCCTAGAATTTATTAATTATCAATTAAAATTCAAAGATGTTTAACTATAGGTTAGGGCAGGCCAATTTGACTTTCAGCATTGTAGAAATTAGTTTTTTTCCTGGTTTTTAAAAAATTGTCACCTGGTCCTTCTTACCCCATAGAAGAAATAAAATTGGGACCGCCAGCGGGCAAATAGGTACAATATTGTATTTTTAATTTTAAATGGATTTTACAAAATAATAACTACATTATTCAACCAATGCAATATATAAATTTCATGGGTACATTTTTTACAGAAACATCACTGTTTTTAACTAATAGAAAAACAATGAAAAAGCAAAAAGAAATGTAAAGCAAATGCAAAAATAATTATTATTAACTGAACTGTTTCTCTACATTGTGACTATACGGAGGTCCTTACTGAAAATTCATAGAAATTCACTAACAAACCCAACGAGAAATTATAGCAATTATGTAAATGATTATGAATAACTAAACTGCTATATTTATATGCATAAATAATAATAATTATAAATTATCATAACTATTTATGCAGCTACAGTCGATAAGGGGGCGTTCATAAATCACGTCATCAATTTTTTAGGAATTTTGGACTCTCCTACCCCTTGGTGATACGTCGTGATATCTAGAATTACCCCTCCTCAACCAAATATCACGTGTATTTTTATTTACGTAAAATTTTTCGAACAAATTTTTCAAATTTAAAAAAAATTCGTCTTTTTTTTGAAAATTTTGGTAAAAAATAAATACTCGTGATACCTTACTATAACCTTCCCTGCACCATGTGATTTTTTTTAGATTTTTTGTCAAACCCACCTTTATCCTAAAAACCTCACGTGATTCATGGACGCCCTCTAACATAGCTTTTTTGTATTTTTTATTTCTACATATTAGTAATTACCATAAATTTATGTTTCAAGAACATCTTCGATAAAAACAATATGAACTCTATGATATGCATAGAGTCCATATTGTTTTTATGTTTTTTATTTAACTTTATTTTTTTTTCTTTTTATGTATATATTTTTTTATTTTTATATTTAATTTCGTTTTTATGTTTTACGCTTTAAATGGTTCTATAAAATAATACAGTGAACAAAAGTAATTCTATAGTGTTTATTTGCAATTAAAAATTTTCAAAAAAATAAACCACAATATTTCATATTTAACTACCGTCGCAAAGTCAAAAATTGATAATTGAAAGTTTTAGTACACTAATATAATTTAAACAACTTTAGACTTTATTAACTTCCCGTAGGGTAAGTTATAGTAATCGCAAAAAAACTAATTTTTTTTTAAATATCTTAACGTTTCAAAGGTTTCTAAATATTTTGACATACCTTAGAAAAAATGGATGTATGTGTGTGCGGATAAAATTTTTCGTCGACGATTTCGATAACACGACCCAACCAATTTGAATGATTAAAAAAATATTCGATTCCAAAAAAAACCTTTACAAAGTTACAAAAAAATTTAAATTTAGGTACGGGAAGTTCCAGCAATTTGCCTTAAGGCACTAGCCATGCACCACTAGTTTGAAGAATACTATCTTGTATGATAATCTATGTTCCCGAAACTCAGGTGAGTTTATTTTCCTTCGTATTTTTTTCTACTAGAAATGTATCTGTTTCCCGACACGAGAGCCGGCTGGAAGTGCGGCCAGTAATATTTTTCCAAACTTAATTTTCGCTTTATCCCTAAGTGGCAGCTGTGGGCGATCTCTATACCCCTGTCCGGGCGCACACGAGCGCCAGCCGTACGTTGCCTGTTTATAATGCATGTGAGTTAGCACTGAATAATTTACAAGGCAATGTAATGCATAACCCGACAACGCTTGTCTATACCGTGTTATTTAGCTTCATATAAATTCCTCTCCTAACTCAACTCATACATATCTACCCACAACGAGAACTATAATTCCATATGGCAAATATGTAGAAACAAGTGTAAAACATACATTTCATATTCTCTATTCGTTTAGTTAGACTATACATGCACTTCATCTGTCATTCATTCGATTTCGCATGCATTCATTGCGGTAGATAAAAAATGAAACCACGTTCCAAGAATTATAAACAACAAACTTGTAATTATATCGTTCAATGTGATAAAACTATAATAGTTGCCCAACCCGGTTTAACGTATGTCTTTCTACCTTCCTATCATAAAATTACTACCATGACAATTCAAAAATTCTTGTTGTAGGGAAAAGAAAAGCAATATGAAGACAGGTTTCCTACTCTCAAAGCAATGTAGACCGTATAAAATAAAAATTCATTATGGATACCACACGTGTTGGTTAAATGATACTGTGCTTTATCTACTGACATGCCAAATCTAATACGAATTGCAGATAGGATATACTTGAATTTGAAAGTCAGTAATTATCTAATTCATTTACAGAATTTATTTCGGTTAGTTTTATCCTGACGATGCTACGAGCTTGATTTATGCCAAATTTAATATTACAATGGTCATTTACAACAAACGAGAATCCGTATGTATGTAGACTTTTTAACCAATTAACTAGTACAGGGGCAATCAAGAAGCTATAAATGAAAAGCTCTTTAACCTATAATCGTATATAATGAAAATATTCAATGATATGGTTGTTGGTTTAAGAAAAATTCTTTGTTCTATCGTTTGTATTGTTCTGCTTTTTATCGTAACTCTTGTATCTTGATATAACTATGTCTATAACAAAGATCAATGAGATTGAGAGTTAGTTTGTTATAACTTATAGTTTCCACAGTGCAGTAAAATAAACTTAATTCAAATAATTTCGAATAAATTATTCTTGACTAAAATAATAAAATAGTTAATCAAACCACAGCTATTTTTCAACAAGTATTTTGAAACACGCTGTAGGTATTCTTTTGTAAATAAAATTATATTGTTTCTCACGATACTTTTTATAATAAAAAAAATTATCTAAAACTTATTATCAACTGGTTATTTTACATATAAACGCATTTGCTCGTATAAGTAAAAGAGTTCGCTCTATACGATTTTTTTATAATTTTTATTATGAAATTGGAATTAAGGTGGTAATTAAATGAATATCTCCGATCATACTTTTTACATAAATAATAAATTTATTTTTTGTTCGAATTATATATGACTGGATTATACGAACTAGCATGGTCATACTGATACAACACACCGCGTAGTCACTACCTTAGAACTTCGATGTTATAAATTTATTAAAGTAATATAAGGTATTAATAAAAAGTAGTATAAGTAATATAAATAATCTAATGTATTCTTATTTTCTTCGTGTAACATGAAATACTAACAGATCCATGAATAGAGTACGTGAAGACGCTGTGAGAACACGTTCGTAGACAATTGCAAATAAATACTGCACAAAAAATATGGGACATGTTTCAATATTATTAAACCACAAAGCAAAAGTTTTGTTCTTTTTTCTCAGAGGTCTGCATTAAAGGGCCGATTCTGCCGTAAAATAGACCAATATTAAATAGGAGCTATGTTAGGTAGTGCTTCTCATACAAAATAGTACTAAATACTGTCAAATTGCCATGTGTTTGTTGTGTGATCAGACGTTTTACACATAAAAGCAACTTCACTCATATGTTTAAGCCACATCACAAAAATACAATTATGATAACATCGCGTTTTCAAAATCTGTGCTTTCTGCACATCAATTACATGAGATTTTGACAGTTTTTAGTACCACTTTATATAAAAACTGCTTCATAAAATAGTCTTGCCATAATATTGGTCTATTTTACGGCAGAATCGGTCCCTTAGTTGAAAATGTATCAAAGAAACTTAATGGAGTTATGAAAACATTATGCGATTGACATTTGTGCGTTTTCTAGGTTAGGTTTTCTATCCAAAACGCCTGACTGCACATCAACCACATGACATTTTGACAGTATTTAGTACCATTTTGTATGAGAAGCGCTACGTAAAATAGTCCCTACGTAACATATGCTTATATTACGCCCGAATCAACACCTAAATCTGTTATTTTTGAATAACACATTGATTTACGTGATTTTGAAAGTGAACGATCCAGATTAATTCTGCTGCTTCTACAAGTAATAATATTCATAAATAATTTAAACTTGAAGTACAAAATAAATTATATTCTTTTCATTACATACATGAATTAATTAACTCCGGTAGGGTAAATTATAGTAATCGCAAAAAAAATCAAAAATTTTTTTTTGCATATCTTTACGTTTCATGATCTTCTGAACATTTTGGCATACCTTACAAAAAACGAATGTATGTTTTCATTGTATTGATTTAAAAAACATTCGATTGTTATTAATGGGGAGACGTGCTGATTAGTTTTGGCAAAGACAGGTCCATCCTTTCTAAAGTAACCAGAATGGCAATTTAGAGAGAATGTAGCGTCCGTTTTGAATGATTCAAAAAACATTACTTGTATTGATATATAAAAGATTGGGCGAATTTTTGGAAAGACAGGTCTAGCGGTTTTGGAGATAAAATAAAAAATGACAATTGGCGGTCAAAAATGATCAGACATGTGCACATCATATTATCAGTTATTTTATAGAGGTCTGAATAATTAGTAAAAATTTTGTTTACATTTCTGAGTTCTTCACTGATGATTAGCCGTTAGATTGCAACGCAGCGATTACGCGCTTCTATATATTGTCTTTAAAACAGCTACGCGATTGCTTTAAAAACATTCAAAATTTAAAAAAAAATTAAAGCATTTAAACATTTTAATTTACGGTACGGGAGTAATTTGCCTAATGGCACGATGCCATACACCACTAGTTTCTGAGATATTATGCATTTGATAGCCAGTCGTCAGTCATATTTGATTCGTTGGTCAAAATTCAAAAGCAATTCGGTTTCTATCACATGACGCTCTTAGCCACTTCTGTTTCAAAGAAGATTGCGAAGACAAAACAATACAAACTCATCAAAACTTTTGCCGGATCAACTTATGATAGAGCGGTACGCGCCACCAGATAGCGGCGTAACACGCTCAACGAATTCACAAACAGCATCAATCTCAGGCAGAGAAAGCTTTCTAAATTCATATACCTATATATATATATATATATATATATATATATTCAATCGCACGCCCAGACTTTTCTTTGAGAAACCCGCATATAAAGAAATATCACAAGCGATGTTTATCTTGTCAACTAAAAAGGGCATGTCTTAATTACATCCGCTATCTAAAAGATGACAGTCAAAAATTACGTCGATTAAAACCTTTCCAAATGCCTATTATTTTCAACGCAGATAACATCTACTCGATACTGCCGCCTTCGTGTTCTGCTATGAAAAAAAAAATACAATCAACACGTACCTACACTAACAATAAGAATTCTCAACTATACAAAATATAAGTGAAAACAAATATAAGTGAAGAACTGACATTACACATGCGCATAAACATACTCAGAAATATGTATAATTTTCTGTTATCCCCGTTAATTGAATATAAATTTTAGCAAACTATTAGAATTAATATGTACAGGGTAGAGCAGAGCCTAAAGGTCTACGGGTAAAAACCTTCATCACCGATATCTAAAAAAATAAAGTTAGATTTTTTTTACCAACAGTATTTGAAAGTAGAGGGCAAAAAATGTATACCCAGTTATCATCTAGATTCATACGACAAGACTATAGCAATATGAAGCAATGGATTTTCAAATCCACAACAAAAGTATTTTCTTTCGTTATTAGTTTTTTAGTTGTGAGCACTGTTGTTTAGTTTACGAGACGTTAATATAATTTTTTAATTACACTTTATTTGATTGTTTTATTAGATGTCATGTTAATTTTAAGTTAGATTCAACAGTTGTTTCTATGTAACCCCTATAAAAGCTCACACGTGAGTGGGGTAAAAAAGACCAACTGAAGCTTTACGCTGGCAAAGGTGTAAGCAATAAAAAATAGTAAATAAAAAAATAAATTAGGTTAAAAAAGGCCTTTCACAAGAGATAAAATAAATAAATATTTATTACAAGTCTGCTGATACATATTTCTAGTGAAATACTAGATCAAGGTTATATACAGTGTTAACCCATAGAATTTATATTTCGCATTGGTTGAATAATGTAGCTATTATTTTGTAAATCAAAAATTAAACATTGGACCTGTTTGGCCCTAGCCGTCCCATTTTACTCAGCCTCTGGGGTAAAATAATCAGGTGACAAATTTTTGAAACACAACATAAAAACACATTTCTAGAATGATGAATTAGCTGCAAGTTTTACTGAACCTAGTCCAATAGTTGTTTGATATGTGTTATTTGCTGAGATATAATTGGTTTGGTATTTACAAGATAATTGTCGAATTTAAATTGGACTTTTGTAGCACGTCCTACCCTGTATTAGACATTAGATAGATAGATAATTCATCGGGATTCATTTAGTTAGATAATTGATCATACGACTGTATACCGAACATGTTTGTGGAACAAGTTTTTTTTTAAAGTTTGCTTTGGCACATTATCAGAATGATTATATGACAAAATGAACATACTATTTCTTAGAAACAAATAATACTAACATTTACTGTTTTCGACATATTATCATCAATTAGTGCAGACAGAATTTTTTTTACATTTTGCTCTATTACTATACCGTTCATTTACTACCCGTTCGGCAATTTGCTTGATCTCGGGCGCCACAATAGAATTATTCTAGTCTATTATCATTTTATCACAATCAATTAAACTCTTGAGCTAGTCGTGAACTTGTAATTCATGTCGCGGCACAATAATGTTTCATTATTCTTTGTGTTCGCATTAATTCTGGTCAATTTATCGCCGAAGAGCTTTCGCGCAGAATTCCTTCTCGCGCGAATGAGCAACGCCTAACGAACAATACATTTTAATTGCCGGTGATTTCTCTACCAATGTCAAGCCGACAGAATAATAGAATAAACTTGACTCCAATTTACAATATGAAACGAACGATTTGTTCATTTACTAAATTGATTTATTTTGGTTTAATGAATATCTGCAAAAAAGAACTATTCTTCTTTCTCTATTCATGATTACAAACCTGTCTGAGCATGAGTGCATGTTTTATCACTTAGCGGAATTCTTCTAATTAATTCAAAAATATGTATAGAAACCACTGATAAGTGTCCATTCAACTCACTTTTGTAAATAATCTACATAATGTAGTTTGATAAGTTTGAATTCAAATAATACAAACATTATACATAGTTTTACAATTTATGGCTGCGAAAGGAAAATTCAAACTTACAATAGAAATTTATACATAGAGGAGACTGGGTATGGTTGTGCCAAGGTACAGTAGTGACAGTCGTCATAAAAGCTAAACTATACTAATTTTGAGGTCCAAAGGGAAAGAGATGAAGTATGTTTGTTCGAACAAGTTTCCATTATTTGAGTCAACGCCCTACATTAACGCGATCTGTTGACCGAATTGCTTTTAAAGAGTCATAAGTGAGTTTTTTTGTTCGATTTCTGTTAATAATAACTCTTGCTTGTATACAGATAGATACTTTGGTTGTTATTTTGCTGTAAGTTGAACATTAGTAGTTAATTACCAGCAATTAGTTTTTGCGTAGATAATTGAGCTCGATCATAACGATGATTTGTCTCTAAAAGTGTCCGTTGGAAAAGGTTGTGACAAATTTTGTAGGTGCGGTTGTTACATGTATTTCTTGTCCTTTTCGGGTGAATATTAAACAGACAAATAAAAATCTACCTTAACTAAGACAAAATACGAAAAAAATGTAAAGGAAAATTCAATAAAAAAAATCACAAAGATTTCTTTTTAACTTCGCTTAAAAAGTTATGTTTTGTTATATATTATGTTGCTATACCTTTAGTACCTATACTAAA
Source organism: Ctenocephalides felis (assembly GCF_003426905.1). NCBI lineage: Eukaryota > Metazoa > Arthropoda > Insecta > Siphonaptera > Pulicidae > Ctenocephalides > Ctenocephalides felis. The sequence goes on from NW_020538040.1 coordinate 28,256,904, forward strand.
TATAAAAATTAAATTTATAATATTCTTATTAAATTAACATTTTAAAAATTGGTAAATGATTATGCAAGTATCGCTTGCTCATCTTTTTTACCAGCTTATGAGAAAGGTTAAAAATACTGTAAAACTAAAGACAAAACTGGAATTAGGTAGACTACTAAATTCTACATCTATAGTTCAACGAATTATTTCACCTATCAACTTCATTCTTGATTGAGACTCTACCATTAAATCTATTATTGAAGCCATTGTATCCATTTTATCTGCAGTAATGTACATCTAAATTAAGACTGTTTCAAAACAATTTATTCTTGAGTGCACAGTAACAAAGTTAAATATTCATCGTGTTCCAAGAGAGCAATAAAAAGAAGATATTGCAAATAGGCATTACTCTTCATCGTAACCTCACATGCAGTAAAACTACGTTTATATCGAACGGAAAAGATTTGATGTTCCCATAAATCATTGTAGGAGTGTTTATTTGCTTTCTGTTTGAAGCATAGAGAGAGAAAAGTCAATATGGAATACGTAAGATGGATTTTGATTTGATGGTTCCATATTTAAGATTCCATTTAAGCTGATGTTGTCGAAAATCACTTACAATTAGAAATTAATTGTTTGTCGTAGCTTCAAAAGTAATTAAAAGTAATAGTAACATATTTTATTCTATTTATTTATTTATTCATAAGCAAGCCGTAATCAATAATAATAGATATTATTTCAGGCTCTTGTCAAGCTTATTCATAGTTAATATTAAAAGGATAGTAATTTTATAATAATCATAGTAGCTGCACGAATTTCGCTTCTGAAAAAAAAAAGAGCTGAAAAAAAGCATTCGAACATTAAATACAATATAAATCATCAAGTTCATCATATTGATGTCTATTTGACCACCAGTCAAGCTCAAAATTCTTGCACAAGGTTGAAAGTTATACTCATTTAAAACCGTAAAAAATTTAAATTAATAAAATAGCAATAAAAAAAATGAAAAAAAAATAATGGTTGTACAGGCGATCAAATGGTCAGACTACATAGATACAGGATAAGGATTAGGCAAGAAAATAGTTATTGAATTCAAATTGAGAAAATTCAGTAATGTCATAAAAAGCTATGTCTTTAAAAAGTTTAACTAGAGAAGCATGAAATTTTTTGCTGTCTAAGTTTCGGATATTGAGTGGAAGTTTGTTCATAAGCTGAATACCTAGACCGTCGATCGTATTGAAAGAGCTGGCTAATTTATATGTACGCGCCTTAATAGGTTTGTGTCTAGTGTTGTAATTTGAGGACGAAGCCATATCAAAAAGTTTCGAATTGTTTTTGATGAAAGTTAATGTTACCAGCAGAAAAATGCATGGGACAGTTAGAATATTGTATTTTTTAAATATGGGTCTGCAGGAGGCTTTACTGGGCAAGGAAAAAATTATTCGAATAGCTTTTTTCTGAAGCTTAAATATTTTAATTAGTTCGGATGAAAAACCCCAGAATTGAATGCCGTATGAAACGTGAGAATAAAAGTTGCTATAATAAACTGAAAGTAAGCAATTTAAACCAAGTTTGGGTTTTAGGGTGCGCAACATGAAACATGTTCTTGATAAAGTTGGTGATAGAGAGATAGAGATATGATCAGACCACTTTAAATTATTATTAATATGGATACCAAGAAACTTTGATACTTGCGAAAAATTATGTGTTGAATTATTGATGGTTAAACAAGTAATATTATTCGATAAACGATTTTTTGTACAAAAAGATATGATTTGGGTCTTATCATTATTGAGAACTAGATTATTTTCACAAAACCATTTCGTTATTTCTGACATAACCACGCTTAATTTATGTTGTAATTCATTAAGAGATTTGGCCCTGATGATAACGCTGGTATCATCCGCAAATAGAAATATAAACATTGAAATTACTTTGAAAAAGTTACTGCCATTCAATTTTGAAAGCGTTATAATTTATTTCATTGCAAAATTAAGTGACTTATGATTTCTTCTAGTCTATCTATTCAGTGGAGTATCGTAGACAGATAAGCCTTTTGATGGTTAATTATAACAATTATGCTTTACATCCTAAATCTAAATACAATTCTAAAACTAGTGGAGCAAATTGCTGAAACTCCCCGTACCGTAATTAATTATTGGAGAAATTTGAAATGTTTTCAAATAGATAATAATAAATACTGCAACTTTCATTATTCGTATTTTTTAGATAAATCGTCCTTATCCAATTTATAAGAGCTTATAAATTGGATGACGGCGTTTATATATGCTCACATGAAAGGACATTATCTCTTATTTATATATAAGAATTATATAAACTGAATTGCAAAGTTGAAATTATTGTTTAAAATATATTGAAACAGAATTAAAATTAAAATCTGAATTATTTACGATATTAAAAATAAATATTTTTTGGAAATTAAAAAAAAAATTAAAAAAAACTGTCCAAGAGCAATCGTTTTGCTAATACAAGCAAAAAGTTTCTTGAATCATTTGATTCGGATGCTTTATTTTCTCAAATTTTGCCATTTTTTTGCACATTTTGCTTGATATCTCCAAAACGTTTACCTTGCCTTTACCAAAAACCAATCATCACTTCTCCCCTTCATTAGGAATTGGATGTCTTTTGGATCATTCAAGTCGGATGCTTCGTTCTTTCAATAACTTGATTTTTATTTTCACTTCCTGCGACATATCTTCGAGACGGCTGGACCTGCTTTTGCCAAAAGCTAATCAGCACATCTCCCTATCAATAGGAATCGAATATTCTTTCAACCATTCGAATCGGTTGATCCGTGCGCCCGAAAACATGATCGAAAAATTTTATCCACACATACATACACACACATCCATTTTTCTGACGTTTGCCAAAATGTTCAGAAACCTTCAAAACGTGAAAAAATGCAAAAAAAAAAATCGATTTCGGACGATTACAATAACTTTCCACGAGAACTTAGAAATTACAGATGCTACAATAAGAAATGTGTTAAATTTTCAAATATTTTAATTACTATATTTCAAACCTTACTTAATCTAGTTCAAAATAAAGTTCTTTATACGATTGCTGTATACGATTATTCGTATTTGTCTACAACTTCTGTATTTCCAAAACAAACACAAGAGTTATATCACCCCATCAAAAACATCTTTCATCCACATATCTGACGTCTCGTCTAATCAAAACTCGAAATATTCTTTTAACATTGAAACAAAGTTGTTCATCTGTTGCCCTGGTGCACCCTTCCAAAGAGCGAATTTCGATACGCCTCGGGGCCTGGTGCCGTCACTGGCAACTTCTGCCAATTCGTGGCGGTGGCGTCTTCTAATTTATATTCCGGACAGGTTTATAGATTCATAAGATTTATATCGCGCCAAGTAATTACCGCGGCATCACGCGGAAGAAAGTATACGAGATCATAACTCATATGTCTTCGGAGGATAGAACTGGCTTTATTCGATACAGGATTCCGGACAAATTATATTTGTTCCAACTTTGCTTTGGGTATGAACTAATATTCACAAAGCTGCTATTTAACGTAATTATGATAAGTGCTCTGCCTATAGAAAGGAAATGTCTGATATGGCAACCTCATTTTTGTTCCTCTTTCTATAATTCATTCAATTCAAACAATTACATACGTATTTTTGTGTCTCAAAAATTTGTGTTCTTTTTTATTTTGATTTTAATTTTCTTTTTGATATAACATCGTACCAGATTGTCTCTTTGCAAGTTGGATCGAATACAATTCACTTATCAGCTTCCACCAGGGTACCTTATAATAATCGACCGAATTTTTTTTTTTTTTTTTTTTTTTTTTTTTTTACAATTTATTTTTGTTAATCAAGACTTTAATGTCTTATTTACAAAATTGATATGAGCAAAAAAAAAATACAAAAAAACAAAAAATGCAATACATTGAATATAAAATGAAAAAAGTTAAAATAAAAATTAAATTGAAACAGTAATACAAAAATAATAACATAAATGAACGATGACGTGATGATGTATGCCGCGTACTACGTCAGGACGCGTGCAGACATTGGGCTAGGTGTTTGGGAGATCGGAAGGCCATTTCTTGCTCAATCTTCAAAATTTGAAAATAAAAATTATTGCATATCTTTATGTTTCAAAGTCTTCTGAACATGTTGTCATATCTTTAGAAAAAATGGATGTATGTGTGTGTGTGCAAATGTCTGGATACAATTTTTTCTCCACGATTTTGAGCGCACGAATCGACCGATTTGAATGATTCATAAAACATTCTATTCCTCCTGATAGGGTGCTGATTTTAGTTTATTCGTGTTAACAATAAACTAAAAGTGGCAAAGGCAGGTCAAGTCGATTTGGAAATACGTAGCAAAAAATCATTGTCAGAAAAAAAAACAATTATTTATTTAATGAGAGATTCGAACTTATGAGCTGTCATGACTTGTTAAATATGTCGCTTTTCAGAGGCTTATCTCCGTCTGTAATACTGATAATATTTTTATTGATGCAGAAAAGCACTGAAGGGCTGTTTTCACTTGGAAACATATTGCTATCTGTACTTTCAAGTGCAAACTTATGTCACTACTGCTTGTCATAAGACAGTCCGATGCGGTCAAACCTAAGGTCCCATAGCTCTAACAAATAATCCACGGAGGAGCTCAGGTAACTAATATGCTCATATGCTGATCACACTACACAGTTTGCGATACTTATTCAAGACAATATTTTCGTTGAGCAAATAATGAATTCTTAATAATTCATTAATACAGTTTCGATTAAACAAACGGAGCTTCAGAATCCAATCATGAATCGTAATCATCAATCACGGTCCGTGTTGCAAATAGTGTTCGCGTGATTTTGAATTTGCAATATTAATCTCCCGGTAACAAATATCGAGGCAATATAGTTAGCGGCTACATAATGTACGATAAGCAAAATTTTGAATTAGTTTGAACTACACACTGTTATTGCACGATCAAAAATAGATTCCGAAGCATTATGATACCGCATAATTATTGTAGTTACCAGTTAATTATAATGATATAATACTAGTTTAATTATGTATGCAAATATATTTATGCAAATCATCATAATGTGAAACTAGCATTTGCTAGCGATTATCAAAAGTCAAACATAGAATACATTATTTATTTTAATGTATTCTCGAATGTATGATTAGCCAGGAATATTCAAGATAGATAACGAGAGAGGATTTGTTACGGTCTGTTTAAAGAATTTATATTATATTTTAATGATGTACTTTTAATCTATGACTTATTTTGCTTATGTTTCCATAACACGATAAACTGATTGTATAGTTATTTGTTTCAACTATCTTCAGTGGTTATTTTTGTTGACTCGTACACAAAGCCAAATAAAAATAAAGCTTAAAAGCATTTTCATAACTCAGAACTGTAGTACAAAAGATGTTACATGATACATTATTTACTTCACTCTTTTCTCTCTCAGTCAAATTGAGATAAAATTGCCACTTTAATTCGAATCTTGAAAACTCTATTCTTAAGTATTTTAAATTTAAGCAAATTTATTCATTTTTCACTGCTCTAATTTTCCTACCATATAATTCAACGCCGTAAAGCATATTTCATAAACTTAGTAAATAAAAAATGTATAGGGTAGAGCGGGGCTTGAAGGTCCGCGGGTAAGATGGTCCACCACTGATCTCAAAAACAGGCCAAGTTAGGAGTTTATTTACAACAATATTTCAAAGTAAAAGGAAAAAGACGTATAATCAGCCATCACCTTATTGTATACGTTATTTGATGTTTTATGTATTGTTAATTTGAAGTAGATTCAGCATTTTTTTATATAACCCCTATAAAAGCTTACGTCTGGGTGGTGTAAAAAGGACCAACTGAACTTTTATCCTGGCAAAGGCGTAAACAATAAAAAATAGTAAATAATAAAGCAAAGTAAGATAAAAAAGCAATTTTGCAAAAGATAAGTTAAGTTAAAAATTATTTCAAGTCTGCTAATCAATTTTCTGACAAAATACCAGATCATAATTACATACAGTAAAAAATGCGCACATGAAATTTATATTTTCAATAGGTTGAATAATGTAGCTATTATTTGGTAAAATCACTTTAAAATTAAATATAAGAGATTGTACGTGTTTTGCCCGTGTGGCTGTCCTATTTTACACCGCCTATGGGGAAACAGATGACAAATTTTAGAAAAATGGTAAAAAACACATTGCTATAATTAAAAAATTAACTGGGAATTTTACTGAATAGAGTTCGATAGTTGTTTGATTGACACGTGTTATGTGTTGTAAAGTAATTTTATTTGGTTTTGGACAGTATAATTACTTAAAGTCAAATTCGAACTTTGTGATCCGACTTATCCTATTATAAAATTGCATATTGCCACATAAAGTTGAATTTAACCAATTTCTATCTAATGTAATAATACCAAATTACTAAATTTATTCTGATTATGTAAAACGGGTACTCGTTTAGAAGCACAAAATCCGATTTCTAATGCGAAAATCTTTGTTTCTTTATCAATTATAAAATCTGGGTGAGATTCAAAAATACTACAAGAGAGTTTTTATTTAATTTAGAGTTTATGGTAGCTTCATACAGATGACATACCGTTGACTCCAAATTACAGCAGGACCTAACAAACCAATTAATTCAAACTAATTAATTCAAAAGAACACGGTAACATAAGTAGTACATTATACTCGCCACAGTTATTATAATGTCATTAGTAATTAAGCTAATGAGATTCCTGAAATGTACACATAAACCCCGACAGCTCCATCGTTAAAATGACAGCGTAAAATTCAACAATGTATCGAAGTAATTATCTATCCTATCTTTTCAGAATGGAACTTTTACGTTCAAAGTTAACTGCATAAGACGTGGCCATAACCATATTTTAGGCGCTACTTATGCTAAGCTCGCGTTTATATTCGCGATGCATAAAGTTGCGCGAGCGCAATGGAAGGTATTATATCGCATTCAGGAGCATAGGAATATCCTCATTCGGCGGTAAGGTAACAACGACTAATGTCCATTTTAAATTGCACTCTTTAAGGATACCATTCGAGTATTTAAAACGCCATTCGAAAATAATTGTCGTGCAGAACAGAGAAACACCCAACTCCACAATGTTGGTCCCATCTAAGTCTAATGAAGTCATAAGACAAGTATGAAAAATTTAGGATTTTCTTATGTGCTGCTAAAACTATAAAGGAAACAAATATTATTAACTTCCCGTAGGGTAAGTTATAGTCATGGGCCAAACATCTAAAATAATTTTTTTACATATTTTCACATTTTATAGGCTTCTGAACATTTTAGCGTACCTCAGAAAAAATTAATGTGTGTGTATGTATGAAAGAGTTTAATATTTTTTTAAATGCACGATGCCATACACCACTAGTAACAAATTATTATCAAACAGAATTTGTATGCCACAAATAAAATTATAGTTACATTATAATTGAATAAATAATAAATATATGCATTTCTATGAAAACCGTATCATAAGAAACACAGAATTAATACAAATACAACAAGAAATACAAAAGACATAATAATTTTTTTTATTAAATCTAAGAAAAATTATTTTTTATTGAATGAAAGAATTTATTTAAGATAAGATAATCTCTTCATATTAAGAAATAAAAAGTTAAAATTACTAAATGGTAGCTAATGCACCCAAAAAGGGTCCCTTAAACCCCTTATTCGTCACAATATGATGAAAAATAGTCCAGTCATTTAAGCTCAAATTAGGTAAGAATCTGGGAATTCGAAATACCCAGCTGTAAATCTGTAAATACTTTACTAAAATATAAATTATTTTTATTGAATTGAGGAGATGATAAAAAATAAAATAAAAGCTAAAGTAGAAAACAGTTTCTTAACAAAATTTTTTTCAAGCAGAATGTTTTTTTTAGTAAGACTAGCATTTTTTGAAAAAAGCTCCGACACTAACCGATGTCGTACACAGGTATAACATAAACTGGCATGTTCATATAAATTTATTGTTATATAAAAGATAAAATAGTCGATAATAAAACTCATATTGAATCCTCTTAAAATATCTAGTTTCTAGAGACTGCTGAACAAAAAACGTGCTATAGGAACACCGTGTTATGAGAGGGTTGACTGTCGCACTATCAGCTACAGTTACAAGAGGGACTGTATCTGACTGTATATAGTAAAATTTACTATGTATCAAATAATGGTATGTATTTCACATATTATTTTTTATTTATATTAGGACATACAATAGTATGGATGCTTATTTAGTATTATTTATTCAATCAATAGGCCTCTTATTTTTCAACGTTACATGGTGCCTATATCTTTCTATCTATATCTTCATTTATTTCATTTTTTTTGACAAAAAACCCCATGACTCAAAGCTATTTATCGTTTAATTCTTTAACCTATTTTCAATTCATAAAAAAAATCAATTTTCTTTCACTCCTGCCACTTCGACAATGTGCACTAAAATTCATTAAAACATACAACTGCTATTGCATACTACTGATCTCGTGGAAAACTACCCACCAACGTACACTACTAACTTCTATACTATTTAATATATTAAAGTACTTATTTTTCATTGATGTAGAAGACATTCGATCCCAGTACCCTTATTAGTATACCAGCCAAACTCAATGCCACTTAGACTATCTCTGTGATTTGAACTGTGTAATATGTAGAAATGTTTTTGAACCAAAATTATACCTAATATACATCAAAATTTGAAATTTGAAAAAAGAAATACTTCAAGTGTATCCACTAAACTCACTAAAAAGATGTGCAATATATCACAAACAAAAATACATTGCTGTACATCTTTTCCGAGTATTAAAATCTGTATGAATAAGTGTTTTCCCACTGTGATATGCATTAAAATGGCATTTCTATGTCACATTGGCCGACTTTTGAATTCAAAAGCTCTCAAAAAGAGAAATATCCCGCGCTATATAAATGAAACTCTAAGCGCTTCAGTAGATACTTGATAACGCCCCCATGTACAGGCAGAACGGCCGGGGACATAAGACATAACTTATCTTGTTACGAGAGAGAGACTTCGTGGTAGGATATTAAAAATAACACAATTAGAAAAGTCTCGAGGAGAAAAGAGAAAAATAATATCGCATTCATCTGAATGATTTACTGAGTTTTCACTCCGTTTGAACTCACAGATGAAAATTGTCCGTAAAAATACAGGGGAAAATGCATAAAACAAGCTTAGAATAAAGGAAAGAAAATTAGTTTTTTTCCTTTAATAATCGTTGAAGTTAATAAATAAAAAATAAAAGACATCGTGGAGTTTATATATTTTGTAATGAAATCAGAGACATGCCACAAATTAAAATAACACTTTTTTAATTTTTTATTATTCATTATTAATAAATGTAAAAATGAATTGTTTTAGATTTTTGTGTATGCAATAAAAATTGAGAACCATTCAAATAAGCTACTAATACCAGGTCTCAAAGCTCTTGCTATAGACAGACTTAAACAATGTTGGTCCCACTTATACATATATTATTATGATTGGTATTTATAATTTTAATAAAAAAAATTCACTCGGCACGACGACCCGTATAGAAATGATCTCATCGAGAGCGAATGACGAACAGTTCGAGTGTAACGGACTTCCATTGCATTTTCACAGATTTACTCACTAGTCGCGCCTAAAGAAGTTTTACTTCAAAAAGTTGAGAAACTAGTGGGGTGGGTGGCATCGTGCCTGAAGGCAAATTGCTGGAACTTCCCGTATCGTAACGAAATGTTCGAAGATTACTGAATGATTTCAAAATAGATTATTATAAATATTGTAACATTATCTAATATTTATAAATATTATATAAACTAAATTGCAGAGTTGAAATTATTTGTAAAGTATATTAGAACTATAGTCAGAATTAAAAATCAAATCTGAAATATTTTTGATATACAAAAACTAAAAAAAAAAATAAAAAAAAAGAAAAAAAAAATAAAAAAAATTGACAATTTTTTTTTTCCAAAATCGATTATTTTGTTAAGACAAGCAGAAAGTTCTTTGAATCATTTAAATCAGACGCTTAGTTCTCTCAAAAACTGCCATTTTTTACATATTTAGCCTCGTATCTTCAAAATGGCTGCGCCTGCCTTTGCCAAAAGCTAATAAACACTTCTCCCAATCATTACTAATTGAATGTTTTTTAGATCATTCAAATCGGATACTCCGTTCTCTCAAAAATACGATTTCTATTTTCTGCACTCTTTGCTCCGTATCTCCGAAACGGCTGGACCTGCCTTTGCCAAAAACTAATCAGCTCTTTTCCCTATCAATAGAAATCGGATGTTTTTTGAACCATTCAAATCGGTTGATCCGTGCGCACTAAAACGTGACTGGAAATTTGTATCCACACATACATACACACACACACACACATCCATTTTTTCTGAGGTATGCCAAAACGTTCAGAAACCTTCAAAACGTCGAGAAATGTAAAAATTTTCAATTCCGATTTTCGGCCCATTACAATAACTTACCCTACGGGAAGTTAATAATTCCATATTTACCAATCAGAATTCGATTTCAAACAAAAAGCATCACAAAATTGAACAACAGATTCACTTATTTACTATATTATAATGTAATATTGCAATCACGTTCAATTATATGTATTATTATTAATTATTTTATCAAAATTATTGTTTGCCTAACAAGAGTAGTAAGAGCTTTAGAATTGCTACCACAGTGTGATAATAATAAGAATTATTGATTTTGACTTGAAAATATAGATCTGAATATGTTTACAAGTAAAATTATCCTTAGCCAATGGAAAATCTTATAAATTACTACAGTTTTATTAGAGCAATATCTAAGAACATCAGCATTAATTACCGCATAATGTGCTGTGAATACGGATGTCGTCCATGGACGACATGCTCTGTGTTGGACTTCGCTTTAAAGATTCATAATTATGAGCTAAACTATTGGTAATTATTGTAATTTTCAGTTAGCCGACATTGCTGCAGTAGATTAAAAACATATCACTATTAGAAACATTCTAATGATGAAACTATTTCAAATATAAATAGGTCAACCGTCGGGTTGCTGTCTAAAAGCGACGATTCTAAGAAAAGGTTCATCGCGACAGCTCATTGAACTCGTGAATTTTGTTTGCTGTTAGAAAAAAAAAATTCAAATTCAACTTCAACAAAATTCTATAATTATTATTATTATTTTACAATTTTATGGCTGTACCAATTAGATTTTACGATAATCAATATTAAAACTTATTGTCATTAGTAAACAAAAAGAAAAAGTCCTTAGCCAATGGAAAATCTTGTAAATTGCTACAGTTTAAATAGAGCAATATCCAAATATATCAGCATGAATTATCGCATAATGTGCTGTGAGTACGGATGTCGTCCATGGACGACATGCTCTGTGTTGGACTTCGCTTTAAAGATTCATAATTTAGAGCTAAACTATTGGTAATTATTGTAATTTTTAGTTAGCCGGCATTGCTGCAGCAGATTAAAAACATATCATCACTATTATAAACATTCCAATGATAAAATTATTTCAAATATAAATAGGTGAACCGTTGGGTTGCTACCTAAAAGCGACGATTCTAAGAAAAGGTTCATTACGACAGCTCATAGAACTCGTAAAATCTGTTTGCTGTTAGAAAAAAAAGATAATTCAAATTCAACTTGAACAAACTTTTATAATTATTTACCAATTTTATGGCTATACCGATTAGGTTTTATTCATTTATAAAACCTATTATCATTAGTAAACAAAAGTTGGCAAAGAAAAAAGTCTACAGTTTTAATAGAGCAATATCTAAATATATCAGCATTAATGATCGCATAACATGTTGTGTGTACGGATGTCGTCCATGAACGACATGGTGTGTCGGAATACGCTTCAATATTCATCACTATGAGTTAAACTATCGGTCACTCTAATTTTCATTGTAATTTTTAGTTTATTAAAAGCGCATCTTTCAATTTTTTAATACGTTTGTATTGACAAAAATAAAAAAATCTTAAAATATATCGCTATGCCTGTCCGTTCAAGTAGTGCTACTGAGCGGCACGCTATTCCCGTACAGCAGCGACACTCCTGCAGAAAAAACTCTTGTAGCGAAAGGATTAGGTAGAATTTGTATAAAAAAAAACACTGCAGCGAAAAAAATGATCCTAAGTAATTTTTTGGACCAAACTAAAAGTCAACACTAAATTCTTATAAAAATAAAGAAACTGGACAATCAAGACTATTATAGGCGCTCACATTGAGATATTTATATTATTTCAACTGCTCTCGTAGGATAATTTGATAAGGGATTCCTTCGTAGTGGAACGCAGTTCCGTAGCAGCCCGCGACGGTAATAACCCTTGGAGGGCGCGGACTCTACGCGTAGGTACATGTGATTTTACGAGTCCGCCGTATATGCTCGGAATGGTCTCTGCTTTTGCCGTTTCTGGGATTCTGCGAAATGGTAAGTAGTCCCGAAAGAGCAACAACGGGATACTCTCGTCTGTGCAGGCGCATGCTTTATGGAGTAATGAAGGTCGTAAAGGTGAACAAATGCTCGCCGACACTGTACCTTGTTGCCGCAGCAAATAAACAGGAATGTCGCAGACTCTGGCAGGCGACGGCTGACCCACCCCCATAAAGGACAGAAGAGCCCTCAAATAATTAAGCAACCAGTGCAATATAGAAAAAAATCCAATATGTCACATGTTGGATATTTACTAATATTTATTGCAAATAATACACCGAAACTGAGTACTTGTAATAACCACAAATAATTCATAAAAACATTATTTGCTTATGAATTTCTTGTGAAACTCTCATAATCCGGTTTTAACTTATTTTTGCGCAATCCTGGAACTGATATATTCGTGATTATTTTTAATTAAAATTGTGAATTTATAGATACATTCATTTTATAGAAAAGTTTTCGTATTCAACATTTAAAATAACTAATCAAATTCGACAGTTATAATAGCCATTTTGTGCCATTTTTTGATCAGCAATAATTTTGTTACGGGGGTATTCTAGTGTAGAAATTCAAAAAAATCGATTTTTTTCATTTCATATTTTCGAAGTTTAACTATCTAAGAATATGGGTACGAGAAGGTTTTTGATTTTGATTTTGATTATTTTCGGAGATATAGGCATTTTACTGACTCGGTCTTCATACTGGTTTGGCTTCACGCAAAACTTTGAATGCGTTTTTCTCAGAACAGACTTTTTCAGTACTGTTGACACGATTTCTCGAGTTCTACTCGACCGATTCACTTGAAATGTTCAGAGAGTCTTGTTTATAGACCTATCTATAGCCCGAACTAGGATTATCCCCAAATACCAATTTTTACTGTTTTTAAAAAATTCGAGAAACTCAAAAAAACAGTAGAAAAACACTTTTTTTCAAACAGTCGCCAATTTGTAAAAAAAATATTTTTTTACTCATCGGTAGTGCGGGCAATTGCGACATCATTAATAATCTTTTTATTTCTTTTATTTCGGATGGCTAGGAGGGCTGAAATCATGTCAAGACTGAGGTGCCAATTTTTTGACAGCCCCCTCTTCATCAGCTGCTAGTTTCTTCAATTTTCAACTTTTTTTTAATTTTTGTATTGTATTTTAATAATATTAATAAACAAGTGGTAGTAAAAACATTCATTGCTTTATTTTGCGACTAAAAATTACCTAAAATTCATCGCTCTTCACTAAAATACCCCCTTAAATTACTGTTAAATAATTTACCTGGGTAAAAAATAACTACTAATTTATTTGGCGAGGAGTAAATTAAATTATGATTTGAACATACGTTCACGTAAAAATCTTATACTGCCCTTAAAATGGATTTGTTATAAAATCAAATCATACAAGAAAAAGGGAGTGTCACAACTGTCCCTCGGGATTTCAGGCATAAAAATAGGTTGAAATTATCAGCTCATCATTATGAGTAAGCTAAATTATCTAACAAAAGAACCCTCAGGTTTACTCTTCTGGGATTTTGATGCTACTTCGCATGGTAATAGAGTTGATAGTCAAATCGAACCTTGTAAAATATTATAGGCCTATGAGAAGTGGTTTAATTATAAAAATTAATTAAAGTTGGAAAGTAGTGTCTCTTATCGATATATCCTCATAGCTGTGCTCGTTGCTCGTAAGCAAAAACTAATTGCTAGTAAATAACAAACAAAGTTATCTATCTGTATATAATTAACGGTTATTAAAGAATTGTATCCGAACATGGAAACTTACTTTTGACTCTTTAACATGTTCGAACAACCATACTTCATTTTTCCCTTTGGATCCTATCTCGAAATCAATATACTTCAGCTGTAACGACGACTGTCACTACCGTACCCTGGCACAACTGTATCCGGTCTTCCCTATATACATTTATTTGGTCCGAATATTTTAAATTGAATTGACAAAATTAAATGATTTAGTTGAATGTTTCAAAAATACATCATTTTTAACTGTATGTTTTATCGCGTAAGTAAGATATTCGAAATATCGGGTCCATTTACAATTAACACAAATTTTCTCAAACTCACTGTCAATGTGTTTGAAAGACTATTTGCGTTCCTAAAATCTTGCACGTCTTTTAGGATACGTGTGAAAATTATTTCGAGCGAAAATAATATTTTTTGAAAATATAAGAACAAACCGTTCATTTATTTATAAAAGTCTCATTACTTTGTGGTGAACACACCTTTTAAATAATTAAAAATAGAAAACTCTAAAATATTTAAAAATTGTCTCTTTTCTGTAAAGATACCAAAGATGTGAACATATTACCGACGCAAAATAATCCTGTTCATGGAATTCAATTAGTAAATTTTCCATTACATGACTATTCGGCAAATTGCTGATGCCCGCCAGTAACGATTTTTGTCAATTGTCTATCCTCTGTTAACTTTAGATTTATGTTCTGAACATTTTCACGCCGTTCGCGTTGTGCACTTTTCCACTAGTAAACATTTAACAACGAAGTCGTTAAAGTTTCGCTTTTGTTTCCTGACTAAACTGAACGCGCGCAGCAAATACTTGCGATGCACTTTCCAAGGATTTTGCTGTTTTGGTACGACTTTTTGAACAACTCTAAGTATGTTTAATGCGGTTTTTAATTAAAGAATCATTCTTATAGTTTTAATTGTGTTCTCGAATAACTATTACTTTGTGTTTACGAAACAAAATTGTTAATCGAAGAAAAACATCTTAGACTTTAATAATTAAAGATAGGTAAACTAAACTGCTCGAAAAACTTTACTACCTCCCAATGAGCTACTCTTAAATTCTTCGAATCATATTTTTAAAAATAGTTTGCATTTGTGTTATTGTTTAGGATATGTATCGATTATAGAAAAAAAAAACAAATAATAAATTTACTATATGTATGAACATGGTTCTACTTACATAAAATCAAGTATTACATACCTTGTGTGCCGTCGCCGCCCTATCTTTTCTGTGAGATGTTTTTAATCCCCTTAACAATCTAGCTAAAGTCATGCGTTTTTTGCCACCTTCTCTTGAACAATCTGAAAATGAAGATTAAAACATATATGAAACTCAATTGACTTTGCAAAACATTATAAAATCAACAAAAATGAGTAAAATACTATAAAAAAAGAAAAAGATCGGAAATTTGCTTGTAAGATCAAAACCATCTATTTATTTATTACAAGATTAACTTTTGTTACTTCACCTGAAACAGTAATGAATTGAAATACTTGATAGATTTATAATAAAAATATGGAGTAAAAAAATTAAAATCTAACAATATGTATGTGAAGCTCAATGTGCGAGACAGAAATATTTGAAATGAATGTGAGCGAAATGTGTTAGTCGTTATCGTGTAAATTTTAGGTTTTTATTTTTTCTCTATTTTTTTTTAACTATGAAACTGTCAAGAATTTTACTATTTCGAGATCCTGATTAAATGCGCCAACTTTTGATGGAATTTGCCTGCATTTATGCACTTTTTTAAGGAAGGGCCTCTCAAAGTCAAAAACTTGAGGCAATAGTGTCATTATTTTTTACTGTAGTTCCAGAAGTGTTATTCGCAGTAATAGTTACAAAAATTTAATAAACTTTAATAATAATGAATTAATAAAAATCAACCACAATAACTGGAAAATGGTAACATATTTAACAAAGCTATCGGTTGAATGAAATTTTTTTTCTTCGGCTTGATGTTGAGTTTTCGTACACCCTGTATATATATTAATATAAACATTTTCGAATTTTATTGCTCCAATTCATAAAAAAAATTCTCTAGATGGTGCGCAATTCAATCAAAGTTTCGTATTGAAATAGCATGGAAAAAATTTCGAAAATTTTAAAAATGTTTTTTGGGTATAACTTAGCTACAAATGAATTAAAAGATTAAAACTGACAGTCCGTGTCATCTTCTATTAAAAATTCGACGCTCTGCAAAACAGGTTTTTTATAATTTGTTTTGTAGAGCGTCGAATTTTGAATAAAATTCATTCATTTGTTTGCTAAGTTATATCTAAAAAACATTTTCAAATTTTTTAAAAATTTTCCTATGCTATTACCATACAAAATTTTGATTGAATTTGCGCACTATCTAAAAGACCATTTTAAGAGCTAAAACTTATAGAGGATTTTTTTATCAATTTGGAATCATTTGAGCCCCTGGGAGTAAGAAAATTCGAAAACGTCCATATTAAGGACCACCCTAATTTATATTATATTTATGAATGAGCATTGGCATATATACGTAATACAAATACATTTAAAAAATCAAGAGAGTATAAAATGAAATGTAAGTTTCACTATCAAAAAACCTAGAATAAAAGCTTAGCTTAAAATTAATTTATAAAAAGCTTCGTGTAAATATTCTATCGACATCAGCAAAAGCTGCCCAAATTGAAAACACTCCAACATTAATGAGTTTCTGACTTCACACTCCCAGAGGCAGACGTATTTGCACCCACACCGATGTACAACTCTAACACACGTGTGCACCGATAGAAAAAAGCCGTCTGATAAAAAAGCTCTTCATTACAAGTGCGCTGCTCTAAGTGCCGGAAGAAAACAAAAGCTCCCGGGTTTGTTTTTATTGAACAAAGTTGTATTATTAGTTCGCCGCTAGCGGGCGAGATGTGTGCGAAAGCTCGCAGAGGGTTCGGAGCTCCGCTGGACGGAGCTTACAACGAGCTTACGCCAAATAGGATTTTGCTCCGTCATTATATATATATATATATATATATATATATATATATATATATATCTCATGGTATCGTTATTTTGAAAAAAGGCGTTATATTGTGTAACAAAAATTAAAATTAAATCATATTCTCGTGTTCTATATCATTATAATGATTATTTAACGTGATGCAGCGTTTATAAAAATGCGTATCAGTAACATTAGAGCAAATAAATTTGAAATTTGAACTAGTATCGTAAAGTAGATTGATGATACTATAATGGTATATTATATCAGAATTAGTAAAGTGAAAATGTACCTATGGAATAATAAAAATATTTGAAATGCGTCATTAATCACTAGTTATAATTCAAGCATCATTTTTAATAACTTGCAGCTATAATAATGCTTTGTAAATGTTTTTATATAATTTTGATGACTCTAAATCGAGCATTTAATTTTTAGAAACGTAATGAAAACATTTAATATCCGCAAAATATAAAATCCTTAAAATAATGAATAAATGGTTTTCTATATTTACTTAAATATGTTATTAGTTGAGAAAGTGACTACGTTTTATATACTTTATTTCAAGAAAATACCGTGACTTCTCCATAGTATATAATTTTTGATTCGTTCACTTAAGCATTTTACCTAATTTTCAAAAATCGTTATTTATTTATTTTATTAATGGTAACATAAATACAATTATATGAACTTGCAAGCATTTATTTAATATAAATTTAATTAGCTATAGCATAAACCATTTAACTTCGAAGTACATTGTAGAAAAAAAGAAAAAAATGTGTAAGTATTTATCAAAGTTAATATAGCCAAGCTATTCAAAATTGGTTTATTCAAGTTAAAAAATATAAGAATTTTAGTACTTACCACTTGGTGGAAATTCGTAAAAATAAGCTGATCTTGGACTGAGGCAGCTGAAAATAAATAAAAATTGTTAAAATACATATAACTTTTTAATTTTGCACAAATATATATAATTTATTTATTTATTTATTTATACAGCACAATTGTACAATTGTAGATATCAATGGTACATAACTTAAATTAATAGATAACATATATATATATATATATATATATATATTATAAAATAATATATATTCAATTATTTAATACATCGGGTTTTCTATCTCCCCGCATTTTAAGAGAGATAATTAAATAACATCATTTATAGTTAATTCAAAACGCATCAAAATTATTTTATTCGCTCGGTAAACTCATTAAAGTTATAACAGCATTAAAAGTTATTTCATTCTTATAATCAGCGGCAATGCTATGAATGAGAAACTTAGAAAACTTTGCTTTTTCTTATGCAAATTTGAAAGATTTCGTATTTCATTATGAATGCAATTCTGCTCAATTTATTTAAAATGAAAGAGGTAGTCAAATTGGTCATTTAGAAGAAAATAAAAGAGTCAAATTCAATTTTATTCAAATTGAGTGAAATATTGATTTCCATTAATTAATATTATATATATATACTAGCTGACCCGACAGACGTTGTTCTGTACCTACGTCTACAATTTTTCAATATTTTATACTAATATTTACTGCTTAGTTAAAAATAATAATTACTGTTTTTTGAATTACTATTTATACCAATATATAAGTGATGTTGAATGTAGAACTGTTTCAAATAAAATGATTGTTCTCAATTCCCACAGTTAACACTTTAATTATTTATTTAACAAATATTAAAAAATGTTCAATAAAATTGTATATTAAAAATTATACACTGCGATTTATAGAACAAATTTATTTCCAATAGCTCAATTTATTTTATTGCATTTAAGGGTTATATAGTATTTTTAGCCATACCTGTAGATGTGGATGTATAAATGAATGATTTTTTGTTTATTCACGACTAAAACATTGATTTTCCAAATTTATCACACTAAAAATGATCGTCTGCCTTTTTGATTTATGGTCATAGCATAAGATACTCATGTTGAAAATTGAAATCTTTCAAAAAGTACAACAAATTCAGAAAGAATTAATATATAGCATACGCGGCAAAGGTGCAATATCACCCAAAATAATTGCTTCAATAATGTTGCCTATAATTTTTATAATTTTGTACCATATTTTAACTGGCTTTAAGTAATTTTAATATCTAAATTGCATTTTTTTCTCTAATAAATCAATATACATTATTGCTTATGTTTATATTTGAAGTGAATTAATTTGTCAAATCCTGTTCACATGTGCTCTATTCAACTTACGATCAACAAAATTATTGATCTGTAAATTTTTTTTACTGTGCTCCAATTTACTTGATATTTTGGAAATAGGCTAATCTTTATCTTAATTTCAATGTTTTTAACAATTTGCACTCCGTCACCATCCACAGCATTAATTGGATTATTACTCTTTTAATTCTGATTTTATCAGAACTTGTAATACACTATTTTAAAGGTGATTAAATGAGCTACAACTTTCTCTATCATTACCGTAACTTCTCTTATTGTAAAACGGCGAAGGGTTAAAGGGCTCGAAAGACCTCTGGTTGGACAGCTCCTTAATTAATCATACATCTATCAATATTTGTGTAACGAAAAAATAATAAACAATAATAATTACTCAGAAAAATACCTCGAATTTTCTTATATATATACTTTTATACGTATTCTTTCAGAGGTATTATGATGAGAAATTGGTTGTTTTTTTTAAATGTTTTTTTTTTCATGAAATCATGAGTTTTTTAAGAATCATTTGTACTAAAGTTGCGGTATTTTCTAGAATCCATCAAGATCTCTTAAACCAAGTTAATTCTAGATTGAATACGATTATTTTTAATTTTGGTGGATATGGCACACAAAGTATTTGATTTAAATGAAAAAAAAACATTGCATGCGTCCTTTATCTGCATGATAGCTCACTCATTTTACACGCAGAAGTACTCATTTTAAAGCTTATTTTGAGCACTATAAAAACCCATTTTCATATCTAACCTAATAATGTTCCTAAAACACTATAAAATAACGATTTATTAAGATTTTAATTGATATAATTCTGTTCATTACATGATTTTCGTTAAAATGTATATTTTTGAAGGTGTTAGCAACAAATGATGAAAAACGCAAAAAAGAAACAAATATTCAGTAGCCAGTAACTTGAAAAATATTTCCTTTTTTGAAAAACATTATTAAATATTTTTCTCGTATAATTAGTTCTTTTATCGATACCCAACGTTATTTTGAAAAAAGTAAAATTACACCACTGAAAAGAAATGTCATCCACCCGAGAAGTGGTAAAGGAGTCTAAATTGTTTTCACTTCTGAAGAGTAAGATGAACCTAGTTCCAAAATTCCAAACGAATTGGAAAATAGTAAAAACTTCAGACCCAAAGCGCTCCATTGAGTAAATATTCCGTACCCAATGACAAACATATGAATTTTTGACACAATGAAACTTCTAAATAATTTTTTTTGTATTGTGACTTAGTATAGTAAGGCAAAACGACTGCAAATTGAATATGTTTGAGCGCAATCACTTATGGCTCGCTCCTTTGCGCGAATTCGTACGGCGAATCTGTTCGCAAAGTGCGCAAACAAAATTATTGCAAGCAAAAGCAAACCACGCGCACGTCAGACGCATGCGCAGACTGCATCACTTGTCAAATGCATGTTATATTATTTGCATCTTATATTAATTTAATTTTTGGCACATCTCAGCTGCTTTTCGGCATTAATAATGTAGACATTACATTTTTCTTATTCATAATTATGAATTTATTATATTCTAATATTGCCTTAGCCTATAAGTGAATAGAAATGTTTGGCAAATGACAGTCCTCAATTGTTTTTAATGTCAAACTAAGCTTCAAATATTTTCAAGGGCAAACAATGATAAGCGGTTTTTTGTAATTTTTTCTATTTATTTCTACAATTTAACTATATTTCTATGAATCAAAACATTCTAAAAAATTTCCCGAACAAACTTCAGGAAGATTCATGAAAATCCGAATTATAGTTTAGGAGGAAATATGAAACTTACATTGTTACAGAAGAATTTTATATATAAGATATATATATATATATATATACGCAATAAACAAAACTGTGTAGGTCCGTCATTTTTGACAGGTAATATAAAATTGTACGATCATAAAATTTTGGATTGCGTTATTATTATGGAATAATTTTAAACTTTATATATTTCATTCTGTTTCAAATATCTTACATGTAAATATGTAACTATTTGAACAACAAATAAAAATTATAACTGGTTGCATGAATACTATGACCGACAAAATTAATTTTAGAATGACAATATTTGTTGTTAAGTTCATTCAACAATCGTAATTTCTTAATCCAAACATTTCAATTAGAAAAAAGTTTCAATTAAAAAACAAACAATTTAACCCTCGAATTGTTTATACCGAGTCTGCTCATTAGAACGTTCTGAAGAATTTTTGCATAATGTCAAGTACAATTCTCAAGAAAAAAATTTGCTATACAGAAAAACAAAAAATATATCAATGACAAATTTGACAACGAATAAAAGCCACAATGTTTCATTGCGATTATCTATTCTCTGACAATAATTTGTTAATGATTATTATAAGGCCTTTTCTTCTCTTTAACGACAAGACAAGGGGATTTGGCTATAGTTTCCAGTCGTTCTCAATGCTTGATGGAAAACCGCATGCTTCGTTTTGCCATGTGAGTTTCAAAATGAATAAGCGAATGCGATAATGCAACACTTGTTAACGCCTTACTCAACTCTAATGGAATAGTATTATTATATTTTATTACCTTCATACAGGATAGCAATAATAAACCCTCATCCCTTATTACATAATTTAGAACTATTAAATAATCCTTCTCATTGTCATGCATCCTAAATCTATCATCATACCATTAATCCATTTTTCTAAGAATCTTTAATCACCTGTTCCCGCTTGAATTCCACGTACCGGTTAATAGCTGATTGGTCAAAATTGTAATGGGATGTCATTTGAACTCACAAAAACGAACCAATCAGAAAAATCATATAAAATGGTAAAATCATTATAATTTAGTATTAACTAAAATATCATATAATTTAACATCAGTCTTAAATCAACATTCAAAGCAATAACATCTAACATATCATCTATAAGTCTTAATATTTCATTCAAATATACAATAATTAAACATTTATGATTATCTTTTAATCGGTCTGATATAGCCACTATCTAAATATATCTGGTCCTTCGACAATATAAGTAAAGTGCAAGTGTATTTAATAGAGTTCGGCAGCATCTCGGTGGATCACGAACTTCTATACATTTACTGACACTATCTTGTCACAACATACGTCGTATTTTTGATCCATTCGAGCCGGATCGTCAAATAGTGAACAACACTACATAATTCATAACACTTTCGCCGTAAACAAGATTTTCAATTTAGCAAAAGAATGCATGCGATTTTACCAATTGAAACGAATAAGTTCAACAAAACCAAAACGTATAACAAGCTACGGGTGGGTAGGTAGGTATATTTGTAGATTCGAGTTAGCTAAAGCTCGAGGGAGCCTAACAATAGCTAACGAATTGTGTTCTGGAGTTGTTCAATTGTTCTATCTTTATCTTCGGCGCGCTCTTTTGTGCGCGAACTGCAATCTCCTAGGGATAAGCGGATGCTCTATCAAATTTACTTCCGGCGACGTTTGCACGACAAAGTAACACGGAAGCATACATATGCCATATGCCATATGGCATGTAGATGCTGCCACTGCCACCGACGAACGAACGAACGAGCTCGATAGTTTAAGCGCGATATGATAAAACGATGGAATTGGGGATAAAAATATGTATATCGAGTATATTCCAATTTGAAGCTACTTCTTCTGGAAAAGCAAATATAATAGGAATATATTTACAAAATAAAATGAGAAGAGGTAAATAAAAAACGTTTGAATCTCTAAAATCAAATCTGCAACATTGTGTTACTGTATATTCTCTCTAATTATGAATCATTTACCTAGTATAAGCAAGGAGCATAAACATTTGGTCACATCAGGATAATATTAATTTGGAAATATGAACAAACAACACTCTTTTTGCCTTATTTATTAAATAATAATTTTCACAAACGTTTCGAGACTAGGTTTGTCTCATCACCAGTGTGTTCTAATTTAAAATTTAAAATATGGAAACCTAAATTAGCATTATGTGTTATCTGTTACAAGTCGTTCGATATACTGTCTTCTGCCACATCAACGATCGTCAGTCACATGTGATGTTTTGTACTTTGGGTATACATTTGTATATATGAGTATGTATATATATGTACATATATTTTTAATTATAACAATTTAAAACAAATTTTATAAACAAACCGTCTCATTTATAGAATATTTTTTATCCTAACGACATCTATTTTTCAACTGGACCCTAATCCTTCCTTTCCTAACTGATTGCGTGACTATTTAATTTCAAGTGGTTTTCAAGTGGTTAGAGAATTCGGACACCGACGATCGTTGGTGTGGCAGAAGACAGTATATCGATTGCTCTAAGTTTTTGAGAATCAAAACCTTTTGTTGAACTATAAATTTAAAATGTTTAAAATCGGTCGATTTTGAGAGGCCCACCTATAAAAAATGTACTAAAGTGTGTCGGCAAGTTCCACCCAAAGTTGGTGCATTCAATCAGGATTGTAAAATGGTAAGATACTTGAAAATTTTATTATTGAAAAATTTCGAGCAAAAAAATAAAAACCTAAAAAAGACATGATTGCGTTTTACTCTCAATTTTAGTAGGGTTTGGCGAGGAATCAATTTGACTTTGAGCAACTATATAATGAAAACCAAACCAATTTTATCACAACAAATAACACATATCACCAACAACTATCTGACTATGTTCAGTAAAACTCCCAGCTAATTCATAATTTTAGAAATGAGTTTGTCTGTTTTTCAAAAATTTGTTACCTTGTTCTTTTTACTTCATAGACGGGGTAATATGGGACGGCCAAAAGGCCAATAGGTTCATAGTCTTATTTTATATTTTAAAAGGATTTTGTAAAATAATAACTACATTATTCCAACAATGCAAAATATAATTTTCATAGCTACATTTTTTAGAGAGAACACTGTATGTAGCCTTGATGTGCTTCTTCGCCAAAAGTAATTATCAGCAGAGTTGGAATAACTATTTATTAAATTTTAATTTCTTAAACTTAATTTACTTTTTTATTTACTATTTATTATTTACACCTTTGCCAGGGTAAAGCTTCAGTTGGCCCTTTTTACCCCATCCTTTTTCTGAAATTACATTACTACGAATATATATTATTGCTTAAATGCAAATATTTCAATATTCAAGACCGAATTAAATAAGAATGATATCTGCACCGCCAGCAATATCTGTAAATCTGTAATTAAGATAACTTTATCGTTCGATAAATTGTCAATACAGCATTCGCTAAGCGGATACAGCCCTCCTTCTGTTAGTAATCGAAATAATAAACTCTAATAATAATCCGCGGAAATGTTGAAAACGATATCCGCTCGGAAATATATTTTAAAACGAAAATTTATTTTCTTAAGGATTAACATTCTGATATTTTCCTCCGCGAGCACGTAGGTGCAGAGTTTCATTATCCTCAATAATTACAATTTGTAGATAGCAATTACTAGAGAAAAGCAAAACAGAGATTGTGAACCTTGATAATGGAAAATTTTGTGATACATATGTTAAAATTAGTCTTAGTTTTGAAGAAATGAGATGAAATATTGAGATAAAAGCACATGAAGAAAAAACTATATCAGAAAAAAATGAGTCATATTACGCTGTGGTAGTTTGAAAGAGCTTTAAGAAAAAGCCTTATTACTAGCCAAGATTAAAAACGTAGAAAAAATCGTGAAAGGCTCGTAAGTTGAGTCTTTTGTTATTTTTATATTAAAATATTTGATCGTTTTTCAACATGTCCAATCATTACGATGTAATAAATTCCGAAGCAAATTTTAAGTTTCATTAAAATCAATAAGTTTTTTCTACAATTAATTACAAAAAAAATGGCCAGTGCGATTATTACGTATAATGTCAGGTATCAGCACGATTTCCAACTGATATCTTTCACACATTTTTGAATTTTCAAAATCTATACAAGATTTTTGGCTAAATCGGTGCAGTAGTTGTTAAGAAAACGTTGACGAAAGGTCAAAAATTGGCTCAAATACATATACAATGATATAACACAATTTTTTTTTCTTCTAAAGATGGTGTTAAACGTTTCAGAATGTCTTTGAACGTTGAGAAAACATAAAATTATCAAATCGGAATTTCTGGTAAAAACATGAACTTCTCCTACAAAAAGTTCAGAAAATGACAAAAAACTTAAAGCCTGCTCGACAACGTCTCATTTTATTTCCTTAACTATTCAAATTTCTAAGTTTTCCGCTCCCTGATCCATTGTGGAGGTGCTCGTAACGAATTTCCTTGCGATAATATTGGGCAACATGTTGCACAAGTCAACAGGAAAAGCGGAAGCTCTAATGCACGCTATTAATTACACAAAGTATTGTCGGCAAATGGCTCGAGTGCGATTAGGAATTGTTCCTAGTTGTTGGTTTTGTGCGCACATGTTCTTGATATTATTAGTTATCTAGAAATAATAATTCAGACGCTCAAGACGCATTCTCCTCCCGGAATTCTACTCATTAATAAACAATATTGGACTAAATTAGTAGGTAAAGTCAAAAATTGGAGTTAGGTATCAATTATATGAAAGCTGATCATCAACGCAAGCAAGTAAACCCTTGAATATGAAAAATCATTATAAAACTAATAAATAGAAATGCAAATCCAATAATTTAAGCAAACGATAGCAAATTAGTGGACCTATCTTTTATTGTCCAGGACAAAGTCTGAGATTAATTCGCATTTTGCATACTATTAAAATAACAAAAAACTACATATCGAGCAGCCCAATGAACTATGGCTCAGACAGTGATCGAACCTAAACATTTTCAATTTTAAGGGGCACAACTCGTGTGAAATTTCGAAAAAAACTATTTTTGTTTTTTTTTATATTTCTGTAGATTTCACCTTGAAAAATAACATATTAAAATTTCAAATCGATATCTCAAATAGTTTTTGAGTTACAGCCATTTAAATAGTATATATATAGTATATAGTATATAGTATAACAATCATTTTATCTTTAAACGCGTTTTTCTCGAAACAGCATTTTCCGAATTTGCTGCAGTGATTACTCAAAAACGAATGATCCGATCACTATCATTTTTTTTACATGTTCTTTATATAGTTCTCCGTAAAATAAACTATCGATTTTTTGATCGGATCAAAAATAGAATTTTGGCAGTCCAAAAACGACCGAAATTTTGGGTAAAATTCGACTTTAAAAACGCAGTCATTTTGTCAATTTTTGATTTTTTTTCTTTATCGTAGTTCATTTTACAGACAGTATTATCTAGTATAACGAGATTTTTTTTTAAATTTCATCCACGTAGAAGGCCGGAATCACTGCAGCAGTGAAGGGCCTTTTTTTCGCGTCGTTGAAGATCGACGATAACTTAAAAAATATTTAATTTTTTTCTTCAAAACTATGTATTCTTAAAACATGTATAAATATATTCCTAAAATTTTGAAATGATTGATAAAGTAGTTTTTTTTAATATAAATTCCCAAAAATTTCCTTTTTTTAGGCGGTTACACTAGTTGTGCCTCTTAATTCGCATTTTGCATACTATTAAAATAACAAAAAACTACATATCAAGCAGCCCAATGAACTATGGTTCAGACAATGATCGAACCTAAACTTTTTCAATTTTAATTTTAATTCTCCATAAAATACCTTCAAAAATATTGTTAAAAAGCACAGGCCCACAAAAAAGTTGTCTAACATCAAAACTAAAACTCAGATTTAATCGAAACAAAATAGTACTTTAAGGTAGAGAAAAATTAAGGTTTTAAGTATCATGCAGAAGAATTACTAGATCGAATAATTTGCCGTTTTTTTAAAAAAAAATATTTTTTGCAATATGACTCCCAATTTTGACTTTAGATTAGTGTTGAGCGGTAAAAACTATATTGGCATACATACGTACTACATATGCCGCTTTTTTATTTTATGGACATGTGTGATCTATTTAGTTCCTAACACTTGTTAACAAAGTATAATTTGAATTACCATTAAGTATTTACCTAATTAATTAGATACAATAAATATTACTATAACCATGATACATAGTTAATGCATTGCAACATATAACAGCAATGCATGTCGTCCTTAAAATGAATAATACCGTGAGCAAGGGTTGTTAGATCATCTCGTAGCCATTATGGGCGTGTAACGGCTCTTACGTTTGACCTAATTGTTAATCTGGAAACCATAACAGAGATGATACCCTGGAGGAATCTGGATAGTAATTCCTAAAGTTTGTATTAATAGCGCGATGTAGAATAAGGTTTAATATGTATGCTATGTAACAGGGATATACAAGATTTTAGGAATAACCGATAAGAAATAATAAATAGATGTTTGCCTGAAGGTAGGTCTATGGTATAAAAGCACAAGAAACTAATGATTTCCTTCACTTCCCTTTTTTATTAATCCCATAACTGTTTTATTACCATTAATCACTTTTTTATACACTTTTACTCATTTTTCTAGCCAATCTTCTGCTTCCATATTTCTTCATATTTGATGGATACTTATAAATTTAATATAAATATAAATAAGATTGATTGGGTATCACGAATTATTGTTATCACTATGGATGATTATTATAAGCGATCAAAACTTAAAAGCCCTTTAAGCTGATCTGATGATTTGACTTAACTAACTTCATAGATGGCAACCCAAATAGTTGTTCTATCTCTATGTGATAATTTTTATTATTACAATTTTTGTAATTTTATTGATGAAGCAATGCTGGGTAAGGACTATTTTTACTAGGAAACATATTGCTGTCTATATATTCAATTGAAAACTACTGATTGACATTATGCTGCCTCAGGTATCGAACCTGGGACCAAAGATTAAAATCCCGTAACTTTATCCACTATTTCACTAGGGAATTCTAATTGTACAAAGCTATTTGAAATTAATTTAAAACAAAATATCATTATTTGTGAGATAGCGACGGGTATAATGTGATCTATACATCATTCTGTTGAACTAAAATTAAATGATAGAATAAATTTATCATTTCTTGAGATAATTGAATAATTGATTATCTCTGATTAGATTGAAGGAGTACAAGATTAAAGTAATTAATAAGTTAATAATTAATTAATAGTTAAAAATAGTGAATCAGATTAATTTACAGGTATAATAATTTAGAACGTTTTCTAAAAACCGAATTTTACATAGACATTTTATAAAAAAGTTACTAAATTAAATTTTTATGTGTTTGTTATTTTTTAATACTCTATTGAGTTGAAAATAAATTCGTTACATAGAAATTTTACGAAATTATACAGTTTTGAGAAAAATAATTAAAATGTTAAATTGGCAAGCAAAACATATAATATAAATGGATAAGAAAATGATTAGCTATATTTTTTCATGTTGCTCTATGGAATTTGAGATAGATTTAATATAGATTTTATTTTATTGAAAAAAATATATGCGCTACAAAAAATACGTGATAGATATTTGTAAAAACAAGTCTGTCATCACTTTAAATTTAGTTTCATAGTTTCTTGCATAATTTCAGTTTGACGCAACTTTTTTCCTACATAGTAAGTTGATAAATATCCACATTCCTCAGTTAACATTTGACTTCCAAAAAAACAAAGGTGATCGTTATTGATTCGAAGACCTCCTAATGCCTACCCCTGTTTTATATTCTATATTCGATGCTCTATACGGAGACCTTATTATATACCCGCCCCGAGTAATAGACATACGAAATTCCTCTACGAAACTTCAGAACTTCTTTTTGATATATCGGCACTGTTCGCGTGTGACTGAACTAAAACTCAGATTACTAAAATCTCCGAGAAAATTAAACTATGGCATATTCAGTCTCAGAAACGATGCATACTTTATTAACGAAAAAAACTGAATTGGTGCAGATAACTTGAACGCGGTTCCGAAAGCATTTCGAAGGATGAGAATAATTTGGCTTCACCTTTTTCTTATGATTTTTTCTATTAAAAAAGTAAGTACTGACCTTTGGTAATTTTGATGTTGTGCATTAACAAGTGGTGTCGCAGTTGGGTTGGTCGCATTGGCCATAGCCGCCGCATTGGCAGCCCTGTGAGACGATTGGAGTCGCGCCATTTGTGCACCAAATACTCCATAACCGAAACCGTAAATTTCATCTTCTTCTTTATCACTTAAGCAACTTGATGGCTGAAAATAGAAGCATATGTTAAAATCATTCACAAGATTACAAAAAGTACATATTAAAACAGTAATATTATTTCATTTCGTCAGCAAACAGTGCATTATAAAATATATTTATATTATATATATATATATATATATATATATATATAAACAAAAAAATAAAATTGTCTTTATAAAACTTATGTATTCGGTAATCATAATAAGCTGCATGAAACAAAAATCACATTCCCCATATTGCAAATAGAGTCAACAGAAAATAGAGTACCTTGCACAACGGTTTTCTAACGAATAAAATACAAGACTTATATTTTCAACTTCAAATAATAAATTGGAAATAAAATTTATTATATTTTCAACAGCACAAACATAAAATTGGAACTCAGCAAGTCAAAATTTATACGTACATAGAATGCAAAAACACAGAGAAACGCTTTTATGAATGCGGTGAATTTATATCGAACATTGAGAAGAGATAGTCGACGGGCTAGGAGAGCAATTGGCATTTTGTCCTTTAAAAAATTTTTTTTTAAGTTGTTACTTATACTGCTCTGGACACTCAATTATCCTGCCGTACTCAGATATTGCAGATTTTTTTTTTAAATAAATAAAAACCCTAAAAAGTATTTCTAAAATAATTCAATAAGCAAATTTGCGGTAAAAACATTTGAACCAAATTTTTTTATGTGATTATTAAATTATATAATATATGCTCACATATTATAAATAAATGAATATATAACTCTTCTGAAGGCTTGTATGTCATTGAACTGGTCCTAAATAGCTACCCAAATTTCGATAAAACTTTGTGTTTGTCCAAGTAATACTAGTGATATTGCTGATAATCAACAAAAAATAGTAATCATGTAGTAATAATGCAATAAAACAACCTACCATTGGCTTTGAAAAAAAAAAGTTCTAGAAATATCTATTTATTTAAAATTTGCATTTGAATGGTGATACATATTAAATTATACATACAGAAATTGCAATGTTAGCGTTTTTATTACAAAAATATAATTCTTTTCTAAATAACGCTATGCATCAAATATAGGTGATAGTTTAGAAATAAAATTTAAAAATAATAAAACATTCAATCATTTATAATTTGTATTTAAATGCTGATATGTATTGAATTTTGCTTAAGAAAAATTTAATGTCAGAATTATTATTGTTTAAAAATCAAAATAAATCAGTAATGCAATAAAGATAAATTCATAAGATTGCTTAATTTAATATCACATATTTTCTTTGAAATTTCATATAATTTTTCACTACTATACAAGAGAGATTAATTATTGATCGTGCTTTAACAAGTCTGGCTCGTGATAAGATTTTTGTTCAAAATTGAATATGACAAGCCAGGATCGTGAGTAGATTGTTAGACCAAACATAGATAAAACGATTTGTGAATTTAAAATATGTACTGGTCAGCGATGTCGTAGAAAAGTATGTATATCTGAAGTATTTACCCTCGATCATCAGCTTAAGAAGCATTAAGGCCTAACACTTGAGCCCCATTTTCGTCGAAGTAAATGATGCAGGAAAGGGTTTATCTATATTACGTATGACATTATGGTATTATTTTGAAGCATTTTGAGCTATATCCACTTCGATTAAAAATTTAAAAAATAAATTAATAATGAACAATATTTTCCTTATTAGTCTGTTATTACTACTGACCATAAGAAAGTTATATCAACGAAAATGTCTAAAATAATTATTACTCTATATGAGTCTACAAACATTTACCAGCTCTCCATCGAATAGCTATGAAAATAGCTAAAAAACTTCCTTAAACTGTTTGAACGCTAACGGTGAACGCAATAAAAGCAACAAATAACAGTAAACGAAAGGCACTAAATTGAAATTACGATCCAATGAACATTCTGGGAGAGCAACTGTACGCGATCTGTCGTTTTATTCGCCACTTTAAATAGTCCCTATAAATTTAAACGCATGGCGACGTATTAAAGAATACGTACGTGTCCGCTGAGAGCAGAATATTCGCAGCCGGATGCGAGATGCGATACGGTGCGTAAAACTGCGATTAACATCCTAAGCGTTTGCAAAATGATCAAATGGAAACGTCATAAACTTTTATGTCCATTGTACACACTCGAACAACAAATTGACACATAGCACTTAAATTTTATTATTACTATTGAGGAAAAGTTTACGGTAGGTGACGATACAACCGGATAGTCTGACTGAAAAAAAACAGACTCAAAATGGTATAAAATGACACAGTTGCGGATGTATATTATGTAACAATTTTAAATAAATTTACGGAATCAGTGACAAAGTATGCGCCAGCGGTGGCAATATCGGTTAGAACGTGGGCTAGCACCAACTAGTCCCAGGTTCGGTGGTTCGATTCCCGCTACCGCCGAGCCTGACATCAGGCAACTTTGATGTCAAATTTCCACTTGAGGTTATAGATCTCAAATATAGCCTTAAGTGAAAATCGCCTCTCGTGGGTATAGTTGCATATATAATAAAAATGTCAACAAATACTTCGAGTATAAATAACTAGTCATAACTGGACTGGACGACTACTGGGCTGCCATCCATTCAAGATTCATATAATAAGAAAAGTCAAAACAATTACTGAATGCCCTACGAGTGTGACAGATTGTAATTAAAATAAAAAAGTGACAAAGTATGACTACACTCTAGAATGAAGAACACCTCACTGAAGTGAACTGAAGTGAATAAAAATATTTTTGTACGACTACATGGGAAACAGAGATCCTGGTTTCGATACTACTTCGAAGAGCCTGGTGTCAAGTCGTAGGTACATCCATTTTCACTTGAAAATACGGATAGCAATATATCTCTAAATAAAAATAGCGCTCATCTAACATTGCTGCACCAATAAATCATTTGCCCTAGTACAGAAATTGTAATAATAAAAATTATCACATAGAGATGAGAAAACTATTTGGTTTGCCATAGGTAAAACCGACGTAGTATCAAGTCAAATTAGCCCAACAGCTTATAGACTCAAAAGTTCTGATTGCTGTTCAAAACAATGAAAAACTAGTTTATATTTTAATAGCATATATTCCTTACAAAAATATTTTGAATGAATCTAATTGCTAAAAATAACCATCAAACTGGGCGCACAGTTTGTGTCGTCAGAATCAAGGTAAAATGTTGTTTTTGAAAAATGCCTCATTAAACTAATTATTTTATACCAATATAGCCTCAAAATATTCTAAATATCTTGCAATTTGAAAATACTTATTTCATTTTTCAAAAATTGCAATCTAAATTGCCTATGGCCAGATTTATTATATGTATGACAAGTGCGCTCGTCGATACACAAAATTCTGCAACTTTTCCATGACGATTATATTCGTCAAACACAATTAACCTGGTTAAATAGTACTTATATTTTTTATAATTGTTACTAATAAGTTAGGCAGTCATCAAGGAGTCACATTTTTTTATGAAAATTTGTAAGGATACCGTTACTGAAGAATAAGATAAGATTTAAAAGTTTTTTCCAGCATATTTGAGTAAAAACAAAAGTATTTTTATATACCATTTATAAGTTTTTGATTTCGTACAAAATAAAATAAATAATCATATGTTAAGAGAAGAGCTCCCCTGTGGCTGTGATGGAAATGGTTAGAGCTATGAGCTTCCAGTCAAAAGTTCCTGATGCCAAGCAGTAGTGACATCGATTTTGACTTAAAAATATAAATAGAAATATGTTTCCAATAAAAAGCCATAAGCAAAGAGTTATTTTGGTAACTAATTCACCAAAACCAACAATTAGGTTGCTATCTAAAGCCATGTTATAACAAAATCATCACAAGCTCATAGGCCTATTAGGTTTTGATTGTTGTTAATAATATATAAATATAATATTTTAAGGAAAGTCAAGCCATTATCATAATTAGTTTAATTCTGTACATTCTTTTTCATTTCTCCTTTTATCATCAACAAAATATCTCAATGGTGGCTTTAGAGCGTTAAATTATTTCATTTAATAACTTCATAACCTAATTTACAATAATCCAAACTGGCAACTTTGATGAAACTATGATCAATTTCCCTGGAACCCATCTCGCATTGAATGAAATCACGTCTCTCGGTTGCGTTTCCTCACAAAAGCAATCAGTTAGTTGCTGAACTAAAGACGCGCGTCTCTGCCGCCTGAATGGAAGATCTACTCGTACATGAGGCGGCGTCGTAAGAACGCAAAACTAAAAGTACTGAAACATTTCAAGTTTTGTGCACACGACCGCATTTCGAGTTTCGAAAACTAGTTATCTCATTACTGTTTCACGATTATCAGCGCGGCAATCAATTAATCAGGAGCTCCGTCAAAAGTTCAAAATGATCAAGTTTCTTGTACGAGGATGCTATTCGCTTCAAGCGCGATGTAACTCGAGAATTGCGCCAGTAGTGTTAGGTATTGAGCTTTTATTGGCGAATTACAGATATTTCACAAGCCATACAATAATTAAATGAATTGAGCAACATTTAATAAAAAGAAGGTAACTACATCTCGAATACTGTTTTTATCAATTCCAGAATCGAGTCAATATTTTAAGAAGTAATACCAAAGTACAAAATTCAAAAAAAAATCTGATTTGTACCGCTCGCAGTAACTTACTCAAACACATATAGTAAATTTAATTTCTTGTATCTAACTTCCAACCAGTAGTCGAAATACTGAAATAACTCAAAATAAAAATTCCTTCAATAAGAATGTACGACAGTTTCATTTTTTCAATCTATTTCATTCTCAAGGTGTAACACTGTAAGATTGTTAAACTTCTAAAAATAGTAAGTAATTTCAGAAGGAAAATTTTAGATTTACCGCACTTCGTGCCAGTAATACACCGCCGGAGGCATAGATCTTATTGCCGGGGCAAAATTGCTTTAAGGCGTTCCACAAGCTCTTATTGCTAGACCTATATATAATGTACGTGAGATACTTTCCAATCTTATAAAGTCCGCCGTAAGATCTATTTTATAGAGAATCATACAAGTAATCGATCGTGCAATGTACGCCGCAAACACTGAAACTTTTATTATTGGTCAGAAGTGGGATTTAGCTTGTCTTCTGCACCAGATATCGGTTAAAGGTAATTTAAAGAAAGCAAGTTTAAAGAGGTTTGAAAATTGAAAATAAGAAATAAAGTAGCGATAGGTAAGTTGGAAATAAACTTTTACTTAAAGATTACAAAAAATGTTCGAGAGGTACATAGTAAAGTTATCATATCATAAGAATATTATTAAATTTTAAAGTTTATGACAATAGTAAGTAAGTACTTCATTAAAGAGAAGCAAAAATATTACATATTGTGTATTGATTTAATACTTTTTACTGTAAGCAATAAAATCTTTGTTTTATATCGCAAACTGCAAATTTCATTAGGCGAGCTATGGGCTAGATGTAACGGGGGTAACAGGTAATATAAAATTGTACTATCATAAAATTTCGGTTTGCATTATTATCAACTAAATTTTATATATCTTATTTTGTCATAAATTTATCAGTTGTTGAGATTGTGCAACAATTGTTGTG
The DNA here is from genome assembly GCF_003426905.1 of Ctenocephalides felis. Classification (NCBI taxonomy): domain Eukaryota; kingdom Metazoa; phylum Arthropoda; class Insecta; order Siphonaptera; family Pulicidae; genus Ctenocephalides; species Ctenocephalides felis. The sequence goes on from NW_020538040.1 coordinate 28,291,963, forward strand.
ATTGCTAAATTGTTTAAGTAGTTATCTAGATATAAAAAAATTACATCTGGGCTTAGTTTAAACAAAAATCATGGGGTCAGTTGTACCATGCTTGAATTATATACAATTTCAAGTAACAAAAATATTGGAATTTATAGTTTGTAATATGTGGGCAGATGTAAATTGTGTTATAAGTGACACTATCCTTTGTTTGCCTTAAGATAATAATTGTAGTTGACGTTGATTTATGATGAAAATTTATATAATAGGAGTAATTATATATTTTATTTGTATTATTAAAGTTTGCATAGAATTATGAAGTATCACTTAAAAATATTGCTTTAAAATAGAGTTAGAAATAAGTAAATTTTCTTAAAATTAAATAAAGAATAAATTATCCGAAACATTATTAACTTCCCGAAGGAGAAGTTTATGTTTTCATAAAAAAATCCGAATTGCTAATTTTATGTTTTCTCGACGTTTCATGCCATTCTGAATCGAATGAGACCAAATTTGGAAAAAGTATGTGTATGTGTGTGTGTGTGTGTGTGTGTGAACAGATTTTTTGCCGTAAATCGACGTTTTCTCAAAAACGGCTGGACCGATTTCGAAAATTTAAAAGCCATTCTATGTATCTCGATGAGGACTAGCATTTCTAACTTTTGTACGACGATCGGCCGAGCCGTTTCTTTGTAAGTCGCAGAAAAGTAAAAAAAATTTCGTCCAAAATTTGAGAAAATCAGTAGTTTTTTGATGTTTGTTAAAATTAAAATTAGATGATCTACTTGGTATAACAAGTAGATAGTACTTGGTCTTAATCAACATACTAAAACATTAAAGTCCTGCGGAAACTGGCTCAAATATACAAATTGTTGATTTTTGAAAATTTGCATTTAGAAAATAATCCGAGTTAACATGTTCATTTGTTTTTAATAATGGGTAAAATATCCACTCGGAATACTTTTAATCACTTATAAATTGATTTATTTTTTATTGATTAAGTAGATTATTTAAACATATCGGTAATATCGGGAAGTTCATGTAACTCGCTTCAAGGCTAAATACCAAACCAACTAGTTGTCGCTTTTTTATTGTTACTACTTGTATTGATAAATGCTACAACTAGCTAAGGTAAGTTGAAACACCGCACTTCTAGAAAATGATTAATTGTGAAATAATGAGCAACAGTGATGAGCAACTTTTTGACTTCATATGGTAAAGCAATAGTTAGAGCAACTATGCATCTTTATTTTGTAGAAATATAAACAATGATCTTGATTTCAAGATATATTTGTTTAAAAAATCTGTTACAACCAGCCCCTAGCTGCCCTAAATTTTTTCAAGAACATTTTTATATTTAATTGACAACTTTCTGAATCAATATTATGCTTAGATATCAATGTTGAACGACGTGAGTTGTTGACTAAATACTAAACAAAACTAGAAAAATACATTACAAATAAAGATTACACGAAACAGAATACACAATGAATTTTACTTTAACTTCCACAAAATAATACTTGCAAGCAGACAACAGAACACAACAGCAAACGTAACAATTCTGAATCAGTAACTCACCGAATATTTCCCGGGAACGTAGATCGGCTGCGAATGCGATGTGGTGAGAGAGCCTCCGGCTGCTGAGCTTCCGGGCCTTCGTTGAGAGCCGGGCGGTGAGCTCGGACTCGCGGGAGGACTCGTCCTGTAGACAGGGTCGAGCGTGTGCCCCGTGCTGGCGACCTCGACGCGCCGTAACTCTTCGAGCGCCAAAAGCACGTCGGAATAACGTGCCGAGAGCAGGTCGGCGTAGCAGCCGGCAAGACCTTCGAGGTACCCACGAGAGCCGTCCTGGGGGAGGAAAAGAATCGTGAAATAAGAGGATTGAGAAATGAAATGATTATGATTTTGAATCTCTATATATATTTCATTTATACATATATGAGAAACGTCTCATTTTTTAGTTTCTTATATATTATTTTTGAGAAAACGTAGTCAATGATTTTAAGCCACAGAATGACAGACTATATCAGACATAAGAAATTATATATACAAACATTTCGAGTCTATTGCTATAAGTTTTAATGTGAAGACATTTAGAAAACTTAAAAAAATCAAGGAATTGATTCTGCCGTAACATAGACCAATGTTATAGCAAGACTATGCTATGCAGCAGTTTTCATACAAAATGGTACTAAATTCTGCCAAAAGCATTTTATTGAATATTTTTCTGATATAATTTATAACAACATAAATCTTTCTTTTTTTTGTTTTTCTTCAAATTTTATTTGGCCTCGTTCACTCTAAGCATTTAGCCACCTGCAACATTTTTATTAATTTACATTCTAATTTTTATACCATTTTCAATTTTTATATATATTCTATTCTATATTCTTCTTATTTTGCTTCAATTCTTGCTCTTTTTTCAAATTTTTATTCTTATTCAACTTTTAGCTTCATTCCATTTATTTCTTCATTCTTCTTTTAATTTCAGCTCAGTTCCAATATTTCTCTTCTTACTTCTAATACAATTAAGCTATTCGAACTCTGTTATTTCTATTTTTCTTAATTTTTATTCAAATTCTACTTAACAATACAATTTTTATTTGATTTTAAATTAACTATACATATTTTTTTCCTATATTCTAAGTCAATGACAGGATTTGATCCGAAGAACCCTGTCGTGTGAATCGAACACGCTACCAAGTGAGCTATGCTCGCCATTTCGCCATTCTGCCGTAACATAGACCAATGTTATAGCAAGGCTATGTTATGCAGCAGTTTTCATAGAAAATGGTACTAAAATCTGCTAAAAGCCATGTGGTAGCTGCGCAGTCAGATTAGATAAAAAACCTAACCTAGAAAACACAAATGTCAAAAAACGATGTTATCAGAACTGCATTTTTGTGATGTGCCTTAAAACCATATGAGTTAAATTGCATTTTAAGTATAAAACGCCGCATAGCACAGCAAATACCTGCCATTTGAACAGTACTTAGGACCATTTTGTGGTCTATTAATGCAAAATCGGCCCCTAATGATAGTTGCAAGTTAGAATCATTATGATACATAAACTTTGTAATGTGCTTTAAAAACATACGAGTGAAATTGCATTGTATATGTAAAACGCCCAATCGCACTGTAAATACATGAGATTGTGACAGCATTTAGTACCATTTTGTATGAAAACTGCTACGTAACAGTCTTGTCACAACATTGATTTTTTTCACGGCAGAAGCCGCCCCTAATGATCATTGCAGATTAGAATCATTGTGATACATAAATAAAACGACAATATTTATTGACTTCAGAGCGCAGTATTTTTCTTTTTGTTCATCTTACCTTATACTCTCTGTGTAAATTTATAATAATGTACAGAATTGCTGTATTTTATGCAGTTAAACTATTTGAAATATTCGAGACATAACTATTACCAATAAGTTTATATTTTATTTTTAAATCAATACTTAATATACGCTGACGGGATTTTAACCCAATAATTGTTATCTATGAATCCGAGAGCAAAAAGTAGGAGCAGTGCCTAAACTAACCGAGACATATTGATACGGAACACTGTAGAGTTACGCATTGCGTTTCGTCTATTTTCCACAAACTTAATTAATTTTCAGAATTGAACCACTTTTCATAGGCCTATAGTATTTTAAATTGTTCGGTTTCTCTATCATCATGCAAAGTTTCATCAAAATACTAGAAGAGTGAACCTGAGGTTCTCTTTGTTAGTTGATTATTGAAAATAAATTAGTCAATTAATTTTAAGATTAATCATTCCCACATTAAACATGAGAAATTGGTACAATATAAATTGTAAAATTAATTGCTGTTATTATTAATATAAAACTACGCTGTATGAATTTTGTTTTGTGAACGAAAATATTCAATATTTGATTACATTAACATAACAATTGAAAAAATATTATTGTTAATCTATGCATTGTTATTCTATGCATTCTATTGTGTCAAAATAACTGAAAAAATGCTGCCAAAAATTTGTGTGATATAAAAAATCTTATAATAATTTATACAAAATTACTTTTGCATCACTATCATAAAAATAAGTCACTTTTCTGTACTTTAAAATGAAATAAAATTGCCAATAGTGATAAACTTCAAATTGATGAACAACAGGAATGCCAATCACCGCATCCAACAGCTAATTATTATATCGTAACCAGCTTTGATTCGTTATTCGAAATAAAGTCATAGTGGAAAAGGATCAGTTATCCTTCATTAATATCTTCATCGCTGATTCGTTCGAATCGGTGGACCATTCCTGAGCCTAGTAAAAAAGGCAAGTCCAACTGACCGGAATCAAAGTTGAGCTCGCAGGTCATTAGATAGTACTCATTAGGCGAATAGTGGCCGTTGAGAGCGTGCTAGTTAGTCAGATATCTGGCACCGGATAGAGCTCCGTTAATCAGGAAATGATGTTCGAAGCACGAATAAACGCTCCAACATCCGCGCAGCAAAAACCTAATCATTATAAACGAGGCGAAAACTTTCGGGACGTTTTGATGAATCCGAAAAGTCGATGTAGATACCAAAGTTTTTATCCCTTTTTGTTTCCCAGCGAGTTGATAAAGCAAAAGCTTGTGCGTTGTCGTTTTGCAGATTACCATTGCTCGAAAATGAATTAAAACGATCGACACGGATAGATTAGATCAAAATAAAAATATTGAGAGTTTATCGAAATTGGCACAAAACAGCTATTATAAAAATCACTTGCATATTTGACTAATGTATAATATGATGGTAAAGGTAGCAGTAAAGTAGATAGCATATTTTATATTATAGCAGTACAACATATTATTTGAACTAGATTTAACTAAATAAAATTTAATTTGGTGGCTCAAATAAAGGTATGAATAACAAATTTCATTAAATTTCATTAATTATCATATTAGGTAACAGTATAAAGTACTTTAATATTTGCAGCAATTATGCTTATATTTAATTTATTTTTGAATGATAAAAGAGTTAAAATTGGAAATTTGAGAAGTCATTTACTGGCTTTCTGAAAATATTCCAACGGTCCAAGAAAAATACTATTAAATTTTCATACCCAAAATTTTATTTCATATTTTTAACTTCCCGTAGGGTAAGTTATTGTAATGGGCCGAAAATCGGAATTGAAAATTTTTACATTTCTCGACGTTTTGAAGGTTTCTGAACGTTTTGGCATACCTCAGAAAAAATGGATGTGTGTGTGTGTGTGTGTGTGTGTGTATGTATGTATGGATACAAATTTTCGTCCACGTTTTCGGGCGCACGGATCAACCGATTTGAATGGTTTAAAAAACATTAGATTCCTATTAATAAGGAGAAGAGCTGATTAGTTTTTGGCAAAGACAGGTCCAGCAGTTACGGAGATAAGGAGCAAAGAGTGCAGAAAATAGAAATCGAGTTTTTGAGAGAACGGAGCATCCGATTTGAATGATGTCAAAAACATTCAATTAGTAATGATTGGGAGAAGGGGTTATTAGTTTTTCGCAAAGGCAGGCCCAGCCATTTCGGAGATACAGAGCTAAATGTACAAAAAATGGCAGTTTTTGAGAGAACTAAGCGTCCGATTCAATTGATTCAAAGAACTTTCTGCTTGTCTTAACAAAATAATTGATTTTGGAAAAAAAAAAATTGTACCATTTTTTTTTTTTTTATTTTTTGTATATCGAAAATAATTCAGATTATATTTTTAATTCTGACTATAGTTCTAATATACTTTAAACAAATAATTTCTCTGCAATTCAGTTTATATAATTCTTATAAATATTAGACAATGTTACAATATTTATAATAATCTATTTGAAAACATTCAATATTCCTCGAACATTTCGTTACGGTACGGGAAGTTCCAGCAATTTGCCTTAAGGCACGATGCCACCCACCCCACTAGTTTACTTTTTTGTTTAGTTTGAATACATTCGACCAAAACGTTTGAATACATTTTCCAACAAGATACACATAAAAAGTTAGTAAAAAATCTTGGAAGTCAACGATACAAAAATTTTGAATCTGCAAAAATTAATCTTGCAAAAATATAAGCACTTATGAATAATGTAAGATTTGCTATAAGAGACATCCGCTTAATGACCTGTGTGTATGAGTGTCCTCTAGAAACGACATTGATTGTTTCGACTTTTTCTAATATTTAGTTCTTCAGTAGTTTTTAATTTTTAAATAATACGATAATCTTAAAATATGTTGTGTAACAAATTCTTGAGCGTCTTGTTGGACGGCATTTCTGAAACATGTTGCTATCTATATTTGCTATATATTTAGTTGCTATATATTTCTCAGTACATTCTTGCATTGCATTAGACTTGCTTTCATAATATTAAAGAATTTAATTAGCAGTTTTTAGACTAAGGGACCGATTCTGCTGCATAAGAGACCAATGTTATGGCAAAGCTAAGTTATGAAGAACTTTCCATACAAATTCGTTCTAAATATTGACAAAAGCCATGTAGTTGCAGTGCAGTCAGGAAATTTTCTCAGGTTGTCAGATAGAAAACAAAACCTAGAAACGGCACAGAAGTAAAAAAAAACGATGTTAGATAATATGGTCTTTTTGACACAGCTTCATAACATACGAGTGACGTTGCAGTTTATGTGTAAAACGCCTGAATGCACAGCAAATACATGACATTTTGTCAGTATTCAGTATGATTCAGTAGCATAATGTCTGCAAGTTGGAGCGTAACATGGCCTTGCCATAACATTGGTCTGTTATGCAGCAGAAAAAAATATTTTACAAAATCCTTGCATTTTTCATTTTCTCCCCCAAGGTTCTAATAATAACTCTTCGCAACTCGGTCCAAAATGTATTTAGCGACTATATAAAAAATATCAATTTATAACCATTCCAAATCGTCGGAATTTGAGCGATAATTTTCTGGAAACAGTTCTCATGTGCAAATCATGTTTTATGTTCGGAACACGTCCCCATGTGGAGCGCTTTCGCACCCCAGCATCTCAGCAAACAGTCGGTTTCCTTCTTAGCAAGTAACGCGAATCCTTAATGTCCTTGTAACATAGTTGCATGGAATACCGTTGCTAAAACAAATTTATATTGGAGATGATTAATGAATCTTCATGAAATATAGTTTAAGTTGCCATTAATCCGGCCCCGCTAAACTAGTTCCGGAAGATATATCGTTGCAAGAGCCATGTGCCGCGCGAACTTTATGAACAAAAATACTATAAAGCGTCAAAATATTGGATGATTTACTGAAACTGTTAATTTACTATACCACAACGAGTTGTTAATGCAATTTAACATGAGAGACGTTTATATTCATGTTTGTTCTCGGTATGCAAAAACAAAGAAGGATGTATTGTAATAGAATACAAAAGACATGGGGATATATTATGAATCTCAGATTGTCGACTCAGTAATCCACTAAACTCAGAAAATAAACAAATTATGATAAATATTACATTCTCAAAGTAATTAATTAAGTGAATATAGTCAATTGCAAATCAATGATTATATCATTCAATTTTAGCAAGACACCATGCATTAGATGAAAATTTTTTACTAAACGAAAGTGACCCATGTTTATTAATTAGAAGTACCAAAGTTCGTATTTAGTTAGTTGTTATATCTTTGTATATTACACTTGATAATTTTAAATTACAAAAATAAAAGAAAATTGATTTAATTGAAGTAAGTCAAACGAATATTGGAGTTTACTAACTTCTAAGAAATAAAAAATCAAAGAATTTCATCACTAATAAAAATTAACAGATAATCACGGGTTAGGGCACTTAAAAAAGTTAAAATTTTACAACCAAGTCTGAAATGAATAAATGACACTAATAAGAAGAACCTCAGATTTACTTTTCTGGGATTTTGATGAAACTTCGTATGGGGATGAAGCTGATAGTCAAACCGAACACCTTGAAATATTATAGGCCTATGAAAAGCGGTTCAATTATAAAAATTAATTAAAGATTTAAAAAATCTGCTTTACGCAATGGAGAAAGTTAAAAATGATTGAATTCAAATTGCAATTAGCATATAATTTATTCTTCATTTTTTTTAAATCTATTTTTATGTTTATATGGTTAATATTATATTAAATATTTGTAATTATTAACTAATTGCATACGTAAATTTCGGGAATAAAAATTGATATATTTGAAACAAATCTGAAGTACATACATGAATACATCTGAGGTGCATCTGAATGAATGAAAAACGAACTGCAATTGCAATCAAAATATATTTTCTGTTATTATATTTTTGAAGTATTTGTTTCAAACCCTACAGTTGTAATTATTATCGATTATAGGACAAGTGTAAAAATTGCGATATAATAAAAAAATCTATTCAAATTTGCTAACGTTTGTAATTTACCAGAGTAACCGAGTATGATTGTGAAGTTAAAATACATAACAAAAAAATAAGGTATAAAAAAATATGATGAATTATGAAGAAACCAAAGAAAAATTGAATAGTTTTCAGAAAAAATGTGAAATAAAAAGTAGCACAACAATAATTGCAAATATTGATAAATAATTAAAACCTGATATTAATATGTTCATTATGTGCGCTTTCGATGTGCCAAAAAATTAAGCATAATTTCAAAACTAATTGTTTGTTTCAGTCTTATGACTTTTAATAAATACTGTTATGCATTATATAAAGTGCTGAATTACTAAAAAATCGAATAGAATAGTTTTCGTCCTTGCCAGACGCGTTATTCAGCTCAGTCTGCAAGGACCAATAACAATATAACTGATTCCTTGAATTGTATTACAGAAACATTTGTTCGGCGCCCGGAGTTAAGTAATTAGGTGGAGTGAAATGGTGCTAAGATTGCCCGAGTGCTGATTTCTTTACACAAAATTCGATGCTAAAGCTTTTCAGAGGATAACATAGCTATTACAAGGGACAGTTAATGTTTTGATCAAGAGAATCGAACAACACTTAACGAAATCGGAAGAGCAACTGTAAATTATAAATGAAAGTTTTGGACCTTCGGAAAACTTTTAAAGCAGTAAAAAGATTAAAAAATATTGATACATATTTTTGAATCACAATGTGCTTTTGAAAAACGATATTGATTAAAAATATTGTCAATCTATAATTAGGCATAAATAATAACGGTTGAGCCACAGTAAAAAAAAAAATAACGAGTTTTGAATGATTTATGAACTTTTGTTCGTCAACTCTGTCAATCAGAATTTAATGATTATTTTGAGTGATATGATGCTGCATAAAGTGATGTACAAATAAGTATACTTTTCAGTAATATAAATTAGTTTTTTTTTCGAATAATATTTAAATTATCATACTCATGAATTCACGTAGAATTAGATGTACTCATTTTAGAAAAAATAAATAAATATGAAGTATCATTAAATAGTAACAAATAAATATTTTACAATTAATACCTCTCGAATATTTTTTTAAATAAATCTTGATATAAGCATATTAATCAAAAACTAAGTATATCCAGAACAATTTTATCCGATATTTGATTAAAGTGATTTCAAATCGAACTTTACTGCATTAACAGAGAAAATTATTGCAGTTGGTGTTTAAGAAAATTTTAAAATTAACTTACTATTAATTAAATATACGGACATATATTATTATGGATATTGATAATGTAATGGTTAAGATCAAGGACTCATGTCGACGGGGTCGTGAGTTTGAAGACCGCTCTGGACAACCTGACATCGTGCAGTAGCGATGTCCATTTTCACTTGAAAATATAAATTAAAAATATATTTTCAATTCAAAAAAGCCAATTTAGAGCACTGCAGTGTAAAATGGCAATGAGAAATCTCCTACACTTTTCTTCCCTCAACCGAGTTAGAGTTTATCTCACAATCAGCTCACGGATTTGTTTTAAGGCAGTACTACTATTTTTATAAATATTATATGACATTTTAGAACTATCTAATTGAATAAGTACCAACAGTAATGTTTCTAAAATTAATGTATTCAATCGGTATATGCAATTTGTGAGAATTAACTTTAAAAAAATTGTCCTTTCGTTACACATCACACATTTTTATAAATTAGATTTTTTTTTAAATTATTGCAATTTCTATTCCGACGGATTACCGAATACTAATTGGGCGAATAGATTTCATATCTCATCTAAAAACTTTTTACCAATATTTCACTAAAAAGTTTCCAGCGTTTTTACAAAATAAAATCCCAATAGAATAATGAATAACGTTTCAATTTCGAGGCAAACTTTTCCAATACTTCACAAAGTAAAGCCATGAAGTTCTTTTAGAAACTCAAATCTTAAAACGTATTAGTTTTTAAATCGAGATCGAACTATTTTCCTTATATTATTTATTTAGAAGACTATGAGAAACTTTTGCTAGCTCTGCTCGAGAATAAAAACTAATGCAATTTTGTCCTATCCCGAAAAAGTGCGACGTCTATAAAACGTTAGAGTGTGGCATATGAACAAACTTTACAGACACATAATAACAGATATACGACGTGATAGCAGAAATTCTTGTCGTAAAATTCATGTCCGAAAGTTGCATGCGCCGTTAACATATTTTTTTGTTGAGCGAACGATGCCAATGCACTGCACTTCGTATCTAACAAATGATAACTGACTTTTGCATCAGTTCAATAAACCTGGACAAAAAGATTTCAAAGCACATTTCGGAAATTTCATTAGCATAGTAGATATAGCTATTTCAGTGTGAGTGACAGTTATTCAAAAGTATTCTTTATTTCTATTGGCGACATCTGCTTATACTCAATATTGACTTCATTCACAAATAGTTTGAACTAATAGAATCAATTCAACAGATTTGATCAAATTAATTAAGTCACTTTTAAAAACATTTTTTCATTATTTTTTAAATTCTTAATTCATAATTTTTTAATATTTTTTAAAGTTATTAAAAAAGACATTATATTATAGTCATAAAAGATAATATTTGACCATGGAAAGTAATTACCCTAAAAATTAAAGTTATTGAAAATTTTCATATATTCAATACTAAATCTTTATATTGTATTACTTACATTGTATATTTGGAGTGATTATCATATCACTTGTCTTGTTGAATGTCATATATTTATATAAATAAATTTATTATAAACATTATATGCAAATTGTCAATTCCCTAACAAAGTAATACTTTCTCCTTTTTAGGATTTCTTTAAATACCGTACATAAAATTACATGCAACTGAATATCACCTTGTAACAAGCTGAGATTTATTTTGAACCAACATTTTTAATCATTATTCATTATTATTAACATTTACATTCAAAAAGTGCAAAGCAGTTTTGCAGCAACAATTGAAAACTTGCATAAGCTGTCTAGTACATTGCAAAATGATATGAAAAACCAGAATAATAAATTTGGTTAAAAAATTAGTATTTTGACCACCAAATTTGTATTTTTGGAACAATTTATAAAATAAATCAGTAAAAATCTAAAGAAATAGAATATTAAAGCACACAAATCAGTAACAAAAGTTATTCGTGGTTGAGCTTTAATATGAGCTCCACCTTACTGAGACAAACTATCTGCAAACTATTTAAAATAATTTTAATGTTTTTGATCATTTTATAATTACATAATTTCTAATAAAGTTGGTGCGTGGCTAGATCGACTGGACTTGATTCAGAGATCCCGGGTTCGAACTCGATTCGAGGAGCCTGATGTCAAGCATTAATAACATCGCTTTTCACTTGGAAATATAAATAGCAATTTGTCTCAAATGAAAATAGCCTTCATCCGGCATTGAGTCATCGTCAGAATGTTCGCCCAATTACAGAAATTGTAATAATAAAATTTATCACAAAGATATGAGACAATTTTGGGTTGCCATCTGTAAAACCGACGGCTTATAGGACTCTTGAGTTCTGATTGCTGTTCAAAAACAATATAAAAAAAGTATATCCTACCTTTTCTGATAATGTCAATGATTCTAATGAAAACCACAAAAATTACATAAAATATATGCACGATTCTAAACAAAACCAGAAATCTGGTTACAAAACACGACATAATAAAACGACACGACATAATATTTGACATGATAAAACAAACATGCAACTAACCAATATACTATATTATAGAAAAAAAGTAATTTTCCATTGATACGTGGATCTTTATAAATCTAGTCATTTATTGTAATTTTTCAGAAATTACGTAATGAATGTAATTGACTTTAACTTTTATTGTAGTTCCTCAATATTCAGTTAGATTCTAGATTTTTAAGTATAGTCTTGTAAAATGCATAGATACTTAATAACATCTTGCATAAAATATTAAATCATCATGAAACATAAAACATTTTAAAAATAATCCAAATGTTATATTTGAAATTTATGTGTATGGCAGTATTCCTGAAGCAAAAACAACATATCGTTATTACAAGACATCACACTCCATTATAAATAAAAAATATCAAAAGCTAAGTCGAATATTAAAAACCCTATAAATACAAATGAAATCAATCCTAATAATAATATACGTCCTACATATTCCGTCGCCTTGGGGCATATCATTTTAGTTGAATTACATAACAACGAAAACAACTGAATAATTAATCTAGATTAATGAAAAGCCCTCGATGTAATTAGCAAAAGGAGTTTTCAAGAAACATGCACTTCCACCCTTTCCCAGATGTAGAAGTACGAGAGCTACCAAAGTTCCACTTCAGCCAAACTTTTCGTTGAACATTTGCGCAGCGTGTTACATACAACGTTCAGATGTAGCGATTTTATGAATCATTTCTAGGTGAAAAATCGTTCAATCTGAGAGATTTCACTTAGGAGATGATGATTCGATAAGTTTACGTGTTTATGTAAATATTTATTATATAAGAAGATAATTAAAATAAAATATCTTAAATCGGCAATCAGGGATTCACATAGATTGCAATTTATAGTTACATATTTGTTAATTATTTCGTATATTTTTGTATATTATTACAAACAAATCCAATGCCTTATTGAAGTAAAACTTCTTTAGGCGCGACTAGGGTGTATATCCGTACAAATGCAACGGAAGTGCGTTACGGCAAATAAGATAAGATAAGAGTCGAGTGCCAATGATTTGTTATTCGCTCTCGATCATATCATTTCTATACGGGTCGATTGTGATTAGTCGTCGCGTATGTGGATAAAGATCTGTCGTTGTATGCGTACCGGTTTCGACGTTGTATGCGTACCGATACCAACAAGAAAATCGGCATAGATAAATAAACATTTTAAAATTACATCGTAGTACAAATCTTGATTTAATGAAAAATGCCTGAATCAGAAGAATATTTTACCCTGTTCGTTGAAAATAATAAAACAAATTAAACATTTGTACTAAACGTAAGTTTATTGATTAGAAATTATTTCTATATTATTCGTAGTTTCTATAAATCTTTGAAGTTATTAAAATGGAAAATATTTTTTAGGCAAGACAGATATTACAGCTTTTCAAAGAACAAGATTATATCGCAAACAAAAAAGTAAAAAAAATACAAGCAGCCAATTAATGTATGATAATTTTAATTACATGAAGTTCCTCAAACACAATTACATGATGAGTAATGTTGCAAAAACGATATTTGTTTAGGCGTTGTTTAATATAATCCACTGTGTGAATGAATATTATAGAATTTATAAATCAGCAATTACTTCATTTCTCTAATGAAGGTTCGTTTCTAAATGCTAATTACAATGGCAAACCGATCATGTCATATTTGAAGTATGACTTTAATTACATTATTGTTTCTAAATATTATACATATTTTTAATGCCATTATAAATATATCATTTATAATTTATCATTACATAAATATGTGTAATGGTTGACACTATTAAATATGCTTCTGACTATTTTTTATTTTTTTATTACTATTATTGAACAGTGATCAAAACTGAAGCTGATAGAACTGAAGGGTTCTATAGGCTGTTGTGATGATTATTAACCACGCCGTTATTTTATAGATGGCAACTCAAAGAGTTGTCCCATCTCTAATTGATAAATTTTATTATTGTAATTTCTATAAAAGTGATGAATTTTTATTGTTGCTTAAATGTTGGGTAAAGGCTATTTTCACTTGGAAACTAATTGTTATCTATGTTTCCAAGTACAAACCGATGTCACTACTGCTTGACATCAGGCTGTTTGAGGCAAGTATCAAACTTGGGATATTTGATTCAAAACTAATAGCTCTAACCACCTACCTACAGACGAGTCCATTCCTTAATTTAAAACCATTTTCATAATTACGATTCTGTACCTCGCCGCTGTGTTCAGTGTCTGTATATCACGAAAACAAATTTGATAGCCACCTAAAGTCATTTTTGAATTTTATTACCCGTGACCTATCTTCAAATCTCCATTTTTATGATATTCGAATTTAAAAAGTTGGAAATAAACATAGAAATGCGTCTCGTTCCGCTCCAACACAAACGTTGGCACCGTACCAGAGCCGCGCGGAACATGCACGTCGTTTTGCGGCAGGTTACTGAACCGCGTATTTTTCTCTAGAATTTCTATAGCATTTTCCGGCTTCACAAACACGCGCGAGAGGGCTTGGCTCAATATCACAGGTGAGATGAGAAAATTCGTACAAAAAAACAGAAACCGACGTCGAAACAGCGAACAAGCACGATATATACATACATACATACACAATCTGGTGTCGCGCTGAATAGGAAATAAGATACATTTACTTCTGCACATGCCATAATATTTAGATTGTGGAACACGATGAAACAAAATGTTAAAAATGATCTCAAAAGATATATAATCTTGGTACAGGATTTTTTTTTGTTATACTTTTAATTACCATCTGTCATACTAGGACATTCAGTAATTGTTTTGACGATAATATGGCAACCAAGTAGTTGCCCAATCCAGTTGTGACTAATTAACTAAACTCTAAGTCATTATTGACATTTTTGGACCGATTCGGCCACACAACAGACTAAAGTTATGGCAAAGCCTTAACTAGCATACATTATGCTACTGATTCATACTGAATACTGTCAAAATGTCATGTATTTTCTTTGCATTCAGGCGTTTTGCACATAAACTGCAACGTCACTTGTATGTTCTGCAGCTGGGTCAGAAAGACCCTATTATCTAAGATCATATTTTTGACATTTGTGCGGTTTCTAGGTTAGATTTTCTATCTGACAACCTGAGGAAAACGCCTAACTGCAAAGCAACTACATGACTTTTGGCAATATTTAGAACGATTTTGGAACGATATACGAGTTTGGAAAGTTCTACATAACATATTGGTCTGTTGTACGGCAGAATCGGTTTATTTGGGCTTATATATGCACCCAAGAGAGGTAATTTTTACTTGAGATCATATCAAGATCTATGATTTTAAGTGGAAATTTGACATCAAAGCTGCCTGGTGTCGGACTAGACTAGGCCCTGGCTAGGACCGAAATGAGGAAATCTTGGTACAGGTGACAAAAATTAATTTTAAAATATATTTTCTGATTTCTGGAAATAACTATAATTTTTTATTTTAATTCACCAACTGTTGCGACATGCTATTGCAATTATATGGTGCTTTGCAATACATAAATACACATTAATTTTTCTATATATTAAGTGAATTTATACATATCAAATGAAATTAAAATGTAGAAATTGTGCTAACTTATGTTCCACACTAATTTGGCAGTCAAACTTTGCTAAAATACAATGATTTATTAAATTACGCATTAAGATTAGATCTCGGCCAAGAAAGATACTTTATACCAAATGTAAAAAATCTAAAAAGTTAAATCAATAAATCAAAATTTTAAAATTTTCTAAAAATATATTGAATAATACGACAATTTTATCGATTGATATGTGATATAATTCAAGTATAAAGACCTCAAAATCTAACAAGGTTTATTTAGTACCAAGAGGAGTGTAGTATCAATTTATTATCGTGACATTTGATGGATTACACAAAATAGACAAACAATCTATCAGCAAATTAAAACGCACCCCTAACAGTTTGGCATTTCATGCATATGAAGAAATTTTGGGAAACACATGCAGAATTTCTAGTAACTTCAGGCCACATAAAAATGATAATCATAATTGTGTTATAAATATAATTATTTAAATTTGAATTATAACACATGATGATATAAACATAAGTGTCAAGTTAATTTTTTTTTAAATATAATATTTAATTGTTTTACAAAAATTATCAAAGAATAATGTAATCAAGTTTTAAACGTATGAAATTAGTGTCGAATGTCCTTCAGCATTAAGGCATCTAACCCATCCATTTTTGTCACTAGTTATGGCCCTTTGGAGCCTTTTAGGATCACCACTGATAGTGTGGTCTTTAAAGGGCAATGAGCGATGCCCATATGTGTTCTTATGATCAAAACTCAGATGTTTCGGAACAAACTTCTCTGATACACCACTCAGACCCAAAACACCCAAGAAAAATGCAACCAAAACACAAGTCGACTACTATGCCTTTAGCAAGCAACCATCCTCTTATGGTAATTTGAAGATTTTCTTCGTCCCCAACGAGGTTTGTCAACGGTCAATGTTAAGAGATTTTGTTTGTGGTGAACATTTACAATTTTGCAAGTATTTCAGATCCCTTAACTTCAAAAATATTATATATCGATATAAAATCTAGATCAATACTGGATAAAGCTGTTTTTGATGAAGTATAGTTTTTTGTGGAGTCGCAACATACAAACTCTTCCAGTGTTAAGAAATTGCGTAATTGGATCCCATAAAATCGCACGCATGATTTATATATCTCAACCAAACACGTTACTTTCGAAAGTTCCTGGATTGTTTCTTGTGCAATCTCATTCAGTTTAAATGTTTTAATTTCTTCGTTTATTTCGCACCAAACTCAAATGATTTATTGTGACCGATAGATATTGGAGGCTTGTCAAACATAATTCATTTGAAAATTTATGGCACATCCAGCAAAACGTAAATAAATGCATTGCAAAATAATGGCCAACGATGCAATATGTGATTTCTATGCTGGTGGCGATTATGCGACTTTGAAATATAGGTCGTGGGTTATTTAAATATCGAAATGGGTGTAAAATATAATATACATTATAATATATATATATATATATATATATATTTATATATATACACACACATACACCCATTTTTTATTCCGATGTTCAGAAGGTCTGAAACGTAAAAAATTCATTTTCGATTTTTTTGCGATTACTATAACTTACATTATGGCAAGATAAATAATACGAAATTAGAAAAACCTCATCAAAATTTATGACATTTATTTTACTAAAAGAACACATTTTATTACCATGGTAGTGCGAATGTCATAGGAGCTTTTCGTGTAAATCGTTACAGAACCCCGAGGTTACAGACAAAAACCACCAAAAGCATCGGTATTATATGCTTAAAACAGTAAAATCTGCTACAAACATAATATGTGTAATTCTTTCAACATTTTTATATAAATACTTCATAATGGTGATACACGTCAGGAACATTTCCGCATTATAAATGCCCTACTCTTAAAATGAAAAATACTTTTATGATGACATATTCAGGTTTTTATCCTTTTTCATTTACCAGTTGCAATTGTCTTTTCATATTTAATCTAAACTTCCTCCGAGAGTAATTATGAGAGATAAAAGCATATATTCCGTCGGCATATAATTTGTAACGCTTTTGTGTTTTAATTACCGTCCGTTCGTTCTATTTTTAATGGGAATCTGCCAAAATGAGAATTAAGTAACTTTATAAAGGGAAAGAATTACAATGTTTTCAAATAATTCACATTTGTTGTAGAACACCTAATTTTTGTGTAGAACACTAAATATTAATATTGACCATGAATCTTAGAATCAAGAAGAGTGAATATTAAACCTTATGCGTAAAGACAATTTCGTAATATTTTATTAGCAATATCAACTTTAGATATCATACCAAATCATACTAAATGGCATTTGATATTTGTCTATCCTGATCAATTATTGATTATATCTTTAAAGTATTTATATATTTCTAAATTAACAAACATAGAAAGATTGGCTGCAACATACCCCGGCAAAGGATACCAAACTATTTACAATCAGTGATTCCCAAAGTGGTTCACTGGACCCCCAGGGGCTCATGGCAATATTCAAGGTGTCCAACAGCAGAAAAAACAAAATTTGGGGGTCCACGACATATTTATAAATGATTTGAACTTTAAATGTTAATATTGAGCGCGGAGCATATCTCAGAAACTATTAAATTTTCCAACTTTAAATTCTTGTCAAATATTTAGTAAAGTGTAGTAACAATGTATGTCAAGTTTCATCAAAATCGAATAATGCATTTTTGAAGACGTACAATCTGTTTCAATACCAGTATCGCATATCTTAAAAAATATTGAATGACCAACTTTAAATTTTGATCACAAAAGTAAAAAGACGATAAATATGAATTGGGCTCCAAATTGCTTCCCCTTTTACCATATTCTCTAGATCTGTTCCTCAGCGATCATATACCGATCTCAGATCTCAAAAGAATGCTTTCTGCAAAGAAACTTTTACCAAATGATGAGATAATAGCTCAATTTTGTGGCAAAGTACAAATCGTACTAAAAATGGTTTCGGAAAGTTTGAAGTTTTTGAAGAAAAAAAAAGAAATTTGCCAAAAAAATGGTTTTTCTTAGTTATCCTACAGATTATTGATTGATGTGAAATATATCGTTTCCAGATATTTAATGGGTAGTTGTAATTTTAGTATCAAGCATTGCGAAGATCCGATTTAAATCTATACTTTTTGAGAACGCGGCACATTTAGGGCCGAAAATTGATTTTATAAAAACCCGGATCACTTGATGGAAATCCGCGACTGTTCCGGCGAAACTGGTACGTGTGGTCACTTTAATATAGGAGGTTCATAACAAAATAAGAAACATTGCAAGGGGTCCACGGCACAAACAAGTTTGGGAACCTATGATTTACATTATTACAAATATATGCATATGTGACATATAATTCCATTACATTGAATTCTGTAATTTCTCAATAGTCCTTCATGAAAATTCAGATAAAGTCCGAGCTAATGAAAAAGCCACAATTGTTGATTGTGTTAAATCGAGTATAGCCATGCGATCCTTGCCAACTTACATAGTAAGGCAGACAGAAGCTGATAATGAATTGAGCCACTGATCTGTTGAGATAAATCAAGACGTACGTTTACGACTTAGCTAAGCTAATACACGTTAGAGTCGTGATATATAACATTTGCCGACCGCGGCTACTTGCCGCTTCGAGGGGAATTTGTGCCGCTGCCACCGACACCGCCACCGCCGCCGCCGACGAGGAGATGGATGCAATTTGGGCGTGGACGCGACCGGAGAGATCGTTGAATCTACGAAAACATGGCGATGGTAATACGTTTGAATGAATATGAACCAAAAAATAATGGTCATGATTGAATTTGCAGGGTTGAGAAACGTAAATTGCAACATTAAAATCCTATGTTTAAATTAACAAGGTTAGATGGCATGTTAATAATATTTTACTGTGTCGAGTATACAAATATTATAGATACATTGCTAATGAGGCACGGACATCGAACTATCTATTACTAATGAATAAACATTAATGAAATTTAAAAAAAGTTATGGAATCAAAGCCGTAATTTTTTTTCAAAATATTAAGGCAAACAATTGGCAAAAATTGAATGAAATTTTATACAAGACTCAACATGTAAAAAATATATAGATCCAAAATTGTAAAATTTTATATAACAAATAATGGAATTTTTTTAATGGTCAGCAATGCTTAAAAAAGATTTATTTAAAAAAACTGATTTTTATTTTAATAAAGTATTTGATATTTCAACGTCATATTCAAGCTATTTAGCACCCTTATTAGGCGTGACTTTGGCAATATTAGTTAATAACTAGTGAGGCGCATGGCATCGTGCCAAGGCAAATTGCTAGAACTTCCCGTACCAATTTTTTTTTTTAAAGATTAACATTTTTGAAATAAATTTACTCTGAAAAATTAGATTTTTGAGAAACTATAAATTTTTGACAAAAATTTATTTTTTTTCTGAAAAAAAAAAGACTTTTTGAAGAAAAGTGTATTTTGAAATATTTTGGAAATTCTGAACTTTTTTTTCAAAGCAATCGTACTGCTTTAACTGCATAGAGACAAAATTACGAAGCGCGTAAGCGCCGCGCCGCCGTCTAACAAATAAGCATTGGTACGGAACCCATCAAAATGTAAACAAAATTTATACTTACTGTTAAAATCTCTATAAAATATCTGATATTTTGACGTGCATAAGTCTAATGATCATTTTAGACCGCCAGATGGCATTTTTTTTTACTTTTTTACTTTTTTTTACTTTTTTTACTAGATCAATACGTTTTATTAGACGCTCCGTTCATTTAAAAACTGAGTTACCGTTTTTGGCACTTTTTGCCCCATATCTTCGGAACTGCTAGACCTGCCTTCGCCAAAAGCTAATCAGCACGTCTCCTTATCAATACAAATCGAATGTTTTTTGAATTATTCAAATCGCTTCATCCGTGTTCCAGAAATCGTCGACGAAAATTTGTATCCGAACACACATACACACATACACACACACACACATACATCCATTTTATCTAAAGTATGCCAAAATATTCAGAAACCTCTGAAACGTAAAGATATCTAAAAATTTTCATTTTCGCTATTACTATAACTTACCCTACGGGGAGTTAAAAATAATAATGAAAATTGCTCATTGATTATCACATTGCACAAAAATTAAATTTTTAATTGCTTTTGTATTACTATTTTTTTCTAAATTGTTCAATTTTAATTTAACTATAAATATTTAACTTATGTAAGAACATACTATTTTATATTCAAAAACTTAGATCTAGCATGCGAGGGCCATAAGCATAGATAATTAATTTAATTTAGAACGCAAATTTAACAAATTGAATTATGCAATTTATTTATAATTAGAATACGCAATGAAAATAAATAACGTATTAAATATTTCAATTAAAACTAAGCATTTTCAAAAACATCGGCAATAGATATTAATAATTTTATAGAGAACACGCTAATAAAATTCTATTCACCATAGCTCCTGAAGTAATTTATATAAATAGCTAGCTAATATAAATAATTTACGATCGGAAACTTAATTAGCGTTCTAATGCACGTAATAAACCAATTTGATAGAAACATGTTGTAGCATCCATGATATAAGGGCTGCATGCGCCGAGAATGATGCCACTAACTTATTCGGTGATTTAGTGAATAAATTATTACCAGACACCAGAGGATGCGGAGAAGTGCACCGAAGATCACGTCTATAAATAATAGTGCACCCAAACTGCACACAATGCTTTCAAAACTACGAGATGAATATATTTCATTATTACTGTTCATTTCGTATTCCATACTTAACCCAATTTGATTTAAAGTAGAGGAGACTGGTGTACGGTGTGACAGTCGCCATGAGAGCTAAACTATTTGCGCTGATTCGCATCATAACTGATTTTGAGATAGGGTCCAAAGAGAGAAAAAAAGTAGTATGTTTGTTTGAACAAGTTTATTGCATTGAGTCAACGCCCTACATTAACAACGCTTTTAAAGACACAACAGTAAATTTTTTAATATTTCTAGTAGACAATTTTTTAAATTACCATTTAATTTACTTTTTTCCCAGTTAACCGGTAAATTAACAAAATTATTGCTGATAAAAAAGTGGCAGAATCGTACCCAGTCTACCCAAAAATCACGCAATTTTTAATCAACTTAAAATTTAGATCAGACGTCATATTTCGCGATATCAATTTTAAAGTTGTTTGGATCTTTCGATTGAAATATAAAATAATTGTAGTCAAAGCTGTAATCATGTCAAATAAATGTAGAAAAATGCACGCAATTAATTAGTGTTTTATACAACTGAATATTTTAAACGTATGTTTTTATATTAATTTAAAAATAAAAATCATCTGGAAATGCTCAAAATTATTCAGAACAAAAGTTATATAAATGATATAGAATAATTTCTAACAAATTGTAAGAGCTTAACGAATCAAAAATCTAAAGATTCATAAATAAATTACTTATAATACTTTCATATTTAAATCTGAAAAAAAATCTCTACTCATTTTATTTCTTTTCATTTCGTTGTAAAAGTTATAGAAAAATGTTCGAAGCGCTGTACATAGTTCACGGTGTTATAAAACTTTATTAATTATATCTCTTGCTAAAATTTAATATCGCGCTCAATAATCTCAATAAGAATACTAAATATGAAAGACTTATAAAAATCTTCTAACATCTGGCTAACAATCATAGTTAAGTCGACATAAATATTAATGCAAAATTTCTGCAAAGTCGTTTTCTTACAATCGGAAGTTTCGAGTTTTAATGATTGAAGTCCTCCGCGCCGCTGCAGGGCAGTTGATGAGAATCGACTTTGATGATAAAAACTTACAAGTAACTCAAATAGTAACAAAGAACAGAATTTTAATTATTTTTGTTATTGATATATTTTATGGAAAATTAATCTTTACATCTATTCAAAATTTTAATAATAATTAAAGAAATTAAAATTAAAACAAACATTAATGCTGATTGTAGTGCATTTTCGAGTTAACACATTTTTTTTTATAAAAATCGGTTCAGACGTTTAGTAGGACTTCAACAGAGATTATCAGATAATATTGAATTTCAATCATATTCCAAATTTGATTGAAATTCAATGCTTTTCGGTAGACTGGGTACGATTGTGCCACATTTGATCAGCGATGATTTTGTTAATTTACCAGTTAGCTGGGAGAACAGTAAATTAAATGGTAATTTGAATATTTTTCTGGGTAGAAATACTGAAATACTGTAGATACGTTAGATATCTACGTGTTTGATTACTTTTTTACCATAAGGAATAATAATATTTATTTTTGAATACATAGAAACGTCTACGATTCAAATTACTATTATAATGATTCCCAAACTAAATTACTATACCGCATATACCGCATTCCGTGTACATGTTAAAAAACTGTATCTCAGTCATGTGAAGATAAAAGAAGTACATAATTTATTTCCTTTATATTTCACACAAAAACGTTTCTCAAATGTAATATAACGAAGTTCAAAAATAGTACAGACCAACGAATTATCATCTGAAACCAACTGAATACTGATTATGCTTTATATCCCAAAGAATAATACGAAACGATAAAAGCGAGACATGCACCAAGAAAGAAAGTATCTTAAGGTAAAAAAAACTTGGCGAACGAAATGAAAATAAATATATAGTCAAAGAAAAAGTAAAAAAAGGTAAAAATGAAAAAGAGTAGAGGGAAAAAAAGTAAAGTTATGAGCGAGCACAACAAAGTGCCGTCGAAGCAACTATTATACTCACAAGTAGAAAATGCAATGTTATGGGAAAGGCAGATAATACGCGAGAAAAAGGAAGAATCTATATAAAATGAAAGAGTTTCAACGAGTGGGCGGCGCAACCTGTCGGTGCCGCTTCGAAACGTTATAATACACAATGCGGAAAAAAGTAGAGAAGTAGGAACGGATCAGTGCACTGAGGCCTTTGATACTATTTTCAATATGACACTGTTTTAACACTATTTTTGATTTTAACACTTAATGTATTAAAATTACATTTTGAATTGCTATCCAAAATAAATATAATTTCAAGGACCTCAATATAATTTTCAAGTAAACGATATTTGATTGTTTTATAACTGAATTATTAATTTTAAGTTAGATTCAACAGTTTTTTTCTATAACCTCTATAAAAGCTTATACCTGGGTGGGGTAAGAGACAAACTGTACCTTTACCTTAGCAAAGTTGTAAACAATTAAAAATAGTGAATTAATTTAAAATAAGCAATTTTACAAGAGATAAATTAAATAAATAATTATTCCAATTCTGCTGATGAATAATTCTGATGAAATACTAAATCAAGTTTAGATGCAGTGTTACCTCTGTGAAAAATCTACCTATGAAATTTATATTTTGCATTAGTTGTAGCTATTATTTCGTAAAATTTATTTAAAACAAAAAAAAAGACTTGTTAACCTCAAATTAGCTAAAAATGTTAAACAATGAGTAGTTTTGCCCATTTTCTGCATCCTAAAATGTGAATTTTCAAAATAAAGTATGTAAACAAGCAAATTAACTATAATTAATAATTAAGTTTATGTTTTCTTGATTTGCTAATTTAACTTTTTCTCGACGTTTTTTAACGCATTCTAAATATTTATAGCTAGCAAATAAGTGCAAAATTAGTCGTCCACGTTTTAGCCAAAAATCTTGAACTGACTTTAGAAATTGAAATTTTCGGAAAATAGCAGTTGCAAATCGTGCCAAGCTGTATTTTTGTAATTAATGGATCAATAAAACTTCACAGTGATAATATCATGGTCTTAACACTCTTAACAAAAATCCTAAAAAAATCTATGCCTACGAAAAGTAGTTTAATCATAATACTCATTCGTATTTGTTGCCTGAAGGCCACGTGCCAAGAAAATTTAAAATAATGCAAAAAATTTTTTCATGTTATAGATGGAAATTTTATTACTATAAACTCAGGTTTTATAGACATGATATAGGCACTGATTTCAAATATAATGATACATTTTACTAAAAATTCTGAACTAAATCAGTATGAAAATACTAAATGAATTGCAAACGATGTTTACTCAATTGATAAGCAAATCAAATAAAAAAATATCATAAGTTTTTATAGACTTACAATATTAGAATCTTTGTGAATTTAAGGATACTGTTTCTATTATAATTCATTTATATTATGTATTAAAAGAATACTTAAATAAAAAATAACCTGAAGAATAAGAGTGAGATACTGAATATAATAATATCACAGGTTAGCATTACATTAATTTTAATTAATTTAATTAATTTAGTTAAGAAGGTTGAATGATAACAAAAAAATGTAAACGCTAATGTTTCAAATTAAATTTTACTATTGAGTTTTGATCGTGTGGTTACTAATTTCCAAAAATGCAATGATGGTGAAGAATAAACAATTTTTGATAATGTAACAAATGTCTTATTCTATCTTTTACGTATCACAAAATTTCTGAATTTATCTGAAATATACGCTTTCTTCAAAATATCGTTGTAATATGCAAACATGACAGCCCTTTACAATTTGGGCAAAACGGAAAAGGGGCACATACATATATGGTCCTACGTACGCTACCGTCTATAAAGATATTTCCATTACTCTTTATTGAATTTGCATCTATTATTAGGTATTCTTTAGGCACTCTAAAGTACCGAAGTACCTGTACGCGACAAATTAAATTTGGAAACTCAAAAGAGCCATTTTAAATTAGCGTAGGTACAATGGCAACGTATGCCTTACCACATGCTTGAAAATTTGCTTTCAAGTAACACATAACGAACTGATGTGCATCAGGAATATGTACAATGAGGAACCAAACACAATACAGAAGACATCGCGCACTGCATACGTAATAATCTATCCTCGACTGGATCTAATGGATCGGCGAATAATGAAAACGACCAAAAAAGTCGATATATACCTATATACAAACGATTCAATAAATGATTAAATTAGGTGTTGATAATAATATGTAGATTGTTCATATATTTGATCAGAACAGCAGATTGAAACTCATAGATCCATAGATAACATAGATAGATCCAGCAAAAATGAAGGTCCAGAAAAAACTTGATTGCTGATATAGAAGTTTTTCTTCTCTACAATTTTAATTCTACGCCGCAGTCGAGTTTTATAAAAAATCAAACAAATAGCCAATCCAAAGTAAAATATCAAATTACATTATTTTTTCCATGTATACAATATCATCTTATTCGACAGTTTCAAAGCTAATATGCATGTTGCTGAATATGAAAACTTTTGCAAGTCACATTGACGGCGCTGAACAAACTAAGTTTGAGAAGACGTACAAGAAACCACTACCACAAACTTTAGGATTATGGGTTTAGTAACAAAAACGAACTTATCGATTACCCGGACACTACTGCCAGCAGAAATAATTAATTCGAAATTTACAGAACCATGTCGGAATCAAAATTCGGCCACCTGTATTCGGTATCAGCTTGCTTTTAGAGGACACAATGTCCTTCTAAAAAAATTCTGCTATAGATAGTTATAAATATATAATATTGCAAATATTAGGTTCGTCGTGGCGAAGGTCGTTAACACGTTGACTGCGATGTGAAATGGCAAAGGGAAATCTCTCACACTATTATTTCCTGAATCGAGTTGGAGTTTTAACTCAGCTAACGGACCTGCCCTAGGGCAGTACACCCATTATTTATTATTGCAAATATTGTCCCAATATTTCAAATATTGCGCCAATATTCCAAATAATATCCCAATATTTTTAATATTGCCCCAATATTTCTAATATTGCGCCAAGATTGGCAGGAGGTCGTTTTTACAAGGGCAGGAGGTCGTTTTTACAAAGGCAGGAGGTCGTTTTTACAAGAGCAGGAGAATATTCGTTTTACAAAAATATTGACAATTTTGCAAATGTAAAATTCAGTTTTTAATGGTTTATTGTGAATAAAAGAACCTATCTGATTTTAACCTCTAATTATAAATTTGTAGACAATCAAATAATTTGTGAACATAGACGGAATATCGTGGCATTTGATGGGCCAACAAAGATTCATTATATAAATAATATATTTTATAGATTTATTTCTACAGGCACAAATTCAAATTAAATTTTGTAGAGACTTATTTATTTTTAATTAATTTAACAACAAAATATTTCATTGAAAAAAATAAGAATATTATGATTGATTATATAAACAAACCTATTTAACATTTAAAATTTTTTATTAATCACAAATCTTTCTTTTTCAAGCTATAAATATGTATATACATACTTAGGCATACTTCTTTCTATATTAATAAATTACATATGTATTGTTATATATATATATTATTCTATCTGATTGCCAATATTAATAAAAAAAAATCTCTGCTGTTGGTTAAATATATAATGATGCATTATACATAAAATTTGCTTCTGTTCCTGATTGATTTACATTTTAACCAGTGTCCAACAAAATACATCTGTTTTAGCGAAATTTGCAATTAAGTTGTTAAATACTAATCATTAATGTAAATGCTTCAGTTACATGTATTTCATCTACCAGATACTGGTAGAAAACCGCCGATTCGCCCTCATTATCTCTTTAAATTGCTAAATTATGTAAACTAATGAGCTATGAAAGTACGCACCGAGTGCTATTCAAAGCGATTGGTATCAAATCCTATGCAACTATGCATTCAATTCAATGAATTACAATGCATTTAAATAATACAACAAAGCAACGACCAATTACGACCGGCACAACATCGTATTATAATTATAGAAATTACTGGAATACCAGACAGAGTTTCTCAAAATAGCTTTTATAATTAAATATAGTTCAAAATTAGTCACAATCACTCTGGCATGAAATACTGTTGCAAGAAAAGTCGGATGACGCATTTCTGGGAAATTTTCTATTATGCAAAAAATATATGTAAATAGAAATTATTATGCAGAAAATAACATTTTGTATAATTTTCTACCATAGTAAAAGACTAGAATGATTGTAATTCAAAACATGATCAACATGAAGTAGATAGTTTATAAAATTAATTGGTTTTTGCAATATTAATTATGTTTTATTTATTAACAGATAATTAATGCATTCTATGCATCTATTAAAGGTCCGCGGGTAAAAAGATCTACCATCAATATCTAACAAAACAAGTAAAATTAAAAATTTTTTAACAACAATATTTGAAAGTAGAAGGAAAAGTTATTCCAACTTTTCTGATGAATATTTCTGACAATATACCAGATCAAGGTTTTATACAGTGTTGTCTCTGTAAAAAATGTACATATAAAATTTATATTTTGCGTCAGTTGAATAATGTAGCTACTATTACGTAAATCTCTTTAAAATTTAAAATAAGATATTGGACCTTCTAGCCCCCTGGCCGTCCCTTTTATCTCCCCTAAGGGGTAGAAATGAATTTCTAAAACTATATATAAATTTGAATAGGCAAATGCGATACACTGTGCATTTCGTGTTTCCATTCCTAAAAAGCAAAAAATATATTTTGGAAAACCGCGGTTATCCAATTCATGCACATTGCGGCCGGTGAATTATTCAACAACACATTTCAATTAAGGACCCGGATGCAAATAAACACAATGGCACACGTACTCTCATATGTGCCCCCATACCTTATTCCCTTAGTGCGGGCGTAAAAACATTGATATGCTTTTCATGAAAACACCCACATTCTGAGTTCGTTACTAGAAAAAAATATTATACAGAGTCTCCGTGTTTGCCAAATTAAATGTTACGTGAGCTGGGTGCGGAAAGCGCAGCCCCGCGAAAAACGCCCAATGCATTTTATTATAGTTTCAGAAAATTCAGACGCGAATAGAAAACTCGTTCCATATCGTAGAGAAAGACTTATAATTGAATAAAATCTCTAGGTCGGTTCATTCCACATTCTACATTCTGCATTCTACATTCCATATTCAATTTTGTAGATGATAAAGTTAATTTTAGTTGTTTTTAAAAACTTTCTGCTTTACAAAGTTGCCAGTACAGAATCAACATTTGCATTCGATTAATTAAACCTCAATTCATTTTAAAATAGTGAACTGTGTGTGAAATATATAATTTCAAATAGTTACGGAGTGTAATTTAAAAAATATTATTTGAGTTTGAAATAATAAAATCCCGAGTTGATTCATCAAAATTCAGCTCATTGTTAGTAGGATTTTGAGAGAAACATATTATTAAACACGAAATTCATAAATATGTTAGTTAATCAAGTCTTTTGTTCATTGTGTATGGTTTTCATATTTCTTAATCATATTGTGTATTTTGTATACTGAAAAAATAATCAATCTGGGACACGAAGAAAATAAAATCTACAGTAATTTGATTATAAATCTAAATAACTGTCTAATAAATCTAAATATTAAAAAACTATTAAATAACAAGTTCAACTTCGAATGCTAGTTCAAAAACATATATTTCGTTATATAAAATGGATAGTAGAATAGTAGTGTCTTGTCAGTGGGTCTCTCGATTTGTCTAGTACTAGTCTCAGTGCCTTGTTCTGTGTTGTCTGTCGTCTTCCTGTTGTCGCATTCCATACAGAAGCGGCATAACACAGTACTAGTATAATTAATGCCAGGTATAGTGTCCTTTTGTTCTTCACGCTCAGTAATTTTGTAATACTTAATAGCCAACATAAACAAAAAACATGTAGACTTCCTCTAAACTTCCAAAAGTGTCAAAGATATAATTCTGAAAAAGATATATCTTCGGCATGTTAGAATAAAGCTGTACTGCTTTAATATTTTTAATATCTATAAAAATGCAGAGAATTATTATGTTAAACAACGCCTAAATAAATATTGTTTTCACAATTTCACTTGTCATGTAATTGTGTTTGAAGAACTTCATGTAATTAAAATTAACATACAATCATTGATTGCTTGTTTTTTTTTTTAGTTTTTCGCTGGCAATACAGTTTTATTCTTTAAACAGTTGTAGTTTCTGTCTTGCATATAAAAATAATTTCCATATTAATAACCTCAAAAATATATAGTAACCACGAATAATACAAATTACTTCAATAAACTTACGTTTTTTACACGGCACAGATTTTTCATTTGCTTTATTATGTGCACTATAATTATTTATGAGAGACAGGATAAAATATTCTTCCCAAAAATCTAATAAAATGAAACACAAAAATGAACAATATGCTTCACGCTTTTGGTGACGTACGCACGTATAAAGTCACGCATACAAAGAAGCCTCGCACAAATACGACGACCAATCAGAATCGACTCGTATAGAAATGATATCATCGAGAGCGAATGACTAATCATTGGCACTCGACCTTGCCGTAACGCACTTCCGTTGCATTTGTACGGATTTACACCCTAATCGCGCCCAAAAAAGTTTTACTTCAATAAATTTGATCACATAGAGATGAGATAGCCGTTTGGGTTCTCATCTACAAAATAACGATGTAGTTTATAAGTAATTCATACCAACAGCTCATAGCACCCTCAAGTACTGATTGCTGTTCAAATAATTAAATGAAACCCTAAAAATATAATCTAAAAATTTCATAAAATTTGGCCCATTAAAATAAATTGGTATTTTAATTTTAAACATTTCCATGTTGGCGGTTGTCCGGTGATTCATCCATTTCAAAATAATATTACCATTAATCACTGTTATTATACATCATCCACTTGTCTGCCGACTAGAATTCAGAATTTACAGCTAACAAAACAGTGTGAGGTGTTACGTCGGGCATTTTGAATCAGTTTCAACACTTTCGAGTGAAAATTACTGCCGGCGCGCTGCGAAAATTAGTTTTGAATAATGAACACTCCGCGAATATTGTGTACGGACGAAGACGCCACATGTGTGCGCCGATTATAGTGCTGGCAAAAATGTAACTTATCAGGAGGAAAATAGTGAAAAAGTTAAAAAATATAGGATAATTTGCAGAGATTATCTAGATATTTTATAATTATCAATTATTACCAGAATGCCATAAAAATGTGTTAAACTTTCACATAAGGGTTGACTAAAAACATGAAAATTTAACTTGAAAATATCAGTTCCATTCGGAATTAATGCATGGTATTGTGTCTTAAAGCAAATTGTTGGAACTTCCTGCACAGGATTCAAACATTCGAGGAATAAAATTATTCAATAATCAATAAAATTCGATCATTGATTAAGGTCAACTGTTATAGTAAAATATAACACAATAATATGATTTTTGAATTATTCTAACCGGATGCTCCGTTCTCCGAAAAACTGTTACACCGTACCTCCGAAACGGCTAGACCTAGCTTCGCCAAAAACTGAAAGTCACACCGTCAATACGAATCGAATGTTATTTGAATCAGCAAATCGGTTAATCCGTGCTTCCAAAATCGGCGGCAAAAATTGTATTCGAACATACACACACACAATTCCATTTTTTTGAAGAATTTTTATTTTCGATTGTTACTATAACTTACCCTAGGGATACTTCATTTTATATTTGTTAAAATCAGTAATTCACTTTATATGCAATATTAGCAATGACACCATTTTAATGCATTTATCAGTAGGAAAATAGTGGAAAACTGCTTGTATTTAAAAATAACAGGATAACTTGCAGAGACTTCTAGATTTTTAGGTTTTTCTATTATTCTTATTTATTAACAAACCATAAAAAATACGTTGAAAATTTCAAATTTCAGTTAATGGTTATTTGAAAACATGTCAAATGAACTTGAACTAATATTCTATTAATGAATTATTATGGAACAATTAATAATAGTAACCAATATTTATTAAAATCGAAAGTACGACCTTTATATAATATTAATTTATTATGAGACATAATTTTTAACATTAGTCATAAAGCATGTTCATTTATCATATCAGCAAAAATACATTTAAAGCAAAGGAATTGCTTTTCACATTTATCAAAAAAATATCACAAATAACTATATAATAATAATTTATATAATAATTACATTACTATTTTTTCCATGCACCTGATATATTAATTTATTAAATTTATTCGTGCTGTTTTGATACAAAACGTTAAATAAGTATATTAATTGCTAAAATAATATGATTTCAATTTTTTTTGTAATTAACTTAATTTGCCCAGAAAACCAAATTTATGGATTATTTTCCAGAAAACGTAGTAGTGTTTATGTAACGAAAGGTATTATAATGTGTATTCTTATATATTTAAAAAAATTAAATACCAATTATTGAAAATCTATAAATAATGACTTTGATTAATTGCAAGAGCTGATAGACCAAATAGTTTATTCACACAAATTTTACAAAATCTTGAAAACCGGTTAATTTTTGGAAAAAACTGGTCATGATGTTTCTTCGTAATAACAATTAAATTTTCCGACTATTTTAAACTTAAATTTATTATTTAAAAATTAAAACTATATCGCACATGCCATTCCTTCGTCAATAACACTTCAGAAAAAATATAATAAAGATACATTTGATGAGGATTCAAGCATCCAGCAATGCTTGTAAAAAGTAAAATATTACATAAAGCAAAATTAATTCCTAGAAAACAAATCCCACAAGTCATTTCAAGTGTCTCATTTATATTTGATGATAACAGTTTTTTCGGCAGGTTGTTAGAATGTCATGCCAGTCGCACTGTTTGTTCGAAAGCCACATGATATGACTAATTCTATTTACTTTTATTTTTATTGCGGATATAGAGCTCCAGATATGACAGTGATATAATAGTTAAATATAAAAAAAACTATGTAGTATCGATCATGTGTCCTGAATTTCCCAATTTCCCACTGTGGACTGTGGAAAAAGCGTATGGAAAAGTGGCATGCAGCACGCGTTTTATAGCGGGAGTAATACAAAATACTAATGCGGTCGTAATGTTTTATGAGAGGAGGGATTGAATAGCATAAAAGCAATGCGCCAACTCCACATCATAGTTTTATATTCATATTGCACTCAACTGTATTACTTCTTGTCTGAGATATTTATCACATCGTTATGCGACCGTAATCGCGCTATTAAAAATCGACTTTTATTTGATTAAGCCGGCTATATAAATATATATTTTACGCAGCGCCAGCTTCATAATAAAATATCGAAAGAGTCTACATTCTTTTACGTGATTTTCATATAAAGTTCCTTTAAAACTAGACTTTGGGTCTGTTTGCTCCCTAAATTTTCCTTTTTACCCTGCCTATGTGACAAAAGAGAACAGATGACAAATTTTATAAAAATAGCAAAAAACATTTCTATAATTAGGAATTAACTAGGGTTTCCATTGCCATTTCTCACTGCAGTGCTCAAAATGCTATTTTCAAAAATTCACATATTTTTGATGATATTATATATTCTATTTCAAGTGAAAATGGACTTCGCTGCTGCGCGATATCAGGTTGCCAGAGCGTAGACTTGTAACCACGTCCTTACGGGGCAGCGCGTTAAACCGTTACTATATTATATAATTTTTCTGGGCACATTTTTTTTTAAGATACAACCTTCATATTGAACTTTGTATCAAAAATCATCATCAGATTTAGAAAAAACTATTTATATTATTATCTCTTGTAAAATTTGTTTGTTTTTTCAAGTTAATTTACTTTTCTATTTACTATTTTTTATTACACCTTGGCCTGGGTAAAGGTTCAGTTGATCCTTTTTACCCAACCCACGTGAAAACTTTTATAGAGGTTTTATGAAAAATACTGTTGAAGCTAACTTAAAATTAAAATACATCTATAAAAATAAATAACGTATACATAAAATATTATTATATTAAGGTCTCGTTAACTAAATAACAGAGCTCACAAACGAAAAAACTAACAACAAAGAAAGTACTTTTGGTATGAATTTTCAAAATTTGCCGTTCATCTCCTGATAGCAAAGTCTCCCGATTTTAAACGATGACTGGTTACGCATTTTTGCCCCATACTTTCAAATGTGATTGTTAAAAACTTTTTAAATTTACTTGTTTTTGAGATAATGTGGCGGACCTTTTTTGTCGCGAACCCTTAAGCCCAAGCTTTACCCTATGTCAAAATAACTATTCAATGTGTTATAATTTCATACAAATTGTACCATTACGCCAATATTCTCTTAACGTTTAATATCGATCTTACTTTTCAATTCCATATACCATTCAACTTTTGCTTTTTCCATCGTATCATATAACTTAGTGTTTATTATTTTTGAAAACTTAGTGCCATCGACCATAATTCAACACGTCGCTTTCTGAATAATAGATCACAGGAAAGATAGACCTTCATTATTAGTGAAACTTTCACAAAAATGATTATTATTTAAGCGTATGTTTTAATGTATGAGTCCCGAGTTTGAGTTAAGAGACTGATTGAGTTATTCTCAAATACCGTCGGGAAATTTATATATTCGGAAAACTATGCAAGATTTTCATAGGATGGAGTTTCGCACATCGGAATCTTGTAAATGCAAGTTTGAAGTGGGTTGATTGTTGAGATTTTGTATTCAC